>NW_026991710.1:172179040-172879969 GCF_029215605.1 Mirounga angustirostris
TTTGCACCTGTACCTATCGGTCAATAAATGTGAGCAGTGGCTTCTCAAAAGTTTTTTCATGGTAATCACGTTGGGTTCTCCTTACTTGATTCTGTTCTGCTCTTGCTCCAAAAACAGTTTCTACCTAGCCATGAACTCTGGCTAAAGTAACCCCAGTTTGAACTTCTGGTTTTTTGAAAAAAAATTTTTTTGTATTATTTTATATTATTGTTTAGACTTCCCAGATTTTAAGTTTAGCATTTCCTAGTGGTTTGCTATTTGGATTTGTGTTCTGGTTCTCTGTACTCAGTGTTGTCTTGGTAAAGAAACTATGCTCTAGTTCCAGGCCCTTGGAAGCCAAACTCCATGATCATTTGTCAGTGGTCCCTAAGAGCAGGGACGATTTAAGCAACTGTATCCTTGTCCCTCTTCCAAGAGGGATGTTAATTCATTCTTCTACTTAGAGTCCCTTCAGATGCTTGAAGAAAGCTTTATATGCATTCTAGTCATCTCTTTTTCAGGCTACACCCTAATATCTTCTAATATGCTTCTAATGGTAGGTTTAACAAAGAGAGAATATGTTGATCCAACCATAGGTAGGTACCCAAATTATTGTATTTCCAAATTGATTTTTCTCCTCTGCTTTCTAATTTCCTGATGGGTGAAGATTCTAATTATTACAGATCCAAAACATTATAGACCCTATTATCTTCGAGTTAAAATTTTTTTTAGAAAAAGATATATATGCACAAACTTAAACTATTAAGTAACTCTGCAAAGTTAAAAAAAGAACAGTCTTTTATTTTCCCCTTCCCCCCTCCCCAATGGCAATCTCTTACCACCACATTTAGCTAATTATTTTGGTATTTATTCATTGTTTCTAAATAACATGCTTATACACTCATTTTTTTTGATGTTCAGTGTTTATGTGATCACGATTGTGCACCTGCTATTCTGAGATGAACCATTTAGTGTACTGTGATCTGTTTCCCTCGCCTGGACAGCTTTTTGTTTCCCTCTCATTTGCCTTCTTGTTTGATTATTTTTATATGTACATATCACTCAGTCAATCCTTCTTGATTGTTTAACTCTCCTTTGAAGATGTTCAGATCTACCAGACATCCAGTTCATTCATCTTGTTGAAGAAATTGCTCACAGAGCCTTCTGAGCTTCCCCAGCGTGCCGGCTGCCCTCGCCACCTTGCGTGGAGCACCAGCCTGAGAGCTCCCTTCCCCAGCATGTGGGGATTTTCCTTTCTTATCTTTTTCTGACACATCTCTTGCATGCTTGTCTCCCTTTTCCTTAGTTCTGCTCTTTTGTTTGATCCTACCCTCGTACAGCTTCCCGAGAAGGGATACACAAGGATGTCTGAAATGTCTTCATTCTACTCTAACACTTAAGCAATAGTTTAGCTGAATGTAAACTATCCATTTTTCTTAGAATTTGGAGGCATAAAAGACTTTTAATTTTGAAATGATTTTAGATTGACAGAAGTTACAAAGATAGTACAGAATTCCTGTACACCCCACACCTGGCCTCCCCTATTGTTAACATTGTACATCACCATGGTACATTTGTCAAAACTTAAGAAATTAATGTTGACCCACTGCTCTTAACTGACCTGCACACTGTAGTCATATTTCACCAGTTTTTCCACTAAAATCCTTTGTTATCCTTTGTTCCAGGATCAAATCCAAGATACCAAATTGAAATTAGGTCTCATGTCTCCCTAGTCTCCTCCAAACTGTGATCAGCTATTTGGTTTCCTTATTTTTAAGAACTTTGATACTTTGGAAGAGCAATATTTTTGTAGATTGTCCCTCCATGCATTTGTCTGATGTCTTCTCATGTTAAAATGTAGGTTATGGATTTGGGGGAATATGACTACAGAGGTGAAAGGGCCCTTCTCTTCACACCGTATCAGGGGACACATCATATCAATGTGACTTATTACTGATGATGTTAACTCTGATCATTTGGTTAAGGTGGTATTTGCTAGGTTTTCTCTGTGCGTTTACTAGTTTTCCCTTTCCATTAAGCGAGTCACTATGTCCAGGCCATGTTCAAAGGGAGAAGAATTAAGCTCCACCTCCTTGAGTGCAGAATTATCAAACAATTTGTGGACCTATGTCTAACGAATAAATATTTGGGGGGAGGTATTGTGAGGCTATGCAAGTATCCTTTTTCTCCTTAAAGTTTTCCCCACTAATGTTCATTCATCAGTTAGTCTTACCATTGCTTTTTAACTTCCAGTGTTAATGTCAAGAGATCTAAAATCATCCTAACTGCCAATCCTCAGAATTAGATGTTTCCTCTCATGGAGGTTGTAGAATCTCTTCCTTCTTTCCTGTGTTCTGGAATTTCGTAAAAACGTTTAGCAGGAGACTGTTTGTGTCACTATGGAGTGAAGATATTTGCTTTAAAAGGAAAAGTATATGTTGGGTTCTGTTATTTTGTGGCAGGAACCCAGGACTTGTGCTTTCTTATATATTTAATTCTTTTTCCTTTCTCTCAAACAGGGTTTACCACCCAAAAGATGGAAGGCTGACGTGACACACCTGAGTTGCCCAGAACCTGCGGTGTTTGCTTTCTCACCTCTGGCTCCACGTTGGAGCTCTTTGCGGGACATGTGGATACCAAGCTTTGAGCAATCCAAGAAAGAAGCCCAGGCACTAAGGTGGCTGGTTGATAGGAATAAAAATTTTTCAGCTCAAGAGTTTTGGGCCCTGGTATTCAAGGACTAATTTCTACAAGTGTCAGAATGATATAGACTAGAGCTCTCTTGAGGTTTATTTTCTAGGTTGCCTTAATATATGAATATCATAGCTACTTTGTTGACTATCCTTTAGGATAAGGAGTACTTGCTGCAGTACTCATGATGAGCCCTTGCACATAATGGATGTGAATTGCCCTTAGGGGTCACCTCTATATTTTTTATACTAAAAAAGTAAATATTTCTTATGGTCACCTTCCATTTACATGTCTGGACCGATGTACCTGTCGCCTTTTGTGGAAATTTGGCTAATGTGAATTGAGTGCTCCCCTCCCTGCAAGGGAGGCAGAGGGCGGAGCTGTGGATTCTTGATACTCACCTCACAGTCTGCAGTTTATTAGTATTTGGCAAGCCCAGTGTCCTGATGCTGAGCATGAACGTGAAATGCATTAGAACTTGGCAATGAGAGATTCCATCTGTTGGTTTCCAGGGATGTAAGTGAGTAATAAAAGCTGTGTGAATTTTATCCGCTTTTTCTCTTCAAGTTAGAAGAACGTATGCCTGTCTGCCTTCTTATTCTTACTACCTCTCTTTCTTCTTTTCATCTTGCCCTGCTTCCTCCCCCATTTTTCCCCCCTGAAGTGGAATGTCTTCTGAAGATAAGCCTCCTCCTTGTGTGTTTTGAACAGTGAGATGTTCTCCATGGTCCCTTATCCTGCAGAACAGAGTAATAATCATGTGATCCCGGCCGGACACCCTGTACCCTCCGATCAATGTGAGAGTGGAAGTGAATGGCCCCCAGGAACTCTGGTTGTGTTGTGTAGGATGATGTACAGCCTGTAATAGTGGGCAGTCCACTCTGGTGGGTGAGCATTCCTTGTCATTTCTGATCCTGTCACAGAGAAGTTTTGGCTGTCCTGTCGGGAGCATCCACTGGAGCTCCTTGAAAGACAAGGAGACAACACTGGCTCGCATTTTCTTCCCATGGGGGGGTGGGGAGGCTTTTAGAGGATCCTAAAGCCTGTTGTTACCGGACATATCCTGGCTTTGGTGCTCTTTATTGTGGAAAGACGTCAGCTCCCGAGGACAGGAAGAGTCCCTGATTCTCATGTCCCCTATGTGGTGTGTGGGTGAAACTTAGGACAGCTCCCGTGGTGCCAGCTACCCCTTTACCCCAGGCCAGTGCCTTCATGTGCCAGCCATGCGCAATCTCTTCCACGAGGAGTGCTCTCTCTGGCTGTGCAGGGAGAATGAGGACTGAAACCATTGCTTCATGTGCCTGAAACCAGTCCATTCGCTCAGGAACAAGAAAGGTCACATTGCTGGGTGGGAGAAGGTTCTATGACTGCATTTTTCTCAATCCCAGCACTGCCATTAACTGAATATGATTTGGTACAACTCTCTTAACCTCCCTGGGCCTTAGTTTTTGCACCTAAAAAGAAGTGATTGGGCTGGTCATTGAAGTTCTTCTCTGCATAATGTTCTTTGTTTATCAAAATTAAGAAGTTTAATTTTGTAGAAGTTTTTACTCAGGCAGTAGCAAATCATTTAGAGCCACTGCATGGTTTTCAAGGGAAGAAAGCTCTTTGGAGGAAGAAGCATACTTCTTGGGTAGTATTAGGGATAGAAAGGTTGATACTCTGCCATTTTTTTTCTGATGATATCCAAAGGGAAAGCATTGGAAAGGGAGAGTGTTTGTTACAGACCAGATTTTAAATTGTATATTAAATGAGTTTTGTTGTCATACTCTTAGTAAAAAGCCCAGGATGTGATGTGTGCATTTGGTGAGGTATTATCCGAGAGATCCAGTTCTCCATAAATGCCTTAAACAAATACCCAGTGCTCATATGCTGCATATATGTTTTAAGCCTCAATATTGAGTGTAGTTTTGTTCTATCTTGGTTCTTCATCAAGACTCTGTAGACAAAATTCTGCCTAAACTTTTCTGAAGTATGTAGCCCTGAACAAATTTAGGGAAATGAAGTAATTGATTGTTTAATGGGGCATTAACATCTTGTAGGGGAAGAGGATGGAGGAGAGGGAATTCCGTGGGATTGAAAATGAGGTGTGTTTCAGAGAAAATAAATTAAAAGTTCTTTGGGACTCTTTGAGTACCCATAGATTTGAGACTTTAATTATTAATATATTTTTTTTGTTTAGCACATGTGTCTTCTGTAATAGGATTTGTATTAATAAGATGGTACCCTCGTCTGTGATAATTGCTGTCATGGAGTGAGAGGCGTGGCCCCACTGTAGCAGGATTCTTATCTGCAAATGGGGAGCTGTGCGGTTTTGAGTTCTATGTAAGTCCCTTCAGTGACATTGTATCCATTGATCCCATCAGACCATACCTTTCTCTTTACCACACTGTCTCCATTTGTGAACTATGATTAAGAGAGAGTCCTCTCTCACCAGGCTGCTGTGAAGAATGGCTCATGGCTGTGAAGGACTTGGTATGATGCAACATTCTGTTTAGGGCGTCAATGCGTTTTGCTTGGATTGTTCTCAGAGACCGATTTTCTAAGTGATATGACAAGGTGGATAGAAACCTTTTCAGAAATGTTGAAGAAAGGGCTTACTAATGTTAGTCAATAGTCTTCAGATCTTCACCTGAAAATGAGGTAACTTTGACCATTGATCACATAGCAATTATAAAATTTCAGAACCTGATTGTGGACTGGCTTCTTTGTTGCTCTTAAGAGCTAGAGTCCAGTAACTAGAGTATCAGTTGAGATTATTGTCATTATTAGTCACAGATTGAATGCAGTGTTGTATGCGCTACTGAGAAGTGGAAGACATAAGCAAAAATGAACGTCCTTGCATTGAGTCAAACGTTGTAGATTACACATAGGAGAACAAACCTAATATCTATAGAACACTGTATGAATCTGAGCACAGCACAGACCTGAACTTGAAATGTCCAGTGTTATACTGTGCATTTAAAAAAAAAACCATTAGTGTAGCTCATAATTCCTGCTAAAGATGACAAGGCATTAGGGGACTCCAATGGAGAGTTAGTTTTCAGTGAATGATATTATCTGAAGCATCATGGGTACAACTCTACATAAATAACATATGTTTTTCTTGGAATCTTTAAAGTATAAAATGTAAAAGTTCACAGGCTGAGAATAATGGTGGTTAGTTTATGTTTCAAATAACTTTGCAATCCTGAATGTTCTGTAAAACACTTTCTTACCCTTCTTTAGGGAATTTCTTTGTTTTCATTTTTGTTGTTGTCATTAGTGATAATCGTCTTTGCTGCATAATTCTAATGTCGACCTATATCTTTATTTCTTCTGATTATAGAAATAAAAATGCTTATAAAACTTGGAAAATTGAATTATGAACTATGACTCTAGTAAGAAGACCTAGTTTTAGTCCCCAACTCTCCAGTATACCATCTAAAGATGATATCTTGGGGGCGCCTGGGTGGCTTGGTCAGTTAAGCGTCAGACTCTTGATTTCAGCTCAGCTCATGATCTCAGGGTCATGGGATCGAGCCCTGTGTTGGGCTCTGCTCTCAATGGGGAGTCTGTTGGAGATTCTCCCTCTCCCTCTCTCTCTGCCCCTCCCACTCATGCTCCCTCTCTCTCAAATAAATAAATAAATCTTTAAACAAAAAGAAAGACAGTACCTAGGCCAAGTTATTTGGCCCTTCTAAGCTTCAGTTTGCTCACCAAGAAAAGCTTATTATATGTCCAACCGCTCGGTGAGGTTGTGAAGTGTAAATAAGCCAGTATTCATACTTCGCTCGATAAATGCTAGCTGTAGCTGTTACAGATCTCTGCAGTCATCACCCTTTGTTTGTGATGACCTTGATTGAGATTTGCACAGAATTATGTAATGGCTAATGATAGTACCAGCAATGGTACTCCATTTAGTTCTCCATTTAGTTATCTGATACCTATTTTTTCATTATAAGATAGGCATTGTGCTGGGCACCTTAGCCGGTGTGAATCAGACATGGGAGAGAGGTATGGAGGGTTCTGGGTAGGGCTTTGTGATATCAGGATGGTATTAAAGCCAGGGACTGAGGAATGCTCAAATTGTACTATCTCTTCCCTCCATGGGATTTCTGATGGAGTTTTACACAGAGTTCCTAACAGCATGATGGGAATCACACAACCTTTTTATAGTAGCTGTGCAAACCCAACTAAATCCAGTGCAGTGATTGCTGGCAAAAGCCTTTCAAGTTTGCAATTCTCAATCTTGGGAGGAGGCTGTGCCCAGACCATGAGAGAGAGAGAGAGAGAGGTGACCAGGTCTGGAGGTCCTGCCCTTACAAGTAATAAGTTTACTTATTCACTGAAAATCAAACAAGAAGAAAAGAGGAAGAGCCTGCTCAGGACTTCTCCTGGGAGACAAGCCCCGTTTTGCTCTTCATATTTATTGATGCAAGAATATGAGTGCAACGCATGGGAGCCCACTTTTAAGTCACAGTAACCTCTCTGACTAATAAAATATGGTCCATCAATATCGGGGCTTAACCCATTAAATTAGTGACCCTGGTGGTGGGTATTATTAAGGAGAAGGGCACAAGGCAGAGGTGTGGGGAGGAGGAGTGACCTTCATGATTTTTATCTTCTCAACTCATTGGGCTTAACAGCCAAGCTGTAGCTGTATCCCTAAAGGGTGTGACCAGTCATGGTCCACAGAAACCTCCTTTCACCTTCCTGAGGCTTCTTCCGAAATGTCCTAGAACCACTGACATGAGCAGTTGAGCTCTCTGAAACTTCTGAAATGAATGAGTTGCACACTGATTAATGCCTCCAAGGGTGTTTTGAGCCTGATTCTAGTAGGGGAATGAGAATGGAAATTCCCTATTGTATTTCTCATGCAAACCATGGCCACATCATCCAACCTGGCTTACCTAGAGAAGGTTATACAGCCAGCCCAAATAGGCCATTATGGATATTTGGAATTTTACTATCACAAACTCCTTAATTAAAAAAAAACCTGATTGAATAGGTAATTAAAGAAACTTAAAGACCATCAGGGTAGGTAGGGGGTGACATTAAGGGTTTTGAGGCAGGGGCAATATCTTTTTGCAGGAGCCTTTGAAATCAGCCTAACATAACTTGCTTCCTTTAGAGTAAACATGACTATGGGCACTCATCTAGTGGGTCACACAGGAAAAAAAAAAAGGCCAGTTTTATTTAAAAATGTCCTTGATGAAGCAATAAAAATCATTAATTTTATTAAACCTTGATCTTTGAGTCCATGTATTTTTAATATTCTGTGTGACAAAATGGGGAGGATACATGTCACTTCTATATACCAAAGCACAGTAGGAATCGCAAGGAAAAGCACTTGTGTGATTGAGTTGTGAGCTGATCTAGCAGCTTTTTCATGTAATACCATTTTTACTCAAAAGAGCATCTAGCAAATTACAGATATCCAGACTTGGGTTTTTGTCAGTCATCCTCATGAAAAAAAAGTGAGCCTGTCACTTTAAGAAAAGTAATAGATGTTGTTGCCCATGATTACATTTCAGCTTTCAAGTGAAAGGTAGGATTTTGGAAAACTAATTTCCACCACTTTAAGCATCAGAAACTGTCCTGATGCGATTGGTAGTGATATTAACAAATGCTGCTCTTGACATTGAATGAAGACAGAGATGATTATGTGTTAAGAGTGTTTCTAGTTTGTTTGTTTTTATAATTCTAAGAAAGGGAAAGAGGGTATCAAATACTAGAGAGAGAGCAATTTTTTTAAAAATTAAAAAAAATTTTTTTAGTTGAAGACTTCCATTAGTGAAAATGGAACTTCCATTGGGAGATTTTTAAAAATTACTGATTACCTCCTTGAAAACTGGTGTAAGATAAAAGGTAATGAGAGCTTTCATTGAGGGAAAAGAAGCCTTTGTTTTTAAATTGGGAAACAAGAAAAAATGGATTAAGAAACAAGAAAAATACTTTAAAAATATAACAAAATGATCATTATTTGGGTGACTCAGAATGTCAGGCTGCCTGGAATTTATTAATGTATTTAATACATTTTTATTGAGCCCTTACTACATGCCAGGAATTATCCTGGGCCATGGGATCCAGCAGTGAATGGAACTGACAAAATCCCTGCTACCACAGAGCTGACATTCTGATTCTAGTAGGGGAATGAGAATGGAAATGCATTAGCAGAATATAAACCACAGCCTGGAAACTTTATTTCTTTATTTTATAAGAGCCCCATGGGATGGAATTTACCTCCTGACTCCCTACCACCACAGTTGAAACATGAGATGGGATATAAATGGGTTCTATTGATAGAGTGTATTAAACATGCTATATTGACAAGAAGTGTTAAAAGTACTATGAGTGCAAATTTAAAATGAGTTGGCAAGTCTAGAAGTAAATCCTTTCTCTGTTCTTTTCATTCTTTTTTTTTTTATTCTTATGTTAATCCCCATACATTACATCATTAGTTTTAGATGAAGTGTTCCATGATTCATTGTTTGTGCATAACACCCAGTGCTCCATGCAGAATGTGCCCTCCTCAATACCCACCACCAGGCTAACCCATCCTCCCACCCCCCTCCCCTCTAGAACCCTCAGTTTGTTTTTCAGAATCCATCATCTCTCATGGTTCGTCTACCCCTCCGATTTCCTCCGCTTCCTTCTTCCCCTCCCGCTACCTTCTTCTTTTTTTTTTCTTAACATATATTGTATTATTTGTTTCAGAGGTACAGATCTGAGATTCAACAGTCTTGCACAATTCACAGCACTTACCAGAGCACATACCCTACCCAGTGTCTATCACCCAGTCACCCCATCCCTCCCACCCCACCCCCCACTCCAGCAACCCTCAGTTTATTTCCTGCAATTAAGAATTCCTCATATCAGTGAGATCATATGATACATGTCTTTCTCTGTTTGACTTATTTCACTCAACATAATACCCTCCAGTTCCATCCACGTCGTTGCAAATGGCAAGATCTCATTTCTTTTGATGGCTGCACAATATTCCATTGTATATATATACCACATCTTCTTTATCCATTCATCTGTCGATGGACATCTTGACTCTTTCCACAGTTTGGCTATTGTGGACATTGCTGCTATAAACATCGGGGTGCACGTACCCCTTCGGATCCCTACTTTTGTATCTTTGGGGTAAATACCCACTAGTGCAATTGCTGGATCATATGGTAGCTCTATTTTCAACTTTTTGAGGAACCTCCATACAGTTTTCCAGAGTGGCTGCACCAGTTTGCATTCCCACCAACAGTGTAGGAGGGTTCCCCTTTCTCCGCATCCCCGCCAACATCTGTCATTTCCTGACTTGTTCATTTTAGCCATTCTGACTGGTGTGAGGTGGTATCTCACTGAGGTTTTGATTTGGATTTCCCTGATGCCGAGTGATATTGAGCACTTTTTCATGTGTCTGTTGGCCCTTTGGATGTCTTCTTTGGAAAAATGTCTGTTCATGTCTTCTGCCCATTTCTTGATTGGATTCTTTGTTCTTTGGGTGTTGAGTTTGATGAGTTCTTTATAGATTTTGGATACTAGCCTTTTATCTGATATGTCATTTGCAAATATCTTCTCCCATTCTGTTGGTTGTCTTTTGGTTTTGTTGACGGTTTCCTTTGCTGTGCAAAAGCTTTTTATCTTGACCAAGTCCCAATAGTTCATTTTTGCCCTTGCTTCCCTTGCCTTTGGCGATGTTTCTAGGAAGAAGTTGCTGCGGCTGAGGTCAAACAGGTTGCTGCCTGTGTTCTCCTTTAGGATTTTGATGGACTCCTGTCTCACATTGAGGTCTTTTAACCATTTGGAGTCTATTTTTGTGTGTGGTGTAAGGAAATGGTCCAGTTTCATTCTTATGCATGTGGCTATCCCATTTTCCCAACACCATTTGTTGAAGAGACTGTCTTTGTTCCATTGGACATTCTTTCCAGCTGTGTCAAAGATGAGTTGACCATAGAGTTGAGGGTCCATTTCTGGGCTCTCTATTCTGTTCCATTGATCTATGTGTCTGTTTTTGTGCCAGTACCATGCTGTCTTGATGATGACAGCTTTGTAATAGAGCTGGAAGTCCGGAATTGTGATGCCGCCGGCTTTGCTTTTCTTTTTCAACATTCCTCTGGCTATGCGGGGTCTTTTCTGGTTCCATACAAATTTTAGGATTATTTGTTCCATTTCTTTGAAAAAAGTGGATGGTATTTTGATGGGGATTGCATTGAATGTGTAGATTGCTCTAGGTAGCATTGACATCTTCACAATATTTGTTCTTCCAATCCATGAGCATGGAGCGTTTTTCCATTTCTTTGTGTCTTCCTCAATTTCTGTCATGAGTATTTTATAGTTTTCTGAGTACAGATCCTTTGTCTCTTTGGTTAGATTTATTCCTAGGTATCTTATGGTTTTGGGTGCAATTGTAAATGGGATCGACTCCTTAATTTCTCTTTCTTCTGTCTTGTTGTTGGTGTATAGGAATGCCACTGACTTCTGTGCATTGATTTTATATCCTGCCACTTGACTGAATTCCTGTATGAGTTCTAGCAGTTTTGGGGTGGAGTCTTTGGGGTTTTCCACATAAAGTATCCTATCATCTGCAAAGAATGAGAGTTTGACTTCTTCTTTGCCAATTTGGATGCCTTTGATTTCTTTTTGTTGTCTGATTGCTGTGGCTAGGACTTCCAATACTATGTTGAATAGCGGTGGTGATAGTGGACATCCCTGCCGTGTTCCTGACCTTAGGGGGAAAGCTCTCAGTTTTTCCCCATTGAGATTGATATTCGCTGTAGGTTTTTCATAGATGGCTTTTATGATATTGAGGTATGTACCCTCTATCCCTATACTCTGAAGAGAGTTTTGATCAAGAAAGGATGCTGTACTTTGTCAAAAGCTTTTTCTGCATGTATTGAGAGGATCATATGATTCTTGTTCTTTCTTTTGTTAATGTATTATATCACGTTGATTGATTTGCGGATGTTGAACCAACCTTGCAGCCCAGGGATAAATCCCACTTGGTCGTGGTGAATAATCCTTTTAATGTACTGTTGGATCCTATTGGCTAGTATTTTGGTGAGAATTTTTGCATCCATGTTCATCAGGGATATTGGTCTGTAATTCTCCTTTTTGATGGGGTCTTTGTCTGGTTTTGGGATCAAGGTAATGCTGGCCTCATAAAATGAGTTTGGAAATTTTCCTTCCATTTCTATTTTTTGGAACAGTTTCAGAAGAATAGGTATTAATTCTTCTTGAAATGTTTGGTAGAATTCCCCTGGGAAGCCATCTGGCCCTGGGCTTTTGTTTTTTGGGAGATTTTTGATGACTGCTTCCATTTCCTTCGTGGTTATAGGTCTGTTCAGGTTTTCTATTTCTTCCTGGTTCAGTTTTGGTATTTGATACATCTCTAGGAATGCATCCATTTCTTCCAGGTTATCTAATTTGCTGGCATAGAGTTGCTCATAATATGTTCTTATAATTGTTTGTATTTCTTTGGTGTTGGTTGTGATCTCTCCTCTTTCATTCATGATTTTGTTGATTTGGGTCATTTCTCTTTTTGATAAGTCTGGCCAGGGGTTTATCAATCTTGTTAATTCTTTCAAAGAACAAGCTCCTAGTTTCATTGATCTGTTCTACTGTTCTTTTAGTTTCTATTTCATTGATTTCTGCTCTGATCTTTATGATTTCTCTTCTCCTGCTGGGTTTAGGCTTTATTTGCTGTTCTTTCTCCAGCTCCTTTAGGTGTAGGCTTAGGTTGTGTACTTGAGACCTTTCTTGTTTCTTGAGAAAGGCTTGAATTGGTATATACTTTCCTCTTAGGACTGCCTTTGCTGCATCCCAAAGATTTTGAATAGTTGTGTTTTTATTTTCATTGGTTTCCATGTATTTTTTAAATTCTTCTTTAATTTCCTGGTTGACCCATTCATTCTTCAGTAGGATGCTCTTTAGCCTCCATGTATTGGAGTTCTTTCTGACTTTCCTCTTGTGATTGAGTTCTAGTTTCAAAGCATTGTGGTCTGAAAATAGGCAGGGAATGATCCCAATCTTTTGGTACCGGTTGAGACCTGATTTATGACCTAGAATGTGATCTATTCTGGAGAATGTTCCATGGGCACTAGAGAAGAATGTGTATTCTGTTGCTTTGGGGTGGAATGTTCTGAATATGTCTGTGAAGTCCATTTGGTCCAGTGTGTCATTTAAAGTCTTTATTTCCTTGCTGATCTTTTGCTTAGACGATCTGTCCATTTCAGTGAGGGGGGTGTTAAAGTCCCCCACTATTATTGTATTGTCGTCGATGTGTTTCTTTGCTTTTGTTATTAATTGCCTTATATAATTGGCTGCTCCCATGTTAGGGGCATAGATATTTACAATTGTTAGATCTTCTTGTTGGATAGATCCTTTAAGTAGGATATAGTGTCCTTCCTCATCTCTTATTACAGTCTTTGGTTTAAAATCTAATTTGTCTGATATAAGGATTGCCACCCCAGCTTTCTTTTGGTGTCCATTAGCATGGTAAATGGTTTTCCACCCCCTCACTTTCAATCTGGGGGTGTCTTTGGTTCTAAAATGAGTCTCTTGCAGACAGCATATCGATGGATCTTGTTTTTTAATCCAGTCTGATAGCCTGTGTCTTTTGATTGGGGCATTGAGCCCATTTACATTCAGGGTAACTATGGAAAGATAGGAATTTAGTGCCATTGTATTGCCTGTAAGGTGACTGTTACCGTATATTGTCTGTGTTCCTTTCTGGTCTATGTTGCTTTTAGGCTCTCTCTTCACTTAGAGGACCCCTTTCAAGATTTCCTGTAGGGCTGGTTTTGTGTTTGCAAATTCCTTTAGTTTTTGTTTGTCCTGGAAGCTTTTTATCTCTCCTTCAATTTTCAATGACAGCCTAGCTGGATAGAGTATTCTTGGCTGCATATTTTTCTCATTTAGTGCTCTGAATATATCCTGCCAGTCCTTTCTGGCCTGCCAGGTCTCTGTGGATAGGTCTGTTGCCAATCTAATGTTTCCACCCTTGTAGGTTACATATCTCTTCTCCCGAGCTGCTTTCAGGATTTTCTCTTTGTCTCTGAGACTCATAAGTTTTACTATTAGATGTCGGGGTGTTGACCTATTTTTATTGATTTTGAGAGGGGTTCTCTGTGCTTCCTGGATTTTGATGCCTGTTTCCTTCCCCAAATTAGGGAAGTTCTCTGCTATAATTTGCTCCATTATACCTTCTGGCCCTCTCTCTCTTTCTTCTTCTTCTGGGATCCCAATTATTCTAATGTTGTTTCGTCTTATGGTATCGCTTATCTCTCGAATTCTGCCCTCGTGATCCAGTAGTTGTTTATCTCTCTTTTTCTCAACTTCTTTATTTTCCATCATTTCATCTTCTATATGACTGATTCTCTCTTCTGCCTCATTTATTCTAGCAGTTAGCGCCCCCATTTTTGATTGCACCTCATTAATAGCCTTTTTGATTTCTACTTGGTTGGATTTTAGTTCTTTTACTTCTCCAGAAAGGGTTTCTCTAATAACTTCCATATTTTTTTCAAGCCCAGCTAGTATCTTTAAAGTGATGATTCTGAACTCTAGATCTGACATCGTACTAATGTCCGTATTGAGTAGGTCCCTGGCCGTCGGTACTACCTCTTGTTCTTTTTGTTGAGGTGACTTTTTCTGTCTTGTCATTTTGTGCAGAGGAGAATAGATTAATGAAAAAACAAAATGCTAGCAGAGTAACAACGTCCCCAGAAAATATACTCTAAACAAATCAGAAAAGACCTGAAGCAGTGGGAAAAGAAAGGGAAAGAGAGAAAAAAGAAAAAGAAAAAAAAGAAAAAGATAAAGATAAAAACAAAAAGAAACAAAACAAAACAAAACAACAACAACAAAAAAACCAGAATGTGATCAGATATGATCAGGCTGGTATATAGATCAGTGCCACACACTTGATTTGGGGTGTATTTTGGTCTTTTAGAAGAAAGTGCCTCCCAAAATTTTAAAGAAAGAAAAACTTATATATGTACAAAAATAAGGGTTGATATGATGAAGGGATGGAATATGACTGTAAAGATGGAAATTATAAAAAATTTTATAAAAGGAATTGATAAGTTGTTTGAAAAAAGAAAGAAGAGGATTTAAAAAAAGAAAAAAGAAAAAGAAAAAAAAAGGGAGAGAATGTGATCAGGCAGGGGAATAGAAAACACCATATACTAGAGATTTAGGGTATATTTTAATCTGTTAGAAGAAACTATCTCAAAATTTTAAAGAGAGAACAACTTATATATATAAGCCAAAAATACGGGTAACTACTATGAAGGGATAGAATATGACTCTAAAAATGAAAAATTAAAATGTTTTTTTTAAAAAAAGGGATTGATAAGATGTTGGTTGAAAAAGGGAAAAAGAAAAATTCAAAAAAAAAAAAAAAGAAAAGAAAAAAAGACAGTTAAAAAAAAATTAACTTTGCAAGACTAAAGAATCATGGTAAAAAAGCCGTGAATTTTATGTGCATTATTCCCCTAGCGCTGGAGTTCTGCCATTCTCATTGATCGGTAAACTTGGTCTTGGCTGGCTGTTCTCGCTGATCTTCTGGGGAGGGGCCTGTTGCTGTGGTTTCCAGATGTCTCTGCCGGAGGCGGAATTGCCCCGCTCTTGCCCCCTCCCGGCTAAGTAATCTGCTCGGGTTTGCTCTCCGGGGCTTTTGTTCCCTGCGAGCTTCCCCTACAGCTTTGGAGGCGGAGAGTGAAAATGGCGGCCTCCCAATCTCCGCTCTGGAGGAGCCGAGAACTTGGGGCCCCGCTCCTCAGTGAGCCCCCAGAGAAAAGCCGTCAGTCACTCCCGTCTCCCCAGTCTCCGACCACACTCCGTGCTCACCCGGCCTGTGACCCCGCGTTTCTATCTCTGGCACCCGGCCCCGGGTGGAGTCTCCAACCCAGCAGATCCCTGCGGTGCACTCCCGCGCAGCTCCTCCCAGGGGAGGAAGGTGAGTCTCCCCGGATCTGCCGCTTGTTGGGTCCCTGCTGGAGGAGCAGGGGCCCGACTGTGCTGCAGATCACAGTCTATGGCCACCCCGAGCTGAGAGCCCGCGCCTGGGCTCCGTCTCTGCAGCCGGCTTCCCTGCTCCGTTACCTGGGAGCTCTGCCACACTCAGGCACCCCCGGTCTTTCTGTGACCCCGAGGGTCCTGAGACCCCACTGTCCCGGAGGGTTCCACCCCCCGCTTAGCCACCAGAGTGACGTCCCTCGGCGGAGCAGACTTTTAAAAGTTCCGATTTTGTGCTCCGTGGTTCTATCACTTGCCAGAAGCGGCCGACGGAGGCCCCTCCTCCGCCGTCTATCCTCCCGAATATCGCCTCGGATTCACTTCTCCGCACGTCCTACCTTCCAGAAAGTGGTCACTTTTCTGATGAGAGTTGTTGCTATTCCTTTCTTCAATCTCCTGTTGAGTTTGTAGGTGTTCAGAATGGTTTGATCCCTATCCAGCTGAATTCCTGAGAGGAGACGAAATCCAGGTCTCCTGCTCCTCCGCCATCTTGCTCTGCCCCCTGTTCTTTTCATTCTTTACTCCATTGTTTTATTCGTGTTCCTCAGAAGAAGAGGCATTTCTTCTGTCAACATTGGGTGATTTCTGGCAAGAATAAGAACTGTGACTGGGGATTGGCAATAAAGATGGCGGGCCCACTGGGCAAGCCACTCTGCTCTGTCTCAACCACATCTGTTCACGTTAAGTCCAGGGGCTGGGGCCAGTCAGCATTTACTTAGTCATAGCGCCTGGAAAAGTTTTATCTTACAAGCTGTATTCAGTCATCCTGTGTATGGTTCACACACCATTAATTAGAAGACTCATTTCACCACTGAAATCATATCTACTAGTGTGAGAGAATGCAGGTCACTTCGATGAGCATCTTTAAGGAGTGAAGTGTAATCACAGATGTCTTCTATTTCCTGTTTTCATGGTCTAAGATCCCAGCATCAGTGTGAAGTCAGCCTGGAGGTGATGGAGCAGGAACAATGAAAAGGAAACTTGTGATGTCCTCTCCATATTTGTTTGTTGATTTTTGCTGTAGCCCTAGGGATGCCATTGAAAATACATTTTGGTCATCTTTATTCAGAAAGATGATGCCGCTCCCTGTGCCTTTCAGCAACATATGCTGCATATGTTTTCTGGAAAGACTGACAATAGGTTGATGGCCTTATGATTTATTGTCCAAACTGGGACACTTTTGAGAGTGAAAAGGGGAGCTATTAATTAAGCCAGGACAATTGACCTAAACTGGGTTGTGTGGTCATCCTTGTCATAGGGAATGCAGGTGGCAACAGGGCATTTGAGCATCAGTCTGTTCCAAAACAGTCTGAGCATGGAGTGCTCGGATGAGGAAAATGTTACTAGTATTTTTAAAATTTTTTTAATTAACATATAATGTATTATTTGTTTCAGGGCTACAGGTCTGTGATTCATCAGTCTTACACAATTCACAGTGCTCACCATAGCACATACCCTCCCCAACTTCCATCCTCTAGCCACCCCATCCCTCCCACCCCCCTCCACCCCAGGAACCCTCAGTTTGTTTCCTGAGATTAAGAGTCTCTTATGGTTTATCTCCCTCTCTGGTTTCTTCTTGTTTCATTTTTCTCTCCCTTCCCCTATGATCCTCTGCCTTGTTTCTCAAATTCCACATATCAGTGAGATCATATGATAATTGTCTTTCTCTGATTGACTTATTTCGCTTAGCATAATACCCTCTAGTTCCATCCATGTCATTGCAAATGGCAAGATTTCATTTTTTTGATGGCTGCATAATATTCCATTGTATAAGTATATGTATTTATACAATGGAATATTTTATATATACCACATCTTCTTTATCCATCGGTTACTAGTGTTTTTTAAGGATAGGCACTCCTGGATACTGTCCTGTTAGTTGTTACAATAACCATTTGAGATAGATCGTTTTCTCTCCTGCTTTTATAATACAAAATACAATAAAACTCTGTTTAACCAGGGTGGGGTGACATTTTCAACATGTTTAAATTGATGGAAGCCATTATTTAAGCTTTGCCAATAGCTTCTTTAGGGGTAGAGATCTCCGTGTCTCCTGGGTAGAGAAGATCTCTGCTCCAGCAAGAACCTTTTGATCAATTGGTTTATATGCAGCAAGGTTAAGGCAGTTGGGTCCCCTTTGTTCTGGAGGAAGGAAGGAATTTTTTGTGCTTGGAAAAGGTAGCACTTTCAAATACCTTAGTTATGGAAAAATAAAAAACCAATTATAGGAAGAAGGGGAAGTTTGAGTAGAATAGGTGCTGTGGACCCTTGAAAATCACTGAGACTGGGAGACTCTCCCTCCTCATCTTACAGAACTTGTTTTCCCACACATCTTATTTTAACAAAATTTTAGAGCTGTAGAAGAGTGGTAAGAATAATATAATTAACACTTGACATTTCTTCAGTTAGATTCACCAGCTCATATATTTTGCCACATTTGCTTTACCTCCTTTTCTTTTATTTTTCTTTTATTTATTTATTTAGCCATTTGAAAGAAAGTTGTGAAATAGAAGTCATTCAAACTGGTAAGGAAGAAGTAAAATTTCACTATTTGCAGATGCCATGAAAACCTTAAAGACTCCACCAAAATACCTACTAGAATTGATAAATGAATTCAGTAGTCACAGGATACAAAACCAATGTGTAGAAATCGGTTGCGTTCTTATATACTAATAATGAAGCAGTAGAAAGAGTATAATCCTAAGTAGAAAGTAGAAGAAAAAAAAAAAAGGGAAACAATCCCATTTACAGTTTCACCAAAAATAAGATACCTAGGAATGCAGCTTGTAATCCAAAGAGGTGAAAGACCTGTACTCTGAAAACTATACAACACTGATGAAAGAAATTGAAGATGACACAAAAAAATGGAAAGAAATTCCATGCTCATGGATTGGAAGAACAAATATTATGAAAATGTCTATACTACCCAAAGCAATCTACAGATTTAATGCAATCCTTATCAAGATACCAACAGCATTTTTCATAGAAGTAGAACTAAAAATCCTAAAATTTATATGGAACTGCAAAAGACCCTGAATAGCCAAAGCAGTTTTGAAGAAGAGAAGCAAAGCCGGCGGTATCATAATTCCAGACTTCGAGTTATATTACAAAGTTGTAATAATCAAAACAGCATGGTGCTGGCACAAAAATAGACACATAGGTCAATGGAACAGAATAGAAACCTGGAAATAAACCCACAAATATATGGCCCATTAATCTTTGACAAAGCAGGAAAGAATATACAATGGGAAAAAGACAGTCTCTTCAGGAAATGGTGTTGGGAAAACTGGCCAGCTACATGCACAAGAATGAAACTGGACCACTTTCTTACACCATACACAAAAATAAATTCAAAATGAATTAAAGACCTAAACATGAAACCTTAAAACAATAGAAATCCTAGAAAAGAGCACAGGCAGTAAGGTCTCTGACATCAAGCATAGCAACATATTTCTAGATAAGTCTCCTGAGGAAAGGAAACAAAAGCAAAAGTAAACTATTGACACTACATCAAAATAAAAAGCTTCTGCATAGCAAAAGAGACAAAACTAAAAGGCAACCTACAGAATGGGAGGAGATATTTGCAAGTGATATATCTGATAAAGGGTTAGTATCCAAAGTATACAAAGAACTTGTAAAAATCAATACCCAAAAAACACATAATCCAATTAAAAAATGGGCAGAAGACATGAACACACATTTCTCCAAAGAAGACATCTAGATGGCTAACAGACCCATGAAAAGATGCTCAACATCACTCATCATCAAGGGAATGCAAATCAAAACTACAATGAGATACAAACTCACACCTGTCAGAATGGCTAAAATCAACAACACAAGAAACAAGTGTTGGTGAGGATGTGGAGAAAGGGGAACCCTCTTGCACGGTTGGTGGGAATGCAAACTGGTGCAGCCACTCTGGAAAATAGTATGGAGGTTTCTCAAAAAATTAAAAAGAGAACTACCCTATGATCCAGTGATTGAGCTACAGGGTAATTATCCCCAAAATACAAAAACACTAATTCAAAGGGATACATGCACAACAATGTTCATAGCAGCATTATTTACAACAACGAAACTATGGAGGTAGCCCAAGTGTGTATCGATAGATGGACAGATAAAGAAAATGCAGTATATATATATATATATGTACACACACAATGGAATATTATTCAGCTATAAAAAATGAAATCTTGCCATTTGCAATGAATGGATGGAGCTAGAGAGTATAATTCTAAGTGAAACAAATCAGTTAGAGAAAGACAAATACCATATGACTCCACTCATTTCAAAGGAGCAAAGGGGGAAAGAGAGAGAGAAGCCAAGAAACAGACTCTTAACTACTGAGAACAAACTGATGGTTACCAGAGGGGAGGTTGGGGGGCGGAGATGGTAAAATAGGTGTTGGGGATTAAGGAGTGCACCTGTGATGAGCACCGGCTGATGTATGGAATTATTGAATCACCATCTTGTATACCTGAAACTATTATTACACTGTATGTTAACTATACTGGAATTAAAATAAATTAAAAAAAAGAAAGTAAGTTGCAAACGTCACCCCTCCCATCTTCTATGAAGGACATTCTAAATAACCACAATCACAGAATCAAAACCAAGATATCAAACACTGATACAATAATATTATTTAATACACAGTCCATATTCAACTGCACAAATGATGAGTTCTTACAGCTGTTTCTTTTTTCTGTTCAATCCAAGATCCAATTGAGAATCACATATTGCTTTTATGTGTATATAAATAAAGATATATATTTCCTATATATCTTTTTTTAAAGATCTTATTTATTTATTTGACAGAGAGAGAGATAGTGAAAGCAGGAACACAAGCAGGGGGAGTGGGAGAGGGAGAAGCAGGCTTCCCGCCGAGCAAGGAGCCCGATGCGGGGCTCGATCCCAGGACCCTAGGATCATGACCTGAGCCAAAGGCAGACGCTTAACGACTGAGCCACCCAGGCACCCCTCACATGCCCTATTTCTTATATATCTTTAATCTCTTTTAATTTAGAAGATTTGTCTTGTTTTACCTTGTTTTGTTTTGCTTTGCTTTTGTTCTTTTGTGACACTGATGTTTTTGAAGAGTCAGGACCA
Organism: Mirounga angustirostris; assembly: GCF_029215605.1. NCBI lineage: Eukaryota > Metazoa > Chordata > Mammalia > Carnivora > Phocidae > Mirounga > Mirounga angustirostris. The sequence continues at coordinate 172,199,819 of NW_026991710.1, forward strand.
TCTGTCTTGTAGAATATTCCATAATCTGGATTTATCTGATTGCTTTCTCATGATTGGATTCATGGACCCCTTCTCTTTTGAAGTTCAACATCATTAGAACATCTCTGATGCACTGAAGAGACCCTAACTAAGAGAAGACACCAACACCTCCCTCCCCAAGTAGAGATTCACTATATGAGAAAAGAGAATCTGGGTCAGTGACTCAGTCTTGACAACTAGGTCTGGAGAATGGTTAGTGTTTTGTAGTGAGGTGTGTGTGTGTGTGTGTGTGTGATGAATATCTGAGATTGAGAGAATGAAGAAAGGAAGTGGAGGAGAGGGAAGAAAGCTAACAAGGTATTTAAAGAGAAAAATATATATGGTAGCAAAAGCAGTCATGTGGGAAGAGAATGGAAATCTTACAGTGTACAAATTAATTTTTCCAGTTTTTTCTCTTTAAGACAATTGTAAATAAGAACAACTCCTTGGGCTCGGGCGCCTGGGTGGCTCAGATGGTTAAGCATCTGCCTTCGGCTCAGGTCATGATCCCAGACTCCTGGGATCGAGTCCCGCATTGGGCTTCCTGCTCAGTGGGGAGCCTGCTTCTCCCTCTGCCTCTCTCTCTTTCTCTTATGAATAAATAAATAAAATCTTTAAAAAAAAAAAAAAAGAACAACTCCTTGGGCTAATAGACCCTTAATGTTCTTAGATTTATTAGGATAATTAGAAAGAGGGATAAAACCCTTTTTGAGATAGGAAAGATGGAAGTTCGCATTTAAAAAATATGTGATTTTGGGTGCCTGGGTGGCTCAGTTGGTTAAGTGACTGCCTTCGGCTCAGGTCATGATCCTGGAGTCCCGGGATCGAGTCCCGCATCAGGCTCCCTGCTCGGCAGGGAGTCTGCTTCTCCCTCTGACCCTCCTCCCTCTCATGCTCTCTGTCTCTCATTCTCTCTGTCTCAAATAAATAAAATCTTAAAAAAAAATATGTGATTTTATTTTATTACCTGAGTGAAGCAGGACCTATCATTATATACATAGCTTATCCAATGCCATATAACTAATAATTGACAGAACCAAATTTCAAACCCCAGATTGTTGTGTTTGCTCATGTTCTTTCTGCCATATTCCATTTTCTCCGATGGAATCTCTCATGGGATGGATAGGTTGTTGAGATTCTTTGTAGTACCCTGGAAAAAAATGAAATGCCTTTCCTACTGGTATGGAAAAATCCAGTTCTACCCTGATAGACTTTAAAATAAATATGAAATCCTTTATTAGTGAAAGGGAGTCTGTGTCCACATTTACAAGTCCATCTCTCTCTTTTCTTTTTTTTTAAGATTTATTTATTTATTCGGGAGAGAGAGGCAGCGTGTGCATGCATGCAGGGGGAAGGAGCAGAGGGAGAGGGAGAGAGAATCTCAAGCAGACTCCCCACTGAGCGCGGAGCCCAAGCCCTATACGGGGCTCGATCCCATGACCCTGAGATCAGGACCAGAGCTGAAATCAAGAGTTGGTCGCTTAACCAACTGAGCCACCCAGGTGCCCTGCAAGTCAATCTATGTCTTCTTCAGAAACTTTCATGTGACTTTGGAATTATAGTTTGGTTTGAGTGTATTAAACACTTGGGAAAGCCCATAGGAGCTGTGTTCACCTTAAAAGAGACTCCCATCTCTGGGAAGCCCTAGATTTGGTGGCATCTCACCCGACTCCTTTACAGGATGCTCTGTACCTCTGTACACACAAGTCCTTCCACTTCCGCATTGTGAGAGCTGACAGACTGAAGCCCACAGAGGACTGCGAAGTGATGATAATGTATTTGTGCAAACAACAGAAACTCAGACAAAAATAATGTTGGATGTTGGAGCTTTTGGAAATGACACTATAGCAAACCATGATCACAGTTATGGACAAACAGCTTTAATGTTCAAAGAAAAGAACATAATGTGTCATTTTCTGTGTCCTATCTAAGACATGAAGGTACCGCTCATCAAGTCTGGGGTTCTTTCTGGTTCGATACTTATCCAAAATGTCCTCCGTTTTTTGCAGCTAAGAGGATAATGTAGCTCCCCCGTATTCATATACTGCCCTGTCTTTTGAAGAAGCCACACCCCCAGATAAACTTTATAATAAGAGGCTTATACATTTTCAAAATGTGAGAGAGAGTGGCAGTGATAAGGGACAGAGGGGTATGGGCCACGAAGCGACAAATGCACTTTGCGAGGAGACGTGAAACGGTGTTAGGCTGGCGAGGCCAGGCTGTCTGGCGAGGCTGATGCACAGCCTTAGTTCTAGAGAAAAGACTTGCTGTGTGTTTCTTGACAGAGGCCAATATCTCAGTTTTAGTTTCAGGAAATCCCAAAACAGGAAACAAGATGTTGCACGCGTTGGGCTTTGGGGACAGACTCATGAGAGGGATACATTTCAACAACCTAAAAATTGCTCGGTGACTTTCTTGGCTTGTGAGGACATGTAGCCCAGCCAAGGTGAAGCCAGCCTTCCTCCCTCCATCTGCAGCTGGCTCAGGTGCCCACGGTCTTCGTCTACACAGCCACATTCCTCAGCTCTATGCTGGACCTCTCCTCACGTCACACAATCCCTTAGCAAACAAAGGGTCATCCACGAAGGGCATGGAAAACAAGGAGAAAACAACCCCCAATCTGTGTGGAATAGAAAGAATCTGTTTCGGCAGGAATGGGAGGGGGGCTGGTGTGGAGCTCAGGGTATAAACAGTCTGATCTCAGCGTTGGCAGCCTCTGAAATGACCTTGGAAAAGACCTTGTGTCAACTCAGTCTGAACCTCCAGACAAAATATGTGAGTTCAGCCAAACGTTTGAATGTTTCTGACAGTTGCCTGTTTGCCGTCATAGAGGGACAGTCTTCACTGCCCTGGGCTTTGTTTGATGGGACTCAGAAAAGCTGCTGTGAAGGGGCACCTGGGTGGCTCAGTTGGTTAAGCATCTGTGTTGGGGGCTCAGGTCATGATCCAGGGTCCTGGGATCAAGTCCCACGTTGGGCTCCCTGCTCAGCAGAGCGTCTGCTTCTCCTTCTCCCTCTGTTCCTCCCCCTGGCTGTGCTCTCTCTCTCTCCAAAAAAATCAAATCTTAAAAAAAAAAAAAGCTGTTGTAAAGGGAGCCCTCCCCACCCCCAATCCCTCCTTTCCCAACACCCCACAGATTATGGGGGAACATTGGACATTGCAGATATACTGAGCTATTGTATGACTCACATATCACCTAGAATAGAGTGGAGCTGGATTTAGATGAATGTGGAGATGACTAGAGAGTGACTCTAGAGACTTTGAACCTGAATGCGTCCACCAGGATTTACAAATCTTTTAAAATGCTGTTCTCCTCATGTGTGCGTGCAGCTTCCCAATTAAGCAGAGAACTCGGTGTCAGGCTGTGCGCAGCTTCTCCCATGTTTACATGTGTCACACGTTTCTTCAGGGCACTGCCCAGTGGGATCATTGATTAATCTGAGGTAGTCATTAATTGTTTGGTGTCTGGGATATGGAAGGATTGGACAGTCTCAGGGCAAATATAATTTGAGAATAGCCAGGGATGAGTGACAGCTTTGCTCTTCTCTCATCTCCCACTGACTCCAGACATTCAAAATGAGCTTGGCAATTATCTAAGAAAGAAAAGAGTGACATGTGGTTTTTCCCAATGGGGGATTTCATTGTCCATTTGGGTCCCTTTGTTTACTGCATCTCAAAGAAACCATGACAACCATATTTGTCTCTATTTCCTCTCCCCTAGATGCTTCTGATTCCATCTGTTTGATATTCACCAATGAAGTCAACTTTCCTTCTCTTTTTTTTCCATTATACTTGGAAGTACACTTATGTGACTTCATTTTATTTTGAAGTAAAAGAAAATAAAAATGAAAAGGTGGTGCTTGACTTGATAAATTGTGAAGTACCTTCTCCACACTTCCTCTTTCTTAATTCTCACTGGCATGTGACAGGTTCATTTATTTGACTTGCCAGAAAGTGCTAATGCAATGTGCTGAGATGGGCCATCCCAGGAAAACAAAGCAAAATCCCTTCCTCCCCCACTCTGTAAGTGTATAGCTGTGTGATCAAAAATGCCTCCTCTCTTTTAGTCATAGTGGTGTGCAGCTACCTCTAAACTTGCCCCTTTCTACTAACAAAATCTCAGGCAGTGGCAGCCAGGAACACCTCTCTACTTCCTCAGAAAGCATTTTTGTCTTCTTCTTTAAGGCTTTTACAAACGTGTAGGGTCATGTGGCTCTTTGATAGGTGTGAAACACAGAAAGCAGTAACTAAGGGAAAGAGAGACAGGGACCGACTTGAATGGGACACCGAGGAACTTCTTTTGTGCTGTAGGACGACCTTTAACAATTGTAGAAGTTCCTCCCTTTATAATCGAGTAGTCCAAGACAGAGCCATCCCCGGCTCGGGACTCCTGGCTGTGTCTAGCTTTGCCTTTGCTATGAACTACCTTTGTGACCTTGAGCGAAACATTTCACCTCAATATGAACTCCAGTTCCTTCATATGTAAAGTGAAGTAGTATTGCATGACATATAAACCTCCAAAGAGCCTTTAAATGATACTAGTCTGATTCACGGCTAAACTGCTACACTGGCTAACAATTTTGCTAGTTTTCCTCTCATACCCCTTATATACAATTCTAGCCTCAGCCCTCTTCATTTTTTTATTTTTTGGAAGATTTTATTTATTTATCTGACACGGAGAGAGAGAGAGCAGCAGAGGGAGAGGGGAGAAGCCAACTCCACGCCGAGCAGGGAGCCCGATATCGGGACTTGATCCCAGGATCCTGGGATCATGACCTGAGCCAAAGGCAGATGCTTAACCGCCTGAGCCACCCAGGTGCCCCCCTCAGCCCTCTTCAGATCCACTCTATATAGCTTCTTTCATCTATCCCGTCCACTTCACATTTACAACCATCATGAATATACTTATGACTCAAAACATTAAAAAGATTTTATACTACATTATAATTATATAAAATACAGTGCACCCATTTCAAGTTCAATGAGTTATTTTCAATATATATAAAGCTGAGTATCCACCACCACAATCAAGATACAGAACATTTATATCGCCTTAATAAATCCCCTAGTTCTCCTTTGCATTCAGTCCTCCCCCATTCTTGGCCCTACCACATCACTAATCTGCTTTTGACACCAGACTTTTTTTTTTTCCTCCTTAAAGCCGTGCTTCTAATCATGATCAAATATGCATGTTCAGCTCCCACTGGGAAATGTGACTTAGATGCATCACAGGGCCCTTGACCTTTACAAAATGGAAATCAAGATCTTTCCCCAATAAATCTGTCTAATCACCAAAATTGTACATCTGAGAGTCAGCTATGTTCCTTCCTTGCTTCTCTTTCTGATTTTAATCCATCCCACTTAAATAATCTACTCCCTTAATGTATTCACATCTGTCCTTTCCTTCTGTCACTGTTTCCGGTGAAGACCTCACCAACCACAGTCTAGTCCCACCAAGTTCAGAAGCCTCATGGATCTCTCTAAGGTCATGCCTTGCATCCTTCTACCACCCAGCTCAGATGACCTTTCCATAACCTTTTTCCAACAGAGAGAAAGGTTATATGGTGTGAACTTTATATTCCACTCACTTCAGGGCCTTTCTCTCAATAAAACCTTTCTCTTATAAATCAGATACTCCCTAACTTAATATCCTTTAATAGCCACTCATCCCATTTGGGATAAAGATTCTGGTATATGGAGCACTGGGTGTTATACGAAAACAATGAGTCATGGAACACTACATCAAAAACTAATGATGTACTGGATGGTGACTAACATAACATAGTAAAATAAAATAAAATAAAATAAAATAAAATAAAATAAAATAAAATAAAAAAGACTCTGGTACTGACTTTCCAGGCTCACCTTTTATTCCCCTCCCCCATTACCATGCCCTGTGCTCTGCTAAACCAAACTAATTATATGTTGCCTGAATACTCCATGTTTTCTTCATACCAAACATCTTTATAGACACTGTTTTATTTCCTCTGCCTGGAATATCAGCTTGATGAATTCCTATTTATCCTTCAAGACTCAGCTCAAATTATTCCCTCAGTGAAGCCTTCTTTAATACTCTCAAAGGCTATTAGTTACTCTCTTCTCTTTCATTACACATTGTATATATTTCTCCTTTACAAGCACCAAGATTACACTCCAATGTGGAGAAGGAGGGAATAGTACAGCCCATGCCCCGGAGTCATCTTAACAGGTTGATAGGTTGAGCTCATGTGAACATACTCACATTTGTGCATGTACACACACCAAAAGGGAATGAGGAAGAACACTTTTTTTTTTAAGGACTGACTTATTTATTCCAGAGAGAGAAAGCACGAGCAGGGGGTGAGGTAAAGGGAGGGGGAGAAGGAGAGCAGACTCCCTGCTGAGCAAAGAGCTCAACATGGGGCTCTACCTCCCCACTGGAAACCAAGAGTTGGACACTTAACCAACTGAGCAACCCAGGTGCCCCAAGGAAGAACATTTTTGATAGTCTTTGACTTTTGGTTCAAGTTCTACATTCTAGCTCTGAGAGAGTTTTAATGAGGAGTTGTAGCTTTGTGAGTGACTCTTCTCCACGTTTCATTAGGTTTTTCTCCAGTTTCTTTCACTGGTCTGGGACTTGGTATGTTCATTGTCTTCTGTTCCCCACTCAGGGTCCTGCTTCCTCTCTGCAGGTGTACGTCCTTGAGCGCTGTGTCAAGTCCTCTGCTGGATGCTACCCAAGGTGGAGGGAAAGAGGCATTCCCAATGTTCTGGGCTATGTAACATCTGGAATTCCATAGGCATGTTCTGTAGATTGTCTTGCTAAAATATCGTCTGTCTCCTGTTACCTTCTCTTACACTAGTCTAGTATGTTTCTGACATCATGAGGAGAAAATCAAGATGGGAAAAACCTCTCTTGCAATGTCTATAAAAGGACTTATTGTAATTTTTATGACCTGTTTACATCTTTGCCTCTTACAGGCTGAGTTTCTTGGAGATCAGGTAGTGTTTTTTTCTCTAGTGCCTGGCAAAATCAATGGCTGAATGAATCTTATGAGGAACTTGAATCCCGCCTGTATTTCTATTATGAAGGTAATGGTTTTATGTTAAATAGCACATTCTGCCTTAACAAATATCTGCTCATGAGTAAATGAAAATGTGTTTGAATATCTATAACTATGTTTGAATTTGAAATATTTCCATTTAAAATTAGCAACAAGCATAGGCAATATTTTCACATGCTGATACCTCTAATTTAATGCATTCTATTTTAAAATAGAAATTAAAGTGAAGTCTGGATAATTCATTTGGATAATTTATTTGCCAAGTCTTACTGCTGATGGTAGACATATAGATATATAAGATCAAGCAATATCTGAAGAACTTAGGGTACATTAAGAGAGAAGAAAAGAAACAATCAGAAAATGCAACCAAACAATATACAATTTTTTCTTTAGCATGTTTGAAAGAGGAAGCTAAGTGTTAGTTCAGAGTGCTGATTGCAGAGATCAAGGTAGGGCTGCTTGTTTTCCTCCGGGAGTGTAAGAGCCTGGACAGGTTCTCTTGTTTTTTCTGTGCAGAAGGTGACAGGCCCAGGAGAAGGAACACCTGGAAATCAGCTAGCTTTTGATAAACATTTGCTGAAGAATAGGTTGTGTTGTTAAGTGTCAGAAAGTTGGGTAAAATATTCAAGAAGTCCTTTGGAGATTATATATGCCTTTGAAATGCCTACAAGTGTACTGTAATTTCAGATCTTTATGGAGAAAGCATGCTCCCTTGTCAGTGGCTAAAATATCTTGGAAATTTTCTCTGACTAAACTACCTCATGATGGCTCTTGGTTTGCTTTAGCTATAACATTCATGTGGGCTGTCTAATATTCTCTATGTTTATATGATGTGTGACTACATGATACCTCAAGCTAATTCCCAAATTTTATTTCACCTACTAGATTATCTTGTCTTAGGGCTTCATGTTCTTTCTCTGCATTCTCTATAGCTCAATACTCATCTACTATGTTCTTAACATTTTTACATATGGCTATGATGTGACTTGAATCTCGAAACAACTTTGTAAAGTTAAAATATTGTCATTCTGATTTTTGCAGAAGGGAAAACGAATATAGACTGTCAAGTAACTTATACAAATTTGCATAGCAAGTAAGTGGCAGAGTCCAGATTTAGATCAAAGTTCATGACCATTCCTCAATATACTTTTTTTTAAAAAGAACAGAATTATTCCAAAAAACATTCTAAGAGGTCCGTTAGCTGATAAAATAAAATAAACAGGCAGTGTTTCTTGGTCATGGAATTGGTAGATCTTTCATGTCATCTGAAGATTATGTCTATTCCATGTTGGTCGTTCTTGGAGTGTGTAATCAAAGGTTCTGCTTTGAACTGGTGCTTAACAGAGATGGGTTTCTTGGCTGACAGTGTAAACCAAACCCTCAGATGATAGACCATGATGGTCGTCTGTTGATCTAGAAGTTTAGTCAAAACAGTAAGGTAAGTACACCAGAAAGGAAATGTAGCTCACAAGTAAGCAATGTGAATGCCTCTCACAGAGTTTTCTTTTTTCCTTTCCCCTGCACCGAGGAGTGGGCTATTATTTTTTAAAAATGTCATAAATACCAAGTTCTGTGATTGCTAATTACTATCATCTTTCCTCTTTTCATTCCCCACTGTTCCGTCTGCCATCATGATGACACCTCCTCCAGGCACTCACAAATTTCATCTCTCGAAAATGGAATATAAAAACCTATTAAAATACACCACATATGGCGATTAATTGCCAGAAGAAAATCACCCAGAACCTTGATCTCAGACCTATCTTTTAAATGATGTAAATCCAATTTATCTCACACTTAAGCTTCTTTGAATTCTAGTGTCCCAATCACCCTATGGTAGCATTGCTCCCTTCTTCAGGGTAATTTAATAAAAAGATGGAATTACCCCATATCCATTTTTAATTGCATCTCTTTAGATAAAATAGGTTGCTATCAGAGTCTTCTTTCCTGAACCAACTGCAAATGTGTTTTTAATACAAACTGTATCAGTCCATAAGAAATCTACTGGAGCAACAAAATGCTCATGAAAAATAGACCCTGTCCGCTAACTCATGAGTCCCAATTGCATTGGGCAATTTCACATTCAATCTATATTTTGATAGTTCTTACTATTCAGCTCTATTCCTGGGACCCATTGAGGGCTGTCACAATTATCAAAATGTCATAAAATAAGGCCACCAATGACATTATCTTTAGGTACAAAGTAACTCATCCATGTATGAAGGTAAGCTGTAAGGTAAATTGCTAACTTTGACTGAGCAGGGGATTTGTAGATTGTCTCTGGGATAATTTGGTAACTGCTATCTCGGGTTGTTTTCTGTCCTTTTGATGTGTGTCTATGCTCTCTAAAGCTCCTTAGGTTTTAGCTGGAACATCCACTCTTGTGGCTCTGAAGCAGAGCTAATCTGCTTTTCTGCATCACAACCTTCATCTGTGTTTTTGTTTTGCCTCTGCAAGTGAAGGAAAAGGATCAGGGCATTAATCTCTCACTCCATTAGAGGATGCATTTCCACTTTCATCCAATTAGCTGCTGTAATTTGAAGCTTTGGGGGCCTGCTGATAAGGTGGGAGGTTGGCTGCAGCAAGGCCCACAGAAAGCTTTCAGAAGGCATACAGTGAGCTGTTATCATGAGTTTCACTGAAAAGATCAAATATCAGGCCTGCTCACCCCAGCCTGATCCTCAAATCCTTATATATTCATTAACCATCGATATGCGGTTACTCGGGGAGGTTACACGAGGCTTCACACAGAGGTTCTGTAAGGTCTGAAGGCCCAGAACCAAAGCAGCCAGTAATGAGTTCAAATTTCTAGTGGCAAATTTCTCAGGGGCAAAGGATTTAAGCAGCTGTCTTCTTTCCCTCTTTTAAAACATAACAGTATCCTGGATCTTTTAATCTGACTCCCTTTGTTCATTTTTACTGATTTCTGACATTAACAGGGCAAAGGAACTAACAGGGACAATGGAACCTGTTATTTCTGGAAGCCTGAAGAGACTCCTGTGAATTCCCAGCACAATGAGGTGCTGATTTGCATAAGCAAAAGGGCCTGGAGGTCCTAACATCCCATTTTTATGTTTCTCAACCACCTCCTGCAATATGAGCGAAGAACACGTGTACTTCTAGAAATAAGGCCAGATACTCTCTGAAAACTTTAGCTTGACCATGAAAATGATGAACAAGAAAGGGATTCTGCTCTAAATTTTGGAGTTGGACATTTTCTCTTTCAGAATGATCTCCCATTTTTCCCGGGACAACTCCCACATCAAAAAACTGAGCAGTAACTGCACAAGGAAAATTCCTTCCACAAAGAGAAAACTCATGCACTTGGAATATCTAGTCAATTACTTCTGAGAGCAAGGATGGGCTTGGCAAAATGGAGAGGTCCAATAATAAACTTGGGGTCTGGATCTCTCTTATTTTACTTCTGCAATTTCCTCATTAAAATAAAAGGGTTCGTATACTTGGAAATTGCTAATACCTCTTTTGGTTTTAGTATTCTATGGTTGGTGAGGCAGCATATTTCAATTTAGGATTGGCAAATATTAAGCTTGTGTATTGCCATTCTTGTTGGTTATATTGATGGCATACACCTCTAATTAATTGTGAAAACTATTCCTGCTGACCTTGGAATTCCAAGGCCTTAAAATCCTTCTCAACACAGAATTTCAAGCAGCCACTGTCCATCAGATGAAGACAAAACTTAAATCCCATTCCAGATATAATGAACAGAGAGGTGATGACAAGACAAAGGAATGGACAGAGACATGGTCTTATGTCTGGCTTTACACTTCTGTGTAACTCTTGAGAAGTCAATTAAATATTTTAAAATTAAATTTGATATCGCTTTTGCATGAAAATAAGTTTTCATTTCTCTGGGATAAGTGCCCAGAAGTGCAATTATTGGGTCATGTGGTAGTTGCATGTTTCATTTTCCAAGAATTTTTCAGAGTGGGTGTTCCATTCCGACCAAATACATATAAGTCATCCAGTTTTTTTCTGCATCTTCACCAGCATTTAGTGTTCTCACTATTTTACATTTTAACCATCCTGATAGGTGTGTAGTGACATCTCATGGTGATTTTAATTTGCATTTCCCTAATGGCTAATAATGGTGAAGATCTTTTCATGGTCTTTTTTGCCTTCTGTATATTTTCTATGAAATGTCTCTTCATGTCTTTAGCCAATATTCTTTTTTAAAATTTTTATTATTATGTTAATCACCATACATTACATCATTAGTTTTTGATGTAGTGTTCCATGATTCATTGTTTGTGCATAACACCCAGTGCTCCATGCAGAACATGCCCTCTTTAATACCCATCACCAGGCTAACCCATCCTCCCACCCCCCTCCCCTCTAGAACCCTCAGTTTGTTTTTCAGAGTCCATCGTCTCTCATGGTTCGTCTCCCCCTCTGATTTCTCCCCCTTCATTCTTCCCCTCCTCCTATCTTCTTTTTTTTTTTTCTTAACATATATTGCAGTATTTGTTTCAGAGGTGCAGATCTGTGATTCAACAGTCTTGCACAATTCACAGCGCTTACCAGAGCACACACCCTCCCCAGTGTCTATCACCCAATCACCCCATCCCTCCCACCCCACTCCAGCAACCCTCAGTTTGTTTCCTGAGATTAAGAAGTCCTCATATCAGTGAGGTCATATGATACATGTCTTTCTCTGATTGACTTATTTCACTCAGCATAACACCTTCCAGTTCCATCCACGTCGTTGCAAATGGCAAGATCTCATTTCTTTTGATGGCTGCATAATATTCCATTGTATATATATATACCACCTCTTCTTTATCCATTCATCTGTCGATGGACATCTTGGCTCTTTCCACAGTTTGGCTATTGTGGACATTGTCTTTAGCCAATATTCTAATTGGATTTTTTACTGTAGAGTTTTAACAGTGCTTTACATATTCTAGATACTAGTCCTTTGTTGGATAAGTAGTTTGCCAACATTTTCTCCTACTCTGTAGCATGTCTCTTCATCTTTTTAACAGGAGCTTTTGCAAAGCAAAAGTTTCTGATTTTGAATTTATCATTTTATGACTTTATTTTTATTTATTTATTTGAAAAACATTTAACATTAAAAAACAATTTTTAAAAATTGAAGCATAGTTGACATACAATATTATATATTATAATATATAATATATTAATTTCAGATGTATAATACAGTGATTTGATATTTATATACATTACAAAACAATCACCATGATAAGTCTAGCTACCATCAGTCACAATGCAAAGTTATTACAACATATATTCCTTATGCTATACTTTATATTCTTGTGACTTATTTATTTTATAACTGGAAGTTTGTATCTCTTAATCCTTTCACCTATTTCACCATCCCCCTATCCCTCTCCTCTGGCAACCACCAGTTTATTCTTTGTGTTTGTGAGTCTGTTTCTGTTTTGTTTTGTTGGTTCATTTTGTTTTTTTGTTTTTGTTTGTTTTTTAAAGGATTTTTTTTTGTTATTTTTAGTAATCTCTACAGCCAACATGGGGCTCAAACTTAACAACCAGGAGATCAAGAGTCACATGTTCTAGCTACTGAGCCAACCAGGTGCCCCTCATTTTGTCTTTTTAGAGCACTGGTATAAGTGAAATCATATAGTAGTTGTCATTCTCTGACTTCTGTCTGACTTATTTCACTTTGTAGAATACCTTCTAGGTCCATCCACATTGTCACAAATGGCAAGATTTCATTTTTTATGGCTGAGTAATATATATATATATAGCTCAATATATATATCTCACATATCTTCTATCATTCTACCATATATATCTATATATATCTATATACATATATCTCACATATCTTCTTTCTATCATTTCTACCATTCATCTATCAGTGGACACTTAGGTTGTTTCCATATCTTGTGTATTGTACAAGCAAACCTCAGAGACACTGTGGGTTTGGTTCCAGACTATTGTAATAAAGTGAGTATCGCAATAAAGTGAGTCAAATGAAACTTTTGGTTTCCCAGTGCATATGAAAGTTATGTTTACACCATACTGTAGTCTATTAAGTGTACAAGAGCATTATGTCTAAAAAAACAATGTACATATACCTTAATTAAAAAATACTTTATTGCTAAAAAATGCTAACTATCATCTGAGCTTTCAGTGAGTCATAATCTTTTTGCTGGTGGAGGGTCTTTCCTCAATGCTGATGGCTGCTGGACTGATCAGATTGCTGAAGGATGGAGTGGCCATGGTAATTTCTTAAAATAAGGCAACAATGCAGTGTGCAGCATCGATTGACTTTCTTTCATAAATAATTTCTCTGTAGCATGTGATATTGTTTGATAGCATTTTACCCAAAGTAGAACTTTCAAAATTAGAGGCAATCCTCTCAAACTCTGTCACTGCTTTATCAACTAGGTTTATGTAATATTCTAAATCCTTTGTTATCATTTCAATAATCTTCACATCATCTTCACCAAGAACACACTCCATCTCAAGAAACCACTTCTTTGCTCATCTTTAAGTCGCAACTACTCAGGGCATCTGGGTGGCTCAGTTGGTTAAGTGTCTGACTTCAGCTCAGGTCATAATCTCAGGGTCCTGGGATTGAGCCCCACCTCAGGCTCCCTGTTCAAGGGGGAGTGTGCTTGTCCCTCCCCTCCTACCCTTCCCCCTGCTTGTGCTCTCTCTCTCTCAAATAAATAAATAAAATCTTAAAAATATATGCAACTCCTCATCCATCAAAGTTTTATCATGAGATTGCAGCAATTCAGTCCCATCTTCAGGTTCCACTTCTAATTCTAGTTCCCTTGCTATTTTGACCACATCCGCAGTTACTTCCACCACAGAAGTCTTGAATTCCTCCAAGTCATCCATGAGGGTTGAAATCAACTTCTTCCAAACTCCTATTAATGTTGATATTTTGAGCTCTTCCCATGAATCACGAGTTCTTAATTGACATCTAGAATGATGAACCCTTTCCAGAACATATTCAGTTTATGTTGCTCAGATTCATCACAAGAATCACTATGTGTGGCAGCTACAGTCTTACAATAAATATTTCTTAAATAATGAGACTTGAAAGTTGAAATTACTTCTTGATCTATGGGCTACAGAATGGTTGTTGTATATATACCCAGAAGTGAAATTTCTGGATCATACGGTAATTTTATATTTAATTTTTTGAGGAACCATCGTAATGTTTTTCATAATAGCTGTACCATTTTGCATTCCTATCAGCAATGCTCAAGGATCCCAATTTCTCCACATCGTCAACGGACAGTTGTTTGTTTTTGAGAATAGCCATCTTAATTGTATGGAGTTATATCTCATGTGGTTTTGATTTGCATTTCCCTAATGATTAGTAATGTTCAGCATCTTCTCATGTGCTTATCTGTCATCTATACATCTTCTTTGAAGAAATATCTATTTAAGTCCTTTACCAATTTTAAGGTTGAGTTGCTTGTTTTTTTATTGTTAAGTTGTTGGACTTGTTAAAATAAATTCTGGACACTAATTCCTTATCAGATATATGATAAAGTTATATGAGAACTCCAACTTTGTTCTTCTTTTTGCAAGATTGTTTTGGCTATTTGGGTCCTTTGAGATTCCATACGAATTATAAGATGGATTTTCCTATTTATGTGAAAAATATCACTTGGATTTCTTTTTTTTTTTTTAATATTTTATTTATTTATTTGACAGAGTTAGTGAGAGCAGGAACACAAGCAGGGTGAGTGGGAGAGGGAGAAGCAGGCTTCTTGCAGAGCAAGGAGCCCGATGCGGGGCTCGATCCCAGGACCCTGGGATCATGACCTGAGCCGAAGGCAGACGCCCAACGACTAAGCCACCCAGGCGCCCCTATCACTTGGATTTCTATAGGTATTTTTTTCTATAGGGATTGTATAGAATCTGTAGCTTGCTTTGGGTAGTACTGACATTTTCATGTTATCAAGTCTTCCAATCCATGAACAGGGGATATATTTCTATTTATTTGGGTTTTTACTTTCTTTTAGCAGTATTTTGTGGCTTTCAGTGCATAACTCTTTCATCTCCTTTATTAAGTTTTTACTAAGTACCGTATTATTATAAATGGAGTTGTTTTCTTAGTTTCCTTCTTAAATTGTCCATTATTAGTGTTTATAAATAGAACTGGTTTTTGCATGTTGATTTTGTATCTTGTGACCTTACTAGATTTGTTTATTACTGAATTCTAACAGTTTTTCTATTTGTGAAATATTTAGGGTTCTCTACAATAAGGTCATGTTATCTTTGACAGATAATTTTACCTCTTCCTGTCCAATTTGGATGCCTTTGTTTCTTTTTCTTGCCTATTGCTCTAAAAAAAATCAACTAGAATTTCCAATGTTATGCTGAATAGAAGTGGCAAAAGTGGGTACCCTTGTCTTGTTTCTGATCTTAGAGAAAAAGCTTCCAGCACTTCACCATTGAGTTTGATGTTAGCTCTGGGTTTTTCATATGTGGTTTTTATTATGTTGAGATGATTCCCTTCTATTTCTAACTTGTTGGGTGTTGTCGTTTTTAATAATGAAAGGATACTGAATTTTGTCAAATGTTTTTTCTGCAACAGTTGAGATTTTTTTTTCTCTCCATATTTCTGGTAATGTAGTATGTTATTTTGATTGATATTCATATGTTGAACCACCTTTGTATTCCAGGAAAAAATCACCTTTAGTCACAGTGTAAAATCCTTTCAATGTGCTGTTGCATTCTGTTTGCTAGTATTTTGTTGGGGATTTTTACATCAATATTCTTCAGAGATACTGGCCTTTAGTTTCCTTTTCTTGTATCCTTGTCTGGCTTGGTATCAGAGTAAGGCTAGCCTTATAGAATGAATCTGGAAGTGTTCCCTCCTCTTCAATTTATGGAAGAGTTTGAGAATTGGTGTTAACTTATCTTTAAATATTTGGTAGAATTTACCAATGAAGCCCCTGGTCTAGGGCTTTTCTTTTCTCCTTGAGAGGTTTTTGATTACTAATTCAATCTTCTTATTAGTTATAAACTGCTATGGGCTGAACTGTGTCCCTGCAAAAGTCATATATTGAAGCCCTAACACCCAATACCTGAGAATGTGACTGTATTTGGAGATAGGACCTTTAATGTGGTAATTAAGTCAAAATGGGGTTGTCAGTGTGCAATGTGACTGTTGTCTTTATAATAAGAGATTAGGACACATAGAGAGGCACCACATACATGTGTGCACAAAGGAAAGAGAACGTGTGAGACCTACACTGTGAGAAAATACTTGGTCTATGGTATTTTGTTATGGCAGCTCTAGCAAACTAAATCTTGGGTCTGTTCAGATTTTCTATTTTTTCATGATTCATGTATGTATTCATTCATGTATGTTTCTGGGAATTCATCCATTTTATCTGGTTACGCACTTTGTTGTTATATAATTGTTCATAGTACTCTCCTTTACTCCTTTTATTTTTGTAAAATTGTTAATAATATCCCCTCTTTCATTTCTGACTTTAGTCTTTGTGGTTTTTGACTAGAGTAGAAGTGTTATTGTCTAACAGTATTCTGTTTTGCAAGGCTATCCCTTTTCTGGTCCTTTGATATTTTCTAGTTGCCTGTTTCTTCAGCTCCAAATCTGTGTACATTAGGAAAAAAAAAAGATAGCACAGGGAACTCTCCATTGTGTCATTCCTTGGGTACCAGGTTCCCTAACAGATCCACCTCCTCTCCATTTTTCTAAGTCTTTTTTTTTTTAAGAGAGCTTCACACTTTAACTTCTTCAAAGTCTTTTAATGTTTTTTGGTTTTGTTTTTCTTTTAATAATGAGAAGGGTTTTGGGGCACCTGGGTGGCTCAGTTGTTAAGCGTCTGCCTTTGGCTCAGGTCAAGATCCCAGGGTCCTGGGATCGAGCCCCGCATTGGGCTCCCTGCTCAGCAGGAGGCCTGCTTCTCCCTCTCCCACTCCCCCCTGCTTGTGTTCCTGCTTTCGCTAGCTCTCTCTCTGTCAAATAAATAAATTAAATCTTTAAAAAAAATAATGAGAAAGGGTTTTGGTTGTACTTTTCAGAAGGACGATGGAAAAGTACTTCTACTCTATATTGCTGGATACAGAAGTCTCAGTTTGTATAGTTACTTGTGAAATATGAAGACTGGACTAGATTATCTCTAAAATCCCTTCCTGGTCTGTCCTGTTGATTTTCAGATAAATTTTCTGATTTAAAAATGACTAAACCCTAAGTAAGTAAACATAGTTATTCTTCCCTTTAGGTGGGGAGTAAATACATTAGGACTCATTGCTCACATAAAAAAAAAAGCAGAGGCTCCATCATTCTACTCTGCCTTTGGAGAAAACTTAGGTTTTCCCCAAAGCTTTCCATAGGAAAAGCACTTTTTTTGTTCTTTGTTTCTTTGTTTTTGTTTTGTTGTTGTTGTTGTTAGGAGTGGAGTTTAAAGGTTAACTTTTTCCTGTTCTCTTTCTCTCTCACTGCTGGTAAACATGCTTTGGGGGCTGAATATTTTTGCTGAACTTCTAACATTCTAGTTACCTTATTGTCAAACAGGGCCTAACCACTGGCATCAAAGGTTCTGGAGAGAGCAGCCCCACCAGGAGTTTGTCTTCTCCACTCTCCTTTCCCCTTTGGCAACCCTGTCATTGCTTCAGCCCCTGCCTTTGTTCCTTCAGTGTCCCTGCTAATGTCCGCTGTTGAGTAGGACAACTTGTTTAGTTCTTTTCTCACATCAGGAGTTGTTCAGCTATGTTCTGTTATGATTGCATGATTCCATCTGCCAGTTTTTGTTGACATGGTCAAGGGCTTGCTTAGACCTTCCTTAGGTCTAAATTCCTAGAGTATTGTCCCAGAGTCCCTTTCTGGGGACCCTCCATCCCACAGAGCCAGTGGTGTGCTAGAGTTCGTGCTGATTGGCACATGGGAGCAAACAGTTAAATTTTAAGGAATATTGTGAGCTGGGTCACAAAAAAAACCAGTCACTATTAAAAATTAAATTATGTTAACTTACAATAAATAATTTATTTAAAAACAAATTTCAAAAACACTCAGAATCTGTCACTTCTTAATTCGTTTACTGCACTTTTCTATTACCTATACTCATGAGATCATTTACATCTATTTTGCCTGTAGGCAGAAATTCTATAGAATGGCGTGCTACTGCGTGTTCCTGACCTAACAGGTAGTGATATTACACTGGTAGTTTGAAACTGGTCATGGTGGGAGCATTAGAACATGGAAGTTGGAAAATGCCACAAATCAGGGTTGGATTTGTTGTTTTGTTGACCGTGTATACTTAAGAAAATGATGGAGAAATGTTACTAATGCAGACTAAACTCATGTTTGTAGCTGTTACCTTATAAATAGTCCCAAAACTGAAGAAATATCTTCCAATCTTCAAAACGGTCATCCCCTGAGAAGTGATCCTCGTGTCATTGACAAGTGAGTGCAGTGCTAACATATGTTTATGTTGTCTCACTATTTTATTCATTAATGTAAACAAAAATATCAACTGATGTTCTCGCCAGAACTTCATTCATGCCATCAATGACATGAATGGCTTTTTGCTAAATTGCATGCTCGACAAGCATGTTTTCATGGGCTGTTTCTGTCAAAACATGTTTGGATTGCAATTATAGGTTAGCAGCAGATACAAGAGTGTGGTGAAAACAAGCAAAAGGATTCTGTGAGAATCAACTTATATATAGAATTCAAAATAAAATGTATTGCAAATTGTATTATTATTTATAAATCATGTGCTGCACATCTCATATATATTTTCATCTATATAAATAAATAGATAGATAGATAGATAGATAGATAGATAGATAGATAGATAGATAAATTTTTTAACCTGGAGAGCCAGTTATTAAACATTTATCCTCATACCACTGTATAGACCCTGATTCTTTTCAAGGAACTTCAGACCCCTTATTTTGAGGTTCCTTTCACAACCAGAAGATGCACTTTAGGCAAAGTTTTAAGTGTGAAAAAGTTTGCTCACTGGACTCAAATATTCTCAAAGCCTCCGTTGTAATCCACCATCTTACCAGCAGGTGTCACTGTGGTGTAGGGTCACAGTCTGAAGGGCTCCGGGTTTGAGCTTCCTAGAGGAGTGTTGGTCAATTGCTTCCAGTTAAGTTACACACTGAGTACCTCCTAAAGTCTCTTTATGGAAAGATAAGTCACATCCAAGGTCTCTGAAAACAGGCAGCACAGTCACAGAGGCATAATCTGCTAGTTCTCTTTGTGGGCTTGTTGTGTATTTTTAACTCTGCTGCTATGTGTATGTTCAGAAGGCCTAAAATACCTTCTGTTTAGCTCTAGAACTATATACAGCCTAGCTATTCAAAGTGTGGTTCATGAACCAGCATCACAGGCATTACCTGGGAGCATGTTAGAAATGCAGACTCTCAGCCTGTCCCAGACCTACTGAATAAGAATCTGCATTGTAATAAGGTCACCAGGGGATCCCTTTGCACATTCAGGGGAGTTGGGAAGCACCAGTGTAGGCGGCCCATATATTGAGAGTTACCACGCGAGGCTAAGAACAAAATGGAAACATAACTTGCAGCCTCATTGGTCAAGAGAATGAAGTTAGTGGGAACGAGGGGGACACTTCCCGATGTCTGATATTTGCCTTAGTGCAAATGGGCTGCCTAACCTTTTTCTTTTTTCATTCTGGAAAGAATTTTTCTGGGTCTTTTCCCACATAACCTGACCCAGCTAACGTCTCCACGGTATCTCTTGCCACCTCTCTTTCATACTCTGCATCTCGGGCATACTAACTTACCTCCCAGCGTGACCTTAAAGCTCCCATCTGATGGTTTCACGCCACTGCTTTTGGTAGCTTTCCTCCGGCTCCTAGTGCACAGACCAGAGTCCCTGCCGTATTTTACAAGAGCTTCTCAGATCCAGTCCTGACTCGCTTTGCCAGCTTCCTTTTCAGTCCCTCCTCCTCCTTAGATTCAACATGTGGCTCCACTGGACTTTTTGCCTCAGATGCACTCCACTTCCTCATAATTTCGGGCCTTGGCCCATTCCGTGTCGTCTCCCTGGATTGTTCTACCCAACTCATCTATTGCCAGACTGATACTTTCTTCAAATAACTTAGGAAGTCTATTCTACCCCCCTTAGAGGCATTAAAGTCCTTCATTATATGATCCTCTCATACTTGCATTGTCATTTCATATGCTTATCATATTTGTGATGACTCTTTTTCAGAGGTCTCTTTTCTCTGGCAGATTCTTCTCTATGAAGGAGGGGGGTATCCAAACAAGGCTCACATATTCCCCTCTGCAATGGCCTCCAACACCCTGCATGGTCTGCCCCACCAGTCCTTGATCGCTCTGCTTTCATTACCTCCTCCCACTCCTGGTTCCTCCCCTCCCCTTGTTCTCCTGCTCCCCAACTTTGCACTAGCTGACCTTTTGGTTCCGGCCTGTTCCTCACTGTTTTCAGTCTTTGGTCTTCGGGCCCAACCCTAGCTATACTTCTAGAGGTCGACTGAATGGGAAGTGTGGTCCTTTGCTTTGGTTTCAGTCTTGTGCTGCATCTGCCTTTTGGTGGGTTACTTTGTGGTCCACCGACAGGCAGAAAACAGCTGACCCGTCTAGTGCATATTTGACAAAGTTGTGACTCCGGGCGAAATTTCCTTCTTCTGGAACACCAGGTTGCTAAGGTTCACTTCTACACAAGCTCAGACCTGAAGAGGAAGTAGAAGAGAATGAAGAAAAGGTCACCATCACCTTTGGAAAATAAAGAACAAAGAAAACTTGGGAAACGGGGGATTTAATGGTAGTGAGAGTTGTTTGTTATTTTTTGGCCTCTCTATCTATGAGAGTCTGAGAAGTGGCTAAGGGCCCTTCCTTCGTCATTACTCACGAGCTGACAAAAATAATATTAGGGGAGAAGCTAAAATGAAGCCAAACAATCCAAGCTGTTCTTTCTCTTAGCGTGACAACAAAATTGTTGCTTAGAGAATAAATGTGTGTCTTCATTCTTTCCTTTATTCAACTCCCTGCTTCCAGAGTGCTCACTCTACGCAATGTCTTGCGTTTGGGCCCACGATCTTATTTTTCTTAAGCCAACTACAACATTTAAACACTCCAAACCTTGATCCCCTGATGAATTCATCCTTCAAAGCTTTCAAGTTAAACTGTCTGCTCCTATGGGAAACCTTCCACGATTCATTCTTTACAAAGAATTCCTCACTCTCCCTATGTTGATGTGTACAGTTTTATTCACACTATTTAATTTAATACGTAGCTAATTCAATTGAACAAATATTTGTGAAGTGTCTAAACTGTTCCGGGAAGTATGCTAGCTGCTGGAATTATAAATGTGAAAAACCACAGTGCCTCCTCCAAAAGGGTTTAAAATTGGTCTGGGAAGTCCACTCTGGATGGACAAGAGAGAATGAAAGTCATAGACTGAGAGACGCGCAATATCACAATGTGTCTGGGAAAGCAGTCCCGGGTTTGGAATGAACGGAGCACAGTTTTAAGGAAGGGAGGAAGAGGGAGCATGATGGGAGACAGAGAGAGAATAGGCAACAGCAATAATATTAACTCCAGGGGTGCCTGGGTGGCTCAGTCAGTTAAGCATCTGCCTTCAGCTCAGCTCATGATCTCAGGGTCTTGGGATGGAGTCCTGCACTGGGCTCTGTGCTCAGCGGAGGGTCTGCTTCTCTCTGTCCCTCTGCCCCTCCCCACTTGTGCTCTCTCTCTCTCGCTCCTCTTGAATGAATAAATAAAATCTTAAAAAAATATTAACTACAACTGCATTTATTTGTCAGGCACCAAGTCAAGCAGTTCACGGTAGCACAGAGATGTTAAGTACCCTGTGCAATACCATACAGCTTGTTAGTGGTAGAGCCAGAATATGACGTGCAGTGTGAGAACTTGAATCTTGTTGTAGGTAAATCATCAGGCCAACGAGCATTTATTAGACACCTTCAATGCATGAGACACCCTTTTAGCTAACGCATGTGTCTGTCTTCCCTACTGGTTTGTGATTTTTCTCTGATTTTTTTTTTTAAGATTTTATTTATTTATTTGAGAACGAGAATGAGAGAGAGAGAGCAAGCATGAGAGGGGGAGGGTCAGAGGGAGAAGCAGACTCCCCGCCGAGCAGGGAGCCCGATGCGGGACTCGATTCCGGGACTCCAGGATCATGACCTGAGCCGAAGGCAGTCGCTTAACCAACTGAGCCACCCAGGCGCCCCCGGGATGGAGATTTTTATATTTATCCTTGTCAGTCCCCTGTGTTGGAGAGAGCTTGGAATGAAGCAGCCATAATGGAATTGCAGCTCCGTGTCCCTTTCCATCCTCACCTTCCTGAAAGCAATGCCTTTCTCTTTAGACTTAGAGCTCTCTGTCATCACTAAACCCCAGGATCTTCTCATCTCTTCCCTGTAGTGTTAAGTATTTGCTGGTGAGGCGATTTATAAGGTAGAAATGATTGTTATTCTTTTATACTCCCTTAGGTTATGCTTTTGCCTAAGTGAATCTTTGGACAGAAAGCAACAGAAATGTTCTTTGAAGAGTAAAGACCCATTTATAAGAAATACCAAAGGCCTAGTGTTATATTAATGGCAGACTAGAAACATTAAATCTTACAAGAACACCTCATTATGAACACTCATAATTCTTGGCTGCCCACATTTACTTAGGAGTAAAATGAAAATGAGGGGGGTTGTCTTGTAGCACTGGGGACTCCAAGTCACATGATGGGATGAAAGGGACAATCAGCCTAGTGTCCCCTTTGCAGTGTCAAGGAGTTGCGTTATAGACATCATGGTTATGGGTGCAGTAGCAGAATGAGAACAAGGAGAAGTATTAAGGAAGGATTCCCAGCTTTCCCAATTCGACATAAAGATAACTGCCTCTCTTTTAATAGACCTCCTGAGAATTAGATGTTGTCTAAGAAAGTTCTACTGTTGCTTTGCTTTCTGAAAACCTACTTCCAAAAATTACTCGTAAGCCCTCTAAATGTCCTATGTTTCAAATTTTCCCATAGATAAGTATGACTGATCGATAGCAATACATTTTCCCCAACTTTTCCATTCTGAAATATTTATTTCTTAATTTTTTCCCATGTGATTCTTGGAGATGAGAAAGGAAAGGAATTGACTGGGAAAAACAGGATACTTTTTCTTTTTTTTTTTTTTAAAGATTTTATTTATTCATTTGACAGAGAGAGAGATAGTGAGAGCAGGAACACAAGCAGGGGGAGTGGGAGAGGGAGAAGCAGGCTCCCCGCGGAGCAGTGAGCCCGATGTGGGGCTCGATCCCAGGACCCTGGGACCATGACCCGAGCCGAAGGCAGACGCTTAGTGACTGAGCCACCCAGGCGCCCCGAAACAGGATACTTGACACAAATCTGAGGTGTGGTACGTTGCTGGAAAAGCGTAGATGGATGTCAGTGTGAGCAGTTGTGGGGTATTGTGTGCACAGCCTAATGGTCTTCAGAAAAGTCTAATATATTTTAATATTATGTCCAGTAGGCACGACACAAAATACCTAAATGTTAGGTAGAATATCAAAATTATCTTAGTAATAGGTTAAAATAAGCAAGTTTAACAATAGACGTAAAAAAGTGTAAAAGGGTTTGTATTGGTGTATAGTTGCTTGCTCAGCTCCCCTTCCTCAGAGGAGTACCCACCCCCCTTGCTCCCCGTGTCTCCATGGATGCTCCCTCTGCTGTTGACCAGGTGGCATTTTCTTTCTCTTGACAGATTTGGGTGTGGGTACACAAACCAGGATGGCCAACCAATGCTCTAATCTCCCTGGTCATGGCAATTGGTTCATGTTTGGGCAAAGGACTCACCAGGGGCAAAAAGTTGTGGCTTCTATTTCTTTGCCAAGGAAGGGTGGGGGGCAGATTTTTAGATCAGGCCTTACCCAGCACCTGAAGGTGAACAAGACAGACAGGTACCTCTGCTGAGGGCTGTTGGCTCATGAATTGCTCCCTCCAAGGGATCTGTGCCCAGAGACCCCTCCCATGGCAAGCTGTGCAGAGTTTCCCTGAGGAACCACCCACGTGTGGAAGACAATGCCCATAGCAGCGGGCAGCTTCTTTGCACCTCTCTCCCTTTGTACCATATTCTGAGATTTCTGAATAAGTGAGCTGCTTTGTTGTGCTTACAGACAATGCAGAAGAAAAAACTCCCTGGATAATTTCTCAGATTCCAACCACTTCACGCTTTCAAAGAGGGAGTTGAGTGTGGGCACAGCTAGGGGCCCAGAGGAAATCTTGTATCAGCTCTGAGTTGATGAGATGGCACTGGAGGAGTTGGCCCTTCTCAGGCAGGCTGCCCTGGAAATTCTGATTCACCAAGAAACATTGAAGCTGTCTTGAATGAGGTTATCAGCTCCGGATCCACTTGAGAGATAAGAAAACAAAACCACTACTTTTCCAAGAAAAGAATTAAAAGGGTAAATGAGAAGAGTGATTTATACTTTTAGCTGTCACCTTCAGCAGGCAGTTAAGATTGCCCTATTGAGTGGAAAGAAGGAGCAAAGAGAGAAAAATGGAGTTAATGTTACAATAAAGACATGACAGAGCCTTTGGTTTCCAGGATTGGCTTGAAATGAATTAAAGCCAAATTATACCAACAAATCTGTCATGCCGCCCTGAAAACAGGAAGTCTAGGCTGGGCCAATAGGAATTAGTCACGGGACACACTGGCAAACCCTACCAGACCAGGAATGAAAAATGTGCTTCATCTGCAAAAACTAACTTTTGGAATTTGGACAAATTTTCCATTACCCTCTTTCCATTACCCTCTTTCTTTTCTCCAAAGGCCAGTCATCAAATAATGCTTGGCTTACTTCTGCTTTTGCTGCACCATTAAGTGTGTGAATTTGTATGTGAAATGGAATCCCTACTAGATGTTTACCCTGAGATAAGTAATATCATCTCTCTGGACCTGAGTTTTATCTTCTGAAAAACAACAAAACCCCCCAAACGAGGTTGGCATCTCATGGTTCTGGGACTTTAATTTTTGGAGGGATTAGGAAATAATGTATTGGACATTCGTTGTGTACCCACAAAGTGTTCAGCGCTGTGCTGAGAAATGGTGAAACAAAATGAAGATTCAGTCTTTTAAAGACTTCCCAGTGCCTGCAGGGAGATGTACATTTAGAAAAATGTATTATAAAACAGTGATAAGGCCAACAGAAGTGTGTATATATATGTATAAGGCACTTAATAGTGTGTCAAAATGTTTTTTTTTTTTCGGCCCCAGAATCGTAGCCAAGGCCCAAATTTGGACAAAGGCCCTATATGCGGCACATTCCAAAGAAACTCTTGAGTTAAAGAGGCCAGCATTGCCTCCCTGGGGCTTATTTGGAGGGCCCAGAGCTATGCTGGCCCTATCTCCACCTACCTCTGTCAGGAGAAGGGGACAAGAAAGTAGAGAAGTCTTGGCTGAGTAAACAGTGCAGTGTTCCAAGTGAGAGACTATTGCCTTCCATCCCTAAAGCCAATAGAGTGGGATTCTTAGAGAATTTCTTGTAAAGACTGGGAGTAACTTCAAGACCTGGAAGTTGGCATCTCATTCCTTGGATGGGGGTATGCTGAATCATCAACTTTCTGGAAGCACCCTGATGCTCCTGTATACAGTGCATGTCTTAAGGGTTATTGGAGGAGTTTGCTGAAGTCCTAGGGCAGGGCCTATATTATCCTTTTCAGTCCCAGAATCTCACTGTGCCCTGAGGTTTGTGGACATACTTAAACCAAGAGGGTTCAGATCTAGAGACTTCTGAGGATGAAAGGCCTACTGGAATGGGCTACTCTAACAGGCTTGAACAGATCATAGTATCAGGTGTTTGGGAAAAAGATGGGACAAGCTGTGTTTCATCCTGGATCTTCATAGGCCTTAGAGGGTATAGGAGGGGACTCCAATGTCCAGAGGACGTCAGAGTCCTGGTGGCTCTACAGGAAGAGTACCAGGTTTAACTGAGAAGCAGCACCGTGGGCTGGCCTAGTGAGCCACTGTGCCAAACAATACACTGTTGTACCTGGAGAGTGTGGAGATGGTAACACCTTCTGGGAGAAGTCCTCAGTTATGGACGGTGCTGAGTTAAAGCCAATCTTTTTCTAAGAATGCCACCATACCACTGACTTAGAAGCCACCAGCACTGGATAGAACTAGATTGAACCAGAGTGAGTCTGGGGAGAGTCCCTTACCACGCAAGGAGATTCTGCCTCCACTATCCCCCCTTCCTTCTCTCAACACTAGAGGAACATCAGGCTAGAGAAAAAAGAAGCAGGGGTTTAAGATCCAAATCAAGAGATTTTCTGGTATCCAACAGGTACTAAAAATTCACTGAATCTGTTTCATGTTGTTAAAGGAGCTACTGCCCGGTGTGGAAGAAGGAATCAAGGTAACATAGCTGAAGGTGTAGTAAAAAAGTTGGAGTAAAAATAAAGCAGTTTCGTATTTATAGCCCAGGAAGCTGAGAAACTTTAAAAATTAAGTTGAAACATCATGGTGGTGAGGCTAACTCTGCTTGGGAACATTCAGGGACTCATCATCAACCAGAGGAGATGGACTCCATTAACTTTAGGACAAATCATAATTGATAGGTGAGAGAGGTTCGGGTAAGATGCTAGGGGAAAATGGAGGCAGACCAGATGAACTCTGGTTGGAGGAGGACTGTTACTCTCATGAGGTGATATTTGAGTTGGAGATGAGAAATTTGAGAGAAGGACGAAAAGGTGGGCTTTCTAGATACAAGGACGAGAACCAAGGAGACACAATATGAAGTGTGTGAGTAGTTGGTGTTGGCTGGAACACAGAAAGGGAGGAGGGGACTGTGGGAACTGGGATAGAACTCAAGGCCTTCCCAATATGGCTTGACCCTCCTTTTCAGCCTTTTTTTTTTTTTTAAGATTTATTTTATTTTATACATTATTATTTTTTAAAGATTTTATTTATTTATTTGAGAGAGAGAGAGAGTGTGCACATGAGCCAAGGGAGGAGCAAAGGGAGAGGACAGGCAGACTCCATGCTGAGCACGGAGCCCGAGGTGGGGCTCCATCTCATGACCCTGAGATCATGACCTGAGCCGAAATCAAGAGTCCGACGCTTAACCAACTAAGCCACCCAGGTGCCACTCTTCTTTTCAGCTTTAAGGATTATAGACTTCATACTTGCAGACAAATAAAAGCCACTGAAGTGCTCGATAACATATTTTAGAATGCTTTAATGATATGACTCTGGCAATATCAGAGGATGAAGAGGCCAGGGAAAGCAGGGGCATTTAGTAGGATTTGCAATAGTTCCATTCAGAAGCAATGAGTGTCTGAGACAGAGTGTGACAAGGCGGAGGAAGATCAGGCAGCAGCCTGGAGTTATCTGAACATGACTGGAAGGTGGTAAGAGCTGCGCGAGAAGGGCAGTGACATGTGATGTCCAGCTTGGCCTGTTAATGTAGGTGACCCTGCTGTGAATCATGGGATGGGAAACAGATTTGTGGGGGTGGAAGGAGGGAGGGAAAATAATAATAATCAACACTTATTAAGTTTCCACTAGGTACCGGCACTTTTCTGAGTGGTTTATGCATATGGAGTTATTTAATCCTTACCACAGCCTTAGCAATAGATACTATTTTACAGAGGAGATAAGATAAATTTGGTTTCATGCATGTCAAATTGGAGGTGCTTATTTGACAATCAGATAGATGTACAGTAGGGTTTTGGGAATCTCTCTCTTGAATTTAGGCAGTGAGTTGTGTTGGGACACTTGAGAGAATCCCATAGATAGTAATCCTTGCATCCCGAAAGCATATCCTTTTAGAACACTGCGACAGACCCTGTGAAACTGGAAAGTCCACTACTAAAAGAGCAGGGAGGAGAGGAGTGTGGCAGAGACAGCTAGCTGCTCACATAATCCATGTCCTCTTCTTCTGGGGCACCCAGTTAGGTGACATCTCACAGCTTCCCTTGCAGCTAGGTGTGGCTGATTTCTAGCTGGAGGAATGCATGCACAGAATCAGTGTGGCCATAGCCCATGCAACATTTCACATGGGTTTTTCCATGCTGCTTTCCCCTTCCATCTGACTGGGATGGAGAGGTCCAGGAAGACTGTGGACATCATCTGTATTTGACAAAGCCTCCATCAGCCTAGTTCTCTGAGTGATGGTGTAGGGCAGAACATTCATCCTCGTCATCACCAACCCTGATCACTTGAAATGGTCCTGGGCTGCTAGGTGAGCAAAAAATACATGTCTATTTGTACTTGAGTGATTACATATTCTGGAGTCTCCTTGTTACAGGGGTTACTACCCTAACCAAAGCACAGAGGTGTGCAAAAGCGACTACGAAACACTAAAGAGGGACGAACACTTTTCTATGCTGTAGCATCTTATGTCGAATTCATACTTCTTTCACAAGGACGCGTATGCTTAGGTTAGGTTTGTAGAATAAGTCAATAAAGTGACTTCACTTATTATAACATTTCTCACAAAACAAGTGAAGACTTAAGTCCCGGGGTGACTTAAAAAAAAACTGTTTTCCCCAAATCCATCCCCAGACATCTGATTTGGGCGGCTTGACTCTTGAAGTAGGAGCAAGTCTGCGGTGAAACCTCACATCACATGCTGCAGGGATAAGCTCTTTGCTTACTTCAAGGCATCTGACTTGCACGTGTTCTGCTCTATACAGTGTATCAGCGTTCCCTTTCTTTGCAGGCACAGCACAGAGGGAAGGTCAATCAGCACATAATTGTAGGAACATTGCTGTGTTGAAAGCAGACTTCATTACCCTTTGTGAATGCTACCTGATATTGACTGAGGCATCATAAGGAGGAAGAAATTTAATGCATCCTGCATATTTTGCAACGCGATGTACTGTGATTACTGTGGAGGATGTACTAGAACTTTGGTTGACAATGAAGCACATTTCCAACAGCATTTTGCACAGATTTGCAGACACAAAGCACACCGTCCAAATCATCAGGACACACATTTCAGGCATTTTCTAGGACCAGCTGCTAAGTCATGATTCAGACACATGCCTTACTGCAAATTCCACTTCAAGCCGCTGCAACTTTTTATTCTGTGCGTGTGTGTGCCCACAGGAAGCCCACAGAGGCTGGACAGGGAAATGAAATGCCCAAAGGGCCACTAAATAGGCCTCACCCACTTGTAAAATTGGAATCCTCAGCATTAAGATAAGATTGGGTGGCAAAATGCTTAACTGTCATTTAAACAAAACAAAGCTTCACATAATCAGGAAAACGCACCTTGGAAATAAGACCTAAGTCACAGTGAACTCCAAAGGAGAAAAGAAGGAACTGAATGCACCCCCATCATCAAGCATATCTGAGAGACAGCCAGTCTCGTAAATTTCACATCAACTTCGTTTGGCCTCTAAACCAAATCTGCCTTAATGCTATTTGTAGATATAGATTGCTGTCTTTTTCATTACCGTTATCAAATGATGCATTTGCGGCTCAGCTTGGAGCTCCTTGACCCATTAAGTGGATTAGATTGCCTGTTGCCTTTGTCTTTTTGGCTTTTGCTTTATCCTCAAATATTCTACCCTTCTATACTATGTGGATACTCTACACACATTATCATGTATGACATGCACAGACACATGCCCGCAATCCCAATTAGCCCGACGACCCCAGCCCTTCTGTTTTTTAAGAGGACTGTGTTCAAATCTCTTATCAGAGCCATCAATCCTTCCCTGTAGCAGCAGCAGCAGCTGAAATCTTCTGAGAAATGGAATGTCACAAGCCCAGCTCAGGGCTCCTTGTAGAGCTATACTCAGCAAATTGCGGATCATGCTCCCTATTAAGCTCCTGGCTGGTGCATCATGGTAGATTCCTTTTCAGGAGCAGCTTATGCCCCTGCCCTGTCTCTGTCTCATGCCTGATAATCACAAGCCCATAGGAGCTGCAGCAGGGGAAAAAAAAAAAAAAAAAAAAAAAAAGCTCTGGACAAGTCCTGATGGTGTTATTATCATGAAAATTGATGCTCTTGTACATTTGGGAAAAAGTTAAAGGGGGGAAAAATAAAAGAGGGAGACAAAGACCAAGGATTTGCTCCTGACTCTTGAAGCCAAAGGATACCTCTAGCAAAGTTTGCTGTAGTCACAATCAACCCCCATGATTGGCTGAATATTGAGGGTCCACCATGTGATGTACACTGCTGGGTACTGGGGATGCAGCTCTGAGCAGGACAGGTGCTCTCAGCAGCAGCTGGTTCAAGGAGACACATAGTTAAACAAGTAATCTTAGTAAAATATAGCAGCAATTGCTGTGATACGTGTACTTAAGTGAACATTCAGAAGGGGCTTCTAATGTGTTCTAAGGTAAAGGGGGTTCTGGGTCCAGTTCCAATGCAGTGGTCGTAGTGGGGGAGTTTTCCACACACTACCAAGCAATTCTTGGACACCAGTTAGGTGTCCTATTTCAACTCAATTCTGACACTATTTACCTGGAGAGAGAACATCAAGAACCCGCAGCACCAGTCCTATGAGATTACCCCCCTTTTTTCAGATGCCAGTCACAAGTCCAGGTTGTCATCTGTGCTTCTGACTGATTGGCTGTAGACTGGGGGTCCCAAATCTCCTCCTTAGGTTTGATAAATTTGCTAGAGTGGTTCAAGGAACCCAGAGAAGCATTTTACTTACTAGGTTACTGGTTTATTATAAAAGGACATAACTCAGGAACAGCCAGATGGAAGAGATGTATAGGGCAAGGTATGGGGAAGGAACATGGGGTTCCATGCCCTCCCTGGGTCCTGCCACTCCCCCCAGCAGCTCTACTCATTAACCAACCTTGGAGCTCTCTGAAACCTGTCCTTTGGTTTTTTTATGGAGGCTTTATTACATAGGCATGATTGATTAAATCATTGGCTATTGGTGATTGATTCTACCTCTAGTTCCTCTCCCCTCCCCAGAGGTCAGGGGGTAGGACTTAAAAGTTCCAACCTTCTAATCACATGGTTGACTATGGTGGCAACCAGCTCCCATCTTTAGGTATGGTCCAAAACTCACGTCATGAGTGTAACAAAAGACAGCTTTATCCCTTTCATCAGGAAATTCTAAGGATTTCTGTGCCAAAAACAGGTCAAAGACCAAACATACATTTCTTTTTTTTCCCCAGTTCTATTGAGAAATATGGACATACATCACTGTGTAAGTTTAAGGTGTAAAGCATGGTGGTTTAATTTATATATAGTGAAATCATCACCACATAGGTTCAGCTAGCATCCATCTTTTCATATAGATACAATAAAAAAGAAAAGGAAGAAGAAAAGAATCAAGGAAGAAAAATTTTTCTCCTTGTGATGAGAACTGTTAGGATTTACTCTCATACCTATTTCCTTATATATCTTACAGCAGTGTTAGCTGTTACATCCAACATGATGTAGTCAACAGGTTGTACATTACATCTCTAGTACTTATTTATCTTATAACTGGAAGTTGGACTTTTTGACCACCTTCCTCTAATTTCCCCTCCCCCACCTCCTGTTTCTGGTAACCACAAGTCTGATCTTTTTTTCTCTGAGTTTGTTTTGCCATATTTTGTTTTTTAGATTCCACATATAAGTGAGATCACACAGTATTTGTCTTTCTCTATCTGACTATTTCACTTAGCATAATGTCTTCAAGATCCATCCATGTTGTCACAAATGGTAGGATTTCCTTGTTTTTTTTTAATGGCCAAATAATATTCCATTGTATATATATACACCACAACTTCTTTATTCACTCATCCATTGATAGGTTGTTTTCATACCTTGGCTGTCATAAATAATGCTGCTATGAACATGGGAGTGCAGATGTCTTTTCATGTTAGTGTTTTTGTTACCTTTGGATATATTCCTAGAAGTGGGAGTGCTGGATCATTTGGTAGTTCTATTTTTATTTTTTGAGGATCTTCCATACTGTTTTTCATAGTGGCTGTACCAATTTATAATCCCACAAACAGTGTAGAGCATTTTTTTTTTTCTCCTCCTTATCCATGCCAGCATTTGTTGTCTCTTTTTGGTGAAGGTATGAAGTAGTAGCTCATTGTGGTGAGGTAATATCTCAACATTTTTTATTTTTTTATTGTTGTCTCTTGACAGTTCCTTATCAATGAGATTACCACTTGGGTGTTGCCAGTAGGAATTTGGTCTACCAAGATCCATGTGCTAGTTGTTGCAAGCACCTCCCTGCTTCCTGTCACAATCAGATTCCCAATGGTCAAACCCTACAGATTTCCTCTGCAATACCTATGGCGTAAGAGATTTGTAGGGGCTTCCACAAAGTGACCCACAATGCTGGGGGTGGTGCTGGTTGTCCCCTCTGGGTTCTCTTTTCCCACTGGAGGAATCAGAGGCTTAGGAGAGACCTCTCCATGGTGCTGCACTGGCCTGGGGGAGGGGCAACGTGGTCAACCTGTAGCGGCCTTTCTTACCCTTCTAATGCAGTGTGTCTTGGTCTATGAGGTGCAGGGGGATGCTTCCGTCTCACCGCTGTGTTAAAGAATTCTCTCAGCGCTGTCTTTTTTTTTTTTTTTTTAACTGAGCCACCCAAGCACTCCTGAATGGTGTTTTTAAAATTTTTAAAATTTTTAAATTTAAATTCAATTAATTAACATATAATGTATTATTAGTTTCAGAGGTAGAGGTCAGTGATTCATCAGTCTTATATAATACCCAGTGCTCATTACATCCCGTGCCCTCCTTAATGTCCATCATCCAGTTACCCCATCCCCCCACCCCCCCTCCCCTCCAGCAACCTTCAGTTTGTTTCTTATGGTTTGTCTCCCCCTCTGGTTTCATCTTGTTTTATTTTTCCTCTCTTCCCCTATGATCCTCTGTTTTGTTTCTTAAATTCCACATATGAGTGAGATCATATGATGATTAACTTATTTTGCTTAGCATAATACCCTCTAGTTCCATCCATGTCATTGCAAATGGCAAGATTTCATTTTTTTGATGGCTGAGTAGTATTCCATTATATATGTATATATATATATATACACCACATCTTCTTTATCAATTCATCTGTCAATGGACATGTGGGCTCTTTCCATAGTTTGGCTATTGTGGACATTGCTGCTATAAACACTGGGGTGCAGGTGCCCCTTTGGATCACTACATTTGTATCTTTCTCCCAGTGCTGTCTTGTTCTTGAATAGATGTCAGTTGTTCTTCTCTGTGATGGGAAGTAAAGTCAGGAATGACCTATGCTGTCATCTTGGCGATGTCATTCCTATATTATGGATCATAATATCACATACAGGAATCAAGGAAAACTGCCTCGAGAAACTGACATTTGGGCTGAGACATGGCAGAGCAGAAAACCTATTTCCCTAGGAGACCTCCATGTCTTTGGTAGATAATAAGGGATACTTGTAGCTTGTCTCCAAAATGGCCACCATCAATTCCTTTCCTCCTTCACAGACATGCATTTCCTCATTGAGAAGTGGATTTTCCCCTTTAATCCAGGCTAGTCTTAGTGACTTGGATTGATACTATAATATTGCAAAAGAGATGTTCTGGAACTTTTAGTAACATCTTTGGAGAAGTCCAGTGACCAGGTAAGAAGTGCAGCTATCCTAAGGCCACCATGCAGTGAGATGCTATAGTGGTGTGCAAATATCTTAGAGGTGATGTTGAGATGTCATGGAGATGGAGATAAAGAGGCAGGGAGAGAGAGAGAGAGAAGGGGAGAGACCAGGTAGCACCATGGCTCCCAATGTGTGTGGTGAAGAAGCCATCTTGGAGGTGATTCACCAGACCCAGCTGCTCCAGTTGATGCCTAACATATAAGAGCATATTTATATATGCATTTTTATATAGCCCCCTACCCTTGAATCTAGGCTGATCCTATGACTCATTCTTGGCCAATAAAATGTAGCAGAAGTGATACTGTGTACTTTATGAGGCTAGAGGCCTTGAAGCTTTTGCCTGGGCCTCTTGTAATACTTACTTGTCTTACTCTCCCTCTTGGAATCCAGCTGCCATGACATAAGAAGCCCAAACCCTATGGAAGCCATGTGCAGGCACTCTGGCCACTCTGGCTTAAAGGCCCAGGTGAGCTCTCAGCCCATAGCCGGCACCAACTGCCAGCTACATGAGTGGGCCATATTGGTCTTTAGCCCAGTCAAGTCTCGGACGGCTACATACCCATTTGATATGATAAATCCCAAGTGAGAATTGCCTAGCTTGGTCCAAATAACCCCAGAACTATGAAAGGTACTGTTTTTAAACCACTACATTTTGGGGCAGTTTATTTGTAGCAATAGATAACTGGAAGATAAACCATTGCACGTAGTATTTAATTTGGAAAAATCCATTATAAAACTTAATGTATCAGAAGAATTTAGACTAGGTCAACCCAAAAAATTTTTGAAAAATTAAAATGTAGCATGCCAAGTACTGAAAGGCAAATGAACTCTCTTAGGCTTTTAAGAAATCATTTGCAAATTTTCTAATTATCATTGATCATGATCTTACTTAGATCTACTTCAACTTTGGGTGATATCTTCCCCTTCAATCATTTTGAGAAGTGAAGATATTGAAGTTGCTCTGTAAGGAGGGATATAATCCTACCACTAGACAAAAAATGTACATCAAATTCCTCTCTTCCATATGTGTTAGTAATCAAAAATCAGTCAATCCACCAACAAATAAAAGTTTAATGACATCCTATGTATGACATATATATGGCATAATTCCTCTTCTTAGGTTCCCCAAGCATTTCCTAATAAAGTCTTTCTAGACAGTGGGTGGGAAAACACAAAGTCCTGAGCCCAAGGAAACTGTATAGCCTATCACAGTGTCTGACACATGGTAGTTCCTTACTAATTCTGTTGAATAAATCATGTGGGAACTCAGTGTCAAATACTGGTTACCAACTCAAGTCTAGGTGTGGCTTTACCTTCTGCAGCTCTTAAAGATGATATATGCCTCAGGGGCCTGCCTATAAGTCTGAAAATTCAATTGGTGTCAGGATCAAGGAGGTCAGAATTGAGAATATTTTATATATGTGTGTGCATATATATTTATGTATTTTTTTATAATTATACATTTATACACAAATGTAAATATGTATGTATATATGTATGTATGTATAAAATCTTGCCTCCCTCTTGCTCTTCTTCATTTTGTGCAAGGTAATGTGTTAGACATTATAGGGTTTATATACATGTCGGGTCCTAGCCTGAGGTCTTGAGAGTACCTAAGATTCTGATTTACTTAAACCTCTCTTTTTTAAAAGGTTAGTATACTATGGAGTAGTTTAAACTTCAGAGGGAAAGATCTTCAATAAATACAAAACAGCATGAAATAAAATAAGCCTAAGTACTTTACTGCACTATGGAATTCGTACATGGAAACTAAGACATAGAGACATAGGGGCTGCTCCCAAACATAGGTAAATGAGTAATTTATGCCCAGATCATCAAAAGATCCAACTCCCCAACTCTTCTGACACTTTGCCTGGAATTCCACCATTAGAGGCATTTCTTTGGGATTAGCATTTTATTCATCAGACATTTGTTCACAAATATATTGCACAAAAGGAGTAATGTAACCACTGGGAAATCAACAGAACGTAAGATCATGAATACAAGGGAGGCGACAAAAAGTGAGGATCAAGAATGGGGAGATGAGGGGCACATGAGTGGCTCAGTTGGTTAAGTGTCCAACTTGATTTCAGCTTAGGTTACGATCTCAGGGTTGTGAGATTGAGCCTTGCTTTGGGCTCCATGCTGGGTGTGGAGCCTGCTTGGGATTCTCTCTCTCCCTCTCCCTCTGCCCCTCCCCTCTGCCCTCTGTCTCCCTCTCTAGAAAAAATTTAAAAATTAAAAAAAAAAAAAAAGAATGGAGAGGTGAGGCTGCAAGCATTGGGGGCCTGTTGGGGAAAATGAAGGTTCTACCTACAAACTCTAATCTGGGACTGTGGTTGCTAGGGCAGCATGATGGGAGGCGGGAGAAGACATTGAACAACTGCTACACATATTTGCTCTAATAAGATGGTTTTTAAAATCTGCTCGAGGGACACCTGGGTGGCTCAGTCGGTTAAGTGTCTGCCTTCAGCTCAGGTCATGATCCCAGGGTCCTGGGATGGAGCCCCACATTGGGCTCCCTGCTCAGCAGGGAGTCTGCTTCTCCCTCTCCCTGCGGCTCCCCCTGCTTGTGCACTCACACTCTCTCTGTAAAATAAATGAATAAAATCTTAAAAAAAAAAAATAAAATCCGCTCAACCATTCAATATTATTTTCACTTGCTGACCATAGCTGTAACCTCAGAGAGGAGACACTTCCCCTTCATAACCATGGTTTTTCCACACTTTCCAAGGCAGAAAAGATGGAAACTAGTCTTGTAAAGAGAATCTTAGGAAACTCTCCTCACCCCACCATTGCCACCAGCTTCATAGGAGTAGCAAAGCAACTTCTCAAGAACCTCTCTGATCCCCATAATGACCCATTTCCCCCAATAGATAGTAGTTTGGTGACAGGAGATATAAGATGAACAAGGCTGCTCTCTGAGCATCACTGCCCTATTGGCACTGGCTCTGCTTCCGGGTAGATCGACGTGTTCTTGACATTTGGCAGCAAAGATAATAATCCACCTCCATCCACATAATTAGACAGTATCAGGAAAAGCCAAAGTTGCATGAAAATTAGGAACCTCATCTCTATCTAACTATAATATATACATTACTTTAAAGAAAAAATAAGAGATGTCCTGGATTTAAGTGATCCACCTTATGGCTTTATAGGCAGTGTCAAAGGAAAGGAATATATTTGTTAGGATTGGGGGGGGCGGTTGTTGCAGTGATAGGTTCCTAATTAGTTTAATGTGAAAAAGGAACTTATTCCTCAAATGCCAGAGATCTCATGGAATCCAAGGTCAGAATTGCAGATGGACTCCAGGAACAACTGGAACAAAAAATAAAATTCATCACAACCATCTCTGTCTTTTCATTTGTTCTTTCATTTTCTTTCTTTCTCATTTTTCTCTTTCTTCAAGATATCTGCCTCCATTCCTCCTGAATACAAGGTGGAAATACAGTCATGGAGGACTTAACTTTAAAGCATATGCTGTGAGCAATGGAAGGGTACCAGCTTTAAGCTCTGGCCTCAAGTCCAAAAATGGTGGAAGGGGCTCTGATTGGCTTACCTCAGGTCAGGGGTCATGGCTAGAATCACCCTGGAGCTAGAATCACACAGTGTAGATGGGATGCTCCTGAGGTAACTGTGTGCATGATGGCCATGGAGGTAGGAGTGAGGGAACAGGGGTTATAGCCACTAGATAAACCAAAGAGCCAGGCAGGCAAACATCATAGCCAACACAGAAACCTAAAGTCAGCACAGCAGACCTAAATGCAGGTGTGGGCATGACATGACCATTATGAGACCATTTCTCTAAGAACTGGGTTCTCCCCAATCCTGTTTAAGGATCCCTCTGTCTAGAGCAATAGAGATACTTGTTTAATCAAGACTGAGACTTCACCTAAACCTCACTGACAACACTGAAGTATTCCCCCCAGCAGACCTTCCTCTCTTACATCCCATAATTCATAGCCTCACCCGCTCTCAGAATGACCTCTGGGGAGGGAATGACAACACTCTCCCCTTACCTTCAGACTTCCCCTTTGCAACCATCATGGCTCTCTTAGCTTTTCATTTGGCAATCCTGGGATTCAGGGGAGAAGTGTGGCAGTAAGTGGCACAGAGAACTGCGTTTGTTATCCACAAATGTTGTAGATTTGCTGGGATGTTTCATTACCCATGGACACCATTTGTTTAAGCAATTAGGAATTTGGATCTAGGGCATTTCTAGGGATTAATGATCAGGTGTAAAAACTGACTGCTTACAGCCTTGTCAAATGCTGTTTATCAGCAGGAAATGACCTGCTTCAAGGTGACTGATGATATTTAGTTGGCAAATTAGATGAACAAGAGCACATATTCATTTTGAGTGAGTCAAGGAGGACAGTATAGTGAAAGCTTTTCTTGGGCAAGACTAGCTTCTCGGTTAGCCATTTGAAGCATTTTGCCCTTGGTTTTAGACACAGAGGTTCTCTCTGTACACATTCTTTTCTTTTAGTGGACCATAAAAAAACTGAAATCACAAAATGAGAAAAATATCTGCATCACTGTTGTGTAGATATTTAATCTTAAAGTTCATCAGAAATAAGAGGTTGTGTGATGCAGTGGAAAGAATAATAGACCAAAATTTGGGACCAGAATTCTAGATCTGACTGCCATTCCTTACCCTTGTGACCATGAAGAAGTCATCTCACTTCTAAGTTTATTCGTGTCCTAAATAAGGCATGTGGAAGAAGTGATGTCAAAGGTACTCCTAGCTCTGTCATTTTGTGTGTATGGCTATAGATTAATCACCATCAAGTTACCTGCAGAAAATCTGATGCAGTCAGCAGTATGATGTTGTACATATTTAATGCTACTTTTCCTAAGGCAGTCAAAGAATTCTGTACTCGCTGGTCACATGGGCTACTCAGCAACTTATTTTGGTGACTGAGTCATTTGCCTGGGAAATACCATGCTTCCTGCTGCCAGATTTGGAAGAGAGTTCTGAATAATGAGGTGGCCTGTTGACAAAGGGCATCGACCAGGCTGAAGGTAGGTATAAGAGTATGGAGCCTTGGGAAGCTCACAGGGCTGTGAGGGAAAGTTGGGGCACTGGGACCTTCATGCTTAGGTTACAGTGAAACCTGGATAGCCAGGACAAGGGAAACAGCCCCCTGTCGGAAAAGGCAAGTCAGGAGCTAAGGTTTCTTTGTGGCATTAGGATGATGAAATTCTCTTGTTCAAAGAACAGTCTTTTCCAACCAAGAATGCACATTGCTTTTCATGCAGCCAAAGCCATAAATCCAATAGGCATTTTATGGAACAGCTATGAACACTTAACTCACCTGGATCCCACAGTAGCTCTGTGGAGCAATGAGAAAGTTGAGGCTTACCTAGGATAAATAATGTTCCCACGGTCATGCAGCTGAACGCAGATACTATTCCTTGCCCGTCTGATTCCAGAACCTGTTATATCACACTGTTTCTCCAGGGGGAAACAGAGCAGATAATCTGCCTCCAGGTAATCGGGAGTGAATGATGAATTTATGTATTTAATGGAAGCTAACACTTAAATGGTGTTCACTGGGTGCCAGCTACTTTTTCAGTGCTTTCCACATATGAACTGATTTAATGCTTACTATGTGCCTTGGACTTAGTTACTATCACTAACTTCATTTTACAGAGCAGTTGAGTAACTAATCCAAGATTCCACAGCCAGCATTTGGTGGATTTTGTATCTTTGTGCCTCTTTTGATGGTTTGTCCCTGTTGATTTAGGAAGGTAAAGAATAAAAAAGAACACCCGGGGATTGGATTTAACCTCCATACCACATGGTTTAATTTTCACAAGAGGGGGCAGGCCAGTGAAAAAAGAATATGAGTTTTCTCTGTGATCCCACCCTCAGCTGGAGAGGCTGCCGGGCAGCCACACAGTGTTCTCTTGCTCTGAAACAGTGGGATTCACCTCTGGCAAGGGAAGCAAAGGACGGAAACAGAAGCTGCCATCAATTGATTTCTCCTTAAACATTAGAGGGGGAAAGATAGGCAGATGATAACTCAGCACTTTAAAGCTATGCAGATTGGGATGGTGTTAATCAAATCTGTAGGATAAAGTAGGCAGAGTTAGAGGGAGCAAAAGAGGATACCTAGAGGTCATTACATGCTGTGAGTCCTGACTGTCACAGCTACTGCCCTAACTTGTTAAATTTTCCCCAAAGGTAATGAAATCAAGAGGAAGGAGACTCCACAGAGTGGAAAGAGCTGGGACTGAAGACATAACAATTTCTTAGCAATCTTATTGAGTTTAGGTTCTGTAGGAATCAGCAATGCTATATGAGAAGAGTGGGCACAACTGTGTTTTCCCCATCAGATATAAAGTACACAGAATAGAGAATGTCAGAGATGATGGGCCCATTTTATTCTGTGGCGGTCAGAGCCCACCTGGAATAGGGTGTAGGAGGTCTGGGCATCATATCCACAGAGAGTACAGCTGGGGCAGAGCCACCAGAATGCTTGTAACCATTAGACCCAAAGAGAAGGGAGGATTATGACTGGGGAAGGGCTAAGGTTGGAACAGAAGCTGTCCCAGAGAGATGAGAGAAAAGGTGTGGATCTTGGGTACTGGGGGTTGACACTTTCTAGAAAATCAAAAGGAAAAACCTACCACGTTTCAAAGCAACCAACAGTTTGTGCAACCAAGTACTCTTGTTAGTTGCATCTTGCTATAATAACCAGGGGTTGGTTTTCCCTGACTACCCTTCTAAATTGCACTCCCACCTGACCCCTTTCTCTATCCCCTATCTCTACTTAATTTTTCTCTGTAGTCTTTATCAACACCTGACATGCTTTATTCACTTACTTATGATCTCCCTCTATTAAAAATTACACTCACAAGGACATTCATTGTCCATTTCCTCCTGCTATATTTCCAGTGCCAACAATTGTGCCTGACAGATTAGGTGCTCAGCAGAGAGGAATTAAACGGATGAACAAACGAATGAATGAATGAATGAATGAGGTAGCAGCAGCAGAAATAGTGAGATACTGAAGATATGGGGTGGTCCACACGTTTCACTACCTGGCTGCTGGAAGCACAGATGACTCTGACATGGGAGATTGTGAATGCCTTGTTGGGTGGAGGTTGAGTTAGATGATGATTTCTAGACTAGTGTTTTTTTAATTTTTTTAATTTATTTTTTAAATTTTATTTTATTATGTTATGTTAGCCACCATACAATACATCATTAGTTTTTGATGTAGTGATCCACGGTTCATTTTTTTCGTATAACACCCAGTGCTCCATGCAGTACATGCCCTCCTTAATACCCATCACCAGGCTAACCCATCCCCCCACCCCTCCCCTCTAGAACCCTCAGTTTGAATAGTATTTTTATGAAACTTCAGGTATATGAAGGGGAAGGGTGAAAAGAGCTTTCTGAGAATTTGATATACAGTATGGCTCCAGCTAATGCCACAAACTGGACAGAACAAACTCTAAAATGAAACATAAAGGTTTTCAGCTGTGGAGGAGCGAACATTCTGGGTGGAAAATGAGTTCTCCAGACTCTTATAAACTTTCTTAGTTTTGGTAGTCTTTGGTGCCAGGAGAGATTTTGAGAAACTTTATTTGGAATATAAAAACCCCTTAGTAGAACTAACCCATCACAGCTGAAGGCTAAAGATAGAGAAAAGCAGGTGGTAGAGAACATCAGGCTCATGTTCTCTGAAGGCTGTAGGGGAGAATCCTTCCTTACTTCTTCGAAGCCAGCGAGGTTGCCAGCAATCCTTGGCATTCTTGGGCTTGTAGATGCCTCACTCAATCTCTGCCTCTGTTGTCACGGGGCATTCTCCTGTGTGTCTTCTGGCTCAGTGTCCAAATTTCCCACTTCTTATAAGGATACCTGTCATTGGGTCAGGGCCCACCTTAATCCAGTACAAGCTCTTCTTAACCAGATTATACCCATAAAGATCCTACTTCCAAATAAGGTCACATTCACAGGTTCTGGAAGTTAGGACAAAAACATATCTTTGGGGGGAGGGAGCACAATTCTACTCACAACAAGAATATGTCAAAAAACACTAAGTTAGACATCTGAGGCCTGACTGAACCAATTTTTTCTGGATGGTCACACCTTGCCTCCCACCCTGCCTTTTGGAGATTGTGTGTATAACAGTAAAAGGGATCCTCCTACAGTCTCCTTTCCATGTTCAGAAATTGCAGGAGAGTACACTCTCCCAAACTCTGACCTCATAAGAAATGTAAACATAACTGAAAATAAAAACAATTTAAATTCAAAGTTTTTGCTTGGGTCTTTGAGTAGCTAAGGTAAGGCTCTCAAAGGGCAGATTTCTCTATAATGAGATTGTAGTTAATATTATTGTTGCTTCCCTTTGGATGAGAAACTAATGATGGCGTTCCCTCTCCCTTACCAGTGATTAATTCAGGTTTCAAGACAATTTGGGCCAATATGATTTATCTATTCTTCATTTATTCAACAAATATCTATTGAGTTTCTATTACATGCCAGATACCTCTGAAATGTGGCTAAAAATGCTCTATGCATAAGATGTACCCTCTGTTATTGATTTCTAAAACTTATCAATGTTAAAAAAGATGTCTAGAAGAACATGGAGGGGCTCCTGGGTGGCTCAGTCAGTTAAGCGTCTGCCTTCGGCTCAGGTTATGACCTCAGGGTCCTGGGATCGAGCCCCGTGTTGGGCTCCCCGCTGAGCGGGGAGTCTGTTTCGCCCTCTCCCACTACCCCTCACCCCCTCTTTTGCTGTCTGTCTCTCTGTCTCTGTCTCTCGCTCTCCCAAATTAATGAATAAAATCTTTTAAAACCATAAAAATAAATAAAAGAACATGGAGAAAAATGGTAGTTTGTCTGGAAAATGGTAATATGCAAGCAACTTTCAACTGGCATGCAGGAGGTCTTCATGCTTCAATGCTGAGGATATAGTAACAGATAAGGCAAGATGGAGAATAGGCTTGTTTGAGGTTTCTGCAAAGAAAAGCCAGGGTCCCTGTCCCATTGGGTATGAACAAGGATATATTGCTGTTACAGTTGCTGACTCTGAGGGTATGAGCCCTAAGATCAATCTAATGCTTTGTTCAACAGAGCAGAGAGAGGGAAAGAGCTCAAATATCTGATGATGTTGTTGAGTAACAAAACTAATCAAACCTTATATTAGGGCATTCTGTATTATGAGAAAGTAAATTCTGAAAATAAACACTGAATTGGGTTTGGATTGAGTTCTGATTTCTTGCATGCTAAAGATATCACTGACTAGGCATCATTTCTTCTTTCTTAAATTCTGTGCAGTCTGAGAGCCACAGGAGAATAAAGGGGAGTGACACCTCTCTGCTTAATGATATTGTTTTTTACTATGGTTTTTGTAGGAGATTTTAACTGTTGTGTTTTGAAAAAAGGAGACAGTTGGTGAGAAGAGAGTGCATTTATGGACAGGGTCTCAAGGCTAGGAATTGAGCTGTGTCTTCAAGGAGACTGCATGTCAAATACTTATCTTTTTTTTTTTAAGCTCTTTCTCTAAAGTACACAGTTTTAAAATATCTTCCTTTTTGTATAGTATGGTAGTTCCCCCTTATTCATGGGGAATATGTTCCAAGACTCCCAGTGGATACCTGAAAATGTGGATAGTACCAAATATACTGTTTTTTTCCTATACATACAGACATAGGATAAAATTTCATTTATAAACCAGGCACAGTAAGAGATGAACAATCTTAGAACAATTACAATATACTGTAATAAGTTACGTGAATGTGGTCTCTCTCAGAACATCTTATTGTCCTGCACTCACCCTTGTTCTTGGGATGATGTGAGCTGAGAAAAATGCCTATGCAATGAGATGAAGTGAGGTGAATGACAGGCTTGAGGCTACGGTTGACCTTCTGACCATCTGTCAGAAGGAGAGTCATCTGCTTGGACTCCAGCTGATCGAGGATGACTGAAATGGGGGAAAGCAAAACCAATGAGGATAAGGGGGCGGGGGGGCGCTGCTGTAATCCTTTTCGGTTACCTTCAGTTTAGCAAAATCTCAACAGCCTTGAGCTTGAGCTGAGGTGGAATCCTGGGGAGTGGGAGGAGGAGGCTGTAAGAAGTAGAGCCTGCTCACAGTCA
The DNA here is from genome assembly GCF_029215605.1 of Mirounga angustirostris. Taxonomy (NCBI): domain Eukaryota; kingdom Metazoa; phylum Chordata; class Mammalia; order Carnivora; family Phocidae; genus Mirounga; species Mirounga angustirostris. The sequence goes on from NW_026991710.1 coordinate 172,243,540, forward strand.
TCACTGGCCAGTGCACACGAGGAGACGGCCCACCAGGAGCTCCAGTCAGCGAGCAGAGCTGAGGATGAGTGGAGGTAAACAGTCGTTTGGTCATGGAAACCCGTGAAAGAGCAGAGAGCTCTGGAAAAGCAGCTGCAGGGTGGAACTAGCTTAGAGAAGAAATGAAACGAGCCCACCTTTCCCAGAATATACTAGAGTATTCACCTTTGCAGGTGAGAGAAATGCTGGCATTTGCATTGTATTTACCAAGAATTTAAATAAAAGAAAATTAATTAAATCTCAGACATCTTAAATGATTAAAAATACAAGAATGTCCCTTTTAATGGGCACCGATCCTTTTCTGGGCTCTGTGCCCTTTCCAGGATCTCCGTGCCCTTTTCAGGATCTCCTGTTTGAGCAATTTACTTAGATTGCAGGCAAATATGTATTGCTCTGTGACGTGTGCAAGAGGCAGCTCTGCGTGTATGTGGAGTGTGAGTATTTCGCTCTATAAACACATGTTCAAAGACTTTAGGAATTTACATTTTGAGAAGCTGACTCCTGCCTCCTTTCCCACCCTCCATCTGCCCCCTTTTAAAACTGCCTCCGATCCTTTCCCAAAGTTCTCACCAGCATGTGCTTCCAGATCTGGGGTGTGCTTTCTCTTGTCTTCTTTATTTTGTCAAGTTTTAATTTAAATGTTTTCCCTCTTCTGCCATCTGCTTTTTCTCCCTTTCTTTTTCATTCCCATCTCATCATTCCCCATTTTTCTACTTATCCCTAATAAGAACCCTATACACATGGGGCGCCTGGGTGGCTCAGTCAGTTAAGCACCTGCCCTCGGCTCAGGTCATGATTCCAGAGTCCCAGGATCCAGCTGCATCGGGAAATCTGCATCTCCCTCTCCCTCTGCCCCTCCCCTCTTCTCATGCTCTCTCTCTCTCTCCCTCTCTCTCTCAAAGGAATAAATAAAATCTTTAAAAAAAAAAAAGAACGATATACACTTTAAGTAATAGACTTAGACTGGCCTTTCCATTTTTGCTGTTGCCAAAAGGTACACAGAAGCAAATACCCACACACTTGCATTTCCCGTTAGGAGAATCTATTGTTGGAGAGGGATTATTGTAAGAAAGAAAGAAATACGGGGGGCTTGCTTTTATTCATTTATTTGTTTATTCTTTTTCACATCTTTATTGTTTTTCTTCTCCCTAGTGTTTTCTTGCTTCTTGTTTCTTGCTTCAGATTTTGTTGTTGTTCTTCCAGATTTTGTTCTATGTCTCTTATTACCACTTTTTCAAATCATTTGGGTATTGCATTAGTCTGCCAGGACTGCTGCAACAAAGTACCAGCCACTGAGTGGCTTAAACACAGAAATTTATTGTTTCACAATAAATGAAGCTAGAAGTCCAAGATCAATGGGTTGGCGGTGTTGGTTCCTTCACGGAACATGGAGAAATCTGTTCCGTGCATTTCTCTTAGTTTCTAGCAGCTTTTCTGGCAATCTTTCATGTTCTATGGCTTATAGACCCATGACCCCAATCTCTGCTGTCATCTTCACATGCTGTTCTCCCTGTGTGCATGTCTGTGTCTACATTTCCTCCATTTTTTTAAAAAATAAGGATGTTGGGGCACTTGGGTGGCTCAGTCAGTTAAGTGTCCGACTCTTGGTTTCAGCTCAGGTCATGATCTTGGGGTCCTAGGATTGAGCCCCACATTAGACTCTGTGCCCAGCACTGGGTCTGTTTGTCCTTGTCCCTTTCCTCCTCCCCCTGCTTGCTCACTCTCTCAAATAAATAAAATATCTTTAAAAAATAAAACAAAATAAGGACATCAATTATATTGGATTAGGGCCCACCCTAAAGATTTCATCTTAACTTGATCCTATGCAAAAACCCTATTTCCAAGTAAGGTCACACTCTCAGGTACTGTGGGTTAGGATATCAACATCTTTTGGGGGGGACACAATTCAATCCATAACAGGTATCTTATGATTGGTCATATGACCAGTCTTCCATGGTAACCCAAACACTGCTGAATATTGTGATTTCTTCTTTACATGTCAGCAATACATCAGGGATTTCTTAGGGACCATCAAACTCACAAATTCTATGTTTCTATTTGTCAGAGATAGAACTCAGATCAAGTCTTGAATCTGGTGAACAGATCCACATTAGTGTTTCTCAAGTGGTCGCAGACTTACGGTTTTGGGATAAAACCTCCTTCATTCCTTCCTATTTTTAATCCACTCAGGTACAGAGAAGGCATTAATTATACACATATATCATGCAGAGTAATTAAGCAGGAGAGTTGGGTTTTGAAGACATCCCTCAATACTCAGCATTGTTTGTGAGTCATCATAATGATGTAAAGAAGGAAGCATTGCCTTAGATAACTTCATTTTTCTCCATGCCAAGTAGCTAGTTGGCTCCATTTATAAGTGGGACTTGGCTAAAATGTCTTTATCCACAATAACCTAAAGGATAATATAATTTCAAAACTGTGATCAGAATTCATGAGACAGATTTTTATTTATTCCCACTGGCTACTGACTAAAGGGCCTGGGAAAAATTGAGGATGATACTTAGAGGATGACACCTCCAGTGTCGAGAATAGACTCTAAGCCAAAACCCCTTACTTTACAGAGCCAGAAACTGGGATCCAGAGAAAAGCTGATTGGGTTCCTGCCACTAGCCAGAGACAGAGATGTGGCCAAAACAGAGATCTCTGGGTGGAGCTCAGGAGGAATTCTTATAATTCCATTTATCTCCTTTGTTGCCTTACTAGCTATAACCCTTGGTTTTGCCTTAATATTTAGTCACTTCTCTAAGGTTTATAGTATTCACCTTTATCACAGTCGGTGTTCAAGTGATATTTTACCACCACTTCACATATAATAGAAGAATTTTATTTCTCTCTTCCCAGCCTTTATGCTATTGTTGCATTTTACTTATATAAATGCTATAAACTCCCAAATACATGGCTGTTATTTCATTTGAAAAGAGGCAATTGTATTTTAAAGAGATTAATTAAGAAAAAGGACTCATCTGTTTATTCATGGTCTTTTTGTTTCCTGTGCTCTTCATTCTTTGTGTTGATCCGTATGTCCTGCTGGTATCATTTTCCTTTGGTGATACATTTTTTCAGCTTTTCTAGGTCTGAGAAAGTCTTTATTTCACCTTCATTTTTGAAGGATAGTTTTTGCTGGATGTAACATTCTACATTGACAAACTCTAGCTGCCTTAGTCTCTTCAATTCGGGAAGTCTGCTGGGCTCTTCCTGGGTCTCCCTCCTGGCACTGCAGCCTGGAAACTTTCTCAAGGCAGCAAGCTGGGATAACCAGAGGGCTCATCTTTTCTGTTTTCCACTTCTTAGAGATTCTCAGAGCTCACTGTCCTTCGTTACCTGATGTTCAGTGTCTTAAAAACCATGTTTCATATAATGTGTCTTTTTTGGGGTGGAGGGAGTGGTTTCAGGTAGGAGGGTAAACTTGGTCCCTGCTAATCCATCTTGGCTCCATGCAGAGCCTGGAATGCAGAAGGCTGGGATGGTAGAAATTTAATCTTAGTGAATTTGGAGGATTTCCCACTCCTTCAGGGTTTTATCAAGGGTCAGGGCACCTCCTGTAGTACTGAGACATGGACTGGCAGGAGCGTATCTGGTCCTGAACCACTGATTTGTGCAGGTGGCTTCTGGGACATCTTTGGTCTCCATGATCCTACGGTTCTGGTAGCTCTTTTGCTGCTTCTGGGCTGTGCTGGATATCCAGGAGTCTTTGTGAATCTGTTACCCCCTAGACTCAGCACCATGTAGCCATTCTCTCTCTTTCTGTGATCTGTTCACCTCCCCAGGCCTTGGCTGGGGAGCATGTGCATGTTCTTCTCCTAAGAACACACTGATTTCTTGGGTCTTACCGTCTCTCTTTCTTCACCTCTTTCTCTCTCTTCCCCCACCTCTTTATTCCCTCCTTAGCTTTGGGGAAATCTTTTCCTTATCTGGAGTGGGAGTGGACATTGGGGTCTTGTCTATAAGCAAATCCAAATTCCTCAAGGGCTTGGGGCCTTGGGAGCACAGAACACAGCCTCTCAGGCCATTTGTGCTTTCTGCCTGTCATGTCCTTCTCCGCAGACAATGAAGAGAACTGACCATTTGCCTGAAGAGAGGAGGTAGGAAAAGTGGAAATGCCACGATAAAAAAGAACTTTTCTAAAGCAATGATATCAAAGTAATGAGAAGTGCTCTGCATTCTGCTGGGACATTTACTTTTTGAACGTATTCCATTTGTAGTGATTTAAAAGTAACAAAGTATTTTTCTTAAGGAAGGGTGTGCTAAACAGAGGCTTAACTTCTTTATCTTTTTTAGTCTTACTATATTGGTATGGTAAATGTAAGCTAGATTTGGGATATATAATTACTTGGCTGTATTCAACAGGAATGTTCAACATGGCAGACAAAGCTGTTATTTTTAGCATCCTGAATAAAGATGTTTTCTCTTCTTAGCTCTTGCCTTCCCTGCCACATCCATTCAAATTAACCTTGATACATTATTGATGTATCCTCAATACATAGTTTCTATACATAATTTTTAACCAGTAAACATCTTTAAAAGATCTAAGATGCTTAATTACATAACCTTGGAACTTTGAGGTATTTAGTGCAGTCTGGCTTCCAGCCCCACAATGCTCCTTTCCTGTGCTTTGGGTACAGGACCCCCAAATAGCCCCATGCCTGTCGCTAGGACTAATTCTGACTTTAAAATAGGTGAAACTTATGATTCTTATGCCCACACTGGGAGGTGAATTTCCAAGTTGCTCCTGGGTTGCTCCTGACCTTGTACTCCAAGCTCACAAACTGGACTTTTGATGTGCTTCTGAGACCCACTGAGTCTCAATTCTGGTGCTCAAGCCCCTCTCAACAGCAGATCTAGTATTGCTGTTCTCCTAGGATTGGATCACCGCCTTCTGGCAGAGAGAATGGACCTTTCTATCTTCAGACAGTCTTCTCCAGGGTTAATCATGTGCCCACACATCTAGATTTCTCTCTCTCTTATCCTTGGATCCCTCAGTTTATAGCTCTGCCTATTTACTGAACACTGTGGTAGTCAGAGGCCTATTCTAGCACACTTTCCTCTATGACACACACCATTTAAAGCGATGCTGTTTCTTAAGAACTCCTATTGTGCCTTATATACAAATCCCTTGCCTTAATAAGCAGCTCTATGTAGCCAGTGCCCAGTACTGAATATTTCAGCTGTGTGAGATATATGTCCTCCCCACATCTACTAGAAGGCAGCTTGGTCCTATGGTCTCCATGTCATAGTCTAGTCCAGAGTTAGATGTTAAGTGTATATATGTATTACACACACCCACACAGCTAATAAGGGTAACCCTGGAATTAGATGTGGAGTCTTCCCCCCTCTCAGCTATACTGAGACCCCTTTAGAGAATTGGGTTCCTTTCTGAGGGCTCTCTTCCTCCACTTGAAAAAAGAAGAATTAAATGTGCTGTCTCATGTGTATAATGGACGGAAATGATGGTTATAAAGAGATATTCCTTGAACTGTTAACATGGTGCTTCTGAAGAGTGGAGTTGTGTGTATAGGAGGGGAGAACACTTTCAATTTTATTATTCTGTTTTTAAATAAAACAAGTAGAGAAAACAAGTAGAGAGTTTTATTTAAAACAAGTTTTAAATAAAAAAAGTAGAGAAAAATGAGTTTGAAAGAATAATTCAGGTAAGAGCTGTTTTAACTGTGCTTCTCTATCCTCTCATGCTCCTGCTCCTCCAAATTCAGTTGCTTTCTGGTAGAAAATCTTTCCCATTCTAGGGAAGGACCACCACATGCTCTCAACATCCATTATGTACCACCCAAGTAGTTACATCACTGCTCTCAAGATCAACATGAGTCCTATGGTTGAAGGGGGCTTTCTCACCATCTGTAAGAATACTAGCTGCCATCTTCCATCTGTCATTACAGACTTCACGATGCTTGACTAAAGGCACAGAGCCATCAACACTGGAATTGTCAGACTTGTATTCAAATATTAGCCTTGCAACTTAAAGGTATTCATGGTCAAGATATCAAACCAATCTATGCATCATTTTTCTTTGTGTGTAAAGTGGATATAATTATAATCCCAACTCTATAGGGTTGTTATGAGTGTTAAATGAGATTATGCACATAAAGGATTTAGCAGAGTGACTGGAATATTATAAATCCTCATGAAAAGTGAGTTATTGCTATTGTTGTCGTTGTTGTTATGTTCCTAAGGGACAAATATTTAGTAACTGAACAAAAGGGTGATAATTTCCCTTATCTTCATTACTTCCTCGTTAGAATACCCATGTGGTCTACGGCCATACCACCCTGAATGTGCCCGATCTTGTCAGAATATCCACGTGGTGCCTTTTTCTCAGATTTGGTGGTTTCTTGTTTAAGAAGATTCCCTGTTATCTTTAAAAATAGGATTCTTTCAAAACAATGCCTCTTTGGTCTTCAAGGTGCCCTGTTTTGGGGTGTGAATCATGCCACTGGAAATTTTCTCACAGCTAGTGAAACATCACACCAAAGTCAGACTATGCCTTGCTGAACCATCACTCTTGCCAGAGGTATTCCAACAATGGTGCTTTTCCTAGGCAAATAGGACATCCAAGTGCCATCTCTTTAGCAAACGTCTCCCATTTTCATAACGGTTCATGTTAAAAGTTAAAGGAAATGATGAAGTAACTTAGTCCAGAGAAGCAATTTGTATGTCAAGGAACTATGTCATATATTCAGCATTTATGAGTTGACATTTAGTACGTACCAGGCACCCTACTGGGGGTTGGATGTAGAGAGGTGAATGAAATAGGCATGGTGTGTGCCCTTCATGGAGCTCACTACTGGGTGGGCATGGGAATGAGGCATTGGACTAATAAGTAGGTAAGCAAATGCATAAATATGTAATTATAAAATGAGGACATCTAACATAAGGAACAATGGGGTAGGGATCAAAGGAAGCCTATTTTAATCAGTAATATTTAACATGCAACTTTGATGATAAGGAGATGCCATTAAAGAGCATTCCAGACAGAGAAAATGGCAAAACAATGGCTCCAGAGCAGTGATAATCTCAGCTAGTCCAAGGAATTAAAAAGAGGCAGTTTGGTTAGAATGTAGTGAGGGGGGAAGAGTGAGTCAACAAGGCAGACAATATGAACAGGGGGCAAGATCAGGCATAGTCTTGTGGGCTGCCGTATTGTGTGTGAGCATTTCCAAAAAAGAAATGGAGAATGGATTAAAGGAAAGCCAAGGAGGAAACATCCCTCTTCTTTCCTTTTTTCCCTCTCTCCCTCCCCTCTCTTACCTTTCCGTCCTTCCTTCCTTCTTTCCTTCTTTCCTTCCTTTCTTCCCTCCCTAAATATTTGGCAAGTGCTTACTATGTGTCAGTATAATTCTAGTTACTAGAGACACTGAGCTACATGAAGAGGTAGAAATTTAGCCCTGTTGTTTCATACATTCTACTCAGGAGGCTGTTGCTGTAGTCCAGCATAAAGGGGTGGGGACCAGATGAAGGAGTGAAAGTGAAGAGGAATGGAAGTGGAAGAGTTTTACATCCCTCTTTTCACCCGTTGCCACTCCACACATCAACTCACAATGCCAATGTTTCACCTAGCTCCCAACTTGGGTATCGTAGAAAACCATTCCTTTAGCTCTCTTGCCTGACCTCTCCCCTACCTCGCTGTCATCTGACTCCATGTCTCATTTCCAGAAAATGATGATGATGAGAAAAGCAAGAGAAAGAGCCTGAAAGTACAAATCAATATATGAATTAGAACATGAATCAAATGAATGGAAGGAAACGTTTGAGGAGAATGAATGATGGCAGAATGCCAGCATCAATGTGCCCACTGCAAGAAGAATGGATCATGTCTTAGGGAAAGGATGGGTTAACTTGGTTCACTTGGAGAGATTAGGTATAGGATTTTATAAACTCAAGTTCTCAGTCAATTTTCTGGTTTGACACTGCGTGGGGGGGTGCTGAATCTTGGGGCTTTTACCTTGGTTGGTTGGTTTGTTTGGTTTTTAAAGATTTTTATTCATTTATTTATTTGAGAGAGAGAGAGAAACAGAAAGAGAGAGAGGGCGTGGGGGAAGAGTAGAGGGAGAGGGAGAAGCAGACTCCCCACTGAGTGCTGAGCCCAACGAGGGGCTCCATCTCGTGACCCTGAGATTATGACCTGAGCCTAAATCAAGAGTTGGTCCCTTAAGCGACTGGGCCACCCATGCATCCCTACCATAGTTTCAAAGAAAATAGCATGCATTTTAAGAAGTCATTGTAACGAAGAATCTAGGTTCTAGAAAGCCAGAAAAGAGTCATTTCCCCATAGGTTTTCTCTGTTATAGCCACTAGTGGCTCTTGAGTATTTAATACTATGTCTAGTCTGGACTGATATGTACTATAATTATAAAATACTCATTGGATTTTGATGACTTGTATGTTGAAATATTTTAGAAATTAGGGTAAATAAAATATATTATTAAAATTGCCCATTACCATTTACTGTTTTTAAATATGACTACTAAAAATTTTAAATTATATACGCAGCTCCCATTATGTTTCTTTTTTTTTTTTAAAGATTTTATTTATTTGACAGAGAGAGCACAAGCAGAGGGAGAGAGAGGGAGAAGCAGACTCCCTGCTGAGCAAGGAGCCTGATGTGGGACTCGATCCCAGGACCCTGGGATCATGACCTGAGCAGAAGGCAGATGCTTAACCAACTGAGCCACCCAGGTGTCCCCCCATTATGTTTCTATTGGATAGTACCACCCTAGATAGTCATAGTAACCAACACTTACTGGCACCCAGTGTGTTCCAGACACTGTTCTTTTTTTTTTTTTAATTTTAATAACCAACCTTTATTTTTAGATCAGTTTTAGGTTTACAGAAAAATTGAGCAGAAAGTACAGACAGTTCTCATCTACCACCCCCATTCCCTTATTATTAATATCATGCATCTGTGTAGTACATTTGTTATAATTAATGAACCTATATTGATACATAATTACTAACTAAAGTCCATAGTTTACATTAGGGTTACTCGTCATGTTATTCAATTCTATAGGTCTTAATAAAAGTATAATATCATGCATTGTCTATTACAGTATCTTACAGAACAGTTTCACTTCCCTGAAAATTCCTTGTGCCCCACCCATTCATTCTTCTGATCTCTCAAATCCTGACAATGACTGATCATTTTATTGTCTCTGTCATTTTGGCTTTTCCAGAATACCATATAGTTAGCATCAAATAGTATGGTGTCTTTTCAGATTGACCTCTTTCACTTAACAATACGCATTTAAGACTTTGCCATGTTTTTTCTTGCTTGATAGCCTATTTCTTTTTCTTGTTTTAATTTAAATTCAATTAATTAACATATAGTGTATTATTAGTTTCAGATGTAGACGTCAGTGATTCATCAGTCTCATATAACACCCAGTGCTCATTATATCACGTGCCCTCCTTAATGTCTATCACCCAGTTACCCCATCCTCCCCACCTGCAGCAACCTTCAGTTTGTTTCCTGTGATTGAGTCTCTTACGGTTTGTAAGCATGTTACATGTGAGTTCTAATTTTAATCCTCACAACTAATTTAAAGGTACATACTAACATAGTTCCATTTTTAGAAATAAAGAAAATAAGGAATAGATGGGTTAAGTAAGTTCTCAAAGCCCCTACAAGCGGGCAGTAGCAGAGCTGGGATTCAGACCCAGCCAGGCTGGCTCCAAAGCTCACATTCATTCACCCCATTACCCTACCTCCTGGTGTTGAGTTGAGAGTTGCTTCAGAACTTTATACGGAGCTAGGAGGATATAAGGAAGCTAACAAGGACTTGATGATTCTGTGTACTAATTAGCAATTCTAGGCTGTAAGAAACAAAGACACACCCAGGTTGCCTGAGTTGATGGGGACTTATTATAAGGATGGAGAAGTAAGCAAAGAGTCCCACCAATGTCAACATCAGGTTTCATGGGGAACTGGAAAGTTCTTTAGGATATCACAGTGATTCCAGTGTAAGACACAACTCTCAGACTACCATTCTTGGCTCGTGACTTCCCTCTGCCTCTGTCTGAATCCATTACTGACTCGCTGTCTCATAGCTTTTATTTACTTAAGACTACTAACTGCCTTATTTATCAGACAGAGAGAGGGAGAGGGAGAGAACTAGCAGGGGGAGCGGCAGGCAGAGGGAGAGGGAGAAGTAGACTCCCCGCTGAGCAGGGAGCCCGATGTGGGGCTCGATCCCAGGACCCTGGGATCATGACCTGAGCCAAAGGCGGATGCTTAACCGACTGAGCCACCCAGGTGCCCCCTAACTGCTTTTTCTTAACATACTGCTCATTTGCTTCTACACATCTTTGTTGTCTCTAAGATTTGCATTCTGAGTAGCAGTCCACAGGCAACCAGATGAGCTGGATTGGACATTTCCTAATACAGACTGGTTCTAGCAAACAGAATTTCCTGCCAGACTCCCTCAGGTCACTGGGCTTCGTTATGTTTAGTTATATTTTGGACAACAGCCATCACTGATTGGCTAGAGACAGCGTTCCAAGATCATATGACCCATGTAATGATGTGATAACAGGGTTTATTGGCTATGTCACTAAGTGCATTTATCTCCATTCATTCAGTCACCAAATACTCACTGAGTGTCTGCTATGTGCAAGTACCACTCTTGACTTTTGGAATTCGTCAGTGGGAAAGAAAAAGGCAAAGATCCCTGCTCTCATGGAGCTTACATTCTAGCTGAGAGAGATCGACAATAACTAAGAAGCATAATAAGTATAAAGTACAACGTTATTTAGAATGTGATAAGGACTATGGAGAAGCAAGTAGCATAGGATGAAGAGTGTTGCCTAAGGGGAAGCAGCTTGTATCGTGTCATTAGGGTAGGTCTCAACGAGAAGGTGACCTACGCACAAAGCCATGAAGGAGGAGAGGAAATTAGCTAAGAAGGAACCGGAGGAAGAGCATTCAGGCAGATAGAAGAGTTAAAGCAAAAGCCGGAAGCCTGGCATGTTGGAGGAACAAGGAAGTTAGAATGGCTGGAGCAGAATGAGGAAGAGGAGGAAAGAAGTAGGGGATGCAGTCAGAGAGGACAAATCAGGTTGCATTTTCCCTTTGCAAGGATTATGGCTTTTACTCCAAAGAAATACGAGTCATCATCACGGGTTTTGGCAGAGGAGTGCCATGACCTGACTTACCTTCTAAGAATACTCTGGATGCTGTATTGCAAGTAGACTATCAGGAGGCAAGCATGAAAGCATGAAAGCAGAGTTCCAGTTAGCAGAATATGGCAATGTTCCAAACGAGAAATGATGGTTATTTGTGCCTGGGTGACAAAAATAGAGGTAGTGAAGGTAGTGAAAAGTGGTTAATTCTGGATATAGAATATCTTGCTCAGATATATATAGATATATACCTGAGCAAACCCCAAAGGATTGCTTTGCCATAGATTGGATGTATGGCATGAAAGAAAGTGTAAAGTCAAATATACAAGGTTTTGGACCCAAGCAATTGGAGGGATGGAGTTACCATTGACAAAGACGAGGAAGGTTATAGGTACAACAGATACTGGCATGTAGGAATGACCAAGTTCAGTTTGGCCACACTGAGTTTGATATGAATATAGGCATTCAAGTGCACATGCTGATAAATAGTTGGATATTTGAGTTTGGTGTTTGCAAGGGAGTTCTAGGTTTATGATATATATTTGAGAGCTTTCGGAATGTAGATAGTATTTAAAGCCATGAGAATCAATGAGCTCATCAAATGAGTAAAGGTACATAGAACACCGAAAAGGGCCAAGGATTGAACCCTATGGTATTGCAACATTAAGAGTTTGTTTAGAACAAAATCCCACAAAGGACACAGAAGTCACTGGTGACTTAATAGAAAAACGGAGAGTGTGGTGTCCTGGGAGCCAAGTGAAGAGAATGGGTTAAGAAGGAAACAGCGTAAAACCATGTAACAGGTGAAGTAAGAAGAGGACAGAGAATTGACTATGGGATTAACAACGTGGAGGTCATTGGTGCCTTCAAAAAGAGCAGTTTCTGTGGAGTGGGGTGGTGGTGGATGCTGACCAGAGTGGGTTAAAGAGATAAAGAGAAGAGAGGAACGAGAAACGGAGAGTATAGATCACTTTCAAGGATATCTGCTACAAAGGGGAGCAAAAGAATCCAGCATAAGTTGGTAGGGGAAGTGGAATCAAGAGGTTTTACTTTGTCTTCCTTTTCTAAAATGAGAGAAGGGCTTACATGTTAGTATGCTAATGGGAGTAAATCAGTGCGGAGTGAAAAATTGATGATATAGAAGAGAAAGGAGAATTCAAGAGTGAAGTCCCAGAGCAGACTGCAGGGATGGGACCTGGGACCCATGGGGAGGGTGTGATTGTAAATAGCAACTTGAGAAGTTGATCCATTAATAGGTGGGATGGTGGGAGATAAGCTGTGGGAGTCTGCAGAAGGTCACTTCTGATTGGAGTGGAGGAAGTAGGAGGTAATGTCATGAGCTGAGAGTGAGGATAGTGGAGTTGTGGATATAGCTAGGTAAGAGAAGGTTTGGGATAATCTTCTAGGAAAATGGGGAAGTGAATGGATTCTAGACAGTGATGGGATTCCATAGGCAGCAAAGCCAGACCGCTAAGGATAGTAAGTGACTGTTTCCTGGTTGTTGTTGTTGTTGTTTTAATGCAATGAGATTTGCCATTTACTTGGTTGAAATGAGTCAAATGGGGGCACCGGGTGGCTCAGTTGGTCAAGCATCTAACTCTTGATTTTGGCTCAGGTCATGATCTCAGGGTTTTGAGATCAAGCCCCACGTCTGGCTCCATGCTGAGCCTGGAGCCTGCTTGAGATTCTCTCTCTCCCTCTGCCCCTCCCCACTTGCTCTTCTCTCTCTGTCTTCTAAAGAAAAAAGAAAGAGTCAAATGCTGGCTAGGCGGGGCTATTGGCAAAGGAGAAGAAAGGAGATAGATTTTCAAAAGCTGAGCCAGAGCTGGGCATCAGTGATTAAAATGAGCAGGTAATTCATCTCCTTTATTACATGTCTGGTAAATGCTTAACTAGCTCTGAGAGAGACAATGACATGCAACCATATCAGAATGTGGAGACCAGGAGAGATGTCATTCTGCAGGACTGAGCATCCTGGTTGTGGCCCGGTGGAGGAGAGAAATAGATGAACAGCTCCCTAACTTATCACAATGTGAAATGAAAAAGCTCTCTAAATGTTCTGCCTGCAGGTCTGTCACATTAGACTTGATTTCCAAGTTTGGAATCTCAATAGCCTCTAAATAAGGGAGAGAAAAATTAAAAAGAAAACAGAGCCAGGGTGAAAAATGATGAGGACAGCATGATGAGGATGGGATGTTTCCTGTCTGCCTTTCTTGGCGGTAAACCTGATAAACCAGAACCTCTCCACTATGATTTCCAGAGGGCTTGACTATGACTGTAAGACATACAGTCATATCAGAGGACTGGATGTTATCAGAGAAACTTACTCTAATTCTCTCTAGAGAAAATAGATGTGATTATCAAATTCCATTTACTTTTGGGACTTAGTGAAATCATATTAGTGGGCTTCTGTAAATGTAAAGTCTTTGGCATAATTCTGATGCTGAATGCATCATTACATATCTCACACTTTAGTCTTCTAGATTTTTAAAAAAACTTTTTGTTAAAATGAATGAAAATGGATGCCTCAGAGAACAAGTTCTTTAGTCTCTCTCTTTTTTTTTTTAAAGATTTTATTTATTTATTTATTTGACAGAGAGAGACACAGCGAGAGAGGGAACACAAGCAGGGGGAGTGGGAGAGGGAGAAGCAGGCTTCCCGCAGAGCAGGGAGCCTGATGCGGGGCTCGATCCCAGGACCCTGGGATCATGACCTGAGCTGAAGGCAGACGCTTAACGACTGAGCCACCCAGGTGCCCCTTCTTTAGTCTCTTTATTCCTGCTCCTATAATCTGGGGCTTAGACCAAGAACTGGGGAACCCAGAACCCCTTCTGGTCTGTAAGACCCTTCACTTAGGTCTCACAGCCTGGCTCACATCTGTGGAGGGGCTGGTTGTACACCCTGCTCTATATTGCTTAGAAAAGCATCTGATTTTCCTTCTTCCAGAGCAAAAGTACAGCCAACCTATATGGAGTGGAGACTACATCTGTGTTATTAATCTGTTCTAAATCTAAGCCATGGAAACTGTGAGCTAATTAACAGAATAGAGTATTCACCAGTCAGGAACGCGTTAGTGACCTCAGATTTGACATGCCCATCATACTGTGCCTATCAAAGACTTGGTGAAACAGAGGGTAAACCAGAAGAACATTCTATTCCTTAAGCATTCATTACACTGTTGCTGAGATTTATCAGGAATTCAAGTTAGAAAGAAGGAGACACAAGGAAGGTATAGTTTCCTGACTGTTTTCCCCCCAAGAATCCACCTTTCAATTTAACTGGTGTTTATCGAGCACCCAATATACACCTAGTACTGTTCCTTTAGTTTGATTTGGCTTTTAGACAAGAGCTAGTGAGAGGACCATCTATTTCATGTTGGTAGGTTTAACATGGTTTAGAGGATTGCCTTCTAGGACTGGAAAGAGATTGACATTTATACATTGATTAGCATTCTCTACCCATAAATTGAATAGGTGGTGACAGAAAAAGCCACAAATCTTCCAGAATTACTTACCCAGGGGCTAAAATTTCCACCATTAAGAAAAGAAAACATCCACATGCTTGAGCTAGTGTACTGACTGTTCATGAATTCTTCTAAAGCGTAAATGTCTTTAGGGGAACAGATAACTCTATTTTCATCATTGAGACCTTGGTGATAGATGAGTTTCTCAGAAAATTTGTTACTGTTCTGGAAAGTGAAGAGAAAGATCATGAAAGAGTGGAACACTACACCTGGCAGGATGCCATGGGTTGACCAAGGGGTGGTTTCACAGCAGAAGGGCTAGGGAGGCTACCTGGCTGCACAGAGGTTGTTTAGGTCAGAGAAAGAGCAAGTGAAAGCAAAGAGCAAGTGTGTGGGCAGACAGATTTTACATGTCTTAACCATCAGCTTTTGATTACTCAACAATTTTACCGAGGGCTACTCCTTGTCTCAAATCTGTTTAGTTCTTTCTAACAGACTTTGGGATTGTCAGAGCAACATTCAACACTTAGCTTAGTTAGTAAAGAGCAGTGACTTAGGACCTTAGGAATCAGTGTCAAGTTCAAGCTTTGTCTTTACTATTTAATGCCCACCTTTAGGCAAATCATTAACTTCAAAAAACCTCAGGTCTCAACCTATCAAAAGAGATAGTACAAAAAATCCTTGACATTGGAGCAGAATGCCACATGAGTTTTCATAAATTATCACATTTGGAAATATTGTTCTATTGTATCTTTACCTCTTAATTTTTTAATAAATTGGAACAGTAAAATGTTTAAGACATATTTCTAATGTTTAATTAATATAAATATAATTTGATAAATTTTGATATATATATATATACACACACACACATACCTGTGAAATCACCAGGACCACAACCAAGATAACAAACATATCCATTATCCACCAAAGTTTTCTTACATCTCTTTGTAACTTTGCCCCCCATCCTCCACCCCACCCACATATCATTAAAATTTAAGTTACCCTTCAGATCAAAGGAGCCCATGTTGGCATCAAGTAGACATGTTGCATCAGGATATGGATGTTGAGCAATTGGCCAAATTTACTCAGTTTTTAAGAACTTCTTTGCCACATTATATTGTCATAGCACAGACAATTAAAATATATAACTGCAAAATTTGAAATTAATCTATGTGATATATTTTCAGTGCTGCTTGTGACTGATTAAATCTAGACATGCTGATGGCCTATTATTCACTTCATGGGCTGTTTTCAGGACAAATGCAATAATATATGTAAAAGTTCCTCATAGATTGTAATGTGCGATACTTACAAAACGTATAATTTTTATTGTGAAGGTCACTGCTTTTCCCATATGGCCCCATGCATATGAATCTGTTGGTAGCACATACAGCTTCTCTGAGTCCAGTATTTTTTTTTTTTAAGATTTTATTTATTTATTTGACAGAGAGACAGTGAGAGAGGAAACACAAGCAGGGGGAGTGGGAGAGGGAGGAGCAGGCTTCCCGCCGAGCAGGAAGCCCGATGTGGGGCTTGATCCCAGGACCCTGGGATCATGACCTGAGCCGAAGGCAGACGCTTAATGACTGAGCCACCCAGGCGCCCCTCTGAGTCCAGTATTAATTATTAATTAGACATCCTTGTTAAGGGCTCCACAATGTTTATTGCTATGATGGAACCACTTTGCACTTTGCACAAAACAAAACAAAACTAAAATGACCATGGGTCAATCTTTTAAGGATTTTGGGACATAGAGTGTAGTATGCATAATCCATAATTTAAACAATACCTGGACTAATAATACCCGACGAGAATATATGGTAACAAAATCAACCATGAATATTTCCCTAGTCTATTCTGTCTCTGTTAATCCTTAGGTAACACATTCAGAATTAAAAAGCCTCTTTTCTCTGTGATACCTGTATGGAGAGATGATGGGCTAAGGACAATAGCATGAACTGAATACCATGAAGACTTCATGAGTTTTATCAGCCTCAAATATAATCTTGGCAGCTGTCAGAGTCTGTACTTTCTTTTTCTTTTCTTTCTTTTTTTTTTTTTTTTAAAGATTTTATTTGACACAGAGAGAGAGACAGCGAGAGAGGAAACACAAGCAGGGGGAGTGGGAGAGTGAGAAGTAGGCTTCCCGCAGAGCAGGGAGCCCGATGCGGGGCTCGATCCCAGGACCCCGGGATCACGACCCGAGCTGAAGGCAGACGCTCAGCGACTGAGCCACCCAGGTGCCCCCAGAGTCTGTACTTTCATAAAGTATTCTATATCTTGGAGGTAAGACAAAGTCCATTTACAACATTAATTGGATTTCCAGGCTTTCTCCCTGACCTAAGAAAGTACAAAAATCCCTCCTCAACCAAGAGAGCTCCGATTCTGAAACCTCTTGAAGTAGGGTAATTCATGGTTGAAGAATGAAGGGGAGGGCGCCTGGGTGGCTCAGTTGGTTGGGCGACTGCCTTTGGCTCAGGTCATGATCCTGGAGTCCTGGGATCGAGTCCCACATTGGGCTCCCTGCTCGGCGGGAGTCTGCTTCTCCCTGTGACCTTCCCCCCTCTCATGTGCTCTCTCTCACTCTCTCAAATAAGTGAATAAATAAAATCTTTAAAAAAAAAAAAAAAAGAATGAAGGGGAAAAAGACTAGGGGACTGAAAATTTACCTGAGGGCAGATAGGAGAATGTCAAAGACCTTAAAACAGTAGTAAAACATCTCTTAAAATAGTAGTGACAAATACTGTCCATTTCAATGAAGCTTTCACTCAGAGATGACTTTCTGAGAAGATGCATGCATGAGAGAAGGGAAGGGAGGTGGATTATACTGGAAAGAGGAATCATTGGCATCTTCCTCTTCCATAATGGGGCATGCTAAGTAGTCTAGTTTTTAGAAGAGCTCTTTGCTCCTTGTTATCAGTTGAGGTCAATTCCTTAAACTCATTCCTTTTGGGTTGCTTTTACCTGTGTTCAAAGAGGAGTCTTTAAGGGCTAAGTTTTAATCAATTGATTTCTTTGAAAGGTGTTTTTTTCTTCAGAAGGTTTTTCCAGTATTCTCTGAGAAACACTGCCAGCCTGCTTTGCTAGTTACTGGGAAGGGCTGGGTGATGGGCAGACATCTCTCTAAGATGAGGGCCTCCTCCTGCACTGTCTCTATATTGTTACTCAAGGTTAGCAGGTTGAGGTGACAACAGAGGCAATTTAAAGTCCCTTTGTCAGAAAGAGTCACTTCCAGTACTTATAAAATAATAATAGAGCATTTTTGCCAGTATTTCCTATGTATCAAGCCCTCTTCTAAATGTTTTCATGCATTATCTCTCTCTCTCTCTCTCTCTCTCTCAAGATTTTATTAATTTATTTTAGAAATAGAGAGAGACAGCATGGGGAGGAGCAGAGAGAGAGGGACAAGCAGACTCTGAACTGAGTACAGAGCCCGACATGGGGCTTGATCTCATGACCCTGAGAGCATGACCTGAGCCGAAATCAAGAGCTGGACGCTTAACTGACTGAGCCACCCAGGTGCCCCTTGCATTATCTCTTTTAATACTTATATCTGCTGAATGAGAGCATTTTATGATTTTTTTCAATTTTACGTGTGAAGAAGAGAAATGGCAGAGGAGAAAAGGAACTTGCCCAGGATCATATGCTAAGTGGCAAGGTAGAAGTACGTAACCAGCATTGTGATTCCAGACCTGTCATTCCTAATCCTTCTGTCAGTCTTCCTTCTTAGGTATCATTTATTCAACACCTCTTCCTGCAATCACAAATCCCATTCTGATCTTAATCCCCAACCTTGCCTGGTAGCAACACCTCACAAAACTACCAAAGCACCATTAAGTATTGCACAGAGTTATCTGTATTCATGAGAGAGCACAAAAATCATCTATGGTCTAGGGAGAAACACATGGAAGAATAAGAGTAGAGGTGACAGCCTTATAGACCTATCTGGTTTTATAATATTCTTTCATAAAATAACTTTACATTGACTTAGGGTGACTTCTGTGAGATATTCCACAATTCAAGTGGTTGTAAAAAAAGCATACAGAAATAAGTCTGCAAAAAATCCTAAATTCCTTTAAGAGAACTACAGGCTATTTTCTTTGTCTGTTACTTTTAGGGACTGCCCCCATCTGTAACCGCTGATTATTTTAAGAGCAGGAACACCAGTCAAATAATCTAATGTAGGACCTGCTACTTTTTAAGTTGACCTTGGGCCCACTTAGCCCTGACTGAGGTCACGGAGCAGTAAGAATAAGAGCTTTATTCTTGGCTTCACATCACATCTGTCCTTGTTTTATTTCTTTTGTCTCACTTTTTTTCTTATTAACCTTGTCATACTTTACATTCCATACTAAGCCTCCAGAACCTATTCCTTAACAAGGTGAGTGAATAAATAAGCTTTCTATTTCGTAGCTCTCTTGGAGAGTAAATGAGATAATAAGAAAATGGTTTTGAAAGAGTAAAATGCTATATAAATGTAGTTTATTGTCATGCCTCCCTTCCTGAATGTCTTTTCCTTCAACTTGCACGTAACACATTTTCTCTTGGTGATAGTTGTTTGGGTTCTCGTTACCACCAATTTTCTGGATGCATGTGGTGTGTTCTATGACACAAACAAATTATTTGGTCTCGTCTGTGTGTGTTCCTGTGCATATGTCCTTGACCTCCCCCATTATTATAGTAATTTTTTCCTGGGGGTTCTTCATTCTTTAACCCCTCATCCTCTCCTACCTGTCTGGCATACTCTACACAATCCTTGGACCTCTCATTTTGCCTTCAAAAGAGGAGAAAGATCAGAGCTGTCTGATGATACTTTAACCATTTTATCTCTATTCATTTATTTAAAAAAGGCACCATTACTTATTTTCTATGATCAGAATACAATCAGATTTTCACCCTTTGGCAATTCAATATCGGTCATCATTCTGTTTATGGGTCTTTCACAGGCGAATGCATCTCTGTCAGTGCAATTTTTTTTGAGAAAAGAAACTCACAAGGCAATATAGATTGAGAATGTACAGTCATCGGCATACTCTGCTCTTTATCATTCCTGATTTTCCAGGGTGAAGTAATGTATTGTACCATTTAAGTCTCAAAGGAAATGAACAGAAGGGTCATTCCTCACACAGGCTAGGAAATTGAGATTATTCTATTACATCCTTTGTAGTAAAATGCTTAAGAATGATGAAAATTTATATAATTTTATTTTGTATTTTCTGAATAAACGTGAGGATTCTTCTTATATAGTATCCTAAGAACTTGAATGTGGGTAGATATAGATATAATTAAACAATAATAAAATACAGTGTTAATGAAACAATGTACTTGAATTTAGTAAGAAAACCAAACTGAGGAGTTTCTGAATGAAATTGTAAAATATCTTGAATTTATCCCTTTGCAGTGATTCAAACATAATAAGAGGATACGCCAACAGGAAAGAACAATGCTGGGAAAATATTCAAATTTGTAACGTTGGATGCCCCCCAAAGGTACCTGAGCTGACCTACTGTTTGGCAATTTCAAGAAAGTGTCTGTGCCTTTCTGTCAAGGCTGCAGTCAATATGTTGGCATAAATCTCTTTTTAATGGAGTGATAGGAATCTGGTTCTCAAAGGTTTAAGAGGATTCACTTCTATCACGTGTTCATATCCACCTAGGTTAATTAATGTTTAGACAAAGCTAATCTCATTAATAGGATTGTCCAACCCTGTGTAACAAGAGGACACTGAAGGCGTGTCAAGTGGAGCCCTGTGGAGTTTGAAGAGCCGCTGGCCTCACCAGAATGCCGGGGTTTTGAGGGGGTGTGCATTACAGAGAGGTGTTCTTGTCCACCTTACCCCCCTGGCTTGTCTCCTTCTCTTTCCTCTTAAGATGGTCCTGTGGATGGCAAGGGTCACAGGCAGGGAGTGAAGACACATCCATCACCAGGAGATGACATGCTAGAGGCCCAAATGGGAACTGCGCCATCTGCCCACCCTTTCAGGGTCTCAGGGGGACAACACCCACAAAAGAGGCATGGGCATTGGGCTTATTTCGTGTTGCCCCCAGTTTGGTGGGTCAGGCTTGGTATAAACTGAGGAGGATGAGAGGCATCCTTACTAAGGGCCCAGAGTGAAACCTGAACCCCTCCCTCCCACTAGCTCAGTGACCCTGCAGGAATTTGATCTTTGAACTTTCACTTCCTCCTCTGTACAAGGCAGATACAAACAGAACTAACTCCTAGGGTTGCACTGAGGAGTAAATGAAAGAAATAACTAAGGCCCTTAGCAGCGTAGGGTGCCTGGTATTCAGAAAAAATTCACAAATGGATGTTGTTTTTGTTGTTGTTATTATGATATAATTTGACCGTTCTGTCTTTTTGGCCTCTTTTGGTGTGAGGCCCCACCCAGTGATGAACAATGCCCCGGGGGTCCGACCATGCCCCAGGCCCAAGCCCATGCATGGGAGAGTGTGAGTCCAAGAGGGAGAAAAGGCAGGCTGGAGAGTCAAAGCTTAGAAATGAATGAAGTCAGCAGGAAGAACACTATGTCATAGGAGGGGGGCCCTGAGAAGCTCCCCGCCTCCAGGGCTCTCTAGGGAGGCTCTGTGCCTTTGGTTGGGGTCGGGGAATAGCTCACAGGGAATGTGTCTCTTTCTGTTCAGTGATGTGAAACTCTCAGGTGTTTCTCAGCAAGGACACAATTACCACCTCCACCCCTCTTACCCAAAGCTCTTTGCTGAATTATATGCTGTAACTGTTATAATCATATTATTTTACTTGTGAGACTATGCTATTGTGGATATAATAATAATAATAATAATAATAATTCTGGCTTCACATTTATTATGCCCACAGGGTACCTAATGCCTTAGTAAACCTCTCCTCTTCTGTTGTACTTTCCATTTTGTCCTTCCTTAATTTTCGAAGCAAAGTGGCTGTATCAAGGACTCCGGTATTAGTTAGAAATTTAATGTTTTTTACGCATTCAGGGGACTACAGCTGATGACATTTAGTGCATAATCTTTTTTTCCCTGAAAAAATTAAATACCAGCCATGGAGTTGAGTTATTATAATGACTGAGATATTCACAATAAATGCAGTAGAAACCTCTTGGGGGGAGGCAGGGTCTAAGTGAATTAATGATTGCCCCTTTTCTGCTCACTGCCTTTCCAAATGAAGACCTTCATTTCCCCTTTTGTAAAACATGAAGCTGACCCCTAAGCGACTGGTTGGAACAGGAGTGGGCCCTTGAGCTGGGCCCCAGGAGAAAGATTTAGTCTCTCGGGGGACTGACTCACGGAAGAACAGAGGTGTGCTGGAAAAGCGAATGACGCTGGTAAGAAGAGAATGACACAGGCTTAAAAATGAGAGCAGAGAGATGGGGGAAAAAGTGTCAGGATGTGTTCCTAGTGCCTGGTTCTCATTCCTTTCTAAGTCTGGAAGCCTTCAGATCTGCTCTGAGGTTTTGTGATACACCGTTGAGTTCATACCATCAATTCCTTTTTTTTTTGCTTAAGCTAGCTTGAATTTTAATTTTATTTCTGTTATTTGCTGCCAGAGCTGCCTTGATGAATTGAGCAAATATTCCAGATCAACTTCCATGACCACTGGTGTTGGCTTTGGTTGGAGCGGGAGATAGGGCTCTGCTGTCCCATTGCAGGCTGTCCCTCGCGTCTTACACCTTGCGCTTCAAAAACGTGTTTTCCTTGAAGAGGCTCTTGAGAAGAAAATACTTTGACCTTGAGTTCCCCTAAGGAATGAGCCCTGAGCTATGTGAAACCCGAGAAAAACAACAGCTTTCTTTTCAAAATGTCAACATTTCTTTGTGTTGTGAGAGCCGGAGGCTCGATTGTGCCTTTGGGGCTGACAATTCCTTTGTTTTGGAAAAACATCCTACAGGTTTTGCAAAATTAAAGCCCAGATCCTGTGTTGGAAAGGGGACAACGAGAAGCTGAACTGCTCCACGAAGTTATGTCAAAGGTTGTCTTCCTCAAGGGTACGATAGCATCTCTGAGATTACGTGTGAGGAGAGGCTGGTTTGCAAGACAAGGGAAGGAAAAACGTGCTTTACTTTTTGTGTTTTTCCTTACCGCAGGTGGTGGCTATGGCCAGAGCCTGACACCAGCCTGCCTGACACCAGCCTGAAACTCAGCTCGGCCCTTGAATCAGTCAGAACGCAGACAGGCAGCAGAACCGCAACAGTCACTTGAATAAGTGAATTTCATAAAGAATTATTAACGAGGCAACAAGTTGTTAACTAGGTAACTACAAAGTATCACAGAGGCAGCTAAAAGAAGCAGCTATCACATCTAGGGCTGCGGGAACAAAGGGGCCACACCAGAATAGTTAAAACTTAAGTTATTGACGAAGGAGCCCCATGGAGATGAAACACAGACTTCTGAGGAGGGGCCTCTGATTGGCTGGTGCTGGCGTGTTTGAGGCGGAAGGAGGGGCCTTTGGGATCCACATCTCCCAAGAGGGGCTGCTGGTTGCCTAGTGCTAGTATCTTGGGAGGCGGGACAAAAGAAGGAGGTAGTTCTGCAAGGCATGTGTGTGCGCATGCATACATGGGCGTGTTGTAGGTCCCTTATGCCTTCACCCAGCTTTCAGCCAAAGCTTATCGTGTGGTGACAACCTGGTCTCAGCTTGCTTTGTTTTGGGAATTGATGGCTAAACTCATGTCCCGTGCATAGGGCAACACATGATGGAGATCAAAAGTCACCTGAGAAGGCTACTTTTGAGATGGCTAGAAGTAAACTGTGGAGGAGTGCAGCTGAGCACCAGGTCCACATGCAGACCATGCAGAAAAGGGACAGATGGGATCCATTTGTGACAATAAAAACATGCCATAAGGACTCTCAGAAATATGTTGGGGAGAATTGGCTCAAATGGAATTGGATGGGGAGTGTGGTGTCTCTCTCCATTGGATGGGAGCCCCCAAGACAACCCGGTTGAAGCCAGCGGTGTGGGTGGTAAAAGGATTCACCCAAGAGAGAACAAAAGAGATAAAAGTTTATTGAAAATACTGCAAGGAATTTTTGGTGGGCAGGACAGCAGAGGAGAGACTGTCTCCAAGGAGGCAGCGGGTGGGGGCTATTTTTAAAGAGGGAAGGTGAGGCAGTAGGTAGGGCCATATGTGGAATTTTCCCTGTTTTGATAACTGTGCCTGGTTGTAAGTAGCCCATTGGTCTTAGGGCTTATGGATATTTTGAGGTGGGTCTCGCTTGATGGGACTGTCTGTATTCAGCCTGGTGGTTGCTTCCAGCCCTTTTGCCTTGATCAAGCTTCCATTGGTCAAGCCTGTTGTCTAAAAGCAGCCTCTACAGAGAGGACTTAGGCTTCTGTCATGATGAAGTAACTCATTAGTTAATGATGGAGTCAGTGAGATATTATGACCACTTTGAAGAGCCCTTAGGAAACTTGGGTATTTATGCACAATTTAATGAGAAAACACTAGAGTGAGATTGGAGAGTTAAATATAAATCTGTTCGATTTTCAATAAGCAATCAATCTTTGGGATTATCTCTTCCACCGGACAGAAATTATTTGCATTTCTAACCAATAAAATAAAAAATTAACAAGTAACTTTACTAAGTCTGGAAATTTTAATCTATAGTGAAAAATGAGATGAGCTAAATATATTCTCCTAGGCAATCCTTGGGTGTCCTTTGCCCCCACATGATATTGAAAGGATATGCCACCCATGGTGGGCGCCTGGGTGGCTCAGTTGGTTAAGTGAAAGGATATGCCACCCATGGTTTTGCCTTAATTTAAAGGTTTGGATACATTTCCTGACATTATTTAAGCATAAAATAATGGTATGATCTTGAAAGCTTCTCTAGAGGACTCACATAATTCTGCATGGCAACTACATTAGAATCGACCTAAGGCTTTGTTCTGTCTTGGGTTCTAGGCCACCTTCTATTGGCTACTTTCTTAGTCTTGAGCATTTCCAGTTGCTTGGATTCCACCCAGTGTACCAAATGGTTCCTGCTGTATGCCTAGATTATTTGACTATTTTGACAAGGACTAGTTATCCTGGCTTTGAACTTAAATAAACTGACAGGTAATGACTTAAAATCATTGCCTTTGAACACTATGTATTTCCCAAACCACTTCTCCATTTATTATCTATAAATATAATATGTATGACATATGTAGTAACATATATATGAATATAGTATATAAATAAGTTATATAAGTTATATGAAACACGTTTGTGTGTGTGTGTATTTGTGTGTCCAGATAAAAAGTTCGTAAAAGCAAAAGTCAAAGCTGGATATATAAACCCAAGTTTCTAGTCACTGAAATAAGACCTACAATGGTACAGAAATGTCATTAGATAAACTAATGGTCATCCCAGCACCATTTCCCTTGCTGCTCCCAACTATTTGCATATGTTCCTATCTGCTTAGCTTCCAAGCGCATTTAAAGTCTAAAAGTTCTTTTTAATAAATTCAGTTAGTAAATACTCTTTAATAAATTTTCTGCCCAATGAGCTAGAATGGATTTTGTTTTTTTAATAAAAAATGCTGATTGGGGCATGTGGGTGGCTCAGTCAGTCAAGTATCTGACTCTTGATTTCAGCTCAGGTCATGATTTCAGGGTCATGATCTCAGGGTTATGAGATTGAGCCCATGTTTGGCTCTGTGCTGAGCGTGGAGCCTGCTTAAGAGTCTCTCTCTCTCCCTCTGCCCCTCCCCCACCACTCATGATCACTGTCTCTCTAAAAAATAAATAAACAAAATATTTTAAAAAAGAATGCTGATTGCTCTAAAAGATAATGAAAGGACTATAAACTACTCTTACTGATCTTTAAGAAAATTGAAAAGAAGAAGATGTGCCAGAAGAGGAAAGATAAACAAAAGCAAGAAAAAGAAAGATTTCAGAAGTCATGTACAAGGGAGAAAATTTCTCCAACAGGATATTAAATAAATGGCATACAACACTTGGAAAAGAAAATAGTCCTCCTCAGGAGCCCCTGTGGATTCATTAAAGAGTCAAGTCAAATGAATCTTCTTTCTTTTATTTATGTATTTCTAACAGTCATTCATAACTGTTCAGGTTGTTTCTTCATTACTGACTTTAATAAAAAACTATGTATGATTTAATCAAAGTAGTTAACAAATTGATCATAATGGAAATAAAACACTTTTTATATTCTCTCTCTGGACACCTTTGTGCACATGGTAGAAGAAATCAGAATAGGATAATTGTTGCAATTAGGGGATTTCAAAGACTGCTTTAATGAAGGATTTGAAGTCACTTACAATAAAAGATGACTACAGTAGCAAAAGGACTGGAGAAAGGGGAAAAGAGCATAATGCTCACCATGGAGGCTGTTATTGTTTTGACTCTATGTTAATCTGGGCTCTCTTTAATAACGACAAATTTGAAGCAATTTTGCTAATGACATGAGAAAATGCTAAAATAATGTTATACAAAAAAAAAAAAAGGGTACACAAAATTGTATATATGGTTTGGTCTCACTTGGGTAAAAAAATTACCTAGAAGAAAACTTAAGAGGTATATATTAAAATCTTAAAAAAAAAAATATATATATATACACACACACACACACTGTGATCCAAAGTTAATATATATATACACACACACACTATAAGCCTATATTATTTTTATAATTAGAGTTAAAGTCAAAAAAGAAAGAGAAGAGAGGCTTTGGGCATTCTGGTAGCAGGGAAAATATGAAGTGTAATAACATACACCTGTTATGATAAGATTGAGAAAGAGAAGGTAGTTCTGCAATTAAATTCTATGAGAGTTTTTTCATATGGAATTTCATAAGAGGGAAATAAATATCATTTCTGGTGCTTTCTCATGTACAAAATTTATAGTTATATTAGAAGTAGAATAATTCATAGTATTAGAAGAATTAGAGTAAGAACAATTTATGTTATTGTTTCTTGAAATGGCCTTTCATAAAAACCAAGGGCATAACATTAAAAGCAAAGTCAGTGAAGGTTAACTCTGGAAGGAACCACAGTGCAATAAATAGGTAGATTCTGAGTGGCTAAGCTAGTCCAAGAATAGATCCTAAGGAATAATTGACTTAACCAAGGTCACAGAATATGTTAATAATAGAGCCAGAGTTAGAACCTATGACTTGATTTTTCAGTCTGACAATGCTACCCTCCCTTTGCCTGGCCCCAAAAAAGAAATGTGGAGATTGGTTCCTATGATCACCATCTATCTATCATTGACTTGAATCCCTTACCCCAAAGTGTATACTTACCCACCTTACCCCCCTTTACATTAAGCTACCTTTAATTTCAAATCCTATCTTTGGATGAATGTGTTTGTGTGTGTGTGTGTGTGTGTACTTGTATATGCATTTGCATATGTGAATGTCCTAGGTTGACAAAGGCCGGAGGAGATTAAGACATATTCTACACCCAGATTTTAGCCACAACAGACCAAATACTTGCCTTTCAATGATTAATGGAGAGAAATTAAGATATTACGGATGGGAAATTTACAAGATGCTTTTAATATAATTAAAAATAATGTCTCTATTGGCTCTTAACTCTTCTCCAAGCCTAGTATTGGCTTCTTTCCAAAACTAATACATTTTATCCAGCAATTGGAGAGCACATATTAGGAAAAAAAATTTCCATCTTTGAATTCATACTTGACTGATCAAAGTGTAGCTTGTGAAATGTAGTATTAGGTTACTATATTGGGAAAGAATTACCAGGTTGCTGGTAGTCATATTTTCAGGAAATCATGAAATGTTTTTAAGAGCAGGAAGAAACATACACATTCATTTATACCTGTCTCATTTTACAGATGAGGAAACTGAATAGTAACCACGAATCTGTGATTTTCCTTTTTCTCTTCTTTCATTTGAAAAATAATTTTGAGCATCCTTTATGCGTCAGATCATGCAATAGCTCTTAAGGAATTAAAAATCAAAAGCCTTGATTCATAGCCTTAAGAAATAACATACTAGGGAAGGTGCAGCATGCATTAATAAACATTAATCCATCAGAGCATATGTTATATTGTATTATAGTTATGTTCCTAGAGTTACAAAGATAAGGGAATAGTGCAATTTGCCAGGGTGGTCAGGAAAGCTTCCCTAGAGTAGATAATGTTTTATCTAGGCCATGAAAAATGAGCAGAAATACACCAGCTTCAGAAACAAGGGAAGAGTATTCAAAGTAGAGAGAAATGAGAGGCACAGGATAGAAGCATACAGGTTTGTGTTTATTTGGGGGATACTAAAGACTGGCTTAAGCTCTAGGGAGTGACTGAAGGTAAGATTGCATAGGTAGGCTCTGATATAGTTGGGGAAGGCTTTATAGAGTCAGCTAACTTTATAAACTTTATTTTACAGGTAATGGGGAGCTATTGCATAATGCTAAGCAGGGAAATGACATTTTACACTTTCACATGGGTTTATATTTGAGAGAAATAACTGGTCGCACTGTAGAGGATCGGCTGGAAGGAGACAAGTTCAGATGAAAATGGTGAGGTAATGGACAAGATCAATGAGAGTGTGCCTTACAAAGAAGGAGGGGATATTTATGAGGTTAGAATTGGCAGGACCTTATGGCTGTGAGGGATAAGAGATAGGGAGCAGCCAAGGGGGAAAATGAAGTTTCTGGTTTTGAAGAAAAGTCATGGCGATGCCATATAATTAGGCTATGAAATACATGAAAAGTGCGGCAGGAACAAAGTTTGTATGTCATGTTGGACATATTCAGCTTACCCAGGATGGAACTTTTAAAGGGAAGATAGATGTACAGGAAATAATTGAAAATCATGTCTTAAGTTCAGAGGAAAAGTATGGGCTGGTGTTACTGATTTTGGAGTTGTTAAAGTAGGTAAAAATTGAAGCAAGAAAGGGGAATAGAGAAGGAGAGAGGTCTAATAACAGAATGCTGGGGCATACTATGTTTAAGGGATGGTTGGGAGAGAGGAACTAGCATAAGACATGGTCAGAAAGAATTATTTGTGTGGTAAGAAGAGAGTGAAGAGAACAGTGTTGTGGAAATCATGTTAGTTATAATGCTTTCATCTGCAATTAACAGTCAAACTCAAAATGACTATAATGATAGAGTGATTTATCTGCTCATGTAACAACAGCAAAAATGATAACAATAAAACCTCCAGAGGTAACCAGAGCAGAAGGGGAACAGATGTCTTAATCACAAATCCAGCCACATTTCTTTCTGAGTCTCTCAGAAATGCCCTTCTCTGGGTGTTGGGTTCATCCCTAGACTGCTGGGAGGATGGCTGGAGCAGTTCTGGACTTCCCATCCACATACAACAAAGGCCCTTCTTCCAGTGGTTTTTATCTTAAAAGTGAGGAAATACCTCTCCTCCTCTCCCCCAATTCCTATCAGTCTTGCTCTTCCATTTTATTGGTTTGACAAACTATTCTTGAACCAATCCCTCTGAACAGTACAATTCCATATGCTGGTTGCATTAGGCTTGGGTTTCTGAAGTGGTCACTAGCATAGGAAGTAGAGATTGGGGACTCATTGATCCCTCTTTTGTCTCACAAAGTGCAAGGCTGTTAACCAAAGAAGGTGAGGCAGAATGGGTATTAGGCAGGGGGGATGTCTGTTTTGAAAGCCAAGAGAAGATAAGATTTTCAGAATGAAGGAGTAGTCATTCATACAAAATTGCAGATCAAGTAGAATAAGTACTATAGGGAGATCATTAAATCTATCAGTTCATGGTCATTGGTGACCTCTGTGTGAGATCTTTCTGAGAAGAGCTGGGGCTGCTCTTGAAGAATACTCTTTGAAGGAGTGTGGCAGCAAAGAGGAAAGAGATGGGGAATGCCGATGTTAAATCAATTGCAACTCAATGAAGCATATAAATTCCTTTGAAAATGCTATTTTACTTCATTGATAAATTTACATCAGCTCACTCCTTCCCAGGTCCAAAATTAATCCTATCACACAGAAAGACTGCAGCAAGTCTGTGAACAAAAGGAAGATCCAAACAAAGAGAGAGTGATAAATGTCTATGGGCTTGATGAAAGGTGGCCACTAAAAATGTGAGAGATGAGCTTCGCAACAACATTTCACTGTATCTTTACTATGCTGTATCTTTGGTATGTCTTGTCAGTTGGTTTCTTTGATGCAAATAAAAAAATGCATACATTTCATTTACAAGGTCAGTCTTAGCAATATTATATGCACTTTGTAATTGCACTGTAATTACATTAAGAGGTGGAGGCAATTTTCTTCGAGTGTGGCCAACCACTCAGAAGATTGGTATAGGAAAGCAATAGGGTGCGGTTAGTCAATGTCAAGCCATAGAATTTCCAGATTCTTAATGCTCAAAGCACACAGTAAGTTTTCAAACTCTATGGTCACCAAGAATTTAATATTATTAATTCTGTGATGCTAATAATAATAATATTGAAGTTATCCTCCTGTGGCTGAGAGATGTGTTATTTTTCAGGGAAAGTAATTCTAGTAATAGTCCCCCTTTCATTTTCATAGCACTTTTCACAATTCATTCCGTTTTCTCCCCCAGTCACAGTCAGCCTGTGAATTAAGAATAGATCATGATATCTTTATTTCCAAATATGAAAACAGAGTCCTAGAAGAGTTGCTTAGTGATTAGCTGAAAGTCACCAGTTATCTTGAATGGTGACTTAGTGTCTGGGTTGTAGCCATTCCACAGTGAATGGAGACATATCAAGACATGCAGAGTGGACTCCAGGGAAAATGTGAGGACCATGATGACACTGGGAGAGGTGACTTTAGCTCTGACTGGACCAAGTGGACTGGGGTGAGGGTGAGGCTTACAAGGTAAATAGCCAGACTAATGATTGACCTTGGCTCAGGGCAAGGATGAAAATGTACAGGAAGTCCATTTCATAGAGAGTTACATTTGGAAATGACTTTAAAGGGCATTCTAATACACCCTCTCCTTTTACCACAAGGATGCCAAGGCCCAGGGAATTCTGAGCTAGGTAACAGGCAAATTCTTCTCCACTAGTCCTGTGATTCCTAGCCTACTGATCCCTCCACTTCTCTAAGTCACAAGTTGGAGTCCTCAAGAGAAGGAGCATAAACCTGATGGAGAAGCAAGTACAGAGACAGGTGATGTGGTTCAGAGGCTCATCACCTGGCAAAATTCAGAGACTAGGGTAAGTGTCATTTCCCTAATGCCAAGGGGACAACTGGTCTAGTCAAGTAACTGTGTGAGAGGTTCCAAAGAGGGGGTGTAAGAGATTCAAAGCCAGAAGGAGGAGCTCTCCAAGTGTTACCTGTTACGAACATGTCCTGATGAATTATGAAGCTGGCATTGGGACATATCCCACATTCTTTGCAAAGATACTGAATATTTGGAAATTTTCTATAGTGTTGATATAATTTGTCTTGATTTTGGGAGAGGAAGTTGAATTTTTAAAACTGCAGTTACTTTCCAGTAATAGGTAACGCTCTTTTGGGGGTTGAGGGTAGAGCAGGGAATGCAACTTCTGTCTGATTTATTTCCTTTAGAGCAAGAAACAAATAGCCTTGTTTATTATTAGTCATAGTTATTACACTATTCATAATCTGTTTTCCCATAAGTATAGTACTGCAATGATGAATGACAACAT
The DNA here is from genome assembly GCF_029215605.1 of Mirounga angustirostris. Taxonomy (NCBI): domain Eukaryota; kingdom Metazoa; phylum Chordata; class Mammalia; order Carnivora; family Phocidae; genus Mirounga; species Mirounga angustirostris. The sequence goes on from NW_026991710.1 coordinate 172,274,763, forward strand.
ATATATAGAACAAAATGAATTTATTGCAGGATGTATTTCCAGTGACATGAACAAGAAATTGGGTCTGCAATATATTCAAGTTGTGCTGGGTAACTCTAATTCTGCCCAAGAACTCACCTTGGGTAAGGATGAGGTAGGAAGGATAAGACACATTTCTAACTGGTGTTCGATTGCAAGCTCCCCTCTCTGAAGACAGGGTCATGTCTTTTTTTTTTTTTTTTATTACACAGAGTCTTATTCATAGTACACAATGAAATAAATGTAGAGTAGAATATATTGAAACGAAGTGACTTTTTTATTATGATTTTCCCTCCATCACAACGATTAACATATATTGAGTGCTTACTGTATGTTAGAAACTGTTCTAAGTGCTTTACATGTTTTAATTCACTCAATTCTCATAACAACCCTGTAAGGTAAATATTATTATCACTTCCTCTGTGTAATATAAGGAAAACTAGGCACAAAGAGATTGTGCAATTTGCAAGATTAAATAACACAGGCAAATAAATTAGATCTGGGATTTAATCCTGGACTTGCTGACTATAGATGCTGCTTTCTTAATCACTACACTCTCCTGGTGACTGAGTGTGTGTGTGTGTGTGTGTGTGTGTGTGTGTGTGTGTGTGGAGTATATTTGCCTTCAAATTGCTAATGATTTATACCGCTATCATTTATTTTATGATCTTCCCTTTCCTCATTGAATTATGTTGCAAATATTAAAGTCTTAGTTTTATGTTTTATTCAATTGATGTCTATCTATTCTTGTGTCAGTACCATGCCATAATTCCATAACATCTTTTAATATCTGTTTGACCTATCCCTTCCCACTTCTCTTATTTTTCAAAATTGTTGCTATCTCTCCACATTACTTGATCTTTCCTTTTTTGTTTTCAATGTGTTTTCCTGACTTAGGAAAAACTCTTCTTCCTCCAGAGTAAGGAGACGTTAGGCCAGGAGCATTCCTTTCAAATGATGCAGGAAACAGAGCTCAAAATGGACTCTGAGGCAGATAAAAAAAATAACCTTAGGAGAGGGGTAAAGTCAGGGTGTTGGGCACATGTAATGAGCTGGGTCTTATCATTCTGGCCTTGCCCTTTACGTGTGTGTGTGTGTGTATGTGTCCATTTACAAACATGTATGTTTTTGTTTTTTTTCTGGGCTTCAATTGACATCTTTTCTGGATCCAGGAAGGGTGAAGGATTTGGGAAAGCAATTATTTTAGTTCACAAAATAGCAACTCTGGGTGGAGGAGACCTGATTTTTCTCTAGGCCAATGTATCCTTAAAAAGATGGTCACAATATGAAGAGCCAGTGGAATGGTAGAAATGGTAGAAAATGGTAGAAAAATGATTCAGAGTGCTTCAGTGATCTTTCTTACGGGATAAGGCTTGGTGATACTCAGCAAAGAATCTTCTGCAGTTTGGGGACTTCTGCAATTTGGGGTGGGAAAGGTTGGTCTGGGGGAAGGGGGTGGAAGTTTCCTCTGCTTTAATGATAATAACTCTAATTATTGCATGCTTATTATGTGCCGGTGATATTCTAAGAGCTCTACCTATTTTATCACCCAATTCTATAAAGTAGGGGGCACCATCCTCTTTTCACGGATGAAGAAGCAGAGGATCAGCTCAGTGGGGTCACATAACTCATCAGAGCAACACAACTGATAATTCAGACCTGAGTTAAAATCTTTGGACATGGTTTAAAAGGCCCTCCACAATCTGGCCTCTGCTGATCAGACTCATCTCATGACATCTAAATTCAATTACATGGAGTTTTTTCCAGTTCCTTAAACATGTCTTGTTTGCTGTGGCAGAGGCCCTGCTCTATTCCCCAGAACATCTTTACTTCCCAAGCACACAGGAAACTTCCTTTGTCAGCCTCCCCGGGATTTTGGTGGGACCATACGACTAATAGGCACTAGAGTGACACAGAATATTCTCAGATGTGGCCCCTAAAGCACTTCACGTCTTTGACTATGTTTTCTGTTCCCCATCTGCCCAGCTGGATGTGCAGGACCCTTGGAGAGCAGACGGCAGAACCTCAAGATGGTGCCCCTCCTTCACTACTTGGATAAGAGCTATCAGCTCAGCTGCTCACAGAGCTGAGATAGGAGAGAACAACATTTATCATATAAGGATCTGAGATTTTGGAGTGGTTTGTTACAGCATCTAGTATTACTAATCATGACTTACTCTAGACTAGAGGTTGGCCATTTTTTTCTTTTGGAAGGCCATGTCATAAATATCTTAGGTTTTGCAGGCCCCACAGTCTTTTTTGCAATTACTCAACTCTGGTACTATAGTATGAAAATGGCCCTAGGTCATACATGAGTGAATAGGAGGCATGGCTGGGTTCCAATAAAACTTTATTTTTTTTTTACTTTATTTTTTTTTCATTTTTTTATTCTTATGTTAATCCCCATACATTACAACATTAGTTTTAGATGAAGTGTTCCATGATTCATTGTTTGTGCATAACACCCAGTGCTCCATGCAGAATGTGCCCTCCTCAATACCCACCACCAGGCTAACCCATCCTCCCAACCCCCTCCCCTCTAGAACCCTGTTTGTTTTTCAGAGTCCATCGTCTCTCATGGTTCGTCTACCCCTCCTATTTCCCCCGCTTCATTCTTCCCCTCCCACTACCTTCTTCTTCTTCTTCTTTTTTTTTTTCCTTAACATATATTGCATTATTTGTTTCAGAGGTACAGATCTGAGATTCAACAGTCTTACACAATTCACAGCGCTTACCAGAGCACATACCCTCCCCAGTGTCTATCACCCAGTCCCCCCATCCCTCCCACCCCAACCCCCACTCCAACAACACTCAGTTTGTTTCCTGCGATTAAGAATTCCTCATATCAGTGAGATCATATGATACATGTCTTTCTCTGTTTGACTTATTTCACTCAACATAATACCCTCCAGTTCCATCCACGTCGTTGCAAATGGCAAGATCTCATTCCTTTTGATGGCTGCATAATATTCCATTGTATATATATACCACCTCTTCTTTATCCATTCATCTGTCGATGGACATCTTGGCTCTTTCCACAGTTTGGCTATTGTGGACATTGCTGCTATAAACATTGGGGTGCACGTACCCCTTCGGATCCCTACTTTTGTATCTTTGGGGTAAATACCCAGTAGTGCAATTGCTGGATCATATGGTAGCTCTATTTTCAACTTTTTGAGGAACCTCCATACAGTTTTCCAGAGTGGCTGCACCAGTTTGCATTCCCACCAACAGTGTAGGAGGGTTCCCCTTTCTCCGCATCCCCGCCAACATCTGTCGTTTCCTGACTTGTTAATTTTAGCCATTCTGACTGGTGTGAGGTGGTATCTCATTGAGGTTTTGATTTGGATTTCCCTGATGCCGAGTGATATTGAGCACTTTTTCATGTGTCTGTTGGCCCTTTGGATGTCTTCTTTGGAAAAATGTCTGTTCATGTCTTCTGCCCATTTCTTGATTGGATTCTTTGTTCTTTGGGTGTTGAGTTTGATGAGTTCTTTATAGATTTTGGATACTAGCCCTTTATCTGATATGTCATTTGCAAATATCTTCTCCCATTCTGTCGGTTGTCTTTTGGTTTTGTTAACTGTTTCCTTTGCTTTGCAAAAGCTTTTTATCTTGATGAAGTCCCAATAGTTCATTTTTGCCCTTGCTTCCCTTGCCTTTGGCGATGTTTCTAGGAAGAAGTTGCTTCGGCTGAGGTCAAAGAGGTTGCTGCCTGTGTTCTCCTTTAGGATTTTGATGGACTCCTGTCTCACATTGAGGTCTTTCAACCATTTGGAGTCTATTTTTGTGTGTGGTGTAAGGAAGTGGTCCAGTTTCATTCTTCTGCATGTGGCTGTCCAATTTTCCCAACACCATTTGTTGAAGAGACTGTCTTTGTTCCATTGGACATTCTTTCCTGCTTTGTCGAAGATTAGTTGACCATAGAGTTGAGGGTCCATTTCTGGGCTCTCTATTCTGTTCCATTGATCTATGTGTCTGTTTTTGTGCCAGTACCATGCTGTCTTGATGATGACAGCTTTGTAATAGAGCTTGAAGTCCGGAATTGTGATGCCACCGGCTTTGCTTTTCTTTTTCAACATTCCTCTGGCTATGCGGGGTCTTTTCTGGTTCCATACAAATTTTAGGATTATTTGTTCCATTTCTTTGAAAAAAGTGGATGGTATTTTGATGGGGATTGCATTGAATGTGTAGATTGCTCTAGGTAGCATTGACATCTTCACAATATTTGTTCTTCCAATCCATGAGCATGGAACATTTTTCCATTTCTTTGTGTCTTCCTCAATTTCTTTCATGAGTATTTTATAGTTTTCTGAGTACAGATCCTTTGTCTCTTTGGTTAGATTTATTCCTAGGTATCTTATGGTTTTGGGTGCAATTGTAAATGGGATCGACTCCTTAATTTCTCTTTCTTCTGTCTTGTTGTTGGTGTATAGGAATGCCACTGACTTCTGTGCATTGATTTTATATCCTGCCACTTGACTGAATTCCTGTATGAGTTCTAGCAGTTTTGGGGTGGAGTCTTTTGGGTTTTCCACATAAAGTATCATATCATCTGCAAAGAGTGAGAGTTTGACTTCTTCTTTGCCAATTTGGATGCCTTTGATTTCTTTTTGTTGTCTGATTGCTGTGGCTAGGACTTCCAATACTATGTTGAATAGCAGTGGTGATAGTGGACATCCCTGCCGCGTTACTGACCTTAGGGGGAAAGCTCTCAGTTTTTCCCCATTGAGAATAATATTTGCTGTAGGTTTTTCATAGATGGCTTTTATGATATTGAGGTATGTACCCTCTATCCCTATACTCTGAAGAGTTTTGATCAAGAAAGGATGCTGTACTTTGTCAAAAGCTTTTTCTGCATCTATTGAGAGGATCATATGATTCTTGTTCTTTCCTTTGGTAATGTACTTTATCACATTGATTGATTTGCGGATGTTGAACCAACCTTGCAGCCCAGGGATAAATCCCACTTGGTCATGGTGAATAATCCTTTTAATGTACTGTTGGATCCTATTGGCTAGTATTTTGGTGAGAATTTTTGCATCCATGTTCATCAGGGATATTGGTCTGTAATTCTCCTTTTTGATGGGGTCTTTGTCTGGTTTTGGGATCAAGGTAATGCTGGCCTCATAAAATGAGTTTGGAAGTTTTCCTTCCGTTTCTATTTTTTGGAACAGTTTCAGAAGAATAGGTATTAATTCTTCTTGAAATGTTTGGTAGAATTCCCCTGGGAAGCCATCTGGCCCTGGGCTTTTGTTTTTTGGGAGATTTTTGATGACTGCTTCAATTTCCTTAGTGGTTATAGGTCTGTTCAGGTTTTCTATTTCATCCTGGTTCAGTTTTGGTAGTTGATACATCTCTAGGAATGCATCCATCTCTTCCAGGTTATCTAATTTGCTGGCATAGAGTTGCTCATAATATGTTCTTATAATTGTTTGTATTTCTTTGGTGTTGGTTGTGATCTCTCCTCTTTCATTCATGATTTTGTTGATTTGGGTCATTTCTCTTCTCTTTTTGATAAGTCTGGCCAGGGGTTTATCAATCTTGTTAATTCTTTCAAAGAACCAGCTCCTAGTTTCGTTGATCTGTTCTACTGTTCTTTTAGTTTCTAGTTCATTGATTTCTGCTCTGGTCTTTATGATTTCTCTTCTCCTGCTGGGTTTAGGCTTTATTTGCTGTTCTTTCTCCAGCTCCTTTAGGTGTAGGGTTAGGTTGTGTACTTGAGACCTTTCTTGTTTCTTGAGAAAGGCTTGTATTGCTATATACTTTCCTCTTAGGACTGCCTTTGCTGCATCCCAAAGATTTTGGACAGTTGTGTTTTCATTTTCATTGGTTTCCATGTATTTTTTTAATTCTTCTTTAATTTCCTGGTTGACCCATTCATCCTTCAGTAGGATGCTCTTTAGCCTCCATGTATTTGAGTTCTTTCCGACTTTCCTCTTGGGATTGAGTTCTAGTTTCAAAGCATTGTGGTCTGAAAATAGGCAGGGAATGATCCCAATCTTTTGGTACCGGTTGAGACCTGATTTATGACCTAGGATGTGATCGATTCTGGAGAATGTTCCATGGGAACTAGAGAAGAATGTGTATTCCGTTGCTTTGGGGTGGAATGTTCTGAATATGTCTGTGAAGTCCATTTGGTCCAGTGTGTCATTTAAAGTCTTTATTTCCTTGTTGATCTTTTGCTTAGATGATCTGTCCATTTCAGTGAGGGGATGTTAAAGTCCCCCACTATTATTGTATTGTTGTCGATGTGTTTCTTTGCTTTTGTTATTAATTGCCTTATATAATTGGCTGCTCCCATGTTAGGGGCATAGATATTTACAATTGTTAGATCTTCTTGTTGGATAGATCCTTTAAGTAGGATATAGTGTCCTTCCTCATCTCTTATTACAGTCTTTGGTTTAAAATCTAATTTGTCTGATATAAGGATTGCCACCCCAGCTTTCTTTTGGTGTCCATTAGCATGGTAAATGGTTTTCCACCCCCTCACTTTCAATCTGGGGGTGTCTTTGGGTCTAAAATGAGTCTCTTGCAGACAGCATATCGATGGATCTTGTTTTTTAATCCAGTCTGTTAGCCTGTGTCTTTTGATTGGGGCATTTAGCCCATTTACATTCAAGGTAACTATTGAAAGATAGGAATTTAGTGCCATTGTATTGCCTGTAAGGTGACCGTTACCGTATATTGTCTGTGTTCCTTTCTGGTCTATGTTGCTTTTAGGCTCTCTCTTTGCTTAGAGGACCCCTTTCAAGATTTCCTGTAGGGCTGGTTTTGTGTTTGCAAATTCCTTTAGTTTTTGTTTGTCCTGGAAGCTTTTTATCTCTCCTTCAATTTTCAATGACAGCCTAGCTGGATAGAGTATTCTTGGCTGCATATTTTTCTCATTTAGTGCTCTGAATATATCCTGCCAGTCCTTTCTGGCCTGCCAGGTCTCTGTGGATAGGTCTGTTGCCAATCTAATGTTTCTACCATTGTAGGTTACATATCTCTTCTCCCGAGCTGCTTTCAGGATTTTCTCTTTGTCTATGAGACTCGTAAGTTTTACTATTAGATGTCGGGGAGTTGACCTATTTTTATTGATTTTGAGAGGGGTTCTCTGTGCTTCCTGGATTTTCATGCCTGTTTCTTTCCCCAAATTAGGGAAGTTCTCTGCTATAATTTGCTCCATTATACCTTCTGCCCCCCTCTCTCTTTCTTCTTCTTCTGGGATCCCAATTATTCTAATGTTGTTTCGTCTTATGGTATCGCTTATCTCTCGAATTCTGCCCTCATGATCCAGTAGTTGTTTATCTCTCTTTTTCTCAGCTTCTTTATTTTCCAGCATTTCATCTTCTATATTACTGATTCTCTCTTCTGCCTCATTTATTCTAGCAGTTAGCGCCCCCATTTTTGATTGCACCTCATTAATAGCCTTTTTGATTTCTACTTGGTTGGATTTTAGCTCTTTTACTTCTCCAGAAAGAGTTTCTCTAATAACTTCCATATTTTTTTCAAGCCCAGCTAGTATCTTTAAAGTGATGATTCTGAACTCTAGATCTGACATCGTACTAATGTCCGTATTGAGTAGGTCCCTGGCAGTCGGTACTGCCTCTTGTTCTTTTTGTTGAGGTGATTTTTTCCGTCTCGTCATTTTGTGCAGAGGAGAATAGATTAATGAGAGAACAAAATGCTAGCAGAGTAACCACGTCCCCAGAAAATATACTCTAAACAAATCAGAAAAGACCTGAAGCAGTGGGATAAGAAGGGGAAAGAGAGAAAAAAGAAAAAGAAAAAAAAAGAAAAAGATAAAGATAAAAACAAAAACATACAAAACAAAACAAGAACAACAAAAGAAAAACCAGAATGTGATCAAATATGATCTATATGGTATATAGATCAGTGCCACACACTAGATTTGGGGTGTGTTTTGGTTTTTTAGAAGAAAGTGTCTCCCAAAATTTTAAAGAAAGAAAAACTTATATATGTACAAAAATAAGGGTTGATATGATGAAGGGATGGAAAATGACTGTAAAAATGGAAATTATAAAAAATTTTATAAAAGGAATTGATAAGAAGTTGTTTGAAAAAAGAAAGAAGAGGATTTAAAAAAAGAAAAAAGAAAAAGAAAAAAAAAGGGAGAGGATGTGATCAGGCAGGGGAATAGAGAACACCATATACTAGAGATTTAGGGTATATTTTAATCTGTTAGAAGAAACTATCTCAAAATTTTAAAGAGAGAACAATTTATATATATAAGCCAAAAATACGGGTAACTACTATGAAGGGATAGAATATGACTCTAAAAATGAAAAATAAAAATTTTTTTTTTTTTTAAAAAGGGATTGATAAGATGTTGGTTGAAAAAGGGAAAAAGAAAAATTCAAAAAGAAATAAAAAGACAAAAAGACAATTAAAAAAATTAACTTTAAAAGACTAAGGAATCATGGTAAAAAAGCCATGAATTCTATGTGCAGTAGTCCCTTAGCGCTTGAGTTCTGCCGTTCTCATTGATCGGTAAACTTGGTCTTGGCTGGCTGTTCTCGCTGATCTTCTGGGGAGGGGCCTGTTGCCGTGGTTTCCAAATGTCTCTGCCGGAGGCGGAATTGCCCCGCCCTTGCCCCCTCCCGGCTAAGTCATCTGCTGGGTTTGCTCTCCGGGGCTTTTGTTCCCTGCCAGCTTTCCGTACAGCTTTGGAGGCGGAGAGTGAAAATGGCGGCCTCCCAATCTCCGCTCCGGAGGAGCCGAGAACTCGGGGCCCCGCTCCTCAGTGAGCCCCCAGAGAAAGGCCGCCAGTCACTCCCATCTCCCCGGTCTCCGGCCGCACTCCGTGCTCACCCGGCCTGTGACCGCGCGTTTCTCTCTCTGGCACCCGACCCCGGGTGGAGTCTCCAACCCAGTAGATCCCTGCGGTGCACTCCCGCGCGGCTCCTCCCGGGGGAGGAAGGTGAGTCTCCCTGGATCTGCCGCTTGTTGGGTCCCTGCTGGAGGAGCAGTGGCCCGACTGGGCCGCGGATCATGGTTTATGGCAACCCTGAGCTGAGAGCCCGCACCTGGGCTCCGCCTCTGCAGCCGGCTTCCTTGCTCCGTTACCTGGGAGCTCGGCCACACTCAGGCACCCCCGGTCTTTCTGTGACCCCGAGGGTCCTGAGACCCCACTGTCCCGGAGGGTTCCACCCCCCCGCTTAGCCACCAGAGTGACGTCCCTCGGCGGAGCAGACTTTTAAAAGTTCCGATTTTGTGCTCCGTGGTTCTATCACTTGCCAGAAGCGGCTGACGGAGGCCCCTCCTCCACCGTCTATCCTCCCGAATATCGCCTCGGATTCACTTCTCCGCACGTCCTACCTTCCAGAAAGTGGTCGCTTTTCTGATGAGAGAGTTGTTGCTCTTCTTTTCTTCGATCTCCTGTTGAGTTTGTAGGTGTTCAGAATGGTTTGATCCCTATCCAGCTGAATTCCTGAGACCAGATGAAATCCAGGTCTCCTACTCCTCCGCCATCTTGCTCCACCCCCCCAATAAAACTTTATTTGTAAAAACAGGCGCAGGATTGATTTGGCCTACAGACCAGTAATACTGACCCCTGTATTAGACTAAAGGACTAGAAGAGCATGCTGTCTTGTCTTTCTCCATCTTTGGAGACTTTTCTGTCTTTCTCCATTGCTCCCAGACTTAATCCACCTTTTGCCTGGCTGAACTGTGACTTACTCTTCATACCTCAACTACAACTTCAGTTCTATGCAAAGATGTTTCCTATCTCCCCCCCTTTTCTCTAACTCCCCCTTTCAACCAGGTCAGGACCCACATCAGATATTCCTACAGCAGCCACCTGTACTTCCTTTTTCATAATTAGCCTCCCATTTATAATTTGTTCTATGTTTTTCTTCCTCACTATGCTGATCCCTTCATAAGAAAAAGAAGTTATGTCTACTTCATTCATTGTTTTATCTCTAGAACCTAACATAGGACCTGGCACAGAGTAGATGCTATAAATACATGTTGATTCAATGGATAACTATGAGGCATATATTATTAACCACTGCCTTCAATATATAGAATCTGTGGAAACTCATCCTCCTTCCCCTTCCCTCTCCTCTTCCTCCCTGTCCTTCAGTCCATGAGCTCAATATAGCCAAAAAGGAAACCAAACCCACAATTATGGTATTATTGTCACACTCTTGAATGGAGAAAATGCCACAGAGATATATATCCTTAGGCATATTTCTTTGGTGTAAATACTGACCTTGTCTTCACCTCAGTCAATATTTTTTCTTCAAGACCATAAATCATGGGATGTCTTCTCATAAAAGCCAATCTGTGTCACAGCTCTGAAAACTAATTCCATCTTGAGCCCCATAAATGAAGAGAGGCTATTTCTGAAGTTCTGTCATCATATTGCTCTAAATATTGCTCTAACACCTATAAATCTGAAAAGCTTTCCAATTTTCCTCAATATGGTACATATTAGGTTAGTGGACCACTCCAAATGGTCAAATATAGTTTTACCATATACAAATAGAGAGGGTAGGAGAAAATGTATTTTATTTCCAGGATAAAGAACACGTAAGAAATAATGGCAGTTTAGAATAGCATAAGAACAGAAAGATCCATAAAGAGTATACCAGGGAAGCTGACGTAGACAGTCCATGAAGATGAACTCGTAGTTCTGTTAAATGTTTGGTTTCATCTGATAAAATGTGGGAGCTGGAGAACTCAAATACTGTCATCGGCAAATTTAGAGTGCAGCTAAAATTACTCGGGCCACCAGCCGAGGGCCGAGTGGCGCTTTTGAGTTCCTCATGTGTTTCCCACTGATGTCTGAACCTCAGGCAAGAGTGACAAGTTGCCCACCTGGGAAAAGTCCAAAGGCATTTTACACAAAGGCAGCAGGAACTTGCCTCTTCCTTTGTTGTGTGGTCATGGAGAGTCAGTAGGAGTTTGTACAGGTCGGATAGAGAAGGGGTCGGGGTGTCAATTCCCAAGGGACCGCAGCGTCAGTGACGGTGCTTTATACCCATTTATATCCTTCAGTCTAAGATATAGCCTAAGAAGTATCTTACATATAATACACTTTGGGGAATAGAAGTAAATTACTAATATTTTTCATATAGGAAAGCCTCACAGATCCTAGATTGGGAGTTCATAAAAGAATAGCTGGCCCCGATTCATTTACAGAAATGAATCAGCGCCCAAATCTGGATTCTTAACAACTGAGCCACCCAGGCGCCCCCAAATCTGGATTCTTGATAGCAGATGGAATCTTCATCTCTGACAAGGAAGAGAAAAGCCTAATTCTCGATCATCATTCTGTCCCTGGAACCCAATTCATTGTACTGTGCCATAAATATCTGCAGAATTTATGAAAGAATGATGTGATTGACTGGATGGATGGATGGATGGATGGATGAATGAATGAATGAATGAAAGACAGCTATCAAAGAGAGCAGAGTTAACATTTGGCCCTAAGTCCATCTGTTTTCTCTTTTTCTTATGCTCTTTATTGCTTCCATAATGATCATTCATCAACGGGCTTTATAATAACAACACAACAGCTAATCTGTAGGCAGCACTTTTACAGACCTTATTTTATATAATATAAAGCATTCAATTCAGCCTCACTTTTCTGGGTGCATTTCATTTGCTCGTGTTGACCCAGATGTCCATTAACAAGTAATCACCACTTTCAGCTTCACGTGAGCAGAGCACCTGTGTGACAGGGTTTCCGCTCAGCACTCAACAGACAGGACACGTTGTCATTCTTAACATAGATAACTAAGTTAAGAGACCTTGCTTAGTTACATTTAAAATGCAAGGCTTCAAATTATGCCTTCTGAGGGAATTAGGATAAGTAAACACATCAGGCATTCAATAGATATGCCGAGCCAAATGTAATAAAGGAAAAAAGAAACTTTTTTTTCTCCACTGTGTCATTTTGTTTTGCAACTCTAAGCGTTACTGCATGCTATAATTCTCCAGAATGACGTTTAATTCTTCAGTTAAAATGCTGTTATCAGACATATTTCAAGCTAATTATTTGGCATTATAAGATCGTATTCTGTTCTCTAATAGCTTTGCAACATACTTTTTCATGAGAGCATCGGTGATTTCCAATGATTAAAAAAAAATGATTAAAGACCAATAACGATTATCTGTCTGGGTTGTCCGAGCTCATTGCTGCGTGGGGCTGAGCCTCTGCTTTGGGAAAGTTATTTTATGCTCTGCTGCCCGGGTGCTGGATTTTCCTGCTAATTAAACAGCCACATTATTTTCTTTCTTGCTTGCTTTTTTAAAACAAAGTTTATTATTTTTCTATTGCAAATTTAGAGAACATAGAACAGCAAATATAAAAACCAAAGTCACTCTTCTCTCTCCCCTCTTCCCCCACCCCATTTATCCACCTGTAAGTCTTTATTGAGTACTGATTATGTGTCAGGCACTGTTCTAGGCACTAATATTGTCATGACTTTCTAAATACCCATTTCAACTGAGATTAAGATCTGTGAGTAAAATGTCCTGTAATGAAAGTGTAGCTAGCGAGGTTTGTCTTTAGTCCTCTGTCCCTTTATCTCTGCCTTAGTCCTTCCATTACTCTCTTCACTGCCTTCCAGAAATTCCCTTCCCAGCACATTAGGTCTTCTTTATGCTGACATAAAACTTGCTTTCAAGAATGGTGCTGATAAGACTTCATGAAAGAAGCTAAAAAAGAATTCATGACTCCTGGTAGCTTATAGCAGTCTGGGGTTTCTGGACTTCTTGGGCGTAATAAAGGCAGTTTTAAAGCCAAAAGATGAAAGAGAGTATATGTTTACCTATGATAATGCTCCATGAGCTAGACAAAACAGAAGCTTTGCTTGGAATTTCTATAGTCTTTGATGTATAAGAGGAGGAAAAAATATTACTCAAGTACAGCTTGATAAACAAAATCTTTGACAACAATGTAACCAAGTGGTAAAAATAAAAGCTCATCCTCTTTACCGGTGAAATTTTCAGCACAGAACTGAAGGCGGGTGTGGGCTAAGCCTGGTAGGTAGGTTCCTACTGCTGACCTTGCCTAAATATTTCATATTTTCCATTGTAGTAGAAAGAGAAGGGAGCAAGTGGAGTGTGGCAAGGGGAAATGCTGGTAATCTGCTTTCCCGGACATGGTGCCTGGTGCTCTGACAACATGGAAACTGGCCCAACTTGCTTAATGGATGTCATCTCATCTTGCTAAAGCCAACCTGAAAGGATGCCTGTTATATAGCTCAAGAGCCTTCTTTGGGCATTGGAGTCTTGAGTTGCTCAGAGATCAAAGAGAAGAGCCCTTCCTCCAGATTTTGAATATCAAGATTTTTCTCTAAAGAGATTTTTCTTCTATGCTTCTCTGGGCTGTTGTTAATTTGCAACCCAACTGAGTGGGTTAAAAATGTCTTTTGATCACATACCAACATGTGGTCATCAGAACACTGGTGACATTCAACCACAAAAGAAAACCGGGGAGGGAGGGATCTCAAAGTGACCTTGGTGACAAAAGGGACTTCCGCAGTGAACCATATATCTCAGGCAAGGGTGTCACACAATGAGCAGACTGTGACCAGCTGACATTTCTTCAGTGAGTCGCTGCTCAAGTATTTGGAGGGGATGCATTGATCCCACTCTCCTGGAAACCCCCAAAAGCTCTCATAAAATGCCCGCTTTCATTTAGCTGTTGTTAAAACAACTAAAATTCCCTTCTCATAATTGTTGGGACATCTCAACAATATAGTCCTTTCTTTCCCAGCTTGCAACTCAAACAAATATTGTTTCTTTTATTTCTTGCGGGTTCCCCAGCCTCATACCAATGTAAACAACTTTTCTTGTTGAAAGGCATTTTCCAGGACTCCCTGAGGGTGGCAGTATTGTTCACACGTCAGTGCCTAGTACAAGAAATTAGGTACCTGTTAGGGAAATGATTTAAGGAGCATGGATTTATACTACGGAAATGAGCAAAATATATAATGAGGAATGAGGATTCCTTTAGGCCTCCAGTATAACCAACACCCCCAAAGCCATTCATTCCAACGTGTATATGAAATGCAAAAATAAAAGATGGAACCTAAAATGCTCGTGTCAACAGGAATAGATGAATAAAAGTGGCAATGCAAACACTATTTCAAATAGGCTCAATTCCAGATAATTACTTAATACAAGCTTACTACCCACAATGCCTTAGGGCCTCTGAGTTATCCACAGACAGCTGGCTGGGCAGATTTAGATGATGTCAATTCACCAGGAATTTTCCAGGAGAAGACAGGCTGCCATTGCTCTCATCCAACTTAACTCTCCAAGAATTTGCAATTCTTATTAGTAAACACCCTATTGTCCTTTGAGTTAAGTCATTTGAAGGTCATGTAGCGAGACTGCTCTAACAAGATATTTCACTCTCATGCTTACCATGAAAAAAGCTTCTCAGAATAATCCACAGTGGAATTGAGCAACTAGAATTGGTAATTTTAAATGAGGGAAAAAAATCATTATCCATAGTATCGACTTGGAAAGGGGATGTCCATTTCTAGGCACAATCAAATCGATCACTTCCCGTAATCTCTATTCCTGTGATGGTGTTTGGCATACCTGGTGATGGTGTCATAGTGTCACCAAGGAACTTGGTAAATGATTGATGTCAGACCCTGAGTGGGGAAAATGGCTTTTTTTCCCTTAAGATCTATTATTCACTTTTTAGAGACAGAGAGCAGGTACGCGAGTGCATGCAAGTGGGGAGAGGGGCAGAGGGAAAGGGGAGAGAGAATCCTCAAGCAGACTCCCCGCTGAACACAGAGCCTGACTCGGGGCTCAATCCCTGGGCCCTGAGATCATGACCTGAGCTGAAATCAAGAGTCGGACACTCAACCAACTGAGCCACCCAGGCGCCTTGCTGAGTGGAAATTTCAAAGGGATACATCAAGTAGCCGAACGAGCGAAGCCGCCATTTAGTTTCTACAAACAAGTCGGGGATGTAAGGAAAGCCCCTGGAGATGAAGAGCTGGGAATATCCAGGCCTTCCCAGAAGACTTCAGATTGAGACTTCCCTGATTTCCAGTTGAGTCACTTCTACCTTTTATTGTATATGGTTACCGGGGTTTTCCAGTTTTTAGGATTCTCAGAGAGGAGGCACAGATAACTGTATTTGTATTTAAGTGACAGAAATAAGGCAGCGTAACTTTTCCACTCTGCATTGCTTGATATAGCAGTGAGTTGGCTGACAGTGTGTCACATATCAGTGTCAGCCATTTACTGACTCCCTTAAGAACTTTCCTTCCTGGAGCCATTGATAATTTAGGAAAAGTCTCTGTAAAGAGGTGCCATTTATAGAAAAGTTAGAGTTAATAAATAATATATTTACTAAACGGTTATTAAATTCCAGATACTGTTATAGGTGCTTTACATTTATTACCTGCTCGAATCCTCAAAACATCCTATGGGGAAGGTACTAACATTACTTTTTATTTGTTAGGCAATGAGATTGAGGCTCAAAGGAGCTCAGTTTGCCCAAAGCCATTACTAGTAAGGAGTGGAACTAGGATTTAAACTTTATGCTTCCTTCTTTTAGAGGACAGAGCAGATAAATTTATGAATCCATTGAATGGGCTTGTGAATTTATTAAATGTTCTTTAATTTGATGAGTTTAGTTTGGCAGAGGGTAGTTGGTTAGCTTGGTTATATGTTGACTGTCAAGACATCAGATAAAATCCTTTACTTGAGGTCCGCCATTTTGAAAACATTTCTTATTGGCTAAAAGGAATCAGATAGTAGGAGTGTGATGGGCTGGCACTAACCCAGATTTTACAGGGAAAAGGAATAGTTTGTTTCTTACTTTAGAGGATAATGTAGGAAGGCCTACATTTAGAGATGACCAGTTGATTTAATGGCGGTCACCCCAGGGGCTCAATTCTCCAACCATGAACCCAAAGCTTTGCCCGCTAAGTAGCCACAGCTGCTTCTTTTGCCATTACTGGAGCCCCTACACTCCCCAACAGAATTTCCCCTGCTGGATTTCTGCTTTCTTCCCATAAACGGGACCTGGAAGATGTCCATGTGCCCAACCGCAGGCCGCACAGTTGGATAGGTTATTCCTTGAAGGAGGAGAAAGGAAATATGTGCCAGCCACCTGACATGTAAACATGAAAAGACACCTTTACTCTTAAGGAGATGTCTTCTGGCTCTGTTGAAGTTAGGTCCCAGCGCAGCTCAGTAGTGAACTCCCTGAGTGCTGTCATCTATCTGGCGTCCAATGATTACTTGCCCGCCATCTACTCTTCAAGGGCCAGTCCTGAAAACAGTGTTGGTGCTATGCCAACAGAGATTCCAACTAGTTTCTTTAGTTAGATTTAGTTATTTTGCAGTAACTGTGGAACTGGGGGACTCTCACTCAAAATCATTCCAGTCTTCCAGTCTGGGCATGGAATATGCAATTTTAAACAAGCAGGGGTGAGGAGCAGGGAGGAAATCTGATTTTAGTAGGGCTTCAGACAGTAGGTATAATCTGCAACAGGGCTCTGCTACTACAGCTATTTTTGGCATCACAAGTATGCACAGGCTGTACCAAGGAGTTAATATTATAAATATAATAATTTTCAAAAAAAAAAAGGACCTACATTGGCATTTCTCAGCATAGCACTTGCATTGGAAACACCTAGGAGATTTACTACAAATTCAAATCTCTAAGTGACACCTGTTGAATCAGAGCCCTAATCCCTTAGCATACAGGCAGAAATTAGGATAGTTGATTCACGGTTTAAATGGAGCCATGGTTCTCAAAATGTAGTTCTCAAGACTAATAGAATGAGCACCACCAGGGAACTTGTTAGAAATACAAATTCCTGAGTCCTACCTTATTAGACCTATGGATCAGAAATGGATTGGGCCCAACAAGCTGTGTTTAACAAGCCCTCCTGGTGATTCTGATACATGTGAAGTTTGGGAACCACTGGAAAAGAGAGTCCTCCATAGGCCTATAATGACACGAATTAGCTGTTGAATCAGAAATATGTGGGGGTGGGGCTCTGAGATCTGTATTTTTATTATGCTTCCCTGGTAATTCTGCTTTACACTTGTTTGAGAGCAATTGATCTAGAAGAACAAAAGTTTTCTTTTCTTTTTGTTTTCTGCCAAGGTATTTTCTGTTATCTCCAAGGCTAAGAACCAGATCATTCCTCTAGTTACTAAAAACCCACCTACTTGGGCAAAGGGCAGGATAGAAACATAGTTCTGTATATCCTTTACAAGCTTGGTGTAGGGAGATATAAGTGTGCATGTGTATGTAAATATTCAAAATAATGATCAACTCTGCCCAAAAGACTGTTACTGTACTATGTCTAAAAATTAACCAATTCCCCCTTCACTTTACTACATTGTTTGAAATTTTACCAGTTAGAGATATATTTAGGTTAATAAGCATTTTTAAAAATTCAGGTATAAAAGTCAAAGATTTTACAGAAATAGAATGAATAATCCTAAAATTTGTATAGAACCACTAAAGACCCTGAATAGACAAAACATTCTTGAGAAAGAAAAATGAAGCTGGAGGCCTTATGATTTCAAACTATATTACAAAGTTATAGTAATTAAAACAGTAAGGTATTGGCATAAAAATAGACACATAGACCAATGGAACAGACTAGAGAACCCGGAAATCAATTCATGTGTATACGGCCAATTAACTTACAACAAGGAAGCCAAGAATGTATAATTGGGAAAGGATAGTCTCTTCAATAAATAGTGTTGGAAAAACTGGACAGCCACATGCAAAAGAATGAAACCGGACCCCTGTCTTCCACCACAGCCAAAAATTTACCCTGAGTGGATTAAATACTTGACTTTAAGACCAGAAGCTGTAAAACTCCTAGAAGAAAACATAGGTACTAAACTCCTTGACGAAGGTTTCAGCAATGATTTTTTGAACCTGACATCAAAAGCAAAAGCAACAAAAGCAAAAATAAACAAGCGGGACTACATTGAACTAAAACGCTTCTGCACAGCCAAGGAAAGCAACAGAATGAAAAGGTGACCTACTGAATGGGAGAAAATATTTGCAAATCATATATCCAATGAGGAGCTAATACCCAAAATATATGAAGAATTCATACAAAATTCATACAAAATCCCAAACTGATTAAAAATTGGGCAGAAGATCTGAAAAGACATTTTCCAAAGAAGACATACAGATGGCCAACAGGTACATGAGAAGATACTCAGCATCACTAATCATCGGGGAAATGCAAATCAAAACCACAATGAGATACCAACTCATACCAGTCGGAATGGTTAGTATCAAAACACAAGAAACAACAAGGGTTGGCAAGGGTGTGGAGAAAAGGAACCCTTGTGCCCTGTTGGTAGGAATGTAAATTAGTGCAGCCACTGGGGAAAACAGTATGGAGGTTCCTCAAAAAATTAAAAACAGAACTGCCATATGATCCAGCATTTCTACTTCTGGATTTTTATCCGAAGAAAATGAAAACACTCACTGATAATGAGGAATTCTTAATCTCAGGAAACAAACTGAGGGTTGCTGGAGTGGTGGGGGGTGGGAGGGATGGGGTGGCTGGGTAATAGACATTGGGGAGGGTATGGGCTATGGTGAGGCTATGGTGAATTGTGTAAGACTGTTGAATCACAGACCTGTACCTCTGAGACAAATAATACATTATATGTTAAAAAAAAAAAGAAGAAGAAGAAGATAGTAGGAAGGGAAAAATGAAGGAGGGGAATCGGAGGGGGAGACGAACCATGAGAGACTATGGACTCTGAGAAACAAACTGAGGGTTCTAGAGGGGAGGGCGTGGGGGGATGGGTTAGCCTGGTGATGGGTATTAAAGAGGGCACGTACTGAATGGAGCACTGGGTGTTACACGCAAACAATGAATCATGGAGCACTACATCAAAAACTAATGATGTAATGTATGGTGATTAACATAACATAATAAAATGAAATTAAAAAAAAGAAAATGAAAACACTAACTTGAAAAGATATATGCATCCTCATGTTCATCACCGCATTATTTACATTATAATCCATATTCCAAGATAGGGAAACAACCTAAGTGTACATTGATGGATGAGGATGAATGGATTAATAAATTGTAACATATATATATATAGAGAGAGAGAGAGAGAGAGTAGTAGTAGTAGTAGTATTCAGCCATAAAAAAGAATGAAGTTTTGTCATTTGTGACAACATGGATAAACCCTGAGAACATTATGCTAAGTGAAATAGGTCAGACAGAGAAAGACAAATACCATATGATCTCTTTTATATGTGGAACAAGCTTATAGATAACAGAGAACAGACTGGTGGTTGCAGAGGCAGGGTGAGGGGTGGGTGGTGGTGGGAGAAATGGGTGAACTGTTTTTGTTTTACTTTAAATAAATTGAAGTTTTTAAAAAAGAAAGTAAATGTATAAATAGGTATTAATATTAGAAGAGCTTTTAGAGATCACTGATCTTGTATATTTCTTTTATATAATGGTACTTGTTTAATATTTCAGTACCTTTTTTCTAAGTAACATTCATACTTGCAAATAAATTTCTCCTAGATGCTAAGGTAGGCACTGTCCACTATCCCTTGTAATTCTATGCAGGAAGGTAGGGAAATTGACTACCATGATCAGCTTCAGCAAGACACTGTTGGAAGCCAACAGCCCTTTGTTATAGCTCTTTGGCTTGAATAAACAGGCCTATCTCATGGGGCCAATTTTTTTAAGAAACTCGGTACAGTATTACAAACTGCCTAGAAGACCCATAGATCCAATCTCTCTGAGTAAGGATATAGCATGTCTCTCAGACACCAATCTTGGTATATATTGACAGAACCAGCCATTTTCCTCATAATCACCTGAGATACTAGGTATAATCATCATGGCTGAACACCACCCAGACTGCTGGCAAGGTTCAATTCATCTCCCCATGTACCCTGTTCATTGCCAGGAAGGGCAGGAGGGTGTTCTGTATCCCTACAGAAATGACACTGATATTCCAGTCAAGCATAAAAATCATGGACTTTCTGGCAAATTCTGAGGATCAGCTTTGGTGTGGTAGGTCCAGATGCTTACATAAACCAAGGTCATACCTGTGTGTGAAGCCTGCTGATAGAGCAGCCTCTGCTGGGTGAGGCACAGGCTACTTCCAGTGAATTATGCATGGAGAACATGATAGAGTCTATGGCTGTTTTTTACTATCCATGTTTTCCCCACTCTTTGTTCTCTTCCGTCTGGAACTAAGACCTCTTTCTTACCAAGATCCATGCTTCCCACTGAACTTCAGAATCCTACCACCAGCACTGCCTCTATCCCTGTCAGCCTGCTTCAGGAGACCTCTTTCCTACCTTGTTCCATCACCTCTTTCTCAGGCAATCCAGATTGGCCAGCTAGGGGCAGATGTTTTCTTTCTGGGAAGCAGTACAGCTGTGTGAGAGTTTAATAACTGACACTTGGGTTACTGAAAAGCATATATACTTCCTTTCTGTGCTCTAAACAAAGTTCTCTATAAAGAAATACATCTGAACCCTGTGGGATTGCTACCTTCTCTTGCTGCTTCCCATTTTCTAGTCTATACCTCTTGATGATGAATGGCTCTTTTTTTTTTTTTATTCCTTTTTATTTTATTTATTTATTTGACAGAGAGAGACACAGCAAGGGAGGGAACACAAGCAGGGGGAGTGGGAGGGGGAGAAGCAGGCTTCCTGTGGAGCAGGGAGTCCAATGCAAGGCTCGATCCCAGGACCCTGGGATCATGACCTGAGCCAAAGGCAGATACTTGACAATTGAGCCACCCAGGCGCCCTGATGATGAACAGCTCTTAATGCAGTTGATGCTTTAGGTACCCACAGGCTCATAGAGATCAACTGGAATGTTGGGTAGAAGGCAATCTTCCAGAAGTAGAAACAAAGAGTAATGCTCTTCAGCTTGTATTGTGCTCTTATATCTTCCTGTGAAACTGATGAATCTGATCCTACATACCTCTTGGGCAAAGAGATCTTTAATCTGTTTGGACATTATATTAAATCATTCCTTGAACAAACATTGAAGCTTGCATAGCATTCTCCTTGGGAAAATCCCAAGGAATGTGAGTTTGGAAGCCCATAAATATGACATTGTGTCAGGAAATGTAACTTCCTGAAATTAGATAAGATGTTAGTGAGTTTGCTTTAAGACTCACTCTCTAGAATAATCAAAGATGGCCAGAAGCTATTGGTGATTTATTCCCCACTGTTATATTCTCAATAGGCTTGGTAACTAATTTCAAGAAAAACAGAGGAAACCTATCTGTTCTACACACCTATGATCTTTCCGAAGCTAAGGTCTTGTTCACTTCTGACTTGACCTGCTTTACCCAGACCCAGACAATACCCACACCAGTTATACTGAAAGGGATCACAGTCTACTGGGTAGGGCTTATTGCAGTGACCTTAGGATCTGAGCCCACCATTCTTGGCTCCTCTCAATCAAATTAATTGCACTCTGCAGGAATGGGAGTTAATAGTCAAGAAATTATTTTCTGGTAAGTTGTGGGGACGTTACACTGAGATTTTGCATGCCTTGTAGAAGTGCTGAGACTATGACAGCTTAAAGATGTTGGAATATGATCAGACTAGTCTATTTCGGACCAGCCTGGCCTCCTTCTCATGTAATTAGATCTCATCAAACATGTGCCAAGCAGCTACAGTTGGAGGGCTGATGTTCTCTCCTGGAAATGGGTGGTTCCAAAGGCGGTTCCCCTCAGGAAAATCTCTCTCCTGAGAATTTTGTCCCTTTTAAATGTACGTGGCATTTCCATCCAAGTGACAGGGAAACTACATAAAAATCCACTATGCGTACTGGTACAGTGATTCCTCGTCCTTTCAAACTTGTCTCCCTGCACTCTACCTGCTCACTGTCATCCTCTTTGCTCATTGCTCCTCTGGCTTCTCCTCTCATTTTGAAACTGATTCTTGGTTTCTGCTTTTCTTTTGGCTACTTGAATTTGGCTACTTCTCTGTTTGTCGTTTTTGTTGTTCTTTTGCCAAAAGATTCTGAATTGGAAATTGATTCCCTCTGGGGACAAGACTTCAAAAATTTTCTCATCTGTTCCATATGCTGAAATATGGATAAAAAGCTCCCCGTTCTCCCCTCACTTGAGTGTAGGGAGGTTGGGTTGATTAGTGTTTTTATTTTTAGTCCCTTAAAATGCACAGGGCATATCCATGAGTATGGCCAGAGGAATCATGTCATCTGGTGGCTCTAAAATTCCTCTGATTTGCCTCACCTTTCCTATCGCTCCCATTTTCTGACTCTTTTGCTCTCCTTTGCACATTGGCTTTCTGGTTCTCTCTAATTATTTTGGCTTTGTGCCTTGGCTTTACCATCTTCTTCCTTTTAAAAAAAACCTGCAACTTAGGACTTTGCAAACTTTAAAACAAATACTCTGATAGTGCTCATCTTTGAGATTATTCCACCTTGGCTCTGGGTCTTACTCAGCACTAACTTTGCCTAGACCTGCTGGTTACATGCATGTTAGACCATGTTGACAGAAAAATAGCATTGATTCTTTTTCTGTAAGCTCAGCTTTCAGGTGATTGAAGGCAATGGTCTCCCTGCAACTGCCTTTCGGCTAACCAATCCTAGTTCCTTCATCTGTTCATATGACCTAATCATTTAGTCTTTTGACCACTCTCAACCTTCTCTGCTGGCTACATTCCAGTTTGTTCATACCCTTCATGGCGTGTGGTTCTCAGAACAAAGACAAATTAGCATCACGTTTAAGGTACCATCATGCCATTTGTTCCATGCACTAAGGTACTCCTTTAACGGAGCCCAAGTTCCTATTTGAAATTCTGGCATCTCTTTCACAACACTAACATTAATGTTTAACATTTGGCTAGTGAAAATCCAGATGCCTTTCTATACTGTTCGGACATACCTTATCCTTTCTGTAATTGGACACTTCTCATCCTTTGAAATTCTTCTAGAGTCTTCATTCTAAAAAAAATAAAACAAAACAACTTGATACTAAGTACAATACAATGATTTTCAAACTATGCTCCAGTTGAACCTGGAACTCTTCAGACTGCACTTCTAAAATTAATCCATGTGCTTGCTTATCAATTCACAGAATAAATTAAATTGAAAGAATTTTATCAAGATTTAACATATTTTTTCAACACATTTACATCTGATGCCACCTGTGTAGTAGTGCTCAGCTGTGCAAGTAAATAGTTATATTAGTTTTTTTCCCCCAAAAGCAGTATTACTTCCAGCGGTTTCCCCTTAAAACAAATTTAAGAAGCTGCCATTTAATGTATTACAATGTATCCCTCCCCTTTTCAAGTAATTCACACATTTGATCAAAAGTGGTACCATTTTTTATTAATTAAACTGCTGACCAGACCTCTCCAGTGCAAACAAAATGCATTAATTTGTACTCTTTAGGTAAGGTCAGTCAGTGAGTAGGAGTTTGCCCTCAGTGTGTCTCTCTAGACATTTCTATTTCTTCTATAAGGACATCATGAGACCTTGTCAAAGGCTTTCCTGCAATTCAGATTCATCTGAAGCATTCATTTCGTCAACTAATTATGTATGTGTGTGTGGTGTGTGTGTGTGTGTAATCAGTTGGGCACGATTTGTTCTTGATAGGTCCCATGGTATCTTCTAGTATTCTCTATATCTCCTTGTATGTGCTCACAACTCAATCTATTAATATTCTATCCCAGAAATTTGCCTGGATTTCACATCAAGCTTCTAAGTCTGTAAATGACAAGCTCCATCTGCATCTTTTTTTTTAGATAAGAGGGAACACATTTACCCAATCTCCATAATTCCACAAGGTACTAAAATTCTTAAGGAACACTACACCACAATGTGTTTTTTACTGTCACAGAACCAAACCACTTCAGAGATGCCAGGTGTTGCTTATTATACCTTACCCATCTATCAATATTTCTCCTACCCTTTCCGGAATAAAAATCAAGTTTGCTGACAAAGCAGTCTAACGCAAAATCAAAATTGAGTTCCTTTCTATCTCGTTGTCATCTGTTAGCACTACACCAGTAGCCCAGGCAGCTGATAAATAAATTTCTTGTTATTCTATTTACTTTTGATATAACAAAAGATGTTTGTTTGCTCTTTTAGCAATTTCTCAACTATTTGAAAGTTTTCAGTATTTTAATATCATTTTTAGAGATTCAAACCAATTCCTTCTCTTTTCTTTCCTTTGTATGATATCTCCCCCAACCCCTCTCTTTTGCATATGCCTGCAGAAATGTGTTTCTAGAGGCTTCACATTGAAGGGCATTGGTCTCTTTGGCTATGCCCTCTCTTTGTTTTTTATTGGGATCATATGTAATTTTATTGTCAGGATACAATTTTTAAAAAACCTGCCCACTCTCATGAGTCATTCTCATGTTTATCATGTCAGGTATGAATTAAGGTGGAGGGACGGGCTTAGAGGTTTCTTCTTTATTCAGCTTGTTTTCTCAGATGCATGGGAAGGAGGTTGGTTAGGAAGCACATACTCTTCCACACAAAAAATAGAAAAATAAATAGTAGAAATGGGGCTTTAAAGTCCTCCCACAAATTGTTTAGTTGATTAAAAATAGCTAATGGCATTTAAATTCAGTTTTAAGGAAAATCTTTTGACAATATCTGATTTCAGAAACCACCTGGTTCCATGGTGTTAGTCCTTGCCTGCCCCAATCTTGCTTTGCTGCCACAGTAATAACCTGCTCCTTCCTGACTACCTTGTCTCCAGGACATTTTATTTCTTCTGATTCCTGCTCCAGTTCCTTATTGGGACTGCAGCCAATTCTTAAAGCACCTGCACACAACTCCTGAAACTTCCTTTCTGAACTGGACCTATCTCCCAACCTCTCTCACATTGACCCAAAGGATTTGCTTTGTTTATGACTCAGACATGCATCTGACAGAACTGTTGGTGGCCCACAGTCCTGCTCCCAGCCCCATCACAGTCTTTAGATATTGACATCAATCTAGATTTGTCTGTAGTTCATGATGATCAAAGATGGCAACTGTTCCAATGTTAGCCTGCTTCGGGCTCATTAACGAGTTCTCAGAATGCAGGGAGTTTCAGAAAGAGGGAACATTTACTCTTCTCTGGAATCGATATAAAATCAACTTTCTACAGAAGTTTAAATGAAATCCATGACAATATTCAGATTCTAGACATATGACAGGATTTATAGTTTTGAATTGAAAAACATTTTGAAAGGTGAAGTGTTACTTGGCCACATGAAAAAGAATATGGTAAAATAACACAAAAATCCCTTATTCGATTGATAAAAGATAAAATACACAATTTGGGTGGAATTTTGGTCTTCTTGCTGAATATGTCTATCAGTAAAATTGAGTGCCAAATGTCATTTGAATTTCCCAGGAACTATACTTATATTTAAAAATTTCAAAACAATCCATTATTTCCATCTTAGAGGGGAGCGAACTGAAATTTGGGGAAGTAATTGGAATGATATTTTTCAGCTAGTAACTTCCAGAACTAGAAAGTAGGGTGACCAACCCTCCCAGTTTGCTGAGATTGCCCTGGGTTTAGCACTCAAAATCCTGGATCCTGAGAAAGCCTTCAGTTCCATGCAAACCAGGACAGGTGGTCACCCTACTAGTGAGCCCAAATTTGGAAAATTCTGAAGCCCATGGTTTTTTCCTTTAATTGCCCAACTTTTATTGGTTCTTTTGAGTTCTGCAATATTCCTATAGAACACTTCAGCTGAATATTAAAATACTGATAATCATCTGCTGGAAAGAGAAACAGAGCCTTTTAGCTCCTTCAAGGTCTACCAGTGGAATTTTAAGACCTCTTACTTTTGACATACCAGGACTTTTTCATAACTCACTACTTTCTTCTTTGTCCAACTTCCAACTGAGTCAACTTACTCTCCCTAAAATATCCCTTTAATATTAGTGACCTTATACTGATAAGACTTGCTTTCCTGGTAAGAGCTTGTTTGAATTTAACTCAAATACAGAAAAAGCGTTGGCATCCTGACAAGAGGGAAAAATCATGCTGTTAATTCTCATGACTAAATTTCTAAGTGTCCGAAGCAGCATTTCTTTGGTGAAATCAGTTTGATTAGAGGGATTTGCTTTTTTTTTTTTTTTTTTAAAGAAATAGGTCATGAGGATGTAATGTGCAGCAAGATGACTGTAAATAATACTGTATTGTATACTTGAAAATTTCTAAGAGGTAGATCTTTAAAGTTTTTGTCACAAGAAAAAAAATTTTTGTAACTATGTATGGTGACAGAAGTTAACTAGAGGATTTTTAAAATTCTTCAGTGTGGATTTTGATAGTTCACATTTCATTAACTCAACATGAAAGATGGGAAGAAACTTTTCCTAATTAGATTTATAAATCATAAACTAGAATTAACATCACTACAAAATTTTAATGAATTCAGAAGAAAATGCTGCATTTCCAAGTACAAGATAAAAATTTTCCATTTCAATGGGGGGGGGGGGGAAGAAGTCTTGGGGGTAGGATGGTAATGTGAAGAATGCAGCCTAATGCTCATGTTAAATCTTCCCAACTTACTCTAGCTAGTAGCAAACGTCTCCATCTTTGCTCTGCATAGAGATGTTCAGATTTTACAACACCTGCTGTTACTTGATTCAGTGTCAGCTCCCCATCACACCGTGAAGCCTCCTAGCTGGGTTTATCCCAAAATGTTACAGTGTGCTGCGTCTGCTCAGACTCCACAGCCTGCCACATAGAATCGGGACTATTGCAGAGGGTAATTAAAAATATTATTTCTCGTGGGGAACAACTTTATAGCTTCTCCTCTCTCTCACCTGGTCTTCCTGGAGAAATAGCCACAAGAAGTTTGCAGAAGTCAGGCATCTCCGGGAAGAGTGTTTTAAAGTAGGCTCGAGCTCCCAGTACATCCTTACTGGGTGCTTGTTTTTGCTGGGGACCGGATTAGAGGGGCGAACAAACACAGCAGCCCCCCTCGTCCAGGGTTTTAGTTTCGGTTTTGTTTTCCGTAATCTCAGTTCCCGGGTTGGTCAACCTCAGTCTGCAAACAGATGCGCCTCCTGCTCACGCAGCGGCGTCATAATGTCAAGAGCCGCCCAATGGTACGTCACAGCGCCTTCGTGTTTACGTCACTTCCTCTCATCACGAGGGCATTTTATCGTCTCACATCATCACAACAGGAAGGGTGAGCGCAGCTCAGTAAGATATTTTGAGAGAGAGATCCCATTGATGTAACTTTTATTATAGAGTATTATTAATAATTATTTTTAAAAGATTTTATTTATTTGACAGAGGCGCGAAAGAGAGAACACAAGCAGGCGGAGCGGGAGAGGGAGAAGCAGGCTTCCCGCGGAGCAGGGAGCCCGATGCGGGGCTCGATCCCAGGACCCTGGGATCATGACCCGAGCCGAAGGCAGATGCTTAACGACTGAGCCACCCAGGTGCCCCTAGTATAGAGTATTATTATAATTGTTCCATTTTATTATTAGTTATTTTTATTTTTTTTTAAAGATTTTATTTATTTATTTGAGAGAGAGAGAATGAGAGACAGAGAGCATGAGAGGGAGGAGGGTCAGAGGGAGAAGCAGACTCCCCGCCGAGCAGGGAGCCCGATGCGGGACTCGATCCCGGGACTCCAGGATCATGACCTGAGCCGAAGGCAGTCGCTTAACGACTGAGCCACCCAGGTGCCCCTATTATAGAGTATTATTATAATTGTTCCATTTTATTATTAGTTATTTTTATTTTTTTATTTTTTTTTAAAGATTTTATTTATTTGAGAGAGAGAGTGAGAGAGCACAAGAGGGGGGAGCGGGAGAGGGAGAAGCAGGCTCCCCGCCGAGTAGGGAGCCCGATGCGGGACTCGATCCTGGGACTCCAGGATCATGACCTGAGCCGAAGGCAGTCGCTTAACCAACTGAGCCACCCAGGCGCCCTATTATTAGTTATTTTTAATACCCTACTGTGCCTACCTTATAAATTAAACTTTATCGTAGGTATGTATATGTGGGGAAGAAACATGGTATATATAGGGTTTTGTACTATCAGTGGTTTCAAGCACCCACTAGTGGTCTTGGAACGTGTTCTCCGTAGATAAGGGGGTTGCTGTACAACCCTTCTCTCCTCTCAGTGGGCCTTCTCAACTAGACAAGTGTCTCTGTGTTAGAAAGTCAATACTAATACCACAAAGGATTATTGAACACCTACAAGGTGCCAGGCACCTTACTAGGCATTGTGGATACAGAGGTACATATGAAAAGGTCATGGTGCTCATGGAATACTCAAAGCATAATGGTGAGAACCAGCATAATACACAGATAATTACTAGAAAGGATGGGAGGTGTTAATACGGGGAAAGAAGAGAGGGCTGCAGAAGACGAAGAAGGGGGTAGTGATCTGGGCAATTACGTGTGACATGGGACAAGACCAGAAAAGATGGCTGGCAGCTGGAAGAGAGATTGGAAAAGGGGTTAAGTGGTTTTCCAGTGCCCAAACCAGCTCTGGCCAGCCTGGAGTGGATGCTGGGTGTGAGATCCCAGGGAAGACTGCTGCCCTGGGCAGGCCTCCCTCTTGTGGGCACTGCCTCACAGCATGTTCCATGCATCTGCCAGCTGCCCAGGATTGGTTCCTCCCCCCACTGAACTGAGAAATGAATTTTAGGGTCAAATTCCTCACTCAAAAATTCATTAATCTCCTCCAGTGGCTGGTTACCTTTTTTTTCAGTCCTCAGCCCCGTGAGCAAGAATACCTACAGTTTGTTCAGCTGTTACTCTCTATTCTGCCTAACATGTTCCCAGCATGGGTTTCTCTCCTCTGTCTTAGGGCCTTGTCTGACGTTACATTAACTCCACGGGCATTCTGTAAAGCCTGGAGCCAGGAATTCATATCCCAGGAAGGTTCTCCTCACAGACGTCACATTAGGGAAGCCAAGATAAGGGCTTGGTGCATGACTAACATCTGTACGTTGCCTTTTTCCTTTACCTGAGAGGACAGAGCCACTAGGATAGAGATGGGGGGGGGAGGGGGCTGATAAACTATTAAGCTTTTTGAGATATGAAATGTTTTGAAGTAACAAACATGTGCAACATGCATTAATTTGCATCCTACTGGTACTGAATGCTTTTCATATAGGTGTTTCATATAGGTGTTTCATATAGGTGTATATGTACATTTCAAGGTGACAAAAAGAGCTAAAAGCTGAGCCCATTACAAATACCTTCTTGAACAGGGACAGGAATGCAAATCCCACAATCACAAGTTTTGTCAACAGGGTTATATTAATCTGTTCAAATGATTTAAGGACGTCGATTTTCCATTACTCCTCTAAAACAGTGTCACATGAACTGGGATCATCAGAAGGGAGGGAGTCTGAGAGTACTTCTATTTGGGTGTCTGAGTTACTAAGGGAGACAGCACCACCAGCAGAATGCAAAATGCTTGGAATCTTAAAAAAGTTAAAAATAAAGCAGGGACATATGGAAGCAACAGCAGGACTTGTGCTCAGACTCCGAATCAGTGCAGAGCATGGGGTGTCTGGAGTTAGGTGCCTCTTTCAGCTTTGCCAGGCTACCCTCTGCCCTCCGCTGCAGTGATTCCCACTGATGGCAAGGAGGGGCCAGAGGCCTCTGTAGTCATTGTAGGTATGACAAAGGCTGCATCTTTTATCATTCAGACATAGAATCACTTTAATTAAATAATTTAAAAAAACTTGTTGAATCCCACTATTCTAACCCAACAATTGCTTTTCTTTCTTCCAGTTTAATCCATAGCTTCATTCCCATAGGGACATTTTTTTTAATGTTGCTGCCATACTGCATTTGTAATTGTATGACTTGCTTTTAGGAAAGGAAAACTTCAGGAACATTTATTGCAGGGACATTTTCCATGTTGTTCCAAAGGCTTTATGTTTATCATGTTTAATGACTATACCCATTGACTGGACGCTTTGTAATTTATATATCAATTCCCTTGCTGTTGGGCATTTAGGAAGGCTATTGTTTTTGGCAGACTTCTGCTGCTGCAGAATTCCCAGCTGTGTGGGCTGAGATGGAAAAGGAAAGATCATTCCAGGGCAAGCCCAGATTAGATGCTGGGGAGCATGTGGACAAGAGGCCAAAATTTAGTCTATGGAGCAGAGTGGATCAGCGTTAGAATCCAGGCCAGTACAGAAGAGCTTATTCTCTCCCCCTCCTTGTTTCACTTATTTGTTCCCTTTTATCTCCATTCCCCAATCCTACTCCTCTTATCCTTCCATAAACACCATTCCAAAGTGTTTTCCAGAAGCAGCTATCCACTGGTTATTTGTAATTCCAGTGAGGGTCATTGGGGCAGGCTTTCTGCTGGGCTTCTGCCAGCATGGGGGTGAGGGGTGGGAAGGGCGACGGGAAAACCCTGGTCAGAGGTGCTGGGTGGGTAAGGCTGCTTGATGCCGGAATTTACCAGTGCACAGATAAAAGGTACAGTCTTTAAAATTAGGTAAGGTAGGCTCAGCTACGCTAATAGAAGGTACCCAATATTTAGTGACAAAAGGACAAGTGGTTTCTTTCTTTGTCTCCTAACAGCACAAGGCTGGTGTTCAGGGCAGTGGGATGGAACTTCTCCATGCAGTCATTCTAGTCTGCTCTCTTCCACACGTGTCTTCTAGGATCTCCCTGAGTATCTCCTTTCCTGCCCACAAGAAGGGCAAAGAGAATGAAGGAGCATGGGTGGGAAGTCATATGGGCCTGGTCTGCAAGTAGAGACACCACCTCCATTCGCATGCCATGGTAGAGAACACGGTGATTTAATGGCACAGGAGCCTGGGAAACGTGGTCCCAAAGAGAAAGAACAAACCTGGGGGGCAATTAGTGGTATCTGTACATGTGACATTTTGGCCTCCCATTTGCCTTTCTCTCCTTTGTCTTATTTCTCAGTTGGTTCAGAATTATTACAAACAACGGCACTATCTGAGAACCCCCCAAAAGACTCCAACAAAAATTATTTTGGCAACACACTGGTATTATTGATATGAGTCTACTCTCTCAGTGATATCTGAGGGAGGGGAGGGGGGAGATTGGGGAAAGTTTGAGAAAAAGAGAGGTAGAAAATACTTCTGTGCAATGGGGGTCTAGATAACAGTCATAAGGTC
This sequence comes from Mirounga angustirostris, assembly GCF_029215605.1. Classification (NCBI taxonomy): domain Eukaryota; kingdom Metazoa; phylum Chordata; class Mammalia; order Carnivora; family Phocidae; genus Mirounga; species Mirounga angustirostris. The sequence goes on from NW_026991710.1 coordinate 172,305,877, forward strand.
ATACCCACCATGGGGCCACATTCAGTGTACTTAAAGGTACGACTTTATCATTGACAACTCATAGGCAGACATTTCAGTTGCATGGACCAGCATCTATTCCTTAGCTGGTAATTTAATTTAATTTAATTTAATTTAATTTAATTTAATTTAATTTAATTTAATTATTTTATTTTTATTTAAACTCAATTAGCCAACATACAGTACATCATTAGTTTTTTAAATATATTTTTTATTATTATGTTCAATTAGCCAGCATATAGTACATCGTTAGTTTTTGATGTAGTGTTCACTGATTCATTAGTTGCATATAACACCCAGTGCTCATTACATCACGTGTCCGCCTTAATGCCCATCACCTAACCCCATCCCCTCCACCCATCTCCCTTACTATAACCCTCAGTTTGTTCCCCAAGTCAAGAAACTCTCATGGTTTGTCTCCCTCTCTGATTTCTTCCCATTCAGTTTTCCCTCCCTTCCCCTATGATCCTCTGCGCTATTCGTTATATTCCTCATATGAGTGAAACCATATGATAATCATCTTTCTCTGATTGACTTATTTCACTTAGCATAATCCCCTCCAATTCCAGCCATGTCGATGAAAATGGTGGGTATTCATCCTTCCTGATGGCTGAGTAATATTCCATTGTCTATATGGACCACATCTTCCCTATCCATTCATCTGTTGGAGGGCATCTTGGCTCCTTCCACAGTCTGGCTATTGTGGACATCACTGCTATCAACATTGGGGTACACGTGCCCCTTCTTTTCCCTATATCTGTATCTTTGGGGTAAATACCCAGTAGTACAATTGCTGGGTCACAGGGTTAGCTGGTAATTTTAAACTCAGACTTTCCTACACTTTTATATGCCTCACCTTCATTCACTGAATCAACACTTACTAGGTTCATGAAACAGCTTCTATTCTAGTGCAACTAGTAAATATAAAACATCAAAGGATATCAAAGTTTCAAAATAAAATGAATTTGAAGTTGTCAGAATCAAAGATAAACTCTGAGTTATACAGTGCTTTCAGGATAGGAGAAGTGACTGAAAAAAATGACAAAATAAAATTTGATAAAACAAAAGCTAAAACTCTTGGGTTCTGAAAATAGGTTAGGCAAGTGAGTGGATAAAAAATATAAGTACTTTCTTCTTAAAAAGCATTTCATTAATCGTGAGCCAGAGAGAAACAATCAGGTGGAGCATCCTCTATGAGTTCAAGAAGGTGTTTGCCAATAGCAGTCTTTACAAGGGCAGGGAGAGAAGAAACTCTTTTCTGTACTTCTCCAGTCTGTGCTAACCTGCTTCCTTGCCATAGCCCTGTTCTGAATTCTAAGCCCCTCTTGCCTAGTAAGCAGCAATCGGTAGACTCCCTGAGCTTAAACTTGGCAGCTCCGCTTGGACTGTGTGACCCCACATCCCACTGGCTTTGGGAATTCTGGGGTATGAACAGGAATCCTCACAGGAGCCACCTCTCCCTGGGTGCTTACCGTCTGCCAGCCACTGGGTGAGAATCACTTTATGGGCCTTGTTACGTTCAGTTTTCATCGCCTCCCTCAGAGGGAGGCACTATTCTTTCTTCCACTTGGCATATTCATAAACTCAGGCTCTGGATATGGAGCTTCCCCGGAGGTTACCTGGTGAATTAGGGGCAGGTCTGGGATAAGAAGCCAGGGCCATTAATACCCGAACTTGAGCATAAGCCATTATACTGTTCGGCCTTTCCTTAGAGCCACAGAGCAGGTGCGGGCAACACATTCTCAAGTTACAATATACACACCCTTATTATTGTTTTGTTTTGTTTTTTAATAAAAAGACTGTCTTCATTTAAAAAATCCTCCTCTCGGGGCACCTGGGTGGCTCAGTCGTTAAGCATCTGCCTTCGGCTCAGGTCATGATCCCAGGGTCCTGGGATCGAGCCCCACATCGGGCTCCCTGCTCCGCGGCAAGCCTGCTTCTCCCTCTCCCACTCCCCCTGCTTGTGTTCCCTCTCTCGCTGTGTCTCTCTCTGTCAAATAAATAAATAAAAATCTTAAAAAAAAAAAAAATCCTCCTCTCCCTGTCCTTAAAACTGAAACAAAATTGTTTACACAAGTATCTTCTGAGGTACTTGTTGCCTAAAGTGTTTAAGATGAAGAGGTGTGTGTTTTGAGTAAGGAACCTCAATTTTTCACACAAGAAAATGGGGGCACCTACCTCAAAGAGGTCTTTTCCATTTTAAATGAGATGATATGTAAGGAAATCTCTAAACTAAACAATTAAATACAAATGATTATTGTAATTGCTATGTGGACGAATCTGGAAACATACGAATGTGTTATGAAATATTTTATGATAAAAAACAAGTACTTTGGTGAAAAAATGCTTCCAAAAACCTTATAGGTCTTCTCCAGTTTTTTCCCAATCACTCAATCTATGCATTTATGCATTGGTACTTTTTTTGAGAGAGTTACTTGTCTACCATCTCTCATCTGAGCCTCTGGGATTGTGTACAATCCAACAAGAGAGTGAATTGCAGTAGAAAACCAGCGATAAGGTTTTGTGGTTTTGGTTCAAAGACTCTTCCAGAGGGTTGGAATATTAACTCTCTGCAAATGAAAAGCTGTTAATTGGCTGGCAGGGAATTAGACTGGTCTTATTTTTCATCAAGGCTTAACTCCTCTAACTGCCCGTATTGTGCTCTTAAACTGAAATAGATCACTGTGTTAAAATAAACACCCTCCTCTTATTATCTGAAGGGTTTTAGCTCAGTAATTTTAAATGAAACTCTGTCATTTTATTTTTTTTATTTTTTATTTATTTATTTATTTATTTATTTTTATTTATTTGACAGAGAGAGACATAGCGAGAGAGGGAACACAAGCAGGGGGAGTGGGAGAGGGAGAAGCAGGCTTCCCACTGAGCAGGGAGCCCGATGCGGGGCTCGATCCCAGGACCCTGGGATCATGACCTGAGCCGAAGGCAGACGCTTAACGACTGAGCCACCCAGGCGCCCCAAAACTCTGTCATTTTAAAAGTTCAAGAACTCTTTAGGTCTCGGGAAGGATTTGTGGATCCTATTCTGAAAAGGTGAAACGGAAGCCATTCATTAAATGTCATCATTAACCAAACAATCTTGATGAGTATTTAGATCCACTGAGCAAAATGTATGCAGATTTTCCTCAGAAATAAAATAACCGAACATTGTTAGAAACAACTGTGAGGTTGAGAAATCACAGTTCTGTCTATCTCCAAATCTTTCCAGGGCTCCTGGGCCTCAACACAAATAAGTGGCAGTTTCCTCTCAAATAGAACAAACTGCATTCTTTAGTCTGGCCCTGAAGTTATACTTAATGGCACAAGGAATAGCCGAGTCTCTAACTAGTGATACCTTTCCAGGGCTCTTTCCTCGTCTTCCCATGCCAGTCAGTTTCCAAAGGAGGCATCTGCCTTGGCTCCCACTTTCTTTAGCTGGGTATTTGTGTGTGAGATGTTGGTGCACTATCAGTCATACCTCGGTCTCCAGCCAATTCAGCAGCGTTCCCATGGAGACCGTTGACTGAGCAGAGAGTGTGAATTGAATCAGCCAGTCATCCCCAGAGCTTGCTGTGCTCCTGCTGTTGTGAGCTTGGTGGTTTATACCCAGCCCAGTGGCACCATGATTAGCGCCATCATTAGTTTTCTAAGCCCGTTGGCCAACAAGGCATTATAATCAACATTTACTGACTGCCTGTCATACTGTTCATAGCCCCCTAACTGGGTTCCCTGATTCCATTCCTGTCCCTCTACAGTCTATTTTCTGCTCAGCCGCCGGAACGATCCTTCAAAAATACAAAATCCAGTAAAGTAAAATGGGACATTTGCTGTGGAAATGGTACGGCCGCACCTCAAAAAATTTAAAAATAGAATGACCATATGAAAATCACATATGTTTGTATTACTCTTATGAGGCTTTTCTGAGCCACTCCATCTAAAACGGCACCCTTATCCCTGTGTTCTCTTACTCTAGGTTTGTTTTCCTTCACAGTACTTACTACTCCCTGATAGTATTTTTTGTACGTGTATTTGTTTGTGTGTATCTGTCTCTCTCTCCAACTAGAATGTTCGCTCAATGAGATGGAGGATGTTGTCTGTCCTGTTTATCACTGTATCTCCAGCGCCTGGTCCCAGTGAATATTGTTGAATGAATGACGAATGAGTGAATAAATGAATCCGTGAACCAGGGCTCTGAGGAGGGTGCAGGGAAGGGATCGGAGGGTCTAAAGCAGAGGGCAGGTGACCGTGGGCAGCTGTACGAGTGGCTAGGTGGGTATGGTCCCTTGGACAACTAGGTCAGGCCTCCCCCTCCTCTCACTTAATAGAGCTTAGGGCCACCCTGGCTGTCTGGGGAGACTGAGGAGGAGGACTGTTACCACCTTCTCTTGTTGCCTGCATTGCCTGACATTCTTCAGTTAACACCTTCCCGTTTCCATGTCTTGTCTGGATCCCTGCCTCTCAACATGGGTTTCAAAGAATCAAAATCTGAGCCTGCTGTCTGCGTTTTGACAAAGGCAGGCCCAGTTGTTACCACCACCTCTAGTAGAGGTGCCGGCCACTTTAATGAACTCTGTTCAGAGAACAGAGGAAAATGCATGCCTATTCTTTCCACTTTAGGCTCCAGTGTTTGATAAAATGTTTGCCTCTTCTCCTGTCTTGAACTCTTGAGGGCCAAGCATGTTCTTAATTCAAACCTTAACCTTAGCTTTGACCCTTCCCCTTTCCCTCTCAGGCCCAAGTGACCCAGGAGGTAGCGTTCCAAGTGATTCAGGCCCAAGGATTATTTTTTAATAACTCTTTAATACTCCGGAGCTTTTCCTATAGTAATAGTCACTATCACCTAGAGTAATCTGCCCGCATCCACACCAGAACAGCTGTGATGACCTGTCAGCTGTCCCGGGGGTCACTTTAACTTTGTTTTGGTTGTGAATCGGGATCAGGGCCTGGGAGTCCTCACTAGGGTCCAGGCTGATATCCAGCCCAGATACATTTGCACTCGGAAAGCCGATCACACACATGTAGCTGAGTGTTTTGTTTTGTTTTCTCAGATGCTTTCGTTCCAGCCATTAAAGCTGAAATCAAGCCTGGGATGCGTTTTTCGAGCTCTTACTAAAATGGAAGAAGGCGAGTTATCAGATGTATAGCTTAGAAATCCATAAAATTCTTTTTTTAAAGTTGAAGGTTGTCAGGGCCCGTTTTTGTCCAAACTGGTATGGCTTCCTCGAGGAAAAGATGTCTAAGGCGAGAGCAGAGGAGGAGTAGGTCCCCTCTGAGCAGAGGACGGGGGAGGAGGGAGTGCAGTGGAGAGGAGAGAGAACAGGTTTGTTAGGGAAGATACAGGCAGCTCAGCAGCCCTTCGGTGGGGTAGGTTTTGTGGGGAAGACCTGAGCGGGGAGAGCAGAGACCAGGCCATGGAGGGCTTGATGACTCATGTGAAGGGTTCAGAATTGTACTCTGAAGGCAGTGGGGAACAGTGGACATATTTAAAGCTAAAGAGGGGACAGTTTTTTTTTTTTATTAAAAAAAAGTCTTCCTTGAGGTGCCTGGCTGGCTCAGTTGGAGAAGTGTGTGATTTTGATTTTGGAGTTCTAAGTTCGAGCCCCACATTGGTGTAGAGATTTCTTAAAAAGAAAATCTTTAGGGGCACCTGGGTGGCTCAGTTGGTAAGTGTCTGCCTTTGGCTCAGGTCATGATCCCAGGGTCCTGGGATCGAGCCCCAAGTCCCTCTCCCTCTGTCTGCTGCTTCACCTGTTTGTGCTCTCTCTGTCAAATAAATGAATACATAGATACATAGATACATAAAATCTTTAAAAAAATATTACAGAGGCAAAAGATGGAGGTAGCTTGAACAAAAGTATGGAAATTGCAGTGGAGAAAAGTGGAGAGATTTTTAAAATAGACTTTATCTCATTTCTTAATCATTATTTTTTAAATAGACTTTATTTTTGAAAGCAGTTTTTGGTTTCCAAAAAAATTGTGCAGAGTTCCATACACCAGCTTCCTTGGTGCCCCCCTTCCCGTGTATACACTGTTTCTCCTATTATTAACATCTTGCCATTAGCATGGTACATTTGTTACAATGGATAAACTTATTGATAAATGATTATTACCTTAAGTCTATTGTTTGCATTAGGGTGGATTCTTTGTGTCATACAGTTCCATAGGTTTTAACAAATGTATCATATCATGCATTTACCACTAAAATAATGCACAGAATAGTTTTACTGTCCTAAATATCCCTTATGCTTCACCTATCCATCCCTTCGTCCTCCCCCTAAAACCATGGAAACCAATGATCTGTATATTGTCTTACAGTTTGCCTTTCCAGAATGTAATACAGTTGGAATCATACAGGACAGACAACTTTTTCAGCTGGCTTCCTGCACTTAGCCGTGTGCACTTAAGGTTCCCCTGTGTCTTTTCATGGCTTGATAGTGCTTTTTTTTTTTTTTTTTAAATCACCGAATAACATTGCATTGTATGGATGTACCACAGTTTATCTCTTCACATACAGAAGAACATCTTGGTTACTTCTAATTTTTGCAATTATGAATAGAGCTGATATAAATATACATGTGTGGGTATTTGGATGACATAAGTTCTCAGTTCTTTTGGGTAAATACACGCAGTGTGATTGCTGGATTATGTAGTAAGAGTATGTTTAATTTTGTAAGAAACTAGCAAACTGTCATCCGAAGTGGCTGTACCATTTTGCATTCCTACCAGCAATGAATGAGGGTTCTTGTTGCTCCCAGCCTTGTCGGCATTTGGTGTTATTGGTGTTTTGGGTTTTAGCCATTCTAATAGGTGTGTGGTAGTATTTCATTGTATCAATTTGTGATTCCCTAATGATATATGATATTGAACATCTTTTCTATGGTTATTTACCATCTGTGTGTCTTCTTTGGTGAGATATCTGTTCAGATGTTTTTCCCATTTTGAAATTAGATTGCTTATTACAGTTGTTTCAAAAATTCTTTTTATTATAGATTCTAGTACTTCACCAGATGTGTGTTTTACAAAAATTCTCTCCCAGACTGTGGATTGTATTTTCATTCTCTTGATACGGCCTTTGCAGAGCAGAATTTATTTCAATGAGGTCCAGCTTGTCATTTTTTTTTCTTTAATGGATTATGCTTTTGGTGCTGCATCTAAAAGGTCATCACCACATCCAAGGTTACCTAGATTTTCTCCTGCAGTGTCTTCTAGGAGCTTTACAATTTTGTGTTTTACATTTAGGTTATTTATCAACTTCAAGTTAATTTTTTATGAAAGATATAAGGTTTTGTTTAAATTCATTTTCTTGCACGTAGATGTCTAGTTGTTTCAGCACTATTTATTAAAAAGACAATTTTTCGGGCGTCTGGGTGGCTCAGTTGGTTAAGCGACTGCCTTCGGCTCAGGTCATGATCCTGGAGTCCCAGGATCGAGTCCCGCATCGGGCTCCCTGCTCAGCGGGGAACCTGCTTCTCCCTCTGACCCTCCCCCCTCTCATGTGCTCTATGTCTCTCTCATTCTCTCTGTCTCAAATAAATAAATAAAATCTTAAAAAAAAAAAAAAAGACAATTCTTTCTCCACTGAATTGCATTTGCTCCTTTGTCAAAGATCAGTTGACTATATTTGTACAGGCATATTTCTGGGCTCTCTCTTCTATTTCATTGATCTTTTGTCTGCTCTTTTACCAACATCATACTGGCTGGATTATTGTAGCTTTACAATAAGTTGGGTAATGTCAGTCCTCAACTATGTTCTTCTTCTTCAGTATTGTGTTGGCTACTCTGAGTCTTTTGGCTTTCTATACAAATTTTAGTCAGTTTGTCAATATCCACGAAAGAACTTGCTGGGATTTTGATTGATATTGCATTGAATCTACAGATCAAGTTGGGAAGAACTGATATCTTAAGAATATTTAGTTTTCCTATCCACAAACATGGAATATCTCTTCATTTCTTTAGATCTTCTTTGTATCCTTCATCAGAGTTTCATAGTTTTTCTCATATAGATCTTATACATATTTTGTTAGACTTATGCCTAAGTATTTTATTTTGGGAAGTTCTAATGTAAATAGTGTTGTATTTTTTTATTTCAAATTCCAATTATCCATTACTGGCATATAGGAAAGCAATTGACTTCTGTATATGAAACATTAAGTAGATGTTAGCTGCAGGGTTTTTGTAGTTTTTTTTTTTTTTTAATCAAATCGAGGAAACCTGCCTGTATTCATAGTTTGCTGAAAGTTTTGTCATGAATGTGGTTGGATTATTTTGCCAAATACTTTTTCAGTATCTATTGATACCATCATGTGACATGATTTTTCTTCTTTAGCCTGTCAATGTGATGATGGATTACATTAATTGTTTTTCAAATGCTCTATCAGTCTTACACATCTGGGATAAATCTCATTTGGTCATGGTATATACTCTTTTTATGCAATGTTGTATTTGATTTGTTAATATTTTCTTGAGGAGTTTTGCATCTATGTTCATGAGAGAGGTTGGTCTGTAATTTTCCTTATTTGTAATGTCTTTGTCTGGTTTTGGTATTAGAGTAATTCTGGTCTTGTAACAGAAGTTAAAAAGTGTTTCTTCTTCCCCTCTGCTTCTATTTTCTGGAACAGATTGCAGACAACCTATTAATTTTTTCTTTAAGTAGATGGTAGAATTTAACAGTGAAACCATCTGGGCCTGGTACTTTCTGTTTTGAAAGGTTATTAATTATTGATTCAATTTCTCCAACAGATAGAGGCCTATTGAGTTTATCTATTTCTCCTTGTGTGAGTTTTCTTAGACTGTATGTTTCAAGGACTTGGTCTATCTTATCTAGGTTACCAAATTTATGGGGATAGAGTTGTACATAATATTCTTTTATTATCTCTCTTTGTTTTAAATAAGCCATATGCTCAATGTGGGGCTCAAACTCATGACCTTGAGATCAAGAGTCACATGCTCCACCAGCTGAGCCAGCCAGGCACCCCTCTTTTATTATCCTTAAAAAAAAAAACAACTTTATTTATTTATTTGAGAGAGAGAAAGAGAGAGAGAAGGAGAGCATGAGCAGGGGAAGGAAAGGAAGGCGGGGAGAGGGAAAGAATCTCAAGCAGACTCTGCGCTGAGCACAGAGCTTGGTGTGGGGCTCTATCTCATGACCCTGAGATCATGACCTGAATTGAAACAAAGAGTCTGAAGCTTAAGTGACTGAGCCACCCAGGCACCCCTTTATCTTTTTAATGCCCATCGGATCAATGGTGATGTCCTCCTTTCTATTTTCGATAATAGTAATTTGTGTCATCTATCTTTTATTTTTAGTTAGCCTAGTTAGAGATTTATCCATTTTATTGGTCTTTTCAAAGACACAGCTTTAGGTTTCATTGATTTGCTCTGTTAATTTCTTGCTTTCAACTTCATTGGTTTTGGTTTATTTTTTAAATTATTTTATTCTGTTTAATTTGGATTTAATTTGCTCTTCTTTTTCGAGTTTCCCACAGTAGAAGCTTAGATTACTGAGTTTAGATTTGTCTTCTTTTCTACTATATGCATTCAATGCTATACATTTTCCTCTAAGCACTGCTTTTGCTGCATTCCACAAATTTTTGACATTTCATTTTCAATTAGCTCAAAATATTTTAAGATTTCTCTTTGACCTATGTGTTATTTAAAAGTATGTTGTTTAATTTCTAAATATTTCAGGATTTTCCAGTTGTCTTCCTGTCATTGATTTCCAGTTTAATTCCAATGTGGTCTAAGCATAATTTATATGATTTATATTCTTTAAAAAATTTTAAGAGTATTTTATGGCCCAGAATATGGTCTACCTTGGTAATTGTTCCATGCAAGCTTGAGAAGAATGTGTATTTTAATGTTGTTGGATGAAGTATTTTTAAAAATGTCAATTAGATTTAGTTGACCAGTGTTGCTATTCAGTTCAACGGTACCCTCATTGATTTTTTGTCTGTTAGATCTGTTAATTACTGACAGAAAAAGGATAGATTTTTTGAAATGTATGATCCTTTGGATTTTAGCCATTCCAATAGGTGTGTAGCATCATCTCATTGTTGTTTTAATTTGTCTTATTTTTATCTTGAAACAATCTTACGCTATAGAAAATTTCCAAATATAGTACAAATAATTTTTTCTCTTTTTAATTATTTGAAAGTAAGTTGCTTATTTAATGTTCCACTATCCTTGAACACTTTAGGGTGTATTTCCTACAAACAAGAACATTTTTATACATGAACACAATATAACCATTTACATCATGCTCCCAGATCCTCTTAGTCAATAGTACTAAGGGATAGACATATATACATGTGTATGTGTGTGTGTATATATTACTTTTTTTTTTTATATACCTGTTCCTCCAATCCTAATCCAACAGGGGTTCAATATAGTTTTCTCCCTTTCAATGCTGGTAACTCCCTCTTGTTCTCATCCCACTCTTGGTCTGGCACCTTGGGACACTGCAGCTTTCTGCCACCCCCACATATTGATGTGGATGCATGCCTTTCCTGTCCCCACTTAATGGCTTTTGTACTGAATATTCAGGAAAGGAAGGGAAGAGAAGAACAGGGTGAGACATAGAGGAGCAAATGAATAGATCTGAGAGAGATTAGGAGATAGAATTTATAGAACTTGGTGATTCATCAGATGTGATGGTGAAGGAGGAACAGGAATGAAAGATAATATTTGGGCATGATTCAGGTAGAGAACAGAACAGGAACAGGCCTGGTGAATGTGTGGGAGTGAGATGGGAATGGTGGAAATTCAGCTCAAGAGGGAGATATGGCTTAGACATATTTCAGACACATTTCAGACACATTCTCTGAAATGTGTCCTCTGTGTCCTTCAATGATGCACATTGCCCTTTTTGTGTTCATCAGATTGTATATAAATTTGAAGACATAGAAATGGGTGAAATTCCCCCCAAGAACATATATATAAAACAAAAGAGAAAAAATCTTAAAGAAGAAATCTATAGAGTACTCTAATTTAAGAGATGGGCCAAGAATAGCAATTGGTTATTGTGTCAGGAAAGTCCAGGGAGGGCAGTCAACTGAATCAAATGCTACCAACAGCTCAAGTAAGATAAGGACAGAAACATGCCTCCTGGATTCAGCAATAAGGCTGTTAGTGACCTTCAAAATTGTTCAGGTAGATAGGAATGTTGGTAGTGGGGACAATGATTGAAAAGGGAATGTTATTTTAGAGAGTGTAGAAAGTAAGCAAATGTCTCAAGAAACATGTCTGTGAAACAGAAGAGAAAAATAAGAGTCTAAGTGGGTAGGGGGTAGACAGCCAAAACTGATGAGTGAACTATGCCAGTTTAAACATTGATGGGAGATGTGCAAGACCCAGGGATGAGGGGAAATAAATATTGTAGGTCTCTGATGAAGCTAGAGTTTAGTCATTTTCATACTTGAGAGAAATATCACCTAAAGTTTTTTTTAAAATGCCTAATTCTTTGATGCCAAATCTAGAGATGCTAATTCTGAGGTCTGGACTGAGGCTTCTGTACCTTGTCAAGCCCCCAAGATGATAAGGATGCTGGTATTGCACAGATAATACTTTGCAAAATAATAGAAGTTAAAGGTATATAGAGCACAACGATGGGATTCTCTGAGGACAGAAAAAGGGATATTTAATCCTTTTGTGACAGGACCAGGTGTAGACATTTGTGTTGGTTGAGAATACAAAGTTTAGTGGTTCTTGTCTGATGTGTTCTGTTTTCTCTATGAAATAGGAGGTGAATATTCTCCCTGAGAGTGAGGGGTCCAGATGTTTGAAGAGAGTGGCATAGATTGGAAATAGCTAGGATGGAGAATGGGAGAGAGTGTGCACTAATACAATAAAGAAGGCTTTCGGAGAAGTCTGGGAACCCAGCCGAGGTTCATAAACTATGAACTTACAACAGCCACTATCTGCATTGTTTTTTCAAGTGTCTCTCACTGAACCTAATATCCCAGTGTTTGCACCGAGAAAATGGTCAGTTGGGTTGGTCTAGGCTTTGTATTTTTGAGGTGTCAAAGATAGAAAGATAATAGAAGAAAGGAGTTGCATTTGGTGCCAAAAAATTTTTGAGATGATGAAATCCAAAATGAAAAAGAAAAGAAGTAAAGGCAGAAGAGCTCTAATGAGGCAAAGAAAAATGAGTCATGGAGCAGAGGTCCCAGCGAAGCCCCAAGTGGAAGGACAGAGCTTTGTGGTCATTGGGGGGATATTTAATTGGAAGATTTCAGAGTTTCAGCTGTTCTGGGTGAAGCTAAACTGTGTAGGATGTGGTCATGGGAGCGGAATAATAAAGTGGAATTGAGGTGAAGATCACTAGAGATGCAACAGGTCAAGAAACGTAGACGTCAGGGCTTTTGGAGGGCTGAGTTCAATAGCTTTATATCTCTGGCACATAGGAAATAGAAAGTGCCAAACTGCACATGCATTGGCATTTTTACTCCGAATGTGAATTTAAATCAACGCATTACATCTGTAGAAAAAGAGACTATTCGGTGTGACCTCCAATTACAGAATGCCTGTGTCACCTCAAGGAACCCAGAGGCCCAGAAATCAGATCACTTAGGTTACCTTTCTCTGTTTAAGGTAAGAATAGCTTAGATAAAGGTACTAACAATAGCATTCTTTTTCTTATTATGAGTAACTTAAAAATTGCTTTATAACAGTGTTTTTGTAAGTATGGTCTTTAGACCACCTGCATAAAAATCACTTGGGGGTGACAGTTAAGAATGTATACGCCTGGAGTCAACCCTAGACCCATTAATAAAGTTAAATAGAATGGGGGACTGAGATGGGTGCAGTTGGAATTTGTATTTTAACTAGATCTTGAAAACATTTTTATGTACATACTATACACAGACATATACACGCCTGTATGTGTGTGCTTTCCATGCCCGAGAGCATGTGAACCCGTGTTGCTTATGCATGGGATTCATGCACAGACCCACATTCTCGGAAACGTGTCCTCTGTGTGCTTCAGTGATGCACATTGCCCGTCTAGCAACTCTAGCTCCCTTTCTTACATAAATGCTAATACAGTGAATACAGGGAGCAATAACGTGACTTCCTGCTTATTACTCTGACGTATACAGAATATTTTCCAGGGGGTTTTAAGCAAATATTTTTACATTTTACCTCTGGTTGAATTACAGAGCTTGCATCCATGATATATCTACCCCCAGAGAGGGCATAATCTTTAAACTCTAAAAAATAAATATTACCTTCACTGGTTTTGTTCTTTAAACAAAAGAGTATATTAGTCAAGGGTGAACTGGTAGAGGAGAATTTCAGGTTTCCAAATGTCAAGAAAGAGACAACACCGCAGCCTACTTTAAGAAGAAACCACCTATTCTAATTAACATTTTTATCTTTGACATTTCCTGACTGCTTTTCTATGTCCCTGGGGCTATTATTTTAATTTGAATTTAAAAATAAAAATCCAATATTCACTCCTACCCCCATTTTTATAGTTCAGTTAATCCCACCTAGCTCCTCTGCTTTGTTGATTTACGTTGCTAATGCCACTTATGGAAGGCAATCAAGGATGCTTATTACATTTTGCCTATTTAGTTTACCGCTACAATCATCCAAGATAAAAGTATCAGTTATTCTGTTCCAATAGTGAACTCAATAATTTTTTTTCCTTGGGGTTAATGTGTTCTCTTATTTCAGTTTTTCTTCCTCCCTTTCTCTTTATTTCCAAAAAGCATTGCATTTACTCCCCTGTTTCATTTCCTATTCAGCATTTGGATGTGGCCACTGACACCTATCAGGTTCTCAGTAATTTACCTGAAAGTTCTCCAGCTCTCCCAGCCCCTGCTATTTTTAAAAGGATTCATAGAATAACCTGAAGAGACCAAAGTTTTAGCCAGTTTATTTTTTGCAGCTGGTTTGGACTTCATAAAGCAAGCAGTGGTGTGATATTAGAAGAAAAAGAAGGTGGAATAAATAAAATGGTCATTTACTACACAATACCTTATGCTGGAATATGTGCTAAATGTGCTATATTTTATTGCATTTAATTATCACCAAAATTTTTGCAGTCGGGATTATGCTTACTATTATTGCAGATTAAGAAACACATGAGGTTCCAAGAGATAAAGCAATTAAGTCCTCCTTTTTCCTCAAATACCTCCCACACTACTTATATTTTCTTTCTTTTTTTTTTTTTTTTTTTTTTTAAAGATTTTATTTATTTATTTGACAGAGAGAGACACAGCGAGAGAGGGAATACAAGCAGGGGGAGTGGGAGAGGGAGAAGCAGGCTTCCCGCGGAGCAGGGAGCCCGATGCGGGGCTCGATCCCAGGACCCTGGGATCATGACCTGAGCCGAAGGCAGACGCTTAACGACTGAGCCACCCAGGCGCCCCTTTCTTTCTTTTTTTTAAAAAAAATTTTATTTATCTGACAGAGAGAGAGAGTGAGAGAGCAGGGGGGAGTGGCAGAAGGAGAGGGAGAAGCAGGCTCCCTGAGGATCCTAATGTGGGCTGGATCCCAGGACCCTGGGATCATGATCTGAGCCAAAGGCAGACGCTTAACTGACTGAGTCACCCAGGCGCCCCCCAAACCATTTATATTTTCAATATCTGTATCTTTCCATTTTCCTTGTCTTATTACATAAACATGTTAAAAATCTCAGAACCTAAGAAAACAAATCTTCCTTTGACGGCAATTCTGTATCACCTGGTTTCTTCACAGTCAACCTCTTGGAGGAGCAGTCTCCAGTCTGCTACAAAGTCTTCTTTGTTTTTGCTTCTTTACTACCCTGAGTTCACTCTGAATGGACAGCAGTCTGGCTTCAACTGTACCTGTACTTATTAGCACAAAACCATAGTCCACTCCGGTCCTCATCTTGCAGACCATGCCCTCATGAAAGAGCTTGACTCGATACCGGGGTTGTTATCAAGATGAAAACACTTAAAGAAGTTCAGAAGTGTTGAATGGCCCTTCGTAATATATATACATATATATGTATTTTAATTCTGCATGTTATCCTGTTTTGACATCTTAAAAAAAACTTTCTGGTTGGGGAGAGTCTGCCCCTCCCTAGATTAACCAATTCTTAGAGGTAACTGAGGGCCCAGTTAAGAGCATGGCCTTGATGTATAAACCAATCCAGAGCCACACCTCCTCTATCTGGTCCCTGCACTCAGGAGGCAATATTCCTCTGCCTTAATCATCCCAGGGCCAGGTACCAGGTACCTAGAGACCACCCCCATAGCCCCAAGCCATTAACATACTTCAAATCGGCTAGTCCTTAACTATTTACCATTCTTTGCCTTTCCTGCAGAAACCCCAATAGAGGCCATGGCCTAAGTGCTCCCCAACTTCTGTCTTGTCCCTTGACTACTCTGGTGTTTTTCCACGTGGTGCTGTGTCTCCTGTCTCTAGGACTATATACTAAACTCTGTTTTCCAGAACTTCTCCTTTGTCTCTTCTCATGGCTGAACTTGATTGACCATCCCCAAAACAAATACAAGCCAGAAACCCTCATTAAATGTTAGATGTTGCTGAAGTGTGATGGTTGCTGTTATTCCTAGGCTTCTATGAACACAGTGTGCAGGGGCTCTAGTTACCCTACAAATTATACATTTTTAGTTTCTTTTACTAGTTTTTGTTTTCATTACTGCCCTGAGATGCGGGCAAGAGGGATCTTTGCTCGGCTTCCCTTGCACATTTAAAAATATTATTTATATTGAGATATAATACATGTTCAGTAACATTCACTAATGATCAGAGTACAATTTGATAAGGTTTGGCAGATATACAGAGCCGTGTAACCACCGTGATCATGACACAGAACATTTCCATCATGCCCCAAATGTCCTTGTGCCTCTTTGGAATCAATCTTCTCCCCCTTCTCTTGGTCCTTGGCAACCATTAAACTTCCTGTCGTTATAGTTTTGTTTTTATAAAGTTGTGCGTAAACGGAAACTATACACTATTGAGGCAAAAGATTATGTCTGGCTTCTTTCACTCAGCACAGTGATTTTGAAATTTATCTATGTTGTTTCCTATCAGTTTGTTATATTTTATAGCTGAGTAGCATAAGATTATTTTTATTCAAGTATCAGGCAAGGGACATTTATGTTATTTCCAGTTTTGAGCTGTTATGAATAAATGCTGTAAACATTTGAGCACAAGTCCTTGTGTGGACATATTTTTTATGGCTCTGGAGTCAATATCTGAAAGTAGGACATTTAAATCTTATGGTGAGTGGATGTTTATAAGAAAATGATAAACTGTTTTCCAAAGTGGTTGATACTGTCTTGCATTTGCAAGCAATCTATGAGAGCTCCCATATCCCCACATTTCTTGCCAGCACTGAGTACTCAGTCTTTCTGATTTTAGCCATTCTAGTGAAAGTGTCATGGTAACTTCTTGTGGTTTTACTTAGCATTTCCCTGAAGACTAATGATGTTAAGCACCCTCTTATGTGCATACTCGTCATTCTTCTTTGGATGATATATCTGTTCAAATCTTTTGCCCACTTAAAAAAGTGGGTTGTTTCTTTGTTTTATTCACAAGAGTTCTTAACATCCTAGATATAAGATTTCTCCCTACATTTTCTTCTAGAAGTTTTGTAGTCTTCGGTCTAACACTTAGGTCTATGGTTTATTTCAATGGGAGTTGAGGATCAAGGAAAAATATATAACGGATATATGGATATCCAGTTGTTCTACCTCCATCTGGTAAAAAGCCCATCCTTTCCAAATTGAACTATGTTGCCCCTTTGTCAAAAACCAATTGACCAAAAATATGTGGGTTTATTTCTGGCATCTCTTCTGTTTCATTGAACTATCTTAAATGGAATCTTAGATTGTTGATTTGACACATATTCTTTTCTAATATAAATATTTAATGCTAAAATTCTTTCTAAATGCTGCTTTAGCTGTATTTCATAAATTTTTGTATATTTGCATTTTTATTCAGTTTAAAATATTTTCTAATTTCTCTTGGTTTTTTTTCTTGGCTTATGTGTTATTTAGAGATATATTATTTAATTTCCATTTTATTTGAGCATTTTTTCCAGATATCTTTTTGTTAGTCATCTTTGGTTTAATTCTGTTATAATCAGAGAACATACTGTATGATTTTAATCTCCCTTAAAATTTTTCATCTACTTGTTTATCAATTACTGATAGAGGAATGTTGCAATCTGCTACAGTGATACCGATTTTATTCATTTCCCTTTTCAGTTCTATTATTGTGGATTTGTTTGTTTTTCCTTTTAGTCCTGCCAATTTTGTTTTATGTATTGAAACTCTATTAGTAGGTGTATTAAGTTTAGGATTATAATGTCCTCTGGGTAAATTAGTGCCTTTATTATTATGAAATATTTCTCTTTATTCCTGACAATATTTTTGTTTTGTTTTGAAATCTTTGTCTGGTATTAACATAGCCACTCTACTTTTTTGTAGATTAGTGTTTTCATGGTATATCTTTAAATAGTCAATTATATTTCAAAGAGCTAAAAATGAGAAAAATATATATTATATTTTCCCACATATTTATTATTTCTGGCATTCTCCATTCCTTTGTGTAGTTCTAAATTGTCATCTGGTATCATTTTCCTATGCCTGAAGAACTTCCTTTAACATTATTTGTCATTTAAGTCTCCTGCCAGAGGCAGGAGAATAAATCCAATCCCTATTACTCTTTTGTGGTCAGAGGGAAAATCAGGGATTTCAGTCCTAACTCTTCAGAGTCCTGCTGTGGCACTTCTATGGCTGTACCTTTCTCCACAGTGTGAGGATTCACTGGGGCCAAGGGGAGATACTCACTCAACCCATGTTCTCCCTCTACCTAGGCCATATTCTGGATACTCGGGACCCAGGAATTTTCTATTTACACATCACAAGCTGACTTTCAGCCCAGACCTCTGCTCCTGGATCATCCTTTTAATGGACACAGGGTGAGTATTTGCTGTGGTCATATGGACAAAGCTCAGATGTGTGTGCTAGGGTATCCAACTGTGTACTCAAGTGGCTCCTTGTAGTATAGGATGGATCCAGGGTGAGAAAAGAAGGGAAGTGGGGCATAGGTGCCGTCTCCTCTCCACGGCACCATATTCTGGTATGGAATTCTGAGTCCAAAAATTCTAAATTCAATCTAGCATTCCAGGATGTTATGATAATATATTTTCAAGGTAGGAGGATGAAATATATTTTATTTAACACTGTGTCAGCCTTAATTCATAACTTTTAAGTATTAGATATGGAGTGTAGGCCTTCGGATGTATTCTTGCCCTAGGCCTGGCAAACGTACTAGGTGTGGGCTGGGTTTTTTTTCCCTTACTGCCCTTTAAATGAACGTGTTTCTTGTATTTGCTCTTTATCCTCTTCTTTTGTCACTCTATAGATTTGATGATAATCTCTATTCCCAAAATTTCCACTAACACAGGTGTATGACAGTACAGAAATGCATTAAGATTAGGTTTTAAAGCATCAGTGGAAACAAACAAGACAGACAAGACTGAAAATGGCTCTCTGGGCCGGGGAGGGGAAGAGAGAATATGCCATTAGGCAATAGTGTATTAAACTAATTACCCGAGAAGCTCATGAATAAATCAGTGAGGGCTGAATAGTATAATGGATGAGTCCACCTGAGTCAAATTCTGCTCCTGCTACTTACTAGCTGAGAGGCCTTGGGTAAGTTTCCTAATCCATTTGTGCCTTGGTTTCTTTATCTATATAATGGGTATAATAATATAACCATCTCATGGGATTATTTTAAGAGCCAATGATTTAATAACTATAGAACAATTGAAAGAATGCCTGGCAAATAGTAAATTCTCAATGTATTTTAGCTAATATATTAAGGAAGTACATTGTCAGGGTTCAAGCTGTGTTTTCTATATG
This sequence comes from Mirounga angustirostris, assembly GCF_029215605.1. Taxonomy (NCBI): domain Eukaryota; kingdom Metazoa; phylum Chordata; class Mammalia; order Carnivora; family Phocidae; genus Mirounga; species Mirounga angustirostris. Next base: position 172,324,755 of record NW_026991710.1, read on the forward strand.
TCTCTGTTGCATATTTTAGAATTGGATAATCTTCACTTGCCAATATTAGGATAATCTATGGCTTTAGCTGCATGTACTTCAAAGGTGGCTACGTACTCCCCAATCCTGTTACCTCTTCCTGGGCACATGTTAAGATGTTATTTGCCAGCTTTCTTTGATGTTATGTTGGGGCTATGTGAGAGAGTTCTGGAAAAAGAAATGTGTACAGAATTTATGTACATAATTTTTAGGCATGGTCACAAATCCTCTGGTTACACTCCTCTCTCTTCCCCCATCTACTGACTAGATTATTCCAGGATTACTTTGAACCTGTAAAATGACAAAGCCATAAATAGAAGCACTTGGATTACTAAATCATAGCTTACAGGGGAATCACTCAAAAGAACCACCAAACCAAGAATATTCATAATGGATTTAAAAAAATTTTTTATTACATTAAGCCAATAAGATTTTGGGTCATTTGATACAGCTGTTAACCTATTCAAATATAAATGTTTATCTGTCGAAGTAGGGTTCTTTCATAACAAAAATTTGAAATATATGTTATTGGCTCAGCAATTGGCTATGGTCAGTAAGGAAACTGAAATTGGCAGCTGGAAAAATGGTAATCTTATTATGCAGTGGCAAGACATTTTGTAAAACTTTTCCCTGTGAACACTTGGAAGGTAAAACACGTGCCTATTGAAATTGAACTCTAGGAGAGAAATGAGAAACATAACTCTAGTGGTGTGTGGTTTTTATTGGCCGTGTTTGGCCAAGAAAAAAGCTTGAGAAAGAAATGTCTAGTTTGTAAGCATAAATGAAAGGGAATAGGGAGAGTCTGGGAAATTCAGTTCTGCAAAGTTGAGAAGTCAGCTGTTTGTAGAATCTGAACTGTGGGAAATGGAACTTAAAACAAAAAACAAACTTTAAACACTTGCAGCTCAGTAAATCTTTCCAGGTGAATCAAGTGGTTCACGAAAAAGATCAGTTTAAGGATAGCTATACAAAAGTTATAGCTGCAAGGTAGCCTATTATTAAATTGAGAGAGATTAGTATAGTGGCAAGAAACAGAGAGATAAAACATATTTGAGAATTATGTCTAGGAGAAATCTTTGAAGGTGGTTTCTGGCACATAAAATTGGTAGGAAGCAAATTGATCAGAAGCCTATTAAGCTTTTGAGGAATTTTTATCTCCAAATAAACCACAAACTAAACAACAACAACAACAATAAAAACACCAGGTTTGAACATTTCAGACTTCAGCCAACCATTGGAACTTCAAATTTCCATAAACTTTAGGCTAACTTCCAAGGCTCCCAAAAGGCATGCTCCCTCTCTCTCACTTCACATGTGGCCAAAGAGAATAATGGACAAGGTGGAGCTCACAAAGGATGGGACCAGAGCCACAGAAAAAGATGGACAGGGACATTCTTAGCATAAGAAAAACATTATCAAACAGCTTTTCCTACCACCGTTTCAGGGTTTTCACATTTTCTACCCAAAAGGACTTGAGTGTTGCTATAGATCTTTGACTTCTAGGCTTTTCCACTTGCTCCTTTTGTAAATAGGGGTGTTTATTACTGTTACAGTGCCTCTGTTCCACCATTGCATATTGGCTCTCCGTGTGTGTATGGTCATGGACAGAAAATTTATCTTTTAATTCATAGGTTACCAGAACACAGGGAGCCATAACTAGTCCTAATGGGAGGACTAGGCATCATCTGGAGATCCTGAACTCTGAACCAGATGTAATGATTGGGTGTGATTTGGGGTTGTTCTCATTAGTGAGGGGGTAAGTGTACTTTGCAGATAGGAGGAAGAGTGAGCTGAGAATTTGGTGGACAGAAGGAAGCGTATAGTAGAGATTGACTAAATGCTCAGCAATCATATTTCCACCTCTTGAGTACACAAGAATAATGTATTTCTCCATTTCTCTCTAACTTAGATTAAAATCACGTGACCAACATTTGGTCAATGGTATGTCGTGGAAGTGATGCATGCTATTTCAGGACTGGCCACAAAACTCTATGTGCAAACTTTTCTCTTTTCCCTTATCTGCTGACTGAAGCTGTCAGGGGTACCTTGGAGTCACAAGATAGAAGCAGCCTGGGTTTCTGAGATGCTGCTTGGAGAAAAGCTGCGAGGAGAACCACCTGACCAGGGATGTGCACCTTGGAATTTATTTAATCAAGAAAATACTTGATAGTATTCAGTGATTGGGTGTGTTTGTTCCAGTGGTTAGCATATCCTGAGTAATACACCACATTATGTATTGTGGAGAGGAATAATAGAAAGTATGATAGAGAGTAATCACTTAAAATGGCATCTTTGTTATTAGAAATGGAATGAAGGCAATTTCTCATTCTGATCTCCAGAATAATCTTGAACCCTGCATGGGTTCAAAATATTGAGTCAGATGTTTAGAAGGGTAAATGTTTAGAGGATAAATACTGGTGGTGTTCTGGGAGCTTATCTTAGTGGTAGGTATTTGAAGGGCAAACGTAAAAGTAAATCAATGAGTTTACCACCCCTAATTTCCTTGTTTTAGAAAATAAATATTGTCTAGGGGAAAAAGGGAAGAGTATGATGCATCTGTCAGAAATGCTAAGTTCAAGGATATCCCATCTTTTCCCAAAGTTCAAAACAGTTATTTTTGTGTGGGCCTGAAGTCTGAAGTTTGTTTAGGGTGAATACTGTTTAGGGTGAAGTGTGTGTGTGTGTGTGTGTGTTTCTCCAGGGTGTGCTATTCTCATGACAGGGATATCTTTGAATATGGGCTGGAATGGTCCATGGAGATGTTGCAAGTCTAGAATTGAGAAAGCAGAAGTAACTTTTGAAGGGTCTCACAGGACAAGTATTTGTTGTAGCACATGTTCTAGAAATTAGTTTCTTTTCATCACTGTACAGTTTGCCTGAGGGCCCAGATAATAGCTTGGGGAATTTGGAAACCATAGAAAGTCTTTACATCAGACATATGATTATGAACTATTTTAGGGCCAAAAAAGTCTTAAGCTATTAGTAGATACTGAAGATAACATTGAAGGAGGCTTGCTTAAAGAAGCAATGCCTATGGGCGCCTGGGTGGCTCAGTTGGTTAAGTGACTGCCTTCGGCTCAGGTCATGATCCCGGAGTCCCGGGATCGAGTCCTGTATCAGGCTCCCTGCTCAGCGGGGAGTCTGCTTCTCCCTCTAACCCTACCCCCTCTTGCACTCTCTCTCTCACTCTCTCTCTCTAATAAATAAATTAAAAAAAAAAAAAGCAATGCCTTGGGGTGCCTAGGTGGCTCAGGTGGTGAAGCATCTGCCTTTGGCTCAGGTCATGATCCCAGGGTCCTGGGGCCAAGCTGCACATGGGGCTCCCTGCTCAACAGGGAGTCTGCTTCTCCCTCTCCCTCTGCTTGCCACTCCCCCTGCTTGTGTGCTCTCTCTCTCTCTTTCTCTCTGTCAAATAAATAAAATCTTAAAAAAAAAAAGAATCAGTGACTTGAGAATACATGAATCATGTCAATCTAAGAAATCTGGTGAATTTTATTTTATTTTTTTAAGATTTTACTTATTTATTTGAGGGAGACAGAGTGAGTGAGAGAAAGAAAACACATGAGTGGAGGGAGGAGCAGAGACAGAGGGAGAAGCAGACTCCCCCACTGAGCAGGGAGCCCAATGAGGGGCTGGATCCCAGGACTCCGGGAGCCAAAGGCAGATGTTTAACTGACTGAGACACCCAGGTGCCCCAAGAAATCAGGTGAATTTTATATGAAATTATTTTGGAAAGTCCAATCAAATAGCATGAATTAATTCCCTGATGTCACTGATTTTATCTTGTACCCGTTGCAATTAGACTTTTACTCCCATCTTTTCACTGAAATGACTTTCATAATGACCCCAATGACTCCATGTTGCTAATCCAAAGGTTATTTTCAGTCATCTTATTTGGTTTTTCAATTGTATTTGACATACTACTTATTATCTTTTCCTTGGAATAACTTCTCCATTTGGATTCCAGGACACCTCACTCACCTGGGTTTTCTTTAATCCCTCTTGTTTTAAGTTCTTATTTTCCTTTGCTGGTTTCTCCTCATCTCCCTGACACCTACATAAATGTTAGCATTCCCCAGACTTACTCTTTAGATCTTTTTTCTTTTCTATCAACACTCATACATTTGGTGACCTCACCTACTATCTTGGTTTTAAATGCCATCCATATGCTCATGATTTCCAAATCTGTATCTCCAGACTGTACCTCTTCTCTGAACTCCAGACTCATATACCAAAATGCCTCTTGGATATGCACTCTTAATTCTTGCAGCCATTTCAAAATTTACTCCTGATAGTCCCCTGCCAATCCTTCTTCTCAAATGCTCTTTCCAGATCCATAAACTACAACTCAGTCCTACTTATAGCTCAGTATAACCCTTAATTCACCTCTCATACCTCACTTCATATGAAAGAGCAAGTCCTTTGTTTTTGCCTTTAATATATATCCAGAATACAAATACGTTTCACTATCTTGGACTTCTGCTTATGATGAACTAGCCAAATAATCCTTCGTCAGAGAACAACAGAAAACCTGGATAAAACACAGAAGAAAATTAATTTGAAGGCATAAAAGAGCTATTAATGCGTCCAGGACTTGAGTGGCTAAGATCTCAGAGAGAATAGAATATACTGAGCAAGACCAAAATTTTGTATCATTATTTCTCTTATTTGTTGATTCATAAACTGCATGGTGAAAAAAGCTATGAAGCTCAGGAAGTTGTAGCCAGAGGTAAGGAAGCTGATTAGAACTTTCCTCAGTTTCATGGGACAGGGAGACATATATTGGAGTTTCGATATTACAAGGATTTGATGACACAAGACTCCAGAGTGAAGAGAAACACAGGAGAGTGAATCTCATATTCCACATTGCTTTATCACACAAAAGCATTTGTCTTTTCATAAGACGTCAAGGGCTGAAGGGCCATGAAGCCAAGCAGTTATTTTTTACAGTCTCATAGCACTAAGGAGACAACATTTAGAATTCAGAGCCCTTGTAAACATATCAAGCTTTTAGTTAAAACTCCTGCATGTCTACATCTCAGGAGTGAAGGAAAACCAAAATTAGATAAGACTTTTTAAGGACTGAAATCCAGCCTTGAGTATGTTCAGTTCTTGATCAGATCAAGATGAACTACTCCTATTCCAACTTTTTGCCCAAAGTTAACATAAATCCTCTCTGGAAGAAGATAATACCCTCCATAGTCTTCACAGTTTTTCATGACACAAGGCCATTTAATAAAATGTGACCAATAATGTATATTCACTAAGAAAGTACTTAGCATCCAAGAGATGACTAAAATCAAAGAATATAATATAAATAGACTTAAAATTATTAGAGTTATCAGATACAGATTTTCAAGAATATAGATGGCAAAATGGAGAATTTTAGCAGAAAACAGGAATCAATAAAAATATTAAACTGATATTATAAAACTGAAAAATACAATAACAGAAGCTAAAGACTTAATAGGTGAGTTTAATATCAGATTAGATAGGGCTGAAGAGTGAGTTGATAAACTGGAGGAAAGATCAGAAGGAAAATATCCAGACTAAAACATAGAGAAAAAACATTGAAAATTACAAAAAAAGGCTTAAACAATATGTGGGACAGTAAAACAGTCTGATACAAATATAACTGGAGTCACATGTTGGGAGGAGAAAAAGAATGGGACAGAAGCAATATTTGAAGAGATAATGGCTGAGAATTTCCCCAAACTGATGAAAGAAGTCAAGCCATAGATTCAAGAAGTACTTTCACTCACCATAGGATAAATACTAAGAAAACCAGACAGAGGAACATCATAATAAGGCTGCTGAAATAATCACAAAGAGAAAACCTTAAAAGTAGCTACAGAAAGAAATGACACTTTAAAAGAATAGTTGCCTGTCAGCTGATATCTCAAAAGAAATGATACACATGAGATTAAAAAAAAAAAAAGGAATTCCATCTCTAAAATGCTGAAAGAAAATTATAGTCTATCACACAGCAAGCAACCAAGCAAAGATAATCTGTCCTAAAGACAAACAGTGTGGAGATAGTATGATATGAGATTTTGGTAAACATCAGACTTATTCTGACTATGCCGCCAGGTAACATCAGAGAGTTGCAATCTCCTTATAAATTATGAACTAACTACAAGCCCAGCTGGTTATTGAATTCTTGCCTCATCCCAATCTACCCCCCTCCACATTTAGGAAGTGATTACAAAGCCTTCTTTACCAGAGGGCTTGGTAAGAGGGAAAAGGATGATGTGGAATTTTCTCAGCAAAATAATGATGGGAAAGTGAATGAGGCAGGTGAGGAGAACCTAGGAGTTGTAAGCCTAGCCAGTAGCTATCAGAATCTGATAATCCTGAACTTGAGCCCTAAATCGGTGGATCTAGACTGGCCACTTAAGCTAATTCCTCTGATGGAGGTTGGAGGTAACACACAGTTAGAGAGGAGCCAGATCTGACTGAATTATGATACATCTGGACAATGAGTAATGATTTTACCCAGCTGCTTGGGAGTGCCAAGTGTGAGTGTGGCAGCCTAGGGAGGATTGTGAAGAACAGATGGGATGTTTGGGAAGAAATCACTTTATTTGAATGTACTGAGCTTGACTTTTTATTGTATTGTGTGAGTAACAACTCATTAGAGAGAGTGGCCCAAAGGTTATTATAAATGCATTTCTGAGGGAGAGGGGGCAAAAGGACAATGCAATGGTGTGCTGGAATCAGTTTCTACGGATTGATAAGAACCAATTGTGCATATCACTTCTCAATCTCATATTCAGTGATGTGTTTGCTAGCTTGAAATCTTCCATGGTGGGGGATTTACAACACAAAAATTTGACAAGTGCAACAAATTAGGGCTTCCCCACCCCCACCCCCACCCTGAGATCCGGTTGATACATTTGCCAGTACACCATTGGAGCTGTGTCATATGGCGAGATTTCATAGCATGAATTATTGGGACAATCTGGAAAAAAGATGACATTACATATTTTAAATACTGATCTCTCCCATTATATAACTCAAGCTCAGACTTCTCTCTAAGATTCGGTTCCATTTTTTTCTCATACCTTCTGGATCTTACCCCCAGATTTACAATAAGCACTTCAAATTTAACTTGTCTAAAATTATTATCTTCTCTTCCAAACCAGTTTTTCTTCTGGCATTCTTTACTGTATTTCTTGACAACAACTTTACCCAGGGACCCAAATCAGAAACTTAGATGCCTCTCTCATCATTTTTCTCCAATGATCACTGGGTTTTGATAAGTCAACCTAATTAGCATATAATATATTTATTTCCTCATTTTCTCTATTAATCCTGTAGTCTTGGATCAGCCTCTCATGCTCTTTTTGCCTTACTCAGTGTCTTCAAACACATAATCATTAGAATCACATGAATACTAACTAAAATACAGATTTCTGACATCTTTTCTAGAGGTTTGGGTTTGGTTATGAGAAGACTAGAATCTATATTTTTACCAGGTGATCCAGAATTTAGATGACTCTAATTCTTAACTACGTATGGAAAATACTCAGGTATAGGGTAAAAATCAATATTTCTAATCTTGGAAGACAAGCCCAGCCATAATCAGCCCTGTGCCTGTTTCTCTACCTTTATATCACACTGCTTTCCAACACATCTCTTACTACCTATATTTTTTCATCAAATATTTAATGTGCTCCAACTATTTATCAGGCTCTGTCTTAGGTGCCAGGAGTTATAGTGTGAAAACAAATAAGTTGTTTGTTCTCACAGAGGTTTATATATAAATAAGCCAGATTTCACTGTTTGGACGTCACTGAGCATACATTATTCCTAGGCATATGTTTACACGTTTGTTCTTTATGTTGCTTTGGTCTGGGTGCCTTTTCTTTCAGGTTCCTTCTTTGATTACCTTTTTGTTTGTGCCACCATTGTTCCTAGTTCATTCCTCTATTATACAAGGTTGATTTCCCTGTCTATCTCTCTTACTAAACTGCTGGCTCCTTACAGGCAGTCTTTCAAACTCTAGAGTTTAGACCAATAATTGATATAAAATTATTGGTCTAACATTTACTGAATGAATATTACTCAGCTAGTAAGTAGCACAGTAGAGATTTGAATTTAGGAATATCTGACTCCAAAGTCATGTCCTTTTAACTATACTTCACTCTGTCAATAAAGTATGGTTCGCCTCATCAGAAGAGCCATTCTTTAATCATGTAAAGAGAATCAAATAATGCTTGAAGACAGAACTACCACCTGTCCAAAGGGAGATGTGCCAGATAACCACTTTAGTTGATCAATATCCAGTTCAAATTGGAAAATTCATGCCAAAGAGTATTCTTTGAGATTTATTAAACTAACAAAAGAAGAAGACAAATATCTCCCCTTGTCTTGGCTTAATATAGGTATAACTTAGCCATGCATATACCTTTATCCTTGCTAGGGAAGGTGACAGGCTAAGACCAGGTGATGGTATTTCCTAATACCAATCTAACCCATTAGTCTTAAACTTATTTCTAGCTATAGGTCAAGCACAGTACTTGGCACACAAAATTCCTCAGAAGCATTTTCAGAAATATTGGATTAGAAGAGGATGCTGATATAATTTGGCAGAAAATGAACATAACTCTCAATCAATTTAAGCTTCCGCTTTATTGAGGAAATTAATGCAACTCATATGATTTTTATTCTTTAGCAAAAAGAATTGGGGCAGCAAAAGATAATGGATAAAATTTAGAGTGTCTGTTCTGTCATCTGATTTGGGAAATGTGTGCTGACTCTGCTAGTTCTATTAAAGATGCTGTCCATAAAATACACCTGGACTAGTTTGGTACAAGTTATTTTAGAGCTGTGAGAAGGACCATTATTAATAAAAACTTCTCTTCCCCTTATAATTAATTCATGGCCTTGCCACCAGAGTGTTCTTCTTATATCATAAATTTTATTATGTCACCCCCCCGAAAAGCTTTTGATGACTCCATGTTTCCTGTAAGAATATGTGAAATTCCTTAGCTTAACATGTAAGATTTCTACAAGCTGATCACCACCTATCTTCCTATTCACAATTCATTTTTTTCCCTCAATTCCAAGTACATATTACATTCTTTAATTACACCAGATTGCTCACGCATAAATTCCTCTGATTTCCTTTCTCTATGTTCTTGATTAAGCTATCTTATCTGTCTTCATGCCTTTCCTCCTTATTATATGGCAAGCTACTGCTATCACTATTGATGGTGTTCCCTCCCATTCCTGACAGCCCCTTGAGAAGTATCCATTGTCATCTATATTCACACATAATTTATATGTACATGGGTGAATCAAATCCTAGACACATGGTCTGAGAAGTACAAGTATAATTAAGGGAACAGAATACTCAAAAACGGTTCCAGAAAATATGGGGTGTATGGTTGCCGTAATTATGACAGTTATCACTAGTACCTTGAGTCAAGCATTATATTGTATGAATTTATGAATAATTTCTTGCCCACCATTCATTTATTTATTTTTCCAATAAATATTGTCAAGTGCCTATCCTGTGTTATGCCCTGTCATAAGCAATGGGGATACAGAAAAGGAGAAATTTTCTCTTTTCATGGCATTTATGTTGAAAGAGGCAGACAAGAAACAAACAACTAACAAAATAATTTGAAACAATGGTTATTACTATGAAGAAAAAAAATCAGTATGATAGTGACTTGCGAGATAAGCGTGAGCAACATTAGATGTGGGACAATTCTATAATATGGAGATTTTTCATAGAGTGTCAAAAAGACAAATAATACAATAGAAAAATGCAGAGAGGATTAGAATTTAAAAAATCACAGGAAAACAAGCTCAACGGCCAATAAACAATGAAAAGATGCTCAAATTCATGTATAATAAAAGAAATTCAAATGAAAATAAAGATGAAATATCACTTTATATCCATTGGATTGGCAAAATCAAAGAGAGCTATAAAACCGATGGCTGGTAGGGATATGGGGACAAGGGTTCTGCTATACACTGTTTGTTCACAGTCTTTCTAGAAGGCAACAGAGTAATCTATTAAAACTTAAAATGCAGTTGCCATTCAACTCAGAAATTCCACTCCTGGGAATCAAAGAAACAAAAGTGCCCATTTGTAAGGTCACACGTTGGGGGATGTTTATTGCACCATTGTTTGTACTAGCCAAGGGACCTTTGGTCAAATGGCCAAAGAGACACCTTATCAATATGGAAATGGCTGATTAAATTGCAATATATCCACATCATGAAACATTATGTGACCAGCAAAAAGAATGAAGTGCAACCCTCCCAGATGATTGGAAGGAATTTCCAAATTTGGACATCCTTCATGATGGATTTTATACTTTTATCAATCTGTTGATTAAGAAAATATATGATTACTGGGGCGCCTGAATGGCTCAGTCATTAAGCATCTGCCTTTGGCTTAGGTCATGATTCCAGGGTCCTGGGATCAAGCCCCGCATCAGGCTCCCTGCTCTGCGGGAAGCCTGCTTCTCCCTCTCCCACTCCCTCTGCTTGTGTTCCCTCTTTCACTGTGTCTCTCTCTGTCAAATAAATAAATAAAATCTTAAAAAAAAAAAAAGATAATATATGATTACCAAAAGACATTTTGGATTCCATTAGTTTTTAAACATATTCACATTTTATCAATCTCAATATTATCTATACACATTTGAAATATGGTAGCACATATGTTTGTGAGACATACTATTTATTTACTCTACATGCAAGGTTTAGTGTAGATACGAATTTATGGAAAATTGACTCTGTGGCCCCTAAAGAGTCAATGGTCCTCATGTTTGGAATGAATGAGCTGGACCATAGAAAGAACACATCTTATTATATAGAGTTGAATGCCAGTAAATATCTTAATTCTCCATGAGTGTTTGCATTTTAAGACATTGCACTTACTCATCTGATTACATCTTTGGTGTCTTTTTGGGCTGGTGCCAAAGGTGTGTGGGTGGTGCAAGAGGAGAGAGAAAGAAGCTTCTCCATGGTACGGTTAATCACAATAGATGTAAAATCTGTCCCTGGCTTCCAGAGTGCGAAATTATAACTGATAATATTTACTGTTCTACTTCTCAAGCTACATGTAAAAGCAAATTCAGGAAAACCTTATGTGTTTTTTTTTTATAATGAAATATTCAAACCTAAAAAGAAAATGAAGAAAATTGTAACAAATACCTGTGTACCTAACACTGAGAGCAAATAATGCTAAAGTTTCATCCTATCAGACTTTTTTTTTTTGGAGTCTTAGCTATTTTTTATTATTGTATAGCAATAGGTTCATCCTTTTATATTAGTAGACAAAGACATATTAGCTGCCTTTGAAAGGTAGCCTTATAGAAAGATATTCACTTGCCAACAAGCCTCAGATACCAGGTCTGTCATAATTTTTCTAAATCCAGACCATTTTTTCAGGCCAATTTTAGTGGACAAATGAAATTTCACAAACGGTAATATGTTAGTGATAGATGGATGTTTTTAAAAACACATGCTGACAAGGAGAAGATTTATTATGTCAAATATATTATAACTTCCTTCCTCTTCCTACCTCATTACAGTTTCCTCTTAGAAATGTCCCATTAAGGTTCTAGGATAAAAATGGATGACCAGGCTATGGTTTACACAACAGTGTTAATGTATTCAATGCCACTAAATTGTATACTCAAAGATGGCTGAACTGGTAAATGTTATGTTATGTATGCTTTACCACAATTTTTAAAAATGGACTACTGGATGCAGAAGTAATAGATTCCTGTATGAGAAATAATAGATTATATACCAATAATATACCATACACTAACCAAAAATTTCATAGAGTTTCAAAGGAACCCCTCATCTAAAATATCACTCTTCCATCTCAGCCAGAGGCATGCAGCAATTCAAGGCTCCAGGTTAACTGAAAAATAAAAACAAACAAAACAAAACAACAACCAACTGCTTAATCTTGTGTGGTTGGACTCAGATGAGTGGGAGTGGACAGAGGTAGCTGATAAAAGAGCTGGTTGGAGAGAAAGAGAGAGAAGGAAGTGTTGATGCTGTCTCTCATTTATCAACCCCTCATGACCTATCAGACTTTTTAAAAGACACAAAATATTACAGAAACTGTTGCAGTCCCTTCACATCCCTTCCCAGTCTCTGCTCTATTTCAACTGCTTAGATGGCATTCTAATAAATTCTAGCAATCGTTTATCTTTCCGGAGTGTGGAGGACCCATCACACTTCCTCACAGGGACCTGAATAGCAAGAGCACAGCCATCATATTTCAAAGCAAGGGTGGATCGTTATGCTGCATTTTTCTCAGTCCCTCTTACAGAGAAGAAAGGGAGCTTCCTTGCTCAAATCAAAGGACAATGGTATGCATTTTCTCCACTCACTTTGTAGTGTAGCACAAAGCAAATAACTTCTGTGGAATGTAGATATTGCAGGGCTTCCATTAGCATTACACATGTGGGCCTTTTTGTTTTTGTGTTCTCGGTAAAAAAAGGAAAGAATAAATCAAATATCTTACTCAGACCGGGTCTACATTACATCATCACAGCCAGCTGAAATGCTGAATGTTTATTTAATCATCTGGTTAGTAAATTATTCAGCTGGCTTTCAAAAACTGTTTAACATGGAAAATTTCAAATGTACAAAAAATATGGGCAATAGTATAATGAACGCTCTTGTGCAATTGCCAACTTCAACAATTATCCAATCATGACCATTTTCTCTCTAACCCTCATGAGGTGGGAAACCAAGGCCAAAGGAAATATTAAATATCCTTACTACTTACAGCCCACTGACAAGTCCTTGAAACAGGCAGAGTGACATTCCTCGAGGAACTCCGTTACCTCCATGTTAATACTTTGCTAAGGGCAAAAGGCAACCCTAGCCTGACACCCCAGGATCCTGTAAGTTTTCTTTAACATACAAAAATTCCTTTGGAAACTTCTTTTATCTCTGTCCCCAAGATATATGTTGGCAATCACCCCCCCAAACATATGACCCATCGATATACATCTGAAGGGTCTCATGACTAAAGTTTTACTGGACAGTAATAAATGACCTTTTCCTAACAACAGCTAGCCCCCTCAAGGTCCTGGAAACCTTGCTTCCAAAGTTCCTTCGAGACTTACACTATCCCTACCCCCCTCCCAACTTGAAAGTATGTAGTCAGCCACTCTTCATGACCCCAGTGCAGCTCTGCTTGCCTATGGGTCCTGTCCCTGTGTTTCAATGAAACCATCTTTTTGCGCCAAAGACACGTCAAGAATTCTTTCTTGGCCATCAGCTTCGAACCCCAACCATTTCATACATCACTACCTCTTCCACCCACCACTGTGTCATTATGAAGCAAATATCAAACACCATGTAATTCCACCCATAAATATATCAGCATGAATCTTTAAAGGATAAGGATGTTTTTAAAAACATAATCACAAGAAAAATTATCACCCTTCAAATATTAACATTTTCTTAATATTATCGAATACCAAGCAGGGTCCAAATTTTTCTGATTGTCTCACTATTTTTTTTTTTTTTACAGTCTGTTTGCTTGAATTGGGTTATAAAGTCTGTATCTTGTCATTGGTTGACATATCTCTTCAAATCTCTTTTTATTCTTGTGACTTGTTATCATTGAAGAAACCAGGTCTTTTGTCCTGTGAAGTTTCCCACATGGGGATTTTGTTGATTGTGTCTTAGTAGGTTCCTGTAACATGTTTTCATTCCCCTATATTTCTTGTAATTTAGAAATTAGATCTAGAGGGCGCCTGGGTGGCTCAGTTGGTTAAGCGACTGCCTTCGGCTCAGGTCATGATCCTGGAGTCCCGGGATCGAGTCCCGCATCGGGCTTCCTGCTCGGCAGGGAGTCTGCTTCTCCCTCTGACCCTCCTCCCTCTCATGCTGTCTCTCATTCTCTCTGTCTCAAATAAATAAAAAATAAAATCTTAAAAAAAAAAAATAAAAAAAAAAGAAATTAGATCTAGAGGCTTGACTAGATTCAGGTTCAATTCACTATTTTGTTTCTGGACCAGATTTGACTGATTTTAAAAGTGGCATTGATGAAATCAGTGTATGCGTAAGTAAAGAGAATTGGGGAGAGAGGGAAAGGGGAATTTAATGAAAGAAAAAAATCCATTTTCTTTAGAATTATGGTCTTGTGAATTCTTCCTATATGAGAATTTGGTCTTATCTAATATCTTTCAAACTGATCAGATATTTTTGTATCTAGGACTTGACAGTGAGACATAATCAAGGACACAGTTGCCTCTGTGATGGATGTGAGAATGTGATCTTGAGCCAAGTACAATTTTTTGTCTTTAAACTCAGGTTCACAATGACCATTCCATAGCATTATTTGGGTGCTCAAATGGAAAACAATGATGAACATGGAGAAGAGTATAAATCTAAATGTCATAGTGCTATGTATGGTGATTAACATAACATAATAAAATAAAAAAAAGTCATAGTGCTCATGGTGTGATATCCTTATCTAATGCAGAGGTAAACCTTGCATGGTCCTTTCCATCTGTAATAGGATATTGGAACAAGACAGCAGTGTGACAAAAATCAGATACAAAAGAGAATGGAAAACAAATACATATATGCAGTGTTTAATAAAGAAAATTTCAAGTACCTGTTCTTCAACAGTTGAACCCCCTTCACTTAGTTTGGGAATACAAAATGGTGAGGAAAGATTTTTGAAGAAGACATCTCTAAAGAATGATAGGCTGTACAGCATGTCTGTCATTTGGTGAAGGAGACTTGCAGGCAGCAACTTAAGGACATTAGATGTGACATCCCACCCCATTCCCCAGATGGCTGAGAGGCAGAGTGGAGTAGGTCTGACTTCTAACTTTGGAAACACAGAGGCCAAGAGTCAAGTGAAGACTTCCTTGGTGGTAGAACCAGGAGAAAGTTGTTATGTTGGGAAGGAACTACGTGCTTCCCGGAACTTGTCCAGATATCTGAGTGACAGAAGGTCCCTGCATAGGGAAGTCGGAGGTGAACATGGAATTCTAGGTGCAGCAGAAAACATTTCAAGTCACAATCTAGAACTAAAGATGGATTTACATGGGGCAAGAAAGGAACCATAAAGAGAGATTACCAGAAAAGCAAATTTTTGTGAAACTCAGAAAAAAATTTACAAGAGAAATAATTAGCTTTACGTACCTGTCATGCCCAGAGGGCACACCTGAAAATCAGCTGGGAAGCAGGTGTGATGGGGTTACCATCTCTGAAATTAAAAATTTTAAATTAAAGGAAGTATGTCTTTGATGCCCTCTTCATAGCATCCCCATTATTATACTTTACATTTGTGATGTTTTGCAGTTTCTATATATTCTCTCTCTTTATCTCTCTCACATTCATTTCTTATAATTTTCCTGGCCAATAATCTGGGAAGAGTAGACACTGTTTTCTCCACTTTATAAATGAGAAAAATGAGACCCAGAGGATTAACTGCCACCCAAGGTTTTATGTCTTTGATGTGATAAAGTTGGAGCAAGGATATAGGTCTTTTCACTTCTAGTCTGATATTCTGTATTTTCACTAGGTTTGATTATTTAATTATAAATCTTCATTCCATTTAGTGATCTGCTCTCTCATGAGCACTCCTTTCATAGAGGGTTACACTGAAGAAATATTAGAACCTTAAAAATCTGATTCAGACTGTGGCTCAGGGATTGCTGCCAAATTTTTGCAAAGTACTTTTCAATAATTCATAATTCCTTAAACATGGAAACCCACTGCCTAAATATAGCATGAAAAAATGTGCTCTGGTGCTTAGTTAAGCCAAAAGTTGCATATTTAAATACATTAGATTTCTCCTTCTCCTCATATAAACACATCCAATGTCACCCATTTATTTGTACAGAATGCTTTAAAATAACCCTTACTGAAATATGCAGGTACTTGATTTACCACTTTGTGGGCTTGTCATATTTGTGCTACTTTAGAGTTTTGCAATTTCAGCACTCAGTGCTTTCTTTTTCTTTAGTTTGACAAGACTATCAAATACCTTGTTGTTAGAACCTCTGCCCAAGATCCTAGGGTGTCGAAGGAGAAAGTTAATGGTGGTCTCCAAGGAACGACCAATGGGAAGATGTCCATGCTATTGGAAACCCAGCTTTAACCCGCCAGGAAGGAACTTGAATTCCCCAGGTGTACTTCTTATCTGTAGAGGGGCTGTAACACTCCTGGCCAGTTTGGGCTCTGAGGGCCTCAGGGTGGATGAGGACAGGCTTTTGGATAGAGGGTATCAAAGTGTTAATAGAATTGATCTCTTTAATGTCAATGAGGGCCTATCCTGAGAAGGTGTCTTTATGGGAAGACCAAAGACTTTTCATTATTTCAAGTTTCTGCTCAAGTAAAAGCTCACAGAATCCGTAACTGGAGTTGGCCTTCCATCCTGGCTTAGAGTGTCTATGGCTTGATTCCTATCCAATAACCAAGCTCTTAACTCCTGATCTCTATCCCTATACCTGTTCATGATAAATCTCAAGAGTGCTTTCTCTGCTCATCCTGCAGGTACAAAGTGACTGGCCATATTTCTGCCTGCTAGAAGTAATCATTCACACCATATCTAAATCTCTCCCATGGGTTTCATTTCATTCTCAGGTCTCAATTTAAGTGGTACTTCTGCAGAACAAATTTTCTTGACCGCTCAATCTAGGCTAGTTGCCCCTCTTTTATTTCACAGACACCTGCATTGTTCCCCCCCACCTTATTACAGTTGTCAAAGTTTGCATCTATTGATTTGTTTGTCTTTTACTTTATTTCTGTCTCCCTCCCCCCACCCCATCAGATGTAAACTCTATTAAAGCAAGGGTCAGGCCTGTCTTAACCACTGCTCTATCCCTGTTAGTTAATACAATGCCTGACCCATGGTAGGTGCTCAGTACGTATTTGTTGAATGAATTGTTGAATGAATTAATTCTTGAATTGTGTCCCACCTAAGTCTAGTCTGTTTGTCAACCTTCTATTGAATCCCACCCAACAAAACTTATGACAAAATGTAGTAACTAGTCATTTGAATTTATTCATGCTGGATATAAGGACATGGCTTATAGTGAATTCTCAACAAATGTTGAGTGAATGAATGAGTAGACCGAACTTAGCTGATTGAAATAGCAGAGTTTTATTCTACACACACAAGCTCTTTTATTGAAGCTGTTGCATTTAACAACAGTAACCAAGTAAGCAGGTCATTCCTTTTATGAACACACATTAGTTTTATTTGACAGAAAACCAGTACAACTTGAAAATGGCTGAGGCAGCCTTGGCAAGCATTTGAACCTGGAAAAATCTCTCTATTCACTCTCATTTATACCATGTAGCCACTTTCTTTAAGCAGATAATTTTTTAGAGGCATTTTTAATAATGCAATTTTTCCTTGTAAATTAATTATAAATTATAGATTGGGATTTAAATATCTTCCTGCCTTGTCTTTAACCTTTGGATCTGCATAGCATGAAAGGATGCCTAGTCTGAACAGAATGTTTCTGTCTTCTGATACAGGGCGGGTATTTACCTTGCATGAGCTGAGCTACTTAAAAAGAAAGATTTTACTTGATTTTCTAGATCTTTCAATAAGAAATGCTAATGTCATTTCCATTGTGCATCATACAAATCTGGTCTTTCTTATTTAATAGCTTAAAGTCATTTTTGTGAAGAACCACTATTTGTCACCAACCTCCATTGCTCACCTACTTCAAAACTACAAACTTTGCTTATTCCCATATACTCTGCATAAACATTCCCAGGGGAGTCCCATATCTCTTTGTTCACAGCAGTAACAGCTTCCTTTCAGCTATTTTTCTTGCTTGTATCTCTCATGCCACAAAAGTTAGTCAATACTACGAAGAGAGTTGTGATCCAAGAATCTCTGGGAGAGGGATGCCTGTGCAGCACAGTCAGTTAAGCATTTGCCTTTGGCTCAGGTCATGATCCCAGGGTCCTGAGAGAGAGTCCTGGGTCCTGGGATCAAGTCCTGCATCTGGGCTCCTTGCTCAGCAGGGAACCTGCTTCTCCCTCTGCCTGCCACTTCCCTTGCTTGTGCTCTCTCTCTCTCTCCCTCTCTCTTTCTCTGACAAATAAATAAATAAAATCTTAAAAAAAAAAAGAAGAAGAATCTCTGAGAGAAACTCTAGAATTCGAAAGATTGCTATAGGATTATGTTATCCTAATCTAGGTCCTGGAAGAAGGACATAAAAAGAGCACATACCATTTAATTCTCCCACTCAAGCACACTGTTCATACTGAAAACTGAAAAACCTTGTCTAGGGGCTCTTCAAGCTCTTACTTCATGTTACTTACCATTTGCTCACTCTGCTATTCCTTCTCTTGGGCTTACTAGTTTTCTGTACCACTCACTTAAGCTCTGTTTCTTGGTTTCTCCTTTCTGCCTGCTGATCTATAATGATCACCCCGTTTTCTACTTATTTCAATTTTGACCCCTGAATTTACCTGTGGAACATGACTTCTGTCCTCCATTTCACTCATGGTGACAATGGAAAGAGGAAATCTATCTCCAGGTTCCTAGCCCAGACAGCTCTGTCTCCTGTCAGATCCCATCAGATGTGGTTGGGAAATTGGGGAGTTGTGTAGGGTCTTAGGAAGGGTTTGCTGGAAGAAAGACTGCTGAGAAAATGAAGAGGAGGAAAGGCATTCCAGAAAGAGAGGTAAGAACAAAGGCAAGAAAATGCGAAATAAATAAGACACTTGGGAAGTTCAAAGTGTTTTTTTTGGGCTGAATGTAGAGAGAATATGATAAAGTTCTAAGATACAAAGTCAGAAAGGTAGGCAGGACTGAAATATCTATATATGCATAACTACAATAGCAGGTTTTACATAACAAAGTGCCCTGTGTGAGGTGGGAATGCTCAATGCTCCAGGAGTTTATAGAGGTTGCTTATAACCAAGATGATTAGGAAAAACACATAGAGCAACTGATATTTGAAATTGAGCCTTAATTTAAGGATATGCAAGATTTTTATATCAGGGATTAAAAGAAAAGGATAGGAAGAGAAGAATTTGCATTGAAGAATGAACAGTGACCAATATTGGGTATAGCTGGGCATTTTGAAAAGGACATGCCTTTTAATATGCTAACACATTTTTTGGCCTGAAACCAAAACTGTCTAATTCACATATTTTCTTTAACCTCAGTAGTGCATCATCTTTATCTTTTTGACAGACACTACCATTTTGTTCTTTGCGTTCTTTATTTATGCAAATGCATTATCTCCTTTGGGCTTTAAATTCTTTATGGGCAGGGAATTTGTCTCACTCAACTTTGTATCCCCCAACAAAGGCAAGCTTGGCCATAGCATGCACACAACAGGGCCCAATAGCTGTCTCTTGAATGTATAAATAAAGACCCAGGGTCTTCTTCATTTATTACTGTTGTTTAGACAGCCCCTTTTCAACTCCATGCAAACACTGATTTTTGGTTGGAGGAGAAAGTGTTGGATTAGGGGCCAGGAGATCCAAGGCCCAAATGTAGGCCGTACTAATCCAGTGTGCAATATTGACTCTAAACCTCATTGATCTAGATTGTTTTTCCTAACACTTTAGCCAAAAAGAACTAATTTTGAGTCATTTGTTCACCAGTTTTTATTTTTGTTTATATAGTCGTGACTATTCATTTTGCGATAACTAACTATGCCTGCCAAACCGAGTCTTGGATCGAAGTGGAGTAAGTGATATGACATGGATATTAAGGACCCGCTAAGGTCATTGGGAGCAATGTAATGGCATAGAAATATAAAATCTCCACTCTGCTTTTTTGAAACATTTAAAATAGCTGATAGAACTCTAAGAGTCTGAGGACTATAATTGGTAACACTGAACTAGATGGTCCCTCCTGACTCTAGTATAGATTTTTTTTTTCTTTTAAAGATTTTATTTATTTATTTGTCAGAGAAAGAGAGAGCACAAGCAGTGGGAGCAGCAGGCAGAGGGAGCGGGGAGCCTGATGTGGGACTCGATCCCAGGATTCTGGGATCATGACCTGAGCTGAAGGCAGACGCTTAACTGAGTGAGCCACCCAGGCGTCCCAGTATATAATGTTTTCTGCAGTGATTTCCCCAGCTTGATTAAGGAGGACTGCATACTACAGCATGATTTCAGAATCCTCTTATTTCCTCTAAAATTATCATAAGACATATATTTAAGTATTTTAAAGTGAATATGAAATAAACATAATCTGCTTTTAACCATTTGGAGGAACTAGGCACTACTGTTTGAGAAAATTATAGACTTCCCCGAATGGTAAGGAAGCCCAGGATAAGAATGATTGTTAGCAGCACTTGTCTAAACCATGTAAAGCCTGTCAAGGAAGACTGGATACAAGAGACTTTTTTTTTAAAGTTTTTTTTTTTTTCTGTCTAAAATTATAAATAGGCAAGCCAGGCTAGCAATTGTTCTAGCTCATCTAGGATTCCTTCTCAGTCCTTCCTTCGCTCTAGGCTCCTTTTTCATGTCAGTCAATGCCCCCCATGTTACAGTAACCCCTGAGAGGAAGTTGAATGTGCTTCTCTTTGCAGCACAAATTTCCACTTCTGTCAGAAGACAAGTAGAACAAATTGGGTTACAACAGAGAATGACATTAAGGTGTCAGTGGGATAAGTTCTTATTTAGTTTTATTAGCTGCCTTAGAAAGTGCAAACTTCAATAGCCATATACACTCTCCTGGGCAACAGTAAGTCTCTCTTGTGTTTTATTTTTAGCCTTGACAAGAAAGCTGTCTTTGCCAATTTGCCTCAAAACAGATGATGGATGTAATATTTATCCTCAAGGAAAGTTGTAGCCAGAGTAACAATAACCTGTATTTATATAATGCTTTTACATATTTTATATCATTTGATTTTTGTAGCAACTATGCAAGACAAATTGGCATTACTTCTTCTAAATGAGGAACCTGAAGCTCATAGGGGTTGATTGTCCAGTTTAAGGTCACACAAGTGAGTCGTAGAGAGCCAGGATTTGAATTCATACCTGTTTGTCACCAGTACCCATGATTTTCCTCTCCAAGATGTTGTTTTAAGATCTGTTATTATTGGGGCACCTGGATGGTTCAGTTGGTTAAGCATCTGCTTTTGGCTCAGGTCATGATCCTGGGGTCCTGGGATGGAGCCCGGTGATGGGCTTTCTGCTTAGTGGGGAGCCTGCTTCTCCCTCTCTCTCTGCCTACCGCTCCCCCTGCTGGGCTCTCTCTCTTTGTCAAATAAATAAATAAAATCTTAAAAAAAAAAATCTATTATTCTTTACTCCAGGGGCAGGAAGGATTCCCCTGCATGGTACACAGCTTAGGTGCCCCGTAGGCATATGCCCTGCATAAGCATTGAACCACAGTGAACAAAGGAAATCGTACTGCCTGAAAAGTGTCATTAGGTTTAGGGGAGCTGGCAAAGGGACAAATAAAACTATTAACTCAGTTTTAAAGAGGCAATGAATATTAGTGGAGGCAGAATTGAGGCAAAATCATTGAAGGAGTAGTGTTTATTTCATAAATACAAATGACCCATATGAAAATTATTCAAGTTTAATAGCTTAGAAATGCAAATATAGCAAAATGAGAAGCAAATTAATCCCATCAAAATGGCAAAGATTCTTAAAAAGTGATAAGATGCAGTTTTGTTAAGAATGAAGGGAAATGAACCTCTCATAATTGCTTTGGGGTTATAAATTGGTGCCGCTGACAGAAGGGCAATTTGGCACATTTATAAACAACCAGAGAAGTATGCATTATCATATAATGTCTGGCTTCCTGTGCTAGGTATTCTGCTAGGTGGTAGGAATATGATGGTAAGCAAGATATTGCCTCTGCCTTTTTGACAGAGGAGACAAGCACCTAAGCAAATACAATAATGTGATTATTTCATGAAGAGTATATAAGAGATATTCTTATTTTGCAATAATGGTACATGTATATGTGTAGAATATTAAATATACTAAAAAAACAAAGCTTAATGGTATTTGTCTCATCTTTATATTGTAGAATTATGAGATATTTCTTTTCTTTTTTCATATTTAAATATTTTTCAAACACTCCTTTAATATGAATGACTAGAATAATAATACGAAGTCACAAATTCTTGCCTTTTGTACTAGCCATGAAAATCAATCAGTTCATGAGTCAATAAGAATCAGACCTGTTGGCATATTAAAATGTAGAATTTTATGCCCGGCATACTTTGGACAAGTTTTTGTGTACCCATCTGAGATCTAAATCATCTCTTACTCAGTTCTTCTTTCTTGTACTGCATTCGAGTGTCTGGGCTGCTGGTATTCAGACCTAATTACCATTATTGGTTTCCAATACAATTTATCACTGGGACAGGAGTTTAACCTTGAACTTAAGCTCAATTGGCTAATGCCCTAGCTCTCCCTGGGGAAGTTGGTCACTCCAAACGGCTGACTGAATATTTCTAGGTACATCTCGATGAATACTTGAGAAACTCTTAGGGCTTAGGGTCTAGAGGCTTTTCAGAGCCATGTTCTTTCACCTCCTGCATTAAACTCAAGTTGGTTCTTGCTTCTAGGCTTGGAGATTTGGATTTTAAGGACCTGCCTCCCTTCCAGGGAAAGCAGCTCATGCACTGAGTTAGTTCCTTAATCCCATCACCTGACACCATGGAACACCCCTTTGCTTCCACTGGTTAGTTGGGAGACCCCAGAATGCCTTGCAGAGTGGGGTGTACCACAAAATCCCATTCCAACTTCTTTTGTTGGCTGTCCACCTGGCCTATATTTAGCCATGAGCTTTCCCTCAGTAACACCTCAAGCTTCTCATTAAAAACCTCCTGATTTTGTACTCAGGCTGCAGAGAAATTTGATATTTATGACAATTGGCAAGCTTTATTTTTTTCAAAAGTTAAATTAAATAATCACAAGGTCATGGGACTCTAAATATTCTTTCTTTTTAAGAAGTGATAAAATATTCTCATTTGGACATTAAATAAAAAGTAAAATATCTTCCAAATCCTAAAATTTATGTGTTGCCTGATAGTTCTATAATTAAAGTAATGGTTTATTTCACTTTATGGTCCACTAACAATAACAGAACTTAATTTAAAAAAATTGAAGAAACAAATGCTTATGGCAAATATTCTTGAGATATTTCAAAACAAAAGATAAAATATATCTAGATATCACTATAACATTAAATGAATTTGAAAGTTGACTTGTATATTATTTAATATTGTTCTCAGGATGGAAACACATTTGCTCTGAATGTCAGAAGTCCCCTTAGCTAGTTTCACAGTGGGGTACTTACCTTTGGTCTTAGAAAGAGGAGGAAAGTTGTGGCACAATATTATTTGACAGTGCTTGCCAGTAATAGTTTATCACCATTTTGGTGAAGTTCACTTATTTGCATGAAATAATTAAGAACAGGGGCGCCTGGGTGGCACAGTCAGTCTGACTCTTGATTTCAGCTCCGGTCATGGTCTTGAGGTCATGGGATCAAGCCCTGAGTGGGGCTCCCCCCCTCAGCAGGGAGTCTGCTTCTCTCCCTCTGTGGCTCCCCACCCCCCACCGCTCCCGTGCTCTCTCTCTCTCAAATAAATAAAATCTTTTTAAAAAGTGTGAAATTTCCTGACTTAAAAAAAAAAGAAATAATTAAGAACAGTAACTCTTCAAGTTATTTATTCCAGAAAGATCAATGACAATGTAGTATTAGAGGGTTCGCATGAAGTGAGGTCATATTTGTATTAGAGATCCATGGTTGACTCAAAGTATACACGATTTTCATGAAACTCAGTGGGACTTAGACTCCTGTATTTCCATCTCTATGCTATTAAGCCTGAATAGTTTTCATATGGGCCATTTGTATTTGCAAAACAAACACTATCCCTTCAATGATTTTGCCTCAGTTCTACCATTATGAGTATTATTTATTGCCCCTTTAAGTCTTAGCCTCTTAAACTCTTTCTTTTTCCCTTTCTCCCTCACATCTTAATTTCTGGCCATCTCATTTCTTATCATTTCCTGAGGACATTTGTTACCAATTATCCAAGCAGCAAAAGAAAAAAAATATTGAACTAAGTCTGACTTTCTGTGCTAGAGATCTGAAAATTCTGTTTGTATGTCCTTCAGGGTGAGAAAGCAAATTTCCTATTCAGCCTATCTGACATACATTTATATACACAAAAACCACCCACATGTTAGCTTCCCTCCATTAAGAATCCAATAGCCTTCACAAGTATATTTGGGAAAGAAGAGCGATTTGTCCTACATTCAACCCTGAATTCTTCCTGTTGAGAGAGCCTTGCCTGCCACTGTCCTATGCTTCTGGCATTATGAGTCACCCTGAGCTCCAGGACTGCCTTCTCAGCAGGGTTAAGGATGTGGCTCAATCGGCCTTAGCAGGAGACTGAAGTGAAAAGGCCACGCCTCCATTTATTATTTGTAGTTGATCTGCATCATTCTCTTTGAGGACCCAGTCTTGGAACCACCTTACAATATTTGGGGAATCACTGACCTTTTGAGGCAGAGCTTGCTTTTTACTCTGAAAGCATACCGGACATTCCCATGACCCTTTGTGGGGAGGGTTTTATCACGTGGCCTGACCACCCTCCATCGGATACAAAGACTGAGTCAGAAGCTATTCCTATGACGAAGTGGGGGACCCTTCAGAAGCTCTTCTGGGGTCTGTGGAGGCAACTGCTGGAGGCAGCCATGACAGTGGTGTCCTGCGTCTGTGCTGGTGGTGTTGGAAGCTGCAGTGTTTTCTTCCGTGACAGCAGCCATGATGTCTTAGACCAGTTCTGCTGCATTATTTGGGCTTTATGCCTGGCCTCAGGGCCCCAGAGCCTGGCTCTCTGGAGATTATATAAGCAAACCCAATGTCCTTTTTGTTAACTTGTACATTTTCATATAACTTAAAGCTGACAGAAAATTTGCAAGAATATGCAAGAAATCCCTATATACTCCTATACATATTCCTGTATCCTCTTGGTTTCGGTTTAGTTTTTTAAAAATCTTTCTTAAAAAAATTTTTTTGAAGTGACTTCAGTCTCACATGGAAGTTGCAAAAATAGAAAAATAGAGTTCCCAGATGTCCTTCACTCAGCTTCTCTCAGTGATAATAACTTACAAAACCATACTATAATTATCAAAACCAGAACATTGATACAAACCATTTGCTAAACGATTTGGATTTCACTAGTTCTTATATGCATTTTTAAAGGTATATAGTTCTAGAAAATTTTATATATATACACGGTCGGGATACCAAACTTCCATCGCCCCAAAGAAACCCCTTTGTACTTCCACTTTGCAGTCACACTCTCCCCCAAACCTCATCCTTGGCAACCACTGACCCATTCTTCATCACAATTTTGTTCTTTCTGGAATGTTATATAAATGGAAGCCATCTTACGCATCTCCTAAAGGCAAACAATAGTTCTTGAAACAAGTCAGCCTGACTCCCTAATAACCAAGAGACACATTTTCTAAACACAGCATATTCAGTGTAGATTCCCCTACCCAGTATCTCCACTTTGGAAATATTGCTTCATATTATCACACAGAAGCATCTCGGTACCCATCTTCTGTCTGCAGATGGTGGCTAGACATGGGCCGAGAGCTCTGTTTCCTTCATCTGCCAGACAGAGATTCAGGTACTCCCATTGTCATCCTTAGGTACGTAAATGGCTCAGGAGAGGCTTTGAAATGGACTTTTTCTTTTTTCTTTTTTTAAAGCTTTGACCCATATGAAATTCTTCAGTGTAGCATCCTTCTCATTAATTCCTATTAATTAATATGTGGGGGGAAAGGTGGTATAAAGATGTATTACCTCCTTGTCAATAGCAAACCTCAAAGGGCATGAATCTATGTGTGTTCCTTCAGTTACGTGTGTACAACACAGTGAGCTCTTTGTTAATGATGTTAGTTTACAACATAATATACCAGCACTCTCTTCATATTGGTACCAATACATGTCTTCTTTGATAAGGGAATGTTCTCATAGCTGACTCAATGTAGCAGAAACCCATATAATTCTCCTTGTGCTTACCAAGATACATTCATCTACCACTCATGTGTCCTCTAGTCTTTGTGGTAGGCTTTTCTTTACTTCATTTGGCCTGTTGTTATCCTTTAACTTATGCCTAGCATTCCATGTAGCATTGAAGTGCTAGGTGTTGCAAATTCATTGCAGGTAGGGGATTCAGAAAGACAAGAGACATATGAAAGACATCATATTATTTATCCACATATGAGTATTGAAATGATTTTTATTTTATTTATTTTTGTTTTTTGAGATTTCATTTTATTTGTCAGAGAGAGAGCACGCAAACAGGGGGTGCAGCAGGCAGAGGAAGAAGCAGGCTCTCTCTGAGCAAGGAGCCCGATGTGGGACTTGATCCCAGGACTCTGGGATCATGACCGGAGCCAAAGACAGACACTTCACTGAGCCACCCAGTCGACCCTGATTTTTATTTTAAAAGAGCACTCGTTATTATATGGTGACTTTATTATTATGTATGTGGCTATTAATGTATGAAACTAATTCCCTGTAAGCAAGTGTAGAACTTTTATATGAATATGCTTACACAATATTTCAGGGAAAAACTGATAATTTAGGAATGATGGGAAGGGTTAGAATTTGCCAGAGTTTTGTTACGAGAAACTTTATAATAGTCACTTTTTAATAAAGATGGGTGTTTTCCCTCCCAGACAGCCATATCAGAATGACTTGGATGAATTTTTGAAAATATACAATTTTATTTATAAATGTTTGGTGGTCCCACCCCACTGGGTTGAGAGTCATCTTTGCAATGATTCTTTCTTCCCAGAAGAGCATGCTGTTCCTTACTTGTGTTAAGGCGGAAACAGGATTAAGAATCACTAGGTTAGAGCTTTAATAACCTCAGTTGATAACATTCAGATAAAACTGGGGATGAGGTCATGCACTACAGGTAGATAAATTTAAAACTAACTTGTAAGGCTTTTTTGTCAGTTGTCTCTGATATTTCAGGAAAAATGCAGAGGCCGTAAGAAATTAACCTTTTTGTGCTTATGTAGGAGTCAGAACAGAAGTTTTGCTATAAATCAGCTTTGAGGGGCCCAGGAAGATGGGACTCACTCTTCAGGGTGGGAAAGGAAGCCAAGATCTGTGAAGTTTTTTTACTTAGAATATCAGAAACCTCTACTTTGTTTTGTTTGTTTGTTTGTTAAGATTTTATTTACTTATTTGACAGAGAGAGAGAGAGCACAAGCAGGGGGAGCGGCAGGCAGAGGGAGAGGGAGAAGCAGACTCCCCGCTGAGAGGAGAGCCCAGTGAGGGCTCCATCCCAGGACCCTGGGATCATGACCAAAGCCGAAGGCAGACGCTTAACTGACTGAGCCACCCAGGCGCCTCCAGAAACCTCTACTTTGAATGTGACTATTTTTAGTCCTTTGTTACCATCTAGAATAGTTTTTCACTTTTCCTTTAGTATTGAATGACATTCTCTTGACATCATTTTCTTGTCTCTGCTAAGTAAAACTATTTTGGTCCATGTTAGGCACTTGGTGAACTCATGGAAGTTGGCAATCCAGTAAGAATTCTAGAGCAGTGATGTCCAACAGAACTTTCTCTGACAATGGACATGTTCTATATCTGTGCTGTCCAATATGGTAGCCAGTAACCACTGGCTACTGAGCATTTGAAATGTGACTAGCTCCACTGAGGAACTAAATTTTAAATTTTATTTAATTTTAATTTAAACAGCCACAAGTATCTAGTGACTATACCATGAAACAGCACAGCTCAAGAAGGAAAATAAACCAAGGTGAGAAACTTAGGGCTTATTTAAATTGTAATTCCTCTCACCTGGAGATCTTCTTTCTGAGCATTTCACTTCTGTAACCTTAGACATTTTATAATTTGTTTCATTGAAGGAGGCCATTCATTTATAGGCTCTCTGTGAATTATTTTGCTCAAAGTTTTAGAATTTAAATGTACAAGATTCCTTTACAAAGTGTTCTTTCTTTCAAGCATGCCTGTGTGTTCCCTTCTTGACCTGACCGTATTGCATCCTTCCCCATATTCATGAGACACACGGGGGCAAGGACATAGGAAACATCCTCAACTTTGACTTTTGTTCTTTCCTGAATTATGGTTTGGAAACTTAGGTTTTCCCATCTTCTCAGAGCCCAGGAGTGATCTACTGAACTCATTTAACCCAAAATGTAAGTGAAGTTATATTTGCTATACAAAAATAATCGAAAACAATGAAGTTGTCATTCTAATACAGTTACAAAACTAAAAATAAAATAAATGTGACAGTTTTCTATTTAGGGTGAGAGATAGAGGGACACAACGATGTGAAGTTTCCTTGAGAGTCGGGGAGAAAAAAGATGTGGGTGAGGAAGGGTTTAGATGAGAGAGCTCAGCAAGCAATGGTTGAGGTAGTACTCTTACCACTGGTCACAGGAATAAGTACAGGTCATGGGCAACTGTCCAGTGATAGGTACTGCACCCTTCTGAGTTGACTGCTCGACACTGGTTGGGATTGGGGGCGGCGTGGAGGGGTAATACCTATACTTTCAGTAGCTTTTTATTCTTTCAAGGAAGACCAAACAAAACAAAACAAAAAACACCCAAAACCTGAATTACATAGGACTTAATTTCTTCTCAATAAACTCTAGGAATTAGTCTTATCAGGCAGGCTTGGCAGGCCCCTTCTCCCCACGGGTTTGAGAAGAAAAGAAAAATATGCGAGGAATGTCTGGGTTGTAATCACATCGCCAGCAGGTAGCACAGGGTCTGATAGGGATTGGGAATACGGGATGGCAGTAAGAATGGTTGAGCAAAGGCGATGGCTCTGTGGTCCAGTGCAGGGCTCTTTTTCCCGGATGGAGATGAAGCTGTGGTTCTGTGACCTGTGGACACTTGTTTGTACTCTCCTGGGGGATTGAAGATTACTAGTATTTTGCCTTTAGGAACTAAGTGTCAATAGAATTTCTTTAGGCTCTTCTGTCGAGGTGGACATAGTCTAGATTTGTGTCTCTGAAGTCAATCACGGCTAAAGCTCACAGAAGCTTTTACTTGTATCGATTTCTATCACTTCACTGAATTTCTTTGGATTATTAGTACCCTCTCCTATCTCCTTTCTGTCCTGTGGTCTAGTCTACACATTTCTTTAAAAGAGATTTTATTTTTAAGTAATCTCTACACCCAGCATGGGGTTAGAACTCATGACCCTGAGATCAAGAGTTGCATGCTCCACTGACTGAACCAGCCAGGCTCCCCATACACATTTGATAAAGAGAAGATTCTAAGAGGTTTGCCATCAAACTGACACCTATAATCCATCTCTCTTGGGCCCTGTCTGAGAAGGACCTGGAAAAATGCAGCATTCAGTCGACCGTGGGGGTGGGCAGTGATTTTTTTATGGTGTGACTGAAGTTCTATTTAGCCCTTCACCGCTTTTTGGGATGCTACCATCATTTTCAGATAGAAAAATATCTTAAATGAAAATTTTGAAACAGACTGTTTTGCCTTGAATCAATTTGCCTAACACTAATTTATCTAAAATTTAACCTCCTCTGAGAATTTCAGCATCCACTCAGGTATCCTTTTTCCCCCTGTACTTTTGAGATTTTATATTTTCAAAATATTTTGATCAAATATACAGGGTTGACTTCTGCTTTTAGACAGCAGGGAGTAACAAGGGCCACATTTATTCTCTTGACTATCCTTTAAAAAAAAAAAGACAAAATATGTGAAACAATGGTATTCAGACATCAGATAGCAGGCAGCAGGAGGCAGTGGTCCCTAAGAGAAGGTAAACAAATAATCTGAGCCTTGTGATTACCCCAGCTTACTTCTTAACTAGAGTTTTAGGCCACTGTGTAGGAAGGTAGAAACCAAGTGAACTGATTATAGTCAATTTCTAAATAGTTCAATTTTCCAGTTAGACTTTTGTACTAGAGATATTTTCATGAAGGTTTATATTTGGCCATGCCCACATCCTTCTGCTGGGGAAAATAGCATTCTCCCCTTCTTTCTGCCTAAAATTGCCATTGTACAACGTGTAAGATGATTAATCAGTGACTCTATCCCTCATCCTCTGGTTTTGACTGATTGGACCAAGGATCAGTTTTCATGCTTAGGTAGAAAATAAAGGCATTGCTTGTCAAGAACTTTGCCCCAAACTTTTGCTCCATATTGGATAGTAAGTAATTGAGCAGTTCAGATCTTTTCTCTTGGAAAGCATAGATGGCCACAAAACAGGAGGGCTCCTGGAACTCGGGAGCTATTATTTTAGTTTTGAACAAGGCCTGATGTATATCCCAATCTTAAATATACCATAGTCAAAAGTGACCACATAGGTTGCTGAGATGATTTTTTTTTTTCTCTCACAATAAATCCCTATCACCAAAGATAATGCCTTTGTGTTTTTTCTTATAAACTAAAGTGGTTTCTTTATTCTTCTTACTAATAATAGCTGTGGTTGAGTATGCATTGTGAACTAAGCTCAAATACAATAGTATCAATCTGATAATCTTGTAGGGGAATCTATTGTTGTTATTATTATTATTATTACAGTCTTACAGATTATGGCCCAAGGTCAAGTGGTTAGTATGTATCAGAACTGTGATTTAAATCCAAGTTCAAGTTCATATAACCATTAGTTTATACTCTTTTTCTTCCTCCACTTATGAACCTGATCAATATTTCTTCCACCTAAGTTAATTAGGACACCTAAAAGAGATGAAACTCTGGGCATATATTGGATTCAAAACCTTTTTTTAATGTTTCTTCTTCTTGGATAATTATTACTAAAATTGGATCTGTTTTCCTTCAGTGATTTATCAGTTAACTGCTCTTAAAATTCTCATTAGAATGTATGTAAATAACCATTTTTGCAAGTAACTAAATGAGAGATTATCTTCTTTTTGAGAAAATGTTAGCTGCCAGCAAACATGTTTTTAGCTAATAGATTTTAAATTAAATTCATTGTAAGTGGTATTTTACCACTATGTACAAGAACTGAATTCTTATCAGAAAGATTAATAATCAAAGAAACACACACACAATTCTTACCTTTAGGTAGAAGCATTTTAGAAAAGTCTAGTAAATAAATAGATTCAGAAGATATTTAAACTAGGGCTGATCAAATAAGTGTAATCAAAGCAGAGTGGATTGTCTCAAAAGCAGATGGTGTGACAGAGCAGAAAATGGGATGGAAGGAGGAGACACTTGGACCAAATGGGAAAACAGAATATTTGGGGGCCCTTCAGCATAGTGTCAATTAGACTTATACCTGTCCACATCCCATAAACATGTATTTGAATTTTATTATGATATTTTGTTTCAAAATGAGAGCATCAAAAAAAAAAATAGTGAACATGTCTTTAGTCATGAGGGACTTGTGTTATAAATTTTATAGTCTATTAAAAACTACTAAGCTGAAAAGCAAATGTTAGTGTATATGGTTAGGATTAAGCCATATTGGAATATTTGAATATTCAATAAATCAGAATTGCTTATTGCCTGGTGACAGTATTTAAAGAAACCTTATTATCATTCAGTGGTATATTTATTCAAGTTGTCAAGTCCCCTCCAAAGAGTAACTGGGACTGAATAGATGACAAACTTGGAAAGATTATGACATTAAAAAGAAGAGGAGGTAACACATATGAAATAAATCCATAATCCTTTGTTCAGGAAATGTTTAGTCTTATCGTGTCCAATAAATCAGGGAAGCACAATCAAAATGTCAAGAATCAAAGCATCATTTTCTCTGTAACTTACTCTTCTTGCTTTCCCCATTTTCTTTTTTCACAATAGTTGTATTTCTAATTTTAACCAGACCTAATCTTTTTTGCAACTCCATGCGTTTTAAGTCACTTACATGAAGGGATGATTGTAGGTTAAAAGAGAAGAGAAGGAGTGAAGGTGGGAAGTAAGAAAGGAGGATAAGCAGCAAGGAAGGAGAGACAGAAAGAAGGGAAGAGACACAAGGAAAGAAGGGCCAATGGAAAACAATGGCAGAAGGATGCTACAGCACAATGAATGGACACTACCAGTTCCTCAAGTTTGATAAGCCCTTCAAAAAACTTTTTTTTTTTGATCAAATAAGAACACATGTTACTCCTTTATGGATTCACAATGCACATTAGCACATTCAGGACTCTGAGAAGGAACCAGTTTAGTTTTAACTTGGCATTTCTCAAGTGTATGTGCTCATGATTCTTTATGTAACAACTATTAATGGCTATAGTAATTTGATTCCCATGGCACACACTCTAGGAAAAACTGGAGTTCCCAATTTTATTTGTGCGTATTGTTGATTTATTTTTTTTCCTCTTAGGCACAACTTCTCTTACCTTTTTTTCAGCTTTGTTTGAAGGGATGGAATTGATATATCACATTGTATAAATTGAAGGTGCACAACAGATTGATTTGATATACTTACATATTGTGAAATGATGACCACCATAGCATCAGCTAACACCTCCACTGTGTCACATAATTACTATTTATTTTTTTATGGTGAGAACATATAATATCTATTCTCTCAGTAACTTCCCAGTATATAATTTGGATTATTAACAGTAATCACCATGCTGTACATTATCCTCAGAACTTATTTGTCTAAAGTTTGTATTCTTTGACACTTCTCTTTAGCTGGCTGTTGGGCTATATTGATTGTGATGAAGGTCATCATGTAATACTCAATATCATCTCTTCAAGGAAACACTGTCTATTAGGTATGTATATCACATGCTGTCCAAGCCATAGTTCTACAGTCTCTGAAGATATGGTTTGAGTAAAAAACCCAATCCATAGTCTTTTATTTTAGAAAGATAGATATGGTAGGCAAAATAATGACCTCCAAAGGTGTTCATACCCTAATTCTTGGAATTTGTGAGTGTTGCTTTACATGGCAAAAGGGACTTTGCCAATGTAATTAAGGGAAGGATCTTGAGATGGAGAAATCATTTTGGATTATCCAGGTGACCTCAACCTAATCACTTGAGTGCTTAAAAGTAGAGAACATTTCTCTGGTATAGACAACCAGAGAGAGGGTAACATGATAAGGACTCAGCCCACCATTATTAACATAGAAGATGGGGGAAGGGGACCATGGGCCAAGAAAGGTGGGTAGCCTCTAGAAGCTGGAAAAGACCTCCAGAAAGGAACACAGCCCTGTTTGCTTTTTTATTTTTTAAAAAAGTTTTATTTATGGGGCGCCCGGGTGGCTCAGTTGGTTAAGTGGCTGCTTTTGGCTCAGGTCATGATCCTGGGGTCCTGGGATCGAGCCCCACGTGAGGCTCCTTGCTCAGCGAGGAGTCTGCTTCTCCCCTGCCTGCCATTCCCCCTGCTTGTGCTTGCTCTCTGGCTCTCTCTGTGTCAAATAAATAAATAAAATCTTTAAAAAAAGATTTATTTATTTGAGAGAGAGAGAGAGTGAGCATGTGTGAGGGGAGAGGCAGAGGGAGAGAATCTCAAGCAGACTCTCTGCTGAGCACCCCACCATCCATAAGATCCCATCCTGAGCCAAAACCAGGAGTTGGAGGCTTAACTTAGGACTGAGTCACCCAGCTGCCCCAAACAGCCCTGTTTATAACTCAGTTTTATCCCAGTAAGAACTATGTCAGAATTTTTACCTACAGAACTATAAGACAATATATTTGTAACGTTTAAGTCACCAGTTTGGGGGAATTTATAATGGTAGCAATAAAAAACCAATGCCATACATAAGTATACAAGAAGATAGGATAGGAAATATTTGTGTCGAACAACCTCCTCTAGAAAAATATTATTTAAAACATGCATTCTGGGACTATGGTGGACAGAATTCTAAGATAGCTCCAAGATTCCTGGTATATACACACTTTCCCAGTTATTCAAACATTACTCTGGGTGTTGCTGCAAAAGGATTTTGCAGATGTAATTAAGGTCCTTAAAATAGGAGATTATCCTCCATGGGCCTAATGTAATCAGGTGAGCTCTTAAAAAGGATGAGGCTTTTCCTAGCAAGAGATTGAAAGAATGAGATAAATTTGACACCAGGGAGAGTCTCCATCGCTTTGAGGCTTTGAAGAAGGGTCCATTGCCCCTTGTAAGATTGGGAATAGTCTCCAAGAGCTGAGAGTGGTCCCAGTGGACAGCCAGTGAGGAAACAGGGACTTTAGTCCTACAACCACAGGAACTGTACTCTGCCAACAATATGAATAAGCTTGAAGGGAACCCATAGTTCCAGATGAAAACATAGTCAGCCAACATCTTGATTTCAGCCTTGTAAAACCCTGAGCAGAAAGCCCATTCATGCTGTACCCAGATTTTGACCTTTAGAACTGTGGCTTAATAAATGGGTCTTGTTTTAAGCAACTAAATGTATGGTAATCTTTACACAGCAATAGAAACAAATGCAGGCAAATTTTAACAGAATTTTTAAAAAGCATATAAAATTCCATTTCACTCAGGGGTGGCATTTACACAGGGCCCAAGGGAAGCACTTTCCATAAGATCATATACCTTTGAGGGTAATTATTTCTCCAGGTATGTGTCACAGAGCATATCCTCATCCTCATCTACTACAGACTCGAATGAATAGGTTTTGATTTGAATTATCCCATTTCTGTTGGGAGACCATTTTAAAGGATGCTCAACTACAAGCACCTTCACTCTTAGGGTGTTCATTTTCTATTTCCATTTGATAAAGCAAGGCTAGTTTATTTATTAAAAAGTTGGAATATGTTCCCATCAAAAGACTAGTACTGATCACATCCCTCAGGTTTGAGAATAGACTTCAGGGTACTGAATTGGGAAGAATTGCATGGGAGACATGGATTTGTCTCCACTGCTCAGTTAGTGGAAATGCTCCAGTGGGATTGCTGATGTTACTAATAAAAATGAGTGGGATTTAGTGAGGAAATGTCAGAGGGCATTGTATCTGAACTGGGTATTCTCAGGTCCTAAAAGCACAAATACCACCTACTTTAGTGTCTTGATTGGTTCTCTTGGCCTATATGCTGGAAGTTGAACCATACTAAGAAAAGGGACTCAGAGGAAGAGGGAGTAGACAGATGATTCTCAGGAATAAAAGGATAATGCTAATGCTGAGGTCAGGATCCATGTCTAAGAGTAGAAGACCGTGCCATAGTAGCAGGAACATGGTCCTCAGGTTGCTCATTTGTGGATTCAGAGTTGACAAGAGATCCCGGTGAGATCCCATTTAACACACACCAGCAAAGTTTCTCTTGGGTGGACCTCAAACTGAATTCTAGATTGCAGATAAACAGGGAGCTGCAAAGGGATATTTGTGGTGGAAGCAATAGTCGTTCACAACTTTCTCCATCCTAATCAGAAGTAGAACACATGTGGAATAATATATGTAGTGTGAACATTAAATTTAACCTGTAGTATTAACATAAAATATTTGAATGGATAATAAGACTTAAAATAGAGTTTTCTTTTTATTCATTCATTTAAAACAATTTGTATCTGACAAAATGAAGAACTCTTACAACTAGGAGAGCAAATGTACATGTAAATACATCCACTATGGCAATAGAAATTTTAAATCTGTGAAGAACTGATATTAAGTGGCAGGCTGTCTAGATCAACGCTCTAAATGCAGGACATTATTTGATTTAGATATAAGATTTTTTAATCACTTAATCATGTAATTCAGTGAGATGTCTTTACTCTAACCTGAACTTCTTTTTAGAAAACTCAAATCACGGATGGGGATATTGGCAAGAGATAATGATTTGTTACAATTGTTTTAGAGATTAACATAGTGTATATAACATCTATTGTTTGGAGATCTGATTATATGGAAAGTTTATTTTGAGTTTAAAAAGATGAGGGAGAATCTTTTTTGTATGCTTTCTTATAGCACATACTGCCTATTTTTTTTAGGGGTGCTATTTAAAAAGCATTACCACAACCAAAAAGTAAAATTTACTTGTTAACCAGAATTTGTCCAGTGTAAAGTTTGGACCTGTTGTAATCTGAGTCAGAAATGAGTGTCCCTTTTTACCTTAATGGAGAAAAAAGCACCTCCCAGGTTGGAGCACTTGTTCCTAAAATGATTCTTAGAGAATAAAATGAAATGATTCTTTTATATACACAGTAACTTATTTAGAAAACATAGAATTGCTAAATAATATATACCCCACATTTAACCTTTGGAAGTCTAATGAACTCTAAAATATGTATTGACTCTGAGCATATGGGGGGCGGGGAATGCAGAGATGCCCAGTATCGGGACAGGTCTCATTGCAAATGTCCTCACTGGAGTTGTGGGTTTAGCAGGCAGAGTCTGTATGGCAGTAATAATAAGCCATGTTTGGAATAATTTCAAATTCTCCAATTGGACTAGTTTTTGAGTGAACAAATCAGATCTGGGTGTTATTATACCATTAGTTATGATGCTAATTGCATCCTTGGTATGCCGTGGTTTTCTCTGATGTTATTAATTGGGTTTCATTGCTGTTACTTTGTGCCTGTGTGATAGTGTGATATTTAAGCAATACCAGGTAGTACGGTTTATGGAGTAACCAGACAGCCATACCAGAAGCACCAGGTTGTGCCCCTGGTTTCCCCCTTAACTTAGATACAATCCTATGGGCTTGTCCCTGCCAAAGGCTCAGATCTCTAATAATTTGGCATGCGGAATGATGCATGAGTTATTAACACATATAAGAGCTTAGACAGAGGAAGAAAAGGGCTACCCCCTCAGCTGCTGGATTTGTTATAAAACAAATAACTTCCTAGGAATTTACTGAATGTAAGTTCGGTGGGCCTCACATTTGGCTATATCGAAGTGGAAAATATGAAATACCATTTAACAGTGTTGAGACACAAAGAACCAGATCTAGAAGAGTTTATTTTGGAGAGGACTGTTTTCTAATCTTAGGTTCCTGTTTAGACTTATGACCACTAGCTGGCAATGCGAATACTATTTAGACTGGACACTATTTTTTACAATTTTTGTCTCAGATTTTTCTCAATTTATTCTCAGTGGTTTTAGAATGTCAGTAAAAATGCTGACCAGTAGCTGTGTGTGATTTTAGTTCCATGGTCAATTAAGGCTTTACAGAAATATAAAAAAATTGAGTCCGAATCCAAGGAGACTGTCTGAGACCTGCCACTCTTGATAATTCCAGGTATTCAGATTTCATTTAATTTAGAATTCACAGGAATATATTTCCACGATGTACATACCCATGAGCAAACATTTTTTAAAGGGATAATCAGGGCGCTCTGAGATATGTGCCTATGGTTCAGAAAATTTTAATGGCCTCCAGGATTGGCAGAAGTCTCCTCTAAGGAACTCAAAATTTGTTCCTGCTGGCATTGCTAATTTGACCAGATTATGTTTTGACCAATCATTGGCTGGGCCTCATATAGACCCTGTTTGCATAGTTAACTGTCAGCATTGTTCCCTTCCCAATTAAAATTAGACTAATTCCACTTCCAGCAGCTCAGCAACCTGCCCCTTGAGTCTACCATCTGTCACTTTTGCTGCTTTACTAGATAAATCCCCAAATCTCAGGCTTAATCCAATAAGAAGGGTATTTCTTGCCCACGTTGCTCTAAACAGGTGCTCTAATTGGCAGGTAGCATCTCATAGGCAGTGATGCTTGGACTCAGGCTTCATTGATCTGCAACACGTGGTTTCCAAGTTGGCTGTCCTCGCTGTAAAGGCATAAGAGAATGTAGGATTCATGTATATGTTTTTATGAGTCAAGCCTGGAAGTCCCTCCTCTTCAGCTCACTATTGTTGGACCCAACTCAGCTACATGGCCATACCTAACTGCAGGGGAAGCTGGGAAATATAGTCTGTCTTTGAGTGCAAGAAGAAAAGAAATTGGGTTTGATGATTAGCTAGGAAATCCCTGTCACACGTACAATTATCCAACTATTTTAATAGTATTAAAAATTTTTTTTTACTTTTGCCTTTGCTGCATTACTTGTGATTTCTCACATGTGAATTTCTTAAACTATTCCAATTTGTATCTAAAATATCTTTATTAAAATTTGGTTGTATATTTTTTCAAGATATATATATGTATATATTCAATGTATGTGTATATATATACATATATATGTGTATATATATACAAGATATATGTATGTGTGTATGTATGTGTATATATATACACATATATATAAAACGTGTGTGTGTGGATATGTGTGTGTAATTCAAGGTCACATAAAGCCATATGTGGAACTTTAAACCAGGATTTATAACTTTGAGTCCACTGCATGATTTCCTTTTATTATACATGCAATCCTCAACTTAAATGGTTCCTTGACTTACAACTTTTTAACTTTATAATGGTATGAAAGCAATATGTATTTATAGAAATTGTACTTGGAATTTTGAATTTGGATCTTTTTCTGGGCTAGCGATACGCAAGATGACTCTCTTGTGATGCTGCCCCAGATCCCAGTCAGCAGTGATCATGAGGGTAAACAGCCAATTCTTCCACAACAATTCTGCACCTATACAACCATTCTATTTTTCACTTTCAGTACAGTAGTCAGTACATTACATGAGATATCCAATATTTTGTTATAAAATATGCTTTGTATTATATGATTTTGCCCCACTGTAGGCGAATGTTAAGTGTCCTGAGCACATTTAAAGTTGGTTAGGCTAAGTTATGGTCTCCAGTAGATTAGGTGTATTAAGTACATTTTTGACTTATGATATTTTTAACTTATGATGGGTTTCTCAGGATGTAAGGATGTAACCCCATCATAAGTTGAGGAAGATCTGTATTTCAATCTCCAAATTATGGAGAAGACAAAATGTCCATGAATCAACACTTTCGATCACTATCATCTCTAAATTCCAGCAGTGGGTAGTAAATATCTAAAAAGAAGCAAAAAACAAAACAAAACAAAAAAACCCCTTAAATTAGAGTCATAAAGGCATCAGATACTCAGATCTTTTTATAATTATCTCTGCCACTTCTTCCAATTTTTTCTTCTAGTATTAATTCTTTCTTTATCAGATTGACTTAGAGATTTATTATAATCATCCTGAATTTGAGGAGTTGGAGAGAGGCATAGACACATCCATAGATAGATAGATCAATTAATCAATCAATAGATATGATGGAAGGCTGAACTTCCTAAAAATTACAGAAGTATGGAGATCAAGCGCACATCATTTACCTCTTTTCCTCTATATCTAATAAAGGACATACAATGGGGGAACAGCAGAAAAAAACCAATGGTACCTGTCAGTACAAAAATTGGACTTTGGATCAGAAATCCAACTGCAAAACAACAAAAGGAGAGGGTTGATCTGGGTGGGTATGACAAGCTTTGAACCATAATGATACACCAGTATCTTTATGCCAGTTCCCAGGGTGGACAGCTGTTTCTCATTATTGCTGCCAAGTAGGAGTCCAGGAGAGAGTAGAAAATCCAAATGTGGTGGTCATAAAGAAACAAACCAAAGTTCAATAGACTCAGAAAGGAATTAGCTATTCAGTGAAAAACGCTAAAAAGGCAGAACCACCTGGTGTAGGAAAAACTACCCTACAGGGGACTGTCAACATTACAAATAGCAAGAAGAACAGATAGTCTTCCCAGGGTGGAATGAGGAGAGATGTTTTACTGTGGCCTGATAAGGTGAGTAATATGGAAGGATTGCTTCCAGGCAGCTGCTGCCCATTAGGGAAGGTGGTGAGAGACTCCACGGAGAGCCCTTCAGACAAAGTTATGTGAAAGTATGTGCACACCAGAAACTCTATTGAAGATATTAGATTGATCATGCTCCAAGTTTTATTGTGGCTAGAATGTTTTCTGGGCAAAGGGAAAAAGTCCAGGCTTGGGTTGTCCATATGTCTTAAACACTTAATGAAAAATTATATTATATTAATTCCTTTATATCCTCTGTTACTTGTCCAAGAGACTAAATATGATTCAGATTGTCTTTACAGGCCTCTACTGATTGAAATAGACATTTCTTGGCTTTCCTTTCCTCTTTCAATTTCCTAATTTTATTTCTTGAATTTCAATGTTAAACTTACTGAAGGTAGAACCAACACTTCTTGATTGTTTACTATGCGTCAGACCTTACCTAAATATTTTGTCTCTTGCAGTCCTATTACAACCCTGTAAAGGAGATAATTATAAAAACCACATTTCACAAATGCGGAAGTTGCTTTGCTGAAGGATACACAGTCAGTAAATGGCAGAACCAGAACATTTATTGTATTTCTCAGGTCAAATGTCATGCTGTTTTCCATAGAAGTGATGTAAGGATCCCTGACATTGGGTTTGAGCTTCACTGATTTTCTGCTCTTTCTCTGACAGTTAACATAGTGGATCTTTCAACTTTCCTCCACTTTATGCTCTTGGAGGCAACACTGGAGACTGGGTCACTGTGTTCTTTGTAATCTTGGACACGTCACTTTACCTTAGTTTCTCCAATGGTAAAATGATGGGATTGGACTAAATGAGTTCACAGATCTCTTCTAGCTTTGACGAATCTCTAGCCCAAGGACCAGGACCAGGATGCGCCATCCTCTCCACCACACTCCTCATTGGGATGGCTATGAAGAATCGAAGACAGTCTTTTCCCTTGCTAGGTAATGGTCCCCCTTCACTTCTTCCTTCACTGTAGGCAA
This sequence comes from Mirounga angustirostris, assembly GCF_029215605.1. Lineage (NCBI taxonomy): Eukaryota > Metazoa > Chordata > Mammalia > Carnivora > Phocidae > Mirounga > Mirounga angustirostris. The sequence continues at coordinate 172,365,360 of NW_026991710.1, forward strand.
CACTTTTTAAAAAGGTAAAAGTGGGGAAGCTTCGCCATTTGGCATACACACTCAAAAAGCTGGGCATGATGGTGAATATCAACTTCCCATTCATCAAGTTGCATTCAAGCCTTACCATCAGTAAGTTCACCCACTGTAATCATCAGGATGGTACCTAAATCACAGTAGGAAGATTCATCCATATTTCCAGAAAAAAAAGAAAGTGTTTGTCTCTTTTTTGTACTGGTTGCTGACTAAAAGTGCTTACCCAAAAGACCACTGCTGAACGGAATGATATTGAACCATCCCTGGAAACCTGGCTGCATGTGTAAATTTATGCCTCTGTTTACCCCTACTGACCCAGTAGGTGTTTTTGTGACACTTGTCTTATCGCAGGAGCATGTCATAGGCGAGTGTGGTAATTTCATTTCCCCATTTCATGGAAGCAGTTCTAGAACAGATCTCTTTCTCAATTGTGTCTGTGAACACTTGGCTGATGAGGCACATCTTTCCTTCAGGATAAGATCCCTCTAAACCTCATGTGAGGTGACCTATTTGCTCAATCATTGTGCAATAGAGTTAAGCATCTATTTAACACATTTAAGGGCAAGTTACTTCTCTGGGATGATAATTTCCTTACCTATAAAGTGGCCAAAGATAATGTAAGCATATACAGTCATTACATGAAGTAATTAAGAAAATGCATGAAAGTGCCTCCCTTCTCTGTGGAAAGCACTTGTCGGTCATTGTGCAGCATTAAAAAAGAGATGACTTAAAAGGAAATGGATCAGGTCTTCAAGAAGTTGCAGTCTGGTAAGAGATATAAGGTATGTTCATAAATCACCCAAAGTTAGAGAAGAAAGAGGCATGCATGTAAGAAATACAGATAAAATGTATTTGGAGGAGTTTGGAGGAAAGAAAATACTTTTAGGATGGTAAGACACAGTGTTTTGCACGAGGCATTTGAACTCACCTTTTCAGAATCAATAAGATTTGGACATATAAAAATGGGGAAAAGAAAATATCATTACTTCCTAAAGGTGAAGAGAAGGGAATAGAACTACGAAATAGATGTGAAAGGAGAATAATCAGTGGTTTAACTGGAGTGTATGGTACACGAGGGGCAGAATGGGAAATGAAGTTGGAAATAAAGGTGTGGCCAGATTGCAGGTGGGTTTGAATGCCAGCCTAAGGAGTGCTTCTATTCTGGAGACCGAAGTTCAGGGTGATATTAATAAGACTAGAGAGGCTAAGAGATTGAGCAGACATATAATGGAAAAGAAGAGAAAGTTTGATGAGGGACAATGGGAATTTGAAATGGACCAAGGGCCTTCTGGTTGGGTTGCTAGAGGGGACGTGGAACTGGTGATACTAGAGGAGAGGTAACTTGACTGGTATAATTCCCTTGGCTGTATCTTATATCAAGCAACTTCCAACATAATTCAGTAGAATAGAACAGCCTGATAAGATTTTGGTAAACACACCACCTTAGCAGTTCCACTGCTTATCTCAATTGTTACCCACCTAAGGAAATACAGGTGACAGAGGAAGTGAGAATAGATGGGAAATTTGAGATAAAACTTAAAATAAACTTAGTGAAGTTATTTTTTTTAAGATTTTATTTTTTTTTTGAGAGAGGGAAAGAATGAGCGGGAGGGAGGGGCAGAGGCAGAGGGAGATGGAGAAGCAGACTCCCCACTGAGCAGGGAGCCCGATGTGGGGCTCAATCCTGGGACCCTGGGATCAGGACCTGAGCTGAAGGCAGATGCTTAACCAACTGAGCCACTCAGGTGCCCCCTTATTGAAGTTATTAATAAAAAGGAACAAGAAGTGCTATACTGCATACATTTGGGATTCAACTGATAGTGTTTTCTTGATAGTATGGAGGGAAGGAAAACTGAATGAGCCTTCAAACAATTAAATGAAATAAGTTATTGATAAGAACAAATAACGGAGTAAGTAATACACCTTAACTATATTAAGTACAAAGACTAATTGCAAGATAAAAAAAAATTACTGATACGTGAAAGGTAGTAAAATCCAAAGGAAAAATTAGGTGCTAATAAGTTGCTAGTGTTTATATTTTAATGTGATAAGTTGTCATTCTCATCAAAGGATTTACTGATTTAAGGATCAAAAGGAAATTTCTGGCAGCAAGAATTATTGAAATAGAAAATTCAAGGGAAGCAGTGAAAACCCCATTACCACGTCAGTGAGCCTTATCTGTAGTTTATTTTCTGCAGCTTGATTTTGTTGATGGAGACTGGTTACAAAGATTAGGAGCTGTAAAGATAAGAAAAGTGATAGACAGGGTAACATGAAAATGGTATATGATATGGCCGACATGGCAGAATAATATCATAGCACCCTGTAACACTGCAAATATATATATAAAAAAAGACTCCCTGCCATAAAGCCTTAGGAAAATAACTCTGTACAGTAATACTGGGAGAATATTATTGCAAGTATCAAATTTCGTCAGAGGCTTTGGGCACATTTACTGATAGAATACAAGGCAGAAATCTCTGCCATTATTTCTTATAATTTCATGTCTAACAATAAAAGAACTTCCTATAAAATATGAAGGCTTAGATAATTCACTTACAGTGAACTCTCCAGAAGGTCAGAAAATGAAGCTAACCTAACTCTTTTCTCACTTGTTTGGAGTCTGAAGTCAAGAGAACTGGCTTACACTGGCCTTTGTGTCCACTCTGTGAGTAAATTGTGGGAGCCAAAGCTAGAAAGATCTTCAGACACTTTGAAATCCAAGTTTTAAACTTTTGACTATACTCTTTTGAAATAAATGGGCAGTCATGTGAGGTTTTGGGGAGGGAGGGGTGATGAGCAATAGTATGACCAAATCTGTATTTTATGAAGAATTATCTGGTAGGTATAAAATAAGCTAGACTAAGGAGGGATTTGAGCCAGCGAGAAAAGTTAAGAAGTTCTTATAAAGCTTGATCTAAATAGTGTCAAAGAGGACAGTCTGAAAGGTATTTTTGAAGTAGAATGATAGGGTCAGGGGAAAAAAAGAAGGAAGACTCTGGAATGGATGATGTCATTGAGGGAAAAAAAAAAAAACCAGCATGTTTCCAAAGAAATAAATGCTTACAAATATTTTTTTTTCAATGGTAATTCTTTCATAGAGAGTTTTTGACTGAATTTGAGGTAAAAGTTAGGGAAAGTTAACTCATGGTGCCATCTGAAGAAGCTTTATGTTGGTTAACCAAGGGGCCCATGGTGGCTCAAAAGGCCCTGGGACTGGAAAGGATATTTGAACTGGAAGTCACAGGCCCAATAGAGGTGGCTGAGAGGGTAAGATAGAAGGACACATGGGTAAAGAGCAAAAATGGGGATTCCAGAAGAACGTAGATATTGCCATGCTTGGCTCCCTGACACAAGATCCTGCAACCTTTGCAGTTGAGATGTCTTAATTCCCACATATAGCTGTATTTGTGTCGAATCTCTGAGACCAATGCAGATTTTAAGCAGGGAAGAATTTTAAAAATGATTTAGATAGCATCAGTTCAGCCTCCCTGTTTATCCTCATCTAAGCAAGTAATTTTCTCATCTTCTTTATTTAAGGTACTGACTTAGTTACTTGACTTCTGCTTAACATTACTCAGGACTTGAGTCCTTTTTATCCTTTAAGACCTGGCAGGGCTTTGAATCCTGCTCCTAAACCCTAGGTAGCCACAGGGGACCTTGCTGGGTATATTAGACATCCCCGTTACCATCTTCTTGACCATTTGCTTACACACCCCACTGCCTGTTGATTACCACTCGAGTTAACTTTGGGCTAAACCTCCTATGATAAGGAGACCCCAAAATATAGAGGCTTAAACAAGAGAGAACTTTATTTTTCTCTCAAAGAATGATCTGGGGGGAAATGGTCCAGACTGGTAGGACAGCTCTTGTCTATGCACTCATTCAGGGACCTGTGCCTGTTCCATTTAATATTAATTAATTAATTAATTATGTTAATTAATTAACACCTTCTGGGGTGTTTCTTGAAGCAACATCACTGTCATATTGACTTTCCAGCTCCTCCAAGTGAAGGAGAAAGAGCAGAAGTAAGGGCAAGCAATTCCCTTTGAAGCAAGTGATAGAGAATTTGTGCCTGTAATTTTCACATTCCACTGGAAAGAAATGGAATTTGTCATATTACCACAACTAGTCACAAGGGAAGCTATGAAAAGTATAGTTGAGCTGGGGCATGCTGTGCTAAATTTCTACTATAGAAAGAGAAACAGGCTTTGGAGGATAATTAGCTGTCAGCCACACCAGTGCTGACTTTGTTAGTTTGGGCTCATAAAGCTCATTCTTTAATTAATCCAGGATCAGTTAAGAGCAACCATATTCATTAAAAAAAAAAAATCATTACAAGAATGTCATCCTACAAACACCTACCTATTAAAATGAGCAAATTTCCTGCTCTTTTTTGATTGGTATGTGTTTATTTGGAGCTACTACAGTTCATAGTTCCAGATCTGAAGTTTCCAGCATAGTGAGTTTCTTTAGAGATTATTGCTAAAATTGAACCCTCAGCACAGGAGTGGTAACTTCGTGACATGTAAGCCACAATTCCTCTCTCTTTGTTCAGGGCAGATATTGCTCATGAGTAATCACAGTTTCCCTTGGAGCATGTGTGCAGCTTCAGGGTCATTTTTAACACAGCACTCCAGGGAGTCACGGCTAACTAATTGGGGTTGGCATGGGAGATTAAAACAATTTGCCATCTCCAAGTGACTGGAGACTACTTAGGTTTCAGAAATCATTATTGATTTTGTTGTTGCTTACTTAAGGCCTACTATCGATACAGATGTCTTTTTGTTTTTCTTCTTTTGAATTTTAGACACTCCTTTGGCAAACAGTGGGGGAAAACCTATTTCTTTTATTTTTATTTTATTTTTAATTTAATTTTATTATATTTTGTTAGTCACCATACTATACATCATTAGTTTTTGATGTGGTGATCCATGAGGAAAACCTATTTCTTTAAGTTAGAGTTACTCCAGATTCTCCAGAACATCCTTGGCCAACTCAATTTCTAAATATGACTAACTAGGGAAGATGAGGACACTATTGGTTGACAAAATCCTCAGTAGTCTTGTTCTCCAGAGTTTTATCAGTAAGAATCAGCAATAGAATCTTTTATTCAGAAGGCCCTGCAGACACATACAGACAACAGAATTGGTTGGGTTTGTGTCAAAAGAAGGAGTCTCACAGATATCTGAGTTTGCAAGGCCTTTGAGTTCTCACAAAAATTCTCCCTCAAATTAACTGGAAGTCCTCAGCTAAGGTTAGCAATGTGTATCACATATTAAATTGGCCCCACGAGATTCTGGACAGGTGGGAAAAGAAGGGGGAAAGCCCTCAAAAAACAAAACAGCAAAACAAAACTCTCAGATACTCAAAATACTGCTTGTTACAACTACCTTGCCAGCAACAAGTTTCCAGCTTCTGAGATTTTTTGGAAAAACGAATGAGCTCCATTTCTGAAGCAAAGACCCTTTCACTTTTATAGTGGAAGATAACATGGTTTCCCAACTCTCATCCAAAAAAAATTTAAAGCTCCCTGCCCCCCAAATTTTTCAAATCTTTACAAATTCAGCATCTGAATATTGCCAATCACTAGAGATAATTCCATTATGTTAGCAATCGTGTAAAAAAGAGATGATTTCTGTTGATTTAAAAATGATCATATAAAATGGATAAGTTATGATGATCTATGATTATAACATCACCTGGAGACTACCCTGATAATTATTTTTTAACCTCTGAGCAGTTTACTTGAACATAAGGAGCTCTGCGTGAGAGAACAGTTAGTTGAGAGGTGAGCAGAAGTAGAAGTAATTTTCAAGATCATCTAGGTTAGGTAGCTTCCAATTTTTTAGTCTCTACTATACGTAGGAATAGTTGAAAGAAAAATTTAGGGTAAAATATTACCTTCTATCCATGCCCAGATCATGTATTTATGTGAAAAACAAAGTGCAGAAAGGGACATATAGTGTGCTACCACCATTTGCAGAAAATCTCTCTGTCTAAATATACATACATATGCACTCATAAATCTATCCTTGGAGAGATAAACATTAAACTGGAAACACTGATATCTTGGGAAGGAACCAAATGAATGGTGGTGACAGGAAGACTACTCATGGCAAACCTTGTATACACTGGGAATTTGTTACCATATAAATGTAGAATCTACTCAAAAAGCTAAATTTACATTAAACAAATATCTGTGATTATCGTTATGTCTTTTCAGAAACATTCTCTAAGAGTTCTTTTAGTAAATGTCAATATATAGCTTTTTCATTTTTGCATGAGATTTTGCTCTCTATATTAAAGAACATTGTGACTGAATGTAAAATTCTAGATTGGTAGTTATTGTCACACAGCACTTAGAAGATAACCATTCCATCATTTTCTGGCCTTTGTTGTTGATGAGAAGTTTGTTGTCAATCTATCAATGTTTTTCTTTGCTGGTATTTATATTTTCTCTTTATTCTTGATGGTACATATTTTCACTACGTGACCAGGTGTGGATCTATTTTTTATTATGTTTTATTTTTATTTTCTGCTTGATTCTTTATCTTCTGCTTAATTATTTTAGCAATTAATTCTTCAAATGTAGGCTACTACCTTTCCTTCCATGCTCTGCTTTTGCAATTTCTATTAAGCATTAGATATTGGGCTTCTCAATTCATCTTTTGTGTCTCATCTCAATATATTTTTTTCCCTTGACTTTTTGTTTGTTTCAAGTTTTTATTTAAATTCTAGTTAGTTAACATATAGTGTAATATCGGTTCCAGGAGTAGCATTTAGTGATTTGTCACTTACATATAACACCCAGTGTTCACAACATCTCTTTGACATTCTATACTGCATTCTGGATAAACACATCAGAGCTATTTTGCAAATCCACCAATTAGCTTCTTTACAGAATCCAACTTAGCATTTATCCCATCTTTTGCAGCTTTAAAATTTCAACAATTACTGTAAGTTTGATGTTGAAGCTATTTGATTGTTGAAATTAATTGATTCACATGATTTTGTTTCATTTCTGCCTCTGTTGTTTCAAAATTTTATGTTCTGTCAAGATGGCAGTTATGCCTTTATTTCCTTAAACTTACTCAGTGTACTTTTTAAAATATTTCTCTTTTTTAAAAAGATATTTATTTATTTATTTATTTATTTATTTATTTATTTTTTAGAGAGAGACAGAGAGTGGGGGGGAGGGGCAGAGGGAGAGAGAGAATCCTCAAGCAGACTCCCCACTGAGCACGGAGCCTGAGGCAGGGTTCCATCTCACAACCCTGAGATCATGACCTGAGCCAAAATCAAGAGTCAGACACTCAACCGACTGATCCACCCAGGCACCCTTCAATGCACTTTTTTTAAACTTTATACTAAACTGTTCAATAAAATAAATTTCATATTGAGTAAATTCTTATTTTGATTACTAATTGCAATGGTTTTTTGCATTAAAATTCTTCAAATGTTTTATAATATTGATTTACAGGCTACATACACACAGACACAGACACACAAACTCTTCAAAGTCTGGTCTTTAAAACTAATAAAAGAAAAAAGATACAGAGGAGTTACCAATTCAAGTTTCTCTTGCAAGGACTGATAACTTGGTAGCAACCTTAAAAGTCATTACTGATAATTTTGAGAAGTATATGAAACTAATCTTTTAAACTCAACATCTTGTATAGCATTTGTCATGTAGCATGCACTGAATATTTATTGAACTAATTCTTACTAACCATGCTAAGGAAAATTACACAACAACCCCAACCTACAAAAGGAAACTAAAGCCCAAAAAACAACTTAGAGACTTGGAGAGGCATTGGAAGATTATACCATTTCCAGAAGGAAAAAAAAAATGAAAGACGTTTCCTGAAACTCAGGTCTGAAACTGCCATATACTATCTTAATAAAGTAATGGAATAGAGCAAATATGGCCAGGATGTGCTCATTATCGAAGTCCGGGAATGCAAGCCCCATAGAGAAAAGGTTGACAGCAAGAGTGGAAATAAGCATTAAAGAGGAATTAAGAAGGAGATTCTAAAGAGTGTACATGAAAAGGGGTTTACAAAAGACAAGCTATGTTAAATGGAGATACGGAAGCTCTGGTAAAAAAATGAGACTGACTGAATATCCATACAGAATATCTATATGAGACATTAACCAAACGTCTGCAGAGATTTAGGGAAGAAGGAAACATCATAATAAGAACTATAATACATTGGGGTACCTGGGTGGCTCAGTTTGTTAAACGACTGCCTTCGGCTCAGGTCATGATCCCAGGGTTCTGGGATCGAGCCCCACATTGGGCTCCCTGCTTGGCCGGAAGTCTGCTTCTCCCTCTCCCACTCCCCCTGCTTGTGTTCCCTCTCTCGCTGTCTCTCTCTCTCTCTCAATTAAATAAATAAATAAAATCTTTAAAAAAAAAAAAGAACTATAATACATTATATTTGTACAGCAAATTACTTTTTGTGAAACACTTGTATAAACTTTATCCTGTTTGAACTTTACAACCACCCTGTGAAACAAAATTATTATTTAGATTCAGGCAAAGTAACATACATAGAGCACCTTCTTTATGCTAAGAACTTTCACCTGTTTATACAATTTAATTGGAGCCAGAGTGCCTGGTTCAGATCTCAGCCTCTGCTGCTTATAAGGTAGGAAGCCTTGGGCAGGTTTCCTCACATGTACAGTGGATCTAATAATAGTTCTTGTTGAAAGGCTTGCTGTGAGGCCTAAATGAATTAGGACATTCTAAGTATTTAAAAGAGAGCCTGGCACATAGCAAGGGCCTTTTAATGATATCTATGATAATAATGATGATGATAACCATTATTTTCTTTTCTGATGAAGACACTGTGGTCTTGAGAAGTTATGTGCTTCATCAAGGTCATGTAATTATGCATGCTAAAAACTCAAAGCTAGATTCTCACTCCAAGTCCCATGCTTTTTGAGAACACATTGCACATTGCTTTGTTTAGTCCTTGTTTGTGGAGATGTTAAGATGTTAGAATAGTAAATGTAAAGAATGGGAGAATATTTTATGTGTGAAAACAAGCTTGAGACATCCATTGGGAGGAGAGTCCTCAGGTAAGGTAAATTTGTTAATGAGTGTAGCTAAAGAGCCTGGAAGAAATGTTTTAGCTTTGTTCCTTAGACCTTGGTACTATACTCCAATTAAATGGAATTTTTACTTTTTGGCCATTTACTAAACCATTCCCCATTTAAAATCAGGAAACCACTCCTTACCCACTCTCAGCCATGTTATTTGGGTGAGAAGGATTCCCAACCACCTTCCTGTTCCAGAGGTGGATGCTCATGATTTAACTCCTTAATATCCTATTTCACTTGTCATGGCAAATGGCCATAAATAAGATGTAAGTGAATCCAAGCTAAAGGAAACTAGGGAGAAATTTGCTGAATTTGGCAGGAGGAAAGTTTATTTCCTTTTGGAATTACCAGTAGATGCCCTTACACTCATCTTGGGTGGGCCCTGTGAAGACGTGAAGGGTGGAACTGCTGCAGCCATTTTGCTATTATTAGGAGAACATGAAAGAGAAGAGACAGAGAGAGGGTAACTAGTTTTTGGTGACATCAACTGGTTTTTGTGTGGCCTGAGTCTGGTTGAATATAAACAATAATACATATACTCAATAGAGTACTACACAACTAGAAAAGGAAGTGAGGAATATCTCTATATCTTAATATATCTAACATATTAAGTGAAAAGGTAAGGTAGAGAAAAATGTATATAAGAGGCAAGCAATTGACTAAGAAGGAGGTTATATGAATACATATACAAATATTTATATATTTTTAATGGATGACAAACTATACTTTTTTTTTATTTCACTATTTAATATTGTTTGAGTTGTATTTTTATACTTTCCCACAGTTCATCAATTATCCCTGAGAGAATCTGTAGACAAAGAGATTGACATTCTGCCCTCTAAAGCTAATTTGGCAACTCGACAAACTATACTTCTTAAAAAATTATTACCTATAAAGTAAAGGAAGAAGTATGGTGAGGGTATTGAAATTAGATTTCTTTGAATATACCTTTGATGGACAATACATTAAATATTTTACATAATTAAAAGCCAAAATTAAATAAAAAACCAGGTCCTAGGGGCACCTAGGTGGCTCAGTCAGTTAAACATCTGCCTTCAGCTCAGATCATGATCTCAGGGTCCTGGGATCGAGCCCCACATTGGGCTCCCTGCTCAGCAGGGCATCTGCTTCTCTCTCTCCCTCTACCCCTCCCCCCACTTGTGCTGGTGCTCTCTCTCTCAAATAAATAAATAATCTAAAAAAACAAAACAAAAACAAAAATAGGTCCTAAAAATCAAAAGGGAAATAAAAGAGCTAAGCTTAAATGTATAGCCTATTGGTGGCATAACTATATACAGTAACTTGTTTGACTTTAAAACACAGTCATTTGACTGTACATCCCTAGGGACAAAAAAATATACTCTTGGGACAAAAACCACAAAAACTTGCCCCTCCAATCTCCCCCCAAAAATCATAAACTGTTTTCAGGAATCATATTGTTAGTGGCAGTGTTGGTATTTTCTAACACTTCTGTGAGTATGATGAGGGATACACGGAATAAGTGTATTAAGTTAGTGAACCAAGATTTTCAGCATGGGAGAAAAGAAATAACAGATGTAATCTTGAACTTACTGAAAGTATGAAATCATGATATACTTAAAAAAAATTAGATATTTCCTATCTGGTGCATTGAAAAGTCCTGGAAATAATGACAAACTAGTAAAGTGAACCCCTGTGCCCAGATAGTGGTTTCTAAATATCATTCCCCACTAAAAAAATACCCAAACTCTGTGGGAAAATTCAGATTTCAGGTCTGAGGTTGGAAATACATAATATGAATCTGGAATCTTTTGCCATAACAGAAAGCAAAAAAATTATCAAAGACTATATGTATCATGTCAAAGTGACATAGAAGCCAACTTGAATGGGTTCCCACTGCCCAAAGATGGGACAGTTTGATTATCAATAAAGATCACAATCACAATGAATTAAAACACATTAAATTAAAAGAGTTCATGTGACACTCAAAAAAATAAAAATGAAGCCTCACTGGCCCCATTGACCACCTTTGCTGTATGGTATCTAACTTATAACTCTGAAACTAGTAATAAATGGATAGAAACAAGCATTTTTCCTGCCTTACCTTACAGAATATATGTCAGATAGTAAAGTGTGTTATAAAAACATCGTACTTGAATCTCATCAGATCTCCAGATCTATCAGTTTACATAAAACACAGAAAGAAGACTGTTTTAAAGGATACTATGGATGTATAGTATAGGTGCAACTGGCTGATTATTTTATTTTTTCAACAAAACATTGTAAGGAAAGAGAGAGAGGTATAAGGGCAATTAATAGACTAAAAGAGACTTACATATTTCAATTACTTGAAACATATGGATCTTACCGAAATTCTGAGTGAAGACAATTATATAAATGTGAATATTAATGGGATTTTTAAGGATATTAAGGAAGCTTAAGTTTTTAATCTTGTAATGATGGCATTAGGTTTATGATTTTTATAAAAACAGAGTTCCTATTTTTTAGAGATAGATACAAGAATTCTTGCAGAGGGATTAATAGGAGGTCTGGGATTTGCTTCAAAATGTGTGTGTGTGTGGAGGTGGGAACCAGGTGGACGGACATATGAAATGAGATTGGCTTAGATGTTGTAAACTTGGTGATAATGACATGAAGATTCATTGCATTATTTTCTCCACTTTGGTATACATTTAAAATTTTTAGGGTGCCTGGGTGGCTCAGTCAGTTAAGCGTCTGCCTTGGGCTCAGGTCATGATCCCAGGGTCCTGGGATTGAGTCCCACATCAGGTTCCTTGCTCAGTGGGAGACTGCTTCTCCTTCTTCCTCTGCTCTTTCCTCTCCCTCCCCCCCCGCCCCCCGCTTGTGCTCTTTGGCTCTACCTCTCTGTCAAATAAATAAATAAAATCTTAAAAAATTTTTTTATCACAGAATGTTAAAGAAATGCTTATTGATTCAAACTGACATAATCATAACTTGTATTCAAAGTCTCTGAATGTGTAAAATGCAGTATTTCTATAACAGTTTTTTTAATTGAAAGGCATTTAAGAAACTGAATATAGATATCTCACTCTACAATAAACATAGATTGACATTCCTTCTCTTTTTTTTTTAAGATTTTATTTATTTGAGAGAGAACATGAATGGGGGGCAGAGGGAGAAGCAGACTCCCCACTGAGCAGGAAGCCTGACCCGGGGTTCAATCCCAGGACCCTGAGATCATGACCCAAGCTGAAAGCAGTTACTTAACTGACTGAGCCACCCAGGCATCCTGAAATTCCCTGTTTTTGATTCTATTGTGGACTTCTTGAAGACAAGAACATCTTGTTATTTTTTGTATCCCTAGCATCTTTCATTATGGCCTTTCATGATGCACATGATTGGACTTTGATATTTTTATAGTTTAATGATTAGCCTTTTTGTCTAAAGGTGCAGGCTCTGAGGCAGGCTGACGGTATTCAAATTCTTACTCCACCACTAACATTAATGACCTCAACCAAGTCATTTCCTCATAGAGAAGAGATTTTAATGATAAGTACAGAATAATGTTATATGAGGATTGATGAGATAATGGAAGTAAAACACTGGAGCAGAGTGTTTAGAAATAGTATGGCTCAATAAATAGTGTTCCTAATCATTTGTTAGATCTTCAGCAACCTTGTTTTCTCCATGATAACATATATCGATACAGCATGTCATCTTTTCTTTGAGGCAGTGTTGAAACAGTTTCACCTGTTGGATCCTCTCTGATCACCTGAGTGATTGAAGTATCCAAAATCTAGATGAGATTAGTATTGTTAAAATAAGAATTTAAGATTTTTCACTCTGGATAGATAGAAGAGAATGGATGTACTTTTGCCTATTCTTCCCACTAAGTACAGCTAAAATCCCTGAACATTATATATAAACAAACATAAGAAGACTCTAAAAGGTGAAGAGAAAAAGGCAGATCGGCTAAGGACCTCAGGATCCAAGGAACAATATAGCAGTAAGTTCCCTGTGTTTTCTTTTTGGCTGGAGAGGCCAGAAATGCCAACAAGCATAGACAAATAAAAGCAGTAGGAAAATCCTGGTCTCTCTAGCCAAAAGTCCAGCAAAGGCACATCCTAGCAAGACAGAAAATTTGTAGACAACTCTACTTGATTCAAACATCATCTTACACTCATCAGCCAAGGCTGAATTAACATAGACTCCCACTCTTGCTGACTATTTGTTGCAAGGACCCTCACCCCCACTAGGATTGTATCAGACATGGCCGAATGAGGAGTTGGGACCTTTACTACTATCAAGAGTAACAGGGACTCTCCCTGCCATGGTGGGCAGTAGTAACCAGGATCGCCTATCCCTCCGATAAAATGCTTGTGAAGAGCCTGAACTTTCACCCCCACACAGTATAACAGGTTGTCTCTCCCCAGCTATGATGTCAGTGGAAACAAGTAGAGGACCTGGACTTCATCCCCCATTGGGCACTAATGAGGTAGCATCCACAGTCTCCTGCTGTGTGGTTTCAGAGGAACCCTGCTAAAACATAAGAATTAAATAAGAACCATTGTATTACAACATAATTCCCCAAATGTCTAAGATTCAAACATAAACCAATCACCTTACAAAGAACCACGAAAATCTCAACTTGAATGAGAAAAGACAATTAACAGATGCAAACACCAAGATGACACACGCACTATAATTATATGACAAGGATTCTAAAGCAGCCATGATAAACACACTTGGGAAAAAAAAATCTCAGCAAAGAAGCTGAATATATTAAAAAATAACCAAATGGCAATGTAATAACTTAAATAAAAAACTTAATTGATGGGCTCCAAAGCAAAATGGACAGGACAGAGGAATGCTTTAGCAAACTCGAATATAGAAAAATAGAAATTACCCAGTCTGAATGACAGAGAGAAAATAGACTAGGGAAAGAAAAACACAGCTTGAGGGACCTGTGGGAATCTAACAAAATATTTCATATTCATGTCCCAGAAAGAGGGGAAAGAATACAGGCTTGACAAAATAAAGAATGGCTGAAAATCTTCCAAATTTGGTGAAAGATATAAACCTACAGATTTGAGAAGCTGAGAAAAACCCAGAGAGGATGAACCCAAAGAAATTCATGCCAAGATGTGTCATAATTGAACTTCTGAAATTAAAGACAAAGAAAATGCTTGAAAGCAACCAGAGAAAAATGACACCTTAGCTCTAGAAAAAAATAATTCAAGTGACAGAAGATTTCTTATCAGAAACATGGAGGCCAGAAGAAAGTGGCACAATGTTTTTCAAGAGAACTGTCAGCCCAGAGTTCTGCAGCCAGTGAAAACAACCTTGAGGAATAAAGGAGAAATCAAGACATTCTCAGGTGAAGGAAAACTAAAAGAATTTGTTGCCAGGAGATCTGCCCTGAAATAATGGCTTAAGGAAGTTATGGAAACAGAAAGGAAATGAAAAAGAAAACTTGGAAGGAAGAAAGCACAACAGAAAGAGTAAAACTGTAGGTAAATACAGCAGGCCTTTCTGCTCTTTAGGTCTCTCGATTATATTGACATTGACAAATTGGACTATTATGTAGACCTGAAAATAGTATGTCAAAGACTGATATGGCAAAATGCTTGATCTACAGATAGGAAATTAAAAAGTCAGGATGCATATGTATATTAATCTTTTATAAAAAGCTATTATGAATATTTTTATTTTCTTTTTTATAATTTTCTGATTTTTCTACGATAAACATATTTTACTTTTATAATTGACAAACCAGTTCTAATTTTAATAGAATTACATAGCAGTTCATTCAGGAATTATATATCAAAATTATTTTTTCTAATAATGTTTCAGTAACTGAGTATGTTTCTTCATAGAAAACTATTAATTCATAATTATTATGTATTTATTTATTATCTGTCTTCCTTAGTAGAATGTCAGCTTCTACTTGTTTCTGTCGTACAGTTCTATATAACAGAACTTTCTGCTCTGAAGGAAATTTTCTGTATTTGTACTGTCCAATAATGTAGCCACTAGCCACATGTAGTGATTAAGTATTTGAAATGTGGCCAGTGCAACTGAAGAACTGAATTTTTAATTTTTATTTAATTGTAATTAATTTAAAATATAAATTTAGGGGTGCCTGGGTCACTGTCAGTTGAGAGTATGATTCAGCTCAGCTCATGATCTCTGTCCTGGGATCCCTGGGCCTCAGACTCCACACTCAGCAGGGAGTCTGCTTCTCCCTCTTCTTCTTCCTCTCCCTGGGCCCCTCTCCCCGCTCCTGTGTATGCTTTCTCTCTCTAATAAATAAATGAAATCTTTTAAAAAATGTAAATTTATATTGGGGTGCCTGAGTGGCTCAATTGGTTAAGCAGCCGACCCTTGGTTTTGGTTCAGGTCATGATCTCAGAGTCATGGGATCCAGCCCCCAGTAGGTTCCTGGCTCTGTGGGGAATCTGCTTCTCCCTCTCCCTCTGCCCTTCACCCCTGCCCCCCCCTCAAATAAATAAACCTTTAAAAAGAAAAAAAATGTAAACTTATATAGCCACACACTGTATGGGAGAGAGTAATTCTGGAGCCCAGAATAGTGCCAGGCAAATAGTAGGTGCTAAATAAACATTTTTATGGTATATGGCTAGATAGACAAAATTATCTGATGATTTGCCATCATTTGATGACATTGGAAAAGAACAGAGATACAATTTGGTATTATCTTACACATAATATTAATATGAAAAATGGACAAGTTTGGAAGTTGTTGGCCCTAATACCAAAATGAAATGAGAAAAGGAGTCTCTAGTGATATTAATACTTATTAGTGTGCTTAATTGCTCTATGAATATGAAATCATTTAATCCTCCCAATCCCAAGAAGTAAATAATGTCATTTCTTCTCATTTTATACATCAGGAAACTCAGGCACAGAAAGGCAGTTGCCTTATTCAGGGACACATAGATAGTGGAGCCTGGGTTCAAATCCAGGTAGTCTGGGTCCTTCCATGCCTCTATGATCTGTCTAGATGAACAGATGCCCTTTCTAATGACTTGAGGTCATTAGATGTTAAAGCTGCAGGTCTAACTTTGCAGTGGACTCCTATATGAGAGCACAATGAAGAACATAATGCATAGTGTCTTTGTTTTATTTTCAGTACATGCACACGAACTCTTAATATTCATCCAACAAACATGTGTTGCATGAAATTAAGTGCAGATACTGTAAGGTTCTGGAGCTATGAATATAAAGACGCTATGTTACCTTCCCTCCAGGAGTTCAGATACCAGTAAAGATCCATGAAGGGGGAATTTGTGTGGTAAGCACAAAGATGAAAATATAAAAATAGCATTCTGGGAGCAGGGTGGGGGAGAGAGGGAGGGAGGAGGAGACGGAGGTAGGGAGGGGTGAGAAAGAAGAAGGGAGGAAGAGAGGGAGAGGGAGGGAAGGGTGAGAGAGAGAAGGAGGAGGAGAGACAACATTTGGAAAGAGTTGATACTCAGGGGTAGGGGTCCCCATTTCCACTCCACTTTTTGTTCTGCAACTCACCTGGCTCTCATTGTTGCTGTAAGACATCCAGGGATCACTGGCAGAGCTTGATTTGGGTTTGACCCACATCTATCATTTATTAGCTGGTGACTTTGGGACAAGTCATTTCTAGGTTTACATAATGGGTTCAAACATCCCTATCCTGTAGATCTCATGTTTTTTTTTTTTTAAGATTTTATTTATTTATTCATGAGAGACAGAGAGAGAGAGAGAGAGGCAGAGGGAGAAGCAGGCTCCCAAGGAGCAGGGAGCCCGATGCAGGACTCGATCCCAGGACTCTGGGATTATGACCTGAGCCGAAGGCAGACGCTTAACCATCTGAGCCACCCAGGCGCCCCTCATGTTTTTTTTTTTTTTTAATGAAAGTCAAAATGAGATCCTGGCGGTTGCAGTCCAGTAAAATGTAAAGCACTATGCTCGTGGCAGGCATTTCTGGTTTGTTCACCTATGCCGCCTAAGGGGGTGGAAAAGCAAGCTTTTATCTTCAGAACCTTGGGTGACTAACTGGCAGACCCATGCATAAATAATGAATGGAGTAGGCTCCCTGGAATGTGTTTAGACTTCAGGGAAATACCTGATTTAGCATCCTGAAGGATCTCATGTGCAAAGCACACTGCCCGTGGCTGCATTGGCACAAGTAGTGTGCGTTTCAGACGTCTGCCTGGAAGATGCAAGGTAACGGGAGGCCAGAGTGACGTCTGGAGGGGCGCCACAGGTGCTAGCATTAGGGCCACACTTGATATTAGTCGATCACCGAAAGGGGAAAAGCAGAGTCCAGGAATATTTGAAAAACAGGAACCTGTGAGCTAGGACTCGAAGCTCCTCAATTTGGCATTTAAAAAAAATCACATTTATGAAACACCTTACAACTTTAAACTGTGAGTCAAAAAGATTTTCCCTTTCTCCTTAAAATCGATCAATCATCAATCAATCCATCAGTCCTCGCTAACACTGAATGGTTTGTTAGGTATTATCGCCCCCATTTTATAAGTAAAGAAACAAAAGACCCAGAGAGGTTAAATTATTTACTCAAGTCCTCTCAACAAAACCAATAAATAAGACAGGATATCTGACCTGAAGTCCAGTTATCTCCACCATACAGTAGAAAAATTGGTACAGTCAAAAGGAAATGAAGTTGGCCAAATTGGTGGATGACTGATTTCATGGGAGAAAGTGAAATTGCTTTTTAACAGGAGAAGCATCTAGCCAGGACAAGCTATTGTGGCACGGCACTGGGGATCTAGATCTATCTTTGTCTATTCATCTACTCTTTTAATTGGGATTAATAATCAGAATCTACCCACGATTTTCAGTGAAGTGCTCAGGAAAATAAACAGAGTAGAGCTTTACCTCGTCAACCTTGACCCAGATTCAAGGATTTCGGGTAAGGAGTTAGTGCTTGGCCTCTCCACAGGCAAACTCACTTTCCCGCAGCGGCTGTCTGCAAGGCCTGAGGCTGTCTTCTTTGTCAGCGAGCTCTGAGACTTTGCCTTGAAACAGAAGTTCCTCGGGCAGCCCTAGGGAACCTGGCATCTCTTGAAATCATCAAAGAGAGTTTTTGCCTCAAGCTCTAACTAGCTTATAAAAGGCAAGGGAAGACAGTGGCAATTATCCAAGTGATTCAAGCAAGAGAAATGAATTTGATCTTCATTACCTAACTTTTCAGGCAAAAATCTCTTACCGCAGTGTTTCTCAGTTCTTATCATGCAGAGAATCACCTGGGGATCTTGTTAAAATGCAGATTCTAATTCAGTAGGTTTGGGGTGGGGATGAAGATTCTGCATCTCTAACAAGCTGCCTGCCAGTGGATGCTGACCACAGATTTAGAAGTGAGGTTTCAGGTTTCAGAGCACATGCTTACCCACAGAGCTTGCCCCAAATCTGCACATGCTATTTTTGGAGCAGAGGGTCTCAAATGTTAGGCCTCATTAGAATCACCTGAGGAACTTGGAAAAAAGGGCAAAGTTTGAATTGGTCGACCTGGAATTGGCTTTTCTAACAAGTTCCTCAGCTGTTCTGAGAGGCCATTCTCTAAGAAATGTCTTAGAGGAAGCACAGTGGTGACCCAGGGTACACAGATATGTTCATCTGGGCCTGCCCACAGCCTTGGGAACCAATAAAGTCTTAGCTACTGAGAGGTTTCTTTAACGGGGGAACAATATAAAATTCCATGAAAGTTCAGCCTATAAATTCAGCAAAATAAGATAAAGCGATTGGTGGTGCTCACACGAACTTCTGCATTGCTGAGCTAGAAAAGGAGTCTCAAATCTCTTTTGATTACACCTACTTGTTATTTCCTTCTGAAGGACCTGAGATGTGGTAGGAGTAGGAGCAAGCTGAGGATGATAGTAACTGGCACCTGAGACCCCAGAAAAGGGCCAAACAGCCCAGTAAGAAGTACAAGGACACATGCAGCCCCACAGGCAAATGAAGCCAGATTTTCTTTGTTTTCAGAAACAATTTCTATGGAAACTCACTAGAAAGATTTCTCAGTCTATAGGCAGAGATCATTTTGAAGGATGCATGTTTTTCAGTGAAGCATCGACTATAAAATAGCAATATAGTGAATAAAATGGACCCATGGTGCAAACAGAGTTCTGTTCCTCTATGATCTCTTACTCATCTTGCTTGGATGACTCCTTGTGGGAGAAAGGGATGACATGGTTTCTGCTGCCTATCCTGAACTACAAGAGGACATCACGCGATGGAGAATCCAATTTTCCAGTTTTCTCAACTCTCAAAAGGAGATGATACCAAGCTCCTAGGGTAGACAATTAAATGACACATGCACATAAAGTCCAACAGAGCCTGGTTCGGAAATCCAGTCAATTATCCTAACAACAGTGAAAATGACTTTGGAGGGCAGCGCCAGCTGAGGATGAGTGGGGGTTGATCCACTGGCAGATAGGACAAACCATGGAGATAAATTCTAGGGCCACATTTGGGCAAGAGTGAAGACTAACTTGGGAATTAAGGGGCATGGGGAATTTTCTGAAGTTAACTGTTGGTAAGTACTTTCAATCCACCACTCTTTCAGTGCCTCATTTGTCTGAAAGCCATGAGGTTTAGGAGCTACTGCCTGATTATTATGCTTTACAAAACACACTCAACAGAAGAGATGAAACTCGATAAAAGAGAATAAAATAATTGGTAGTATTTCTTTCTCCAAGGTATAAACTCTTCATTTTGAGACACGTAATTATTAAAATTATAATTGGCTATTGGCAGGTAGAAAATTGGAAGCAGGGGCGCCTGGGTGGCTCAGTCGTTAAGCGTCTGCCTTCTGCTCGGGTCATGATCCCAGGGTCCTGGGATCGAGCCCGGCATCGGGCTCCCTGCACCGCGGGGAAGTCTGCTTGTGTTCCCTCTCTTGCTATGTCTCTCTCTGTCAAATAAATAAATAAAATCTTAAAAAAAAAAAAAAATTGGAAGCAAAGAAATGCATTCTAAAAGAATGGAAATTTTTATTCTTCTGAGTAGTTTGTGCTACTTAATGGCTTACAGAGAAACAAATCAATAACTATTATTTAGAGTTTCCCTCTAGCTTCCAGTGCTTTAGGAGCCTTTTCTCTATCAGTGATCCTGTAATTTCATCAATATGGTATCATTAGCACTCGACAGTTAGCAATTAACCTTTATCCAACATGCTCAGTTATAGCTTTAGGAAAGAAACTGTCTGTCAGTCCCATGGAATATGCTCAGATTTCAGTGGTATAGCTAGTTCTATTTAAGACAGATGAAACAGCTGTTATAGTTAGAGCTAGAGTAAGTATTGATTTGCGAGAACCAATTTCCTGTTTTTAAGGCAATGTGAGGAACCAAGGGGATATCCATATCAGTCATTTTTAATCTTGGTAAGAAGTAAAGTAAGTGCTCCCTAATAGGGGCACCACCACATTCTGATTTCTTGCAAAGCTCATTAATGACAGCTCCATTTTAGAGACCACAGTATGTATTAGTATTCTGCTAGTTACACTGCAGTTACTATATTTTAGAGTGCTTTCACACAATTACATTGATCCTCTGAACAACACAGGTTTGATCTGCACAGGTCTACATACATGAAGATTTTTTTTTAAATAAATACGGTTCAGCGCTGTAAATGTATTTTCTCTTTCTTATGATTTTCTTTTTTTTTTTTTTTAAGATTTTTATTTATTTATTTAAGAGAGAGAGCGTGAGAGATAGAGAGCATGAGGCGGGGGGCGGGGGGGTGGCGGTGGTATAGAGGGAGAGGGAGAAGCAAACTCCCCACTGAGCAGGAAGCCCAATCCAGGCTTGATCCCAGGACCCCAGATCATGACCTGAGCCAAAGGCAGATGCTTAACAAACTGAGGCACCCAGGTGCCCCTCTTATGATTCTCTTAATAACATTTTCTTTTCGGGCACCTGGGTGGCTCAGTTGGTTAAGCGACTGCCTTCAGCTCAGGTCATGATCCCAGGGTCCTGGGATCGAGTCCTGCATTGGGCTCCCTGCTCTGCGGGGAGCTTGCTTCTCCCTCTCCCACTCCCCCTGCTTGTGTTCCCTCTCTCGCTGTGTCTCTCTCTGTCAAATAAATAAAGAAAATCTTTAAAAAAAAATAACATTTTCTTTTCACTAGCTTACTTTATTGTAAGAATACAGTATGTAACACATATAACACATAAAATATGTGTTAATTCATGTTTATATTAATGACAAGGCTTCCAGTCAACAATAGGCTATTTGTAGTTAAATTTAGGGGGAGTCAAAAGTTACATGTGAATTTTCAACTGCACAAGGGTCAGTGCCGCAATCCCCCATATTGTTCAGGGGTCAACTGTACTTCCAATGATCCTCACAACACTGGGAAGTAGTGATAATTATGTCTTTCTTCTGATTGATTGAGCAAAAACATATTCCTGGATCTTTGCCCCAGATCTAACAGTAAATTTCTGTATGACCTCTAAAGTTGCCTATCTGGTCTTCAGTGTCCTCAACTGTAAAATCAGGTGGAATAACAGGCAGTTGTTTCAATGGCTCGAAGCTCATTTCTAGATATGAGATCTATGATTCCAGGCATCTCTAAATTAACTTTGTATCTCAGCAAGAGTACTTTATGATTAATTATTGATGAAATTACACCATAATGTCCTAGCCAGTGTCCTATAGTATATTTTGTATGAGTGATAATGTTTTTAGTAATATGAGCACCCTGTGTAGCACTTGTCTTGAATCTTTGCAAATAGTGTTTTGTTTGTTGACTTCTTTTCTTTAAAATAGTGTAGAAGATTTACAGGTCATACTTGCAATAATATTAACCCAGATCTAAAAAATTGCTTTTGACATGTATTATAAATAACTGGAATGATTTAAATAGTCAAAATACAGTAATTAAGAGGTGGACAGAGTAGGTATTCATCCATGTTGTTTATAGTAATGTGAATTGGCTGGCATATAAAATGTCATTACTGAAAGGGAGGAAGATTCCAGAGACAGATCTACAAATAATCTATGTGTCAGATGAAAAATTCCAAGTAGAGAAAGAGTCACTTTAATTTGTTATAAACTAAATTAAATACAGAAAGCAATATAAGCTTTTGTTAGGAAAATTAACTTTTTTTCCCAAATATATGGGGACAGTTGGTCTCAAAGATTAAAACTGAATACAGTCCAGTAGAGAAACAAGTGACTTTTTTTTTAATCCAGAAAAAAACATTTGCAAAGAGAAAAAAGAGAAAACAACCTATGAAATAAATTTAAAACCTGGAACAATGTTTCTTGGGTTGTCTAGCTCTTGGAAAAGCTCTTGAGAAGCTCTATAGACCTTGCTCCTCTTTATCACAGAACTGAAAGTCGAAAGCAAATTAAATTATCTTCAGTTGCATGATCTACTTCCAGCCATGAGGTCTGAAAAGGGTTTAGATGGAATGGAGGAGTTTACAATTCACTGATTGCTGTGATTTGGGACACTTTGTTTTAAATGAAGGGAAAAATTCTGGTGAGGACTATCCTTGAATTATTTATTAAAAATTCCCTATCACTGCTATTTCAGGTTTTAATAATGATGCACACATATAGATTAACAATGCTATTTTTACAACTGACGTGCTAACTTTTTTTTTTGTTTTTCACATCTAGTATTGATTTATACTACTATGGTCATCAAAGTTATTATTATTGGGGGATTTAAAGTCCTCCTAAAAGCAAATGCAAGCAAGTTTCATAATTCTAATGATAAATGTATCAAATTTAAGAAATGTAATAGTCCAGTATATACATACACATATATATACATGCAATTATTCTTTTATTAAAAATCTTTTCATGACCTCAATACACACAGCAGTTAAGAGTGATGGAGACATTTTCTCAGCTGTGGTTGAATTGGAAGTAAAGAGCCTAGCACCCCTTCTTCCCTCATCCCTGGTGGAGGTCACTGAGACACCACCGCAATTTGAAAGCAATGGTGAGTTCACATTCTTCCCATTTACACACGAGGAACCTGGGGCCCAAACATGTTGAAATACTTGGCCCCATCATAGTCACCCATTCTCCCACCTGAGATCCACCCCAAGCTCTGTGATAAGATGGTGACAAACTCTTTCTTTGAATAGCCAACGTCCTGTTCTCTAGTCACACTGAACGAATGATTTGGGTCTGTGACCTTGGACACATCAGCTGACCTCTTTGAATTGATGTATTCTTGTCCTAAAGCAGGAAAGATGCTAGAAACTATTAAAACAGGCAAAGGAAGAGCAAATCTTCTACAGGATACTTTTATTTCTACAAAATGATTCCAGGGAAAATCCTCCAGAAATCACCAAAGCCTTCAGCTACAGAAAATCAAATAGAACAAAGACACTAACAGGAACTTCAAAGAAAGCAAACACTAAGAGAGACTCACTGTTCCTCTGGGCATCTGTAGTGGTGGATTCCTTAAATACAGAACGGAGCATTTGCAGTAATGTGTGTTTTACCACTTCAGTCCTTTTTAAAATTTTCCATGGGAGTACCTTTAACAGGAGAGAAATGGGAATGTACTAGCCCTCCTACCCTCGAACACCCATCTAGTGTATAATTTGATGTGGCTAGTGGCAAACACAAAAATTAATTGCAGCCTCATATATTACATAAAAGGTATAATCTCTAGCATTTCACTTTTTAAATTTTGCCTTTCCTTTTGTATTTAAAGTTATGAATTAATTTTAATAGAAAATACTGTATATCCACTTAGCTATACTGCTAAGTATTACAGCAAGACTATGGGGAGGAGACACAGATCATTCTAAAATATCTATGATTAAATATATACATGGAGACCAGAGGATGGTACAAACATTTTCTCTATGATTCACCTCTCTGTCCATACTAATTTCACCTAAGATGAGCGAAGATGAATCCCTCCTCTTGTTCTCCTTTGATCCAACAGATTACTATATGCTGATGGACATTAATAAATATTTTCTGAGGAATTTATTCTTCTATACCCAAATATTCTTCTATACCCAAACTTTTAACATTTCCTAACATATCCATATCTGTATAAATAAATATCTAGAGAAATATAGGTTAGATGCACATTAGCACATAAATTTGGCTTTGCAAAGCATTATGTGTTCTTTAAAAAGTTTTGTCCATTGTTTTCAATAAACAGAAAAATAAACACATATGTAAACACACACATAAAAGCATAAGTAATAATTACATATTAAGAGCAAAACTTTTGCATAAAGAAATATATTTCTACCTGGCTGAATCAGAGAGTAAAAGAAAAAAAAAGTGGGTGATGGGGTTGAAGTGTGCTGAGGGGACTCCTGCAGGTCCTTGAGATTAAGTCATGCACAAACCTTCACAGATTTCTTCCAAACTCCCATTCAGTGACATCATTTGGTAGTTTGAATCAATGTAGGTGGGATTATTGATACAATGGGAATCAGCAAACATCATCAGGATTTGTTTCCCCAAGCTTGGAGAGCTAATTGGTAAATATGAACCAGCCCATCACTGTTTAAGATCCTGAAGAACCCAAGGAGGACTTTTTCAAGACGTGATCAACTATCAAGACTCCTTAAATTATATTATATACAGATAGACTTTAGTACTTTTCTTGCCTTCCAGTTCTCTGGGTTGATACATTTAGATGTATTTGCAGCAAATTTACTAGTTAAAATACTGCCTAAGAAAAAATCCTATTGTGCTATATTAAATATCAGAATGCTCCAAGAAAACTATAGTCACATCATACAGGGTTAAGAGAAAATAAATGATAAATATTTGAAGAAAGATGAGAACTGGCTTGAAGTAACATCAGCAAGATGGCTAAGTCGGAAGCCCAGGACCCTTCTTCCTCCCATAAACACAACAATTCAGCAGGAACTCA
Organism: Mirounga angustirostris; assembly: GCF_029215605.1. Taxonomy (NCBI): domain Eukaryota; kingdom Metazoa; phylum Chordata; class Mammalia; order Carnivora; family Phocidae; genus Mirounga; species Mirounga angustirostris. Next base: position 172,390,337 of record NW_026991710.1, read on the forward strand.
TGACAATTCTCTTAATGAGAAATCAGAAAATGTAAATTGTGACAATGGTAACAAAGTGTTTGGGTGGGCAGGGGGATGATAAATTGTAGAATCTTTGTATGTGATTGAACTGAAGCTGTTATTAGCTTAACATAAACCCCAGGGGAAACACACACACACACACACACACACAGACTACCTATATAGAAGCTACACAAAAGAAAAAGAAAAGAAAATCAAAGCATATCAATACAAAAATTGACAAAGCACAGAAGATACCAAGAGAAGGAGAGGCAGAAAAAAGAACAAAACTAACAGGAAACAGGGGCGCTTGGGTGGCTCAGTCATTAAGCGTCTGTCTTCGGCTCAGGTCATGATCCCAGGGTCCTGGGATTGAGTCCCGCTTCGGGCTCCCTGCTCCTTGGGAGCCTGCTTCTCCCTCTCCCACTCCCCCTGCTTGTTTTCCCTCTCTCGCTGTGTCTCTCTCTGTCAAAAAAAAAAAAAAAAGACTAACAGGAAACAATAAGCAAATGGCAATTGTATATCCTTCTCTATCAGTAATTACTTTAAATGTAAATGGATTAAATACCTCATCAAAAGTTAAAGAATGGCTGAATGGATGAAAAAAAAAACAAGACCCAGTGGATTGAAACAAAGTAGAAGTTTGTTTCACTCTCTCATAAAAGAAGTCAGAAGGTAGGCAGTCCAGGCCTTTCATGGCTGCTCGACTATCACCAAGGGCCAAATTATTTTTATTTTTTGTTTTACAGCCTTTTTATGTGCCTTAGGGTCTAACATGGTGCTTGAGCCTCAGTCATTATTTTAGCATTCCAGCAAGCAGAAAAAATATATTGAGGAAGCGGGGAAAAGAGAAGAATGTACCCCTCCCTTTAAAGACACTTAAGAAACTTCTTTAGAAGTCCCACATGATAATTCTGCTTATGTTTCTTGCTAGAACTTAGTCACATTGTCACACTGGACACAAGACTGGAACATATACTTTTTATTCTGGATAGCCATATAACCAGTTAAAAATCAAGGGGTCTATTACTAAGAAAAGAATTAGGACTATATATTAAGGTAGGAGAGTAGTAATATTTTCCACAGCTGTGCATGCAAGTCCTATCCATAGCCTTTTAAAACTACAGGTAACTGGTGTTTCAATTACCTGTTGCTGTGTAACAACCACCCCAAAACTTAGCGGTTTGAAATAACAAGATTTTCTCATTTCTCACCATTCCATGCTTGGTTTTGCCCAGTTAGATGGTTTTTCCGACCTCCATGATGTCTGCTGAGAGCACCCATGAGGCTGATTTCAGATGAGAGCTTGGCTGCCACTGGAATATCCAAGACAGCTTTGCACATGTCTTGGTAGGGAACACAGAGATATCTAGAAGGCTGCAGTCTCTCCCTTTGCTCCATCAGGATAGCCAGGTCTCTCTACATGGTGACTCCCAGCTTTTTTTTTTTTTTATTGTTAATCACCATACATTACATCATTAGTTTTAGATGTAATGTTCCGTGATTCATTGTTTGTGCATAAAACCCAGTGCTCCATGCAGAATGTGCCCTCCTCAATACCCATCACCAGGCTAACCCATCCTCCCACCCCCCTCCCCTCTAGAACCCTCAGTTTGTTTTTCAGAGTCCACAGCCTCTCATGGTTCGTCTACCCCTCCAATTTCCCCCCCTTCATTCTTCCCCTCCCGCTACCTTCTTCTTTTTTTTTTCTTAACATATATTGCATTATTTGTTTCAGAGGTACAGATCTGAGATTCAACAGTCTTGCACAATTCGCAGCACTTACCAGAGCACATACCCTCCCCAGTGTCTATCACCCAGTCACCCCATCCCTCCCACCCCACCCCCCACTCCAACAACACTCAGTTTGTTTCCTGCAATTAAGAATTCCTCATATCAGTGAGGTCATATGATACATGTGGTGACTCCCAGCTTTATGGGGGCAGGTTTAAGCCACCAGGCCTCCTAAAGCTGAGGCCTAGAACTCTCACAGTGGTACTTCTACTGCATTCTACTGGTCAAAGCAAGTCACAAAGTTATCCCAGAGCAGGAGTAATAGACTCTACCTTGTATTGTAGGTGTGACACATGCACAGAGTGAGAGGAGGAATTGCTGGCAGCCATCTTTGGAAGCGCCCTTCCACAACAGGCTAACACTTCAGTTAGGGATCCTCAGGAGGCTAGGGGTTGGCTGAAGTTGTATTTCAGATGGAAGGAAGAAGAGAGGAAATTCATGGGTGATTGTATTTCATATACAAGAGTAAAAATCATGAGCTTACACTGATATTTCAGAGTCCCAGTTGACCAGATGTTGTGAAGGCAGCATGTAGAAACAGCCATACTGGGGGGGCGGAGCAAGATGGCGGAGGAGTAGGAGACCTGGATTTCATCTCCTCAGGAATTCAGCTGGATAGGGATCAAACCATTCTGAACACCTACAAACCCAACAGGAGATCGAAGAAGGGAATAGCAACAACTCTCTCATCAGAAAAGCGACCACTTTCTGGAAGGTAGGACGTGCGGAGAAGGGAATCCGAGGCGATATTCGGGAGGATAGACGGCGGGGGAGGGGCCTCCGTCGGCCGCTTCTGGCAAGTGATAGAACCACGGAGCACAAAATCGGAACTTTTAAAAGTCTGCTCCGCCGAGGGACGTCACTCTGGTGGCTAAGTGGGGGGTGGAACCCTCCGGGACAATGTGGTCTCAGGACCCTCGGGGTCACAGAGAGACCAGGGGTGCCTGAGTGTGGCAGAGCTCCCAGGGATCGGAGCAGGGAAGCCGCTGCAGAGGCGGAGCCCAGGCGCGGGCTCTCAGCTCGGGGTGGCCATAAACCGTGATCCGCGGCCCAGTCGGGCCCCTGCTCCTCCAGCAGGGACCCAACAAGCGGCAGATCCGGGGAGACTCACCTTCCTCCCCCGGGAGGAGCCGCGCGGGAGTGCACCGCAGGGATCGGCTGGGTTGGAGACTCCACCCGGGGTCATGAGCCAGAGACAGAAACGCGCGGTCACAGGCCAGGTGAGCACGGAGTGTGGTCGGAGACTGGGGAGACGGGAGTGACTGACGGCTTTTCTCTGGGGGCTCACTGAGAAGCAGGGCCCTGAGTTCTCGGCTCCTCCGGGGCGGAGATTGGGAGGCCGCCATTTTCACTCTCCGCCTCCAAAGCTGTAGGGAAAGCTTGCAGGGAACAAAAGCCCCGGAGAGCAAACCCGAGCAGATGACTTAGCCGGGAGGGGGCAAGGGCGGGGCAGTTCCGCCTCCGGCAGAGACATTTGGAAACCACGGCAACAGGCCCCTCCCCAGAAGATCAGCGAGAACAGCCAGCCAAGACCAAGTTTACCGATCAATGAGAACGGCAGAACTCCAGCACTACGGGAATACTGCACATAGAATTCACGGCTTTTTTACCATGATTCTTTAGTCTTTCAAAGTTAATTTTTTTTAACTGTCTTTTTCCTTTTTTTTTCTTTATGAGTTTTTCTTTTTCCCTTTTTCAACCAACATCTTATCAATCCCTTATTTTTAAAAAAACATTTTATTTTTCATTTTTAGAGTCATATTCTATCCCTTCATAGTAGTTACCCGTATTTTTGGCTTATATATATAAGTTGTTCTCTCTTTAAAATTTTGGAATAGTTTCTTCTAACAGATTAAAATATACCCTAAATCTCTAGGATATGGTGTTTTCTATTCCCCTGCCTGATCACATCCTCTCCCTTTTTTTTTTCTTTTTTCTTTTTTTAAATCCTCTTCTTTCTTTTTTCAAACAACTTCTTATCAATTCCTTTTATAAATTTTTTATAATTTCCATCTTTACAGTCATATTCCATCCCTTCATCATATCAACCCTTATTTTTCTACATATATAAGTTTTTCTTTCTTTAAAATTTTGGGAGGCACTTTCTTCTAAAAGACCAAAATACACCCCAAATCTAGTGTGTGGCATTGATCTATATACCAGCCTGATCATATTTGATCACATTCTGTTTTTGTTGTTGTTGTTGTTTTGTTTTGTTTGTTTTTGTTTTTATCTTTTTCTTTTTCTTTTTTTTCTTTCTCTTTTTTCTCTCTTTCCCTTTCTTTTCCCACTGCTTCAGGTCTTTTCTGATTTGTTTAGAGTATATTTTCTGGGGACGTGGTTACTCTGCTAGCATTTTGTTCTCTCATTAATCTATTCTCCTCTGCACAAAATGACAAGATGGAAAAAATCACCTCAACAAAAAGAACAAGAGGTAGTACTGACTGCCAGGGACCTACTCAATACGGACATTAGTACGATGTCAGATCTAGAATTCAGAATCATCACTTTAAAGATACTAGCTGGGCTTGAAAAAAATATGGAAGTTATTAGAGAAACCTGTTCTGGAGAAGTAAAAGAGCTAAAATCCAACCAAGTAGAAATCAAAAAGGCTATTAATGAGGTGCAATCAAAAATGGGGCACTAGGTGCTAGAATAAATGAGGCAGAAGAGAGAATCAGTCATATAGAAGATGAAATGATGGAAAATAAAGAAGCTGAGAAAAAGAGAGATAAACAACTACTGGATCACGAGGACAGAATTCGAGAGATAAGCGATACCATAAGACGAAACAACATTAGAATAATTGGGATCCCAGAAGAAGAAGAAAGAGAGAAAGGGGCAGAAGGTATAATGGAGCAAATTATAGCAGAGAACTTCCCTAATTTGGGGAAACAGGCATGAAAATCCAGGAAGCACAGAGAACCCCTCTCAAAATCAATAAAAATAGGTCAACTCCCTGACATCTAATAGTAAAACTTACGAGTCTCATAGACAAAGAGAAAATCCTGAAAGCAGCTCGGGAGAAGAGATATGTAACCTACAAGGGTGGAAACATTAGATTGGCAACAGACCTATCCACAGAGACCTGGCAGGCCAGAAAGGACTGGCAGGATATATTCAGAGCACTAAATGAGAAAAATATGCAGCCAAGAATACTCTATCCAGCTAGGCTGTCATTGAAAATTGAAGGAGAGATAAAAAGCTTCCAGGACAAACAAAAACTAAAGGAATTTGCAAACACAAAACCAGCCCTACAAGAAATCTTGAAAGGGGTCCTCTAAGCAAAGAGAGAGCCTAAAAGCAACATAGACCAGAAAGGAACACAGACAATATACGGTAACGGTCACTTTACAGGCAATACAATGGCACTAAATTCCTATCTTTCAATAGTTACCCTGAATGTAAATGGGCTAAATGCCCCAATCAAAAGACACAGGCTAACAGACTGGATTAAAAAAGAAGACCCATCGATATGCTGTCTGCAAGAGACTCATTTTAGAACCAAAGACACCCCCAGATTGAAAGTGAGGGGGTGGAAAACCATTTACCATGCTAGTGGACACCAAAAGAAAGCTGGGGTGGCAATCCTTATATCAGACAAATTAGATTTTAAACCAAAGACTGTAATAAGAGATGAGGAAGGACACTATATCCTACTTAAAGGATCTATCCAACAAGAAGATCTAACAATTGTAAATATCTATGCCCCTAACATGGGAGCAGCCAATTCTATAAGGCAATTAATAACAAAAGCAAAGAAACACATCGACGACAATACAATAATAGTGGGGGACTTTAACACCCCCCTCACTGAAATGGACAGATCGTCTAAGCAAAAGATCAACAAGGAAATAAAGACTTTAAATGACACACTGGACCAAATGGACTTCACAGACATATTCAGAACATTCCACCCCAAAGCAACGGAATACACATTCTTCTCTAGTGCCCATGGAACATTCTCCAGAATCGATCACATCCTAGGTCATAAATCAGGTCTCAACTGGTACCAAAAGATTGGGATCATTCCCTGCCTATTTTCAGACCACAGTGCTTTGAAACTAGAACTCAATCACAAGAGGAAAGTTGGAAAGAACTCAAATACATGGAGGCTCAAGAGCATCCTACTGAAGAATGAATGGGTCAACCAGGAAATTAAAGAAGAACTAAAAAAATACACGGAAACCAATGAAAATGAAAACACAACTGTTCAAAATCTTTGGGATGCAGCAAAGGCAGTCCTAAGAGGAAAGTATATAGCAATACAAGCCTTTCTCAAGAAACAAGAAAGGTCTCAAGTACACAACCTAGGCCTACACCTAAAGGAGCTGGAGAAAGAACAGCAAATAAAGCCTAAACCCAGCAGGAGGAGAGAAATAATAAAGATCAGAGCAGAAATCAATGAAATAGAAACTAAAAGAACAGTAGAACAGATCAACGAAACTAGGAGCTGGTTCTTTGAAAGAATTAGCAAGATTGATAACCCCTGGCCAGACTTATCAAAAAGAGAAGAGAAATGACCCAAATCAACAAAATCATGAATGAAAGAGGAGAGATCACAACCAACACCAAAGAAATACAAACAATTATAAGAACATATTATGAGCAACTGTATGCCAGCAAATTAGATAACCTGGAAGAAATGGAGGCATTCCTAGAGATGTATCAACTACCAAAACTGAACCAGGATGAAATAGAAAACCAGAACAGACCTATAACCACTAAGGAAATGGAAGCAGTCATCAAAAATCTCCCAAAAAACAAAAGCCCAGGGCCAGATGGCTTCCCAGGGGAATTCTACCAAACATTTCAAGAAGAATTAATACCTATTCTTCTGAAAGTGTTCCAAAAAATAGAAACGGAAGGAAACTTCCAAACTCATTTTATGAGGCCAGCATTACCTTGATCCCCAAACCAGACAAAGACCCCATCAAAAAGGAGAATTACAGACCAATATCCCTGATGAACATGGATGCAAAAATTCTCACCAAAATACTAGCCAATAGGATCCAACAGTACATTAAAAGGATTATTCACCACGACCAAGTGGGATTTATACCTGGGCTGCAAGGTTGGTTCAACATCCACAAATCAATCAGTGTGATACAATACATTAACAAAAGAAAGAACAAGAATCATATGATCCTCTCAATAGATGCAGAAAAAGCTTTTGACAAAGTACAGCATCCTTTCTTGATCAAAACTCTTCAGAGTATAGGCAGAGAGGGTACATACCTCAATATCATAAAAGCCATCTATGAAAAACCTACAGCGAATATCATTCTCAATGGGGAAAAACTGAGAGCTTTCCCCCTAAGGTCAGGAACGCGGCAGGGATGTCCACTATCACCACTGCTATTCAACATAGTATTGGAAGTCCTAGCCACAGCAATCAGACAACAAAAAGAAATCAAAGGCATCCAAATTGGCAAAGAAGAAGTCAAACTCTCACTCTTTGCAGATGATATGATACTTTATGTGGAAAACCCAAAAGACTCCACCCCAAAACTGCTAGAACTCATACAGGAATTCAGTCAGGTGTCCGGATATAAAATCAATGCACAGAAGTCAGTGGCATTCCTATACACCAACAACAAGACAGAAGAAAGAGAAATTAAGGAGTTGATCCCATTTACAATTGCACCTGAAACCATAAGATACCTAGGAATAAATCTAACCAAAGAGACAAAGGATCTGTACTCAGAAAACTATAAAATACTCATGAAAGAAATTGAGGAAGACACAAAGAAATGGAAAAACGTTCCATGCTCATGGATGGGAAGAACAAATACTGTGAAGATGTCCATGCTACCTAGAGCAATCTACACATTCAATGCAATCCCCATCAAAATACCATCCACTTTTTTCAAAGAAATGGAACAAATAATCCTAAAATTTGTATGGAACCAGAAAAGACCCCGCATAGCCAGAGGAATGTTGAAAAAGAAAAGCAAAGCCGGCGGCATCACAATTCCGGACTTCCAGCTCTATTACAAAGCTGTCATCATCAAGACAGCATGGTACTGGCACAAAAACAGACACATAGATCAATGGAACAGAATAGAGAGCCCAGAAATGGACCCTCAACTCTATGATCAACTCATCTTTGACAAAGCAGGAAAGAATGTCCAATGGAACAAAGATAGTCTCTTCAACAAATGGTGTTGGGAAAATTGGATAGCCACATGCAGAAAATGAAACTGGACCATTTCCTTACACCACACACAAAAATAGACTCCAAATGGTTGAAAGACCTCAATGTGAGACAGGAGTCCATCAAAATCCTCAAGGAGAACACAGGCAGCAACCTCTTTGACCTCAGCCGAAGCAACTTCTTCCTAGAAACATCGCCAAAGGCAAGGGAAGCAAGGGCAAAAATGAAGTATTGGGACTTCATCAAGATAAAAAGCTTTTGCAAAGCAAAGGAAACAGTCAACAAAACCAAAAGACAACCGACAGAATGGGAGAAGATATTTGCAAATGACATATCAGATAAAGGGCTAGTATCCAAAATCTATAAAGAACTCATCAAACTCCACACCCAAAGAACAAAGAATCCAATCAAGAAATGGGCAGAAGACATGAACAGACATTTTTCCAAAGAAGACACCCAAATGGCCAAGAGACACATGAAAAAGTGCTCAATATCGCTCGGCATCAGGGAAATCCAAATCAAAACCTCAATGAGATACCACCTCACACCAGTCAGAATGGCTAAAATTAACAAGTCAGGAAACGACAGATGTTGGCGGGGATGCAGAGAAAGGGGAGCCCTCCTACACTTTTGGTGGGAATGCAAGCTGGTGCAGCCACTCTGGAAAACTGTATGGAGGTTCCTCAGAAAGTTGAAAATAGAGCTACTATACGATCCAGCAATTGCACTACTGGGTATTTACCCCAAAGATACAAAAGTAGGGATCCGAAGGGGTACGTGCACCCTGATATTTATAGCAGCAATGTCCACAATAGCCAAACTGTGGAAAGAGCCAAGATGTCCATCGATAGATGAATGGATAAAGAAGAGGTGATATATATATACAATGGAATATTATGCAGCCATCAAAAGGAATGAGATCTTGCCATTTGCAACGACGTGGATGGAACTGGAGGGTATTATGTTGAGTGAAATAAGTCAAACAGAGAAAGACATGTATCATATGATCTCACTGATATGAGGAATTCTTAATCACAGGAAACAAACTGAGTGTTGTTGGAGTGGGGGGTGGGGTGGGAGGGATGGGGTGACTGGGTGATAGACACTGAGGAGGGTATGTGCTCTGGTAAGTGCTGTGAATTGTGCAAGACTGTTGAATCTCAGATCTGTACCTCTGAAACAAATAATGCAATATATGTTAAGAAAAAAAAAAAGAAGAAGGTAGCGGGAGGGGAAGAATGAAGTGGGGGAAATCGGAGGGGTGGACGAACCATGAGAGACGATGGACTCTGAAAAACAAACTGAGGGTTCTAGAGGGGAGGGGGGTGGGAGGATGGGTTAGCCTGGTGGTGGGTATTGAGGAGGGCACATTCTGCATGGAGCACTGGGTGTTATGCACAGACAATGAATCATGGAACACTTCATCTAAAACTAATGATGTAATGTATGGGGATTAACATAAGAATAAAAAATAAATAAATAAATGAATTAAAAAAAAAAAAAAGAAACAGCTATACTTTCTGCAAAGAGCTGCCCCCAAAACAACAGAATTACTCTCACATAGCGTTGTTGGCAGTGTAAATTGGTATAACCTTTCTAGGTATAAGCCTTAAAAATATGTGTCCCATTGATCAGTAATTCTGATTTTGAAGTATCCATCTTAAGCACGTATTTTAACAAGCGTGAACACATTCACACCCAAAATGTTCAATGCAGTATTTTGTATACTAATGAAAAAGTGGGAATAATTAAATATTTATCAGAAAGTTTTATCTAGAGGGATAATAGAATACAGTGCAGCTTTAAAGAATAATAATGTTTGAAAGGTCTTTGCCTTTCAAGGGTGAATATAAATTGTATATGTATAAATTGTATATAATTTCCTTTTTGCAAAACATACATAAAAATGTCTGAAAGGATATATAACAATATGTTAATAATTGTCATATTACGGTTACTAATATCGTGGTTTCTTTTTCTCAGTTGTAGTCTCTAGACTTTTTAATAAACAAGCATTATTAATGTACTAAAATCATATTAAATGCAATATTAAATATCAAGCATTTGCATAGTATCCACTTGGCTTGACTTATGTTTTCCAAACATAACCATGCGAGTGAGTTTATATGAGTCCTCACTGTTCTTCCCAAGGAGCAGAAAATTATATTCAGACATTCCTTTCTGGATACAATTTTAATTTGTGAGCCCAGCCATCCATGTGGCTCATTGCATCCCTTCTTACTATAGGTTATTGTTCAGTTTTTCAGCTATACTTTGGATAATTAAAGCAGAATTAGCATTGAGGTTATCACCTCTTATAACAAATGAAAACAAAGTCCTGGGAACCTGGATATTTTCTAAACCTACATAGAAAGCCAGAGAATCAAAAGGCATGAGACCCAGGGTAAAAGATTTACTAAGGTAAAACTATATTTCAAAAATCCAAAATGCCACATTATTTCACTGAGTTTTAACTAACTCACTAAGTCAGTAAGGACTTGAGAATGATCATGTGCCCAGTTTGGACAGGACATTGAATGAAATGGTGACCTCAGTCAGTGGTAGGCATGGTCCCTGCCTAGAGTGAGAGAGAGAACACAGACCTGGATAAAAGCTGTCAGCAGCCCTTACAGAGCAGCCTACCTACAAAGAGACACTAACACAGAGGTCCTGGGCATGCAAAGTCTGCAGAGATCTAATTTTTCCCTGAGAAAATGGACTTCTGCCTTTGTTTTTATTCTTACATTAATAGAAAACCATGTGATTCAAGGCTTCAGTACTGATAGCCTGGATAAAATTTCTCCAAACACGGATCTACTCACTTCTGATCCATTTCTGCTCCACTGCCAACCATTCTTGATAAATCCTGCTCAAAGACCATCAGTGCTCAAGCACCACTTCCAGAATATGTATGTATGTATGCATGTATGTATCTATCTACCTATTCTATCTCCTGGATAGATAAATCTTTCAGTGAGTGATCTAGCCAAATCTACTCTTCCAATGTTAAGCTAGTACCTTAAACTGTTCAGTACAACCAATTGACTCCCATCTCTCAAACACGACTTGGACATTTGGACCTCTGTGCCTTTCTTCATCAGCCACATTCTTTTAACAATGTTTCCCCCAAATCCAAATCCTACCTAATCTTCCAGACTCTTTCCAAATTCTATATTCTTCCAAAATTCTCTCTAACCTCAGCAAATGCAACTATCATCATTGACACAATTTTGTCCTCTTAATGTTAGGGCTAGCTATGTATTTGATACCATTTATGTGTTATTTTGGATTGAAACCTTCAATATTCTACTTTGGGTTATTAATTTTCTTTTCAGCTTTATTATAAGATCATTTTATATGAAAATTTATATAAGTAACATACAAATATATTTTCATCAAAATGCAAAATAATAAAAACTAACATTGTTGAGTACTTATTATACATCAGGTATTTAAAAAAGAGTTTGGGGCACCTGGGTGACTCAGTCAGTTAGGCACCCAAGTCTTGGTTTTGGCTCGGGTGGTGATCTCGGGTTGTGGAATCAGCTCCAAGTGGGGCTCTGCCCTCAGAAGGGAGTCTGCCCTCTCTCTCCCTCTGCCCCTACCTGCCCCCCCCATGCTCGCATGCACCCATGCACTCTCTTTCTATAAAACACATAGATGGATCTTTAAGAAAATAAAAAATAAAAATAAAAAAGAGCTTTACATGTACTTATTTAATTCTTATAACAATTCTATGAAGTAGCTAATATTATTATTTGCATTTTGCTTAAGGAAACCAGGGTACAAAGAGATTAAGGAACTTGCTCAAATGGTCTCCAGACCTGGAACTCTTAAGCTCTGTATTATACTATTTCTCATTAATATAGAATAATATGAAATAAAAATATTACAGTCTATGTGAGTGGTACAACTATATGATACAGCCCTGCCTCTTGGTTCATTTATCTTTCCAGAACTTTATCTACTTATTTGCATGTTCATTCACATGCATAACTACTAAGTATGAGTCTCATTCCATGAAGTATACAACATTATTTTTCTGTAACTGAACTTAATTGGTCTTAATTTTTATGATGGCTGAAACATCTTTAATTCCACATCTCCTTGACACATTTTCTTGGGTTATATCTAGGTTCCACGGAGGATCCCGGGTACTACATCATGGGGATCCATCAGGACCTTCATCGTAAGATATCTGTAACATGTTATAGCATGTTATTAAAATTTTGGAAGGTGGTGTCAAACTACCCTCAGAAACCCTTTGCCAATGTATATTACTTCCAACTGAGTATTTTAGATTACCTGCTTGCACATTCACCAACAATAAAATGGTATCAGTTTGTTCATCTTTGCCAGTCTGCTGGGTGAAATATAATAATGTAATTTCTCGGGAGCCTGGGTGGCTCAGTCGGTTAAGCGACTGCCTTCGGCTCAGGTCATGATCCCAGGGTCCTGGGATCAAGTCCCGCATCGGGCTCCCTGCTCTGCGGGAAGCCTGCTTCTCCCTCTCCCACTCCCCCTGCTTGTGTTCCCTCTCTCGCTGTGTCTCTCTCTGTCAAATAAATAAATAAAATCTTTAAAAATAATGTAATTTCTCTTTATACTCCTTTATTTTCTATAACATATTTTATGTTCCTTAGGAGAAACCTAACTTAAACTTGCAAACTAATGTTATATCAATATCTTTTGGTTTAAGACAATCTAATTTCAGGTACCAGTTATCTGGGAAATTCAAATTTTAACTATCAGGGCTATTTTTCCTCTTTCCCCTTCTCTGACACAAGGTAGTGTCTGGTAAATAAAAGCTACAGAGACGGCTTACCTGACCTCACAGTAGTGGAGAGAAAGGTCTTTGGACCCTTGCATTATCTTCTAAATTCTCATTGGTCTCTGCTTAGGACTGACTGCTCTGACTAGGACTGAGGATGAAGTCGGCAACCCAGGAATGCATAGAGTCTGTTTTCTTGATTTTTTCATGGCCTGTACTTCTGCCCAGATGATTCAGCCCCACCTCACCTCTATCTGGAACTTGTCAATATTCCCAAGGTCTTCTGACATCCCCAAGAGATCCTTACTCTGGGTTGTTGCCCTGCAACCCAGAACTGCGGTGATACTCCCTTCTGGCCACAACTCCAAGCTATACCATCAAGACCCCCAACCTGAGGGGCACCTGGGTGGCTCAGTCAGTTAAGCATCTGCCTTGGGCTCAGGTCATGATCCCAGCGTCCTGGGATCAAGCTCTGCATTGGGATCCCTGCTCAGCGGGGAGTCTGCTTCTCCCTCTGCCCCTCACCTAGTTTGTGCTTGCTCTCTCTCTCTCGTTCTCTCTCTCAAATAAATAAATAAAGCCTAAAAAAGAAAAATGACCCCCAACCTGCCTCATCAACAACCTATCACAACTATGTCAGCAAATCTGTTAGTCTTCCTGGTCTCATGGGATCAGAGGGTAATTTAGTGTTATAACTCTGATGCTCTCTCTCTCTCTCTCTGTGTCTCTCTCTCTCTGTAACTATTTGAACTCTGATGTAACCAAGCAATATTGCCATGGGGCTACCTTGTAAGAAAATATTCTCATTACACTTGACCCACCCTTATCACCACCATAAGTAGATTGGCAAATTGAGTATGGAACACTCATTAAGCTCTTCTGCTTTTGTTTTACTTTTCAGCTAAACTAACATTATAACTTCTGGGATTTGAGTAGGTTAAGGAGAACATAACATACTTCTCTGGGATGCCTCCTCCTCTCTGATCTACTCCTTCCTTACCACATGGGAATGGCAAAAATGGGCATTCCACTCCATTTCTCTTCTAATCTATTTTCTCTACATGGTAATTCACTTCCTTTCTACATTGACATTTGCCTGACTACTCCTCTTTCTGGGATCATGAGGTGCCAGGAGAGAAACGAAGAGATCTAAAAATGTTATTTCTCTTATAGTGAGATAAAAATTTTTCATGAGCTTATTGGTTGACATCCTTCTAGAAATTACTTGTTCACAGTCTTTTCCTATGCTTGTGGGGTTATTTATTTTTTCTTCTTAATTGTAATTATTTTACAAAGATTTGTTTTCACTTACTTAACAAACACTTATTGAGCCCATTATTTTGTGAATATGTGCTTGGTTAGAAAAACAGAGTTCATGTTCTCGTGAAACTTATATTCTCCTAGAGGAGGAGAAATTAACTGAAAAATTAATGGAATAATCATACAATTAATGTATTATTCCAAAGTAAGATACATGTTCTGAACAATGATAATAATAATTAAGAGGGAGTAATGAAGAAATATAATGAAGACAGGAATATAAAGGGTGGCTTCTCTGAAGAAATTATATTTCAACTGAATTGTTGCAAATACTTTTCTCAGTCTCTTTCTTGTCAAATTTGTATTGTATTACATTTCAAAATAGTCAGATGACTTCCCTATATTCACATTGCAAATCCAAAATTTAAAAAATATAGTCATGTCAATAGACACTAAAAAAAGCATTTGATAAAATCAACTCCCATTAATGTAAGACTTACACATTTCTCATTTGGTTTATTCTAAGTATTTTCAGTTTGTTCATTTGTTTTTTTGTTGTTGTTGTTTTGGGTTTGTTTTGTTTTGTTTTGTTCTGCTTTTTGTGTGTTTTTAGTGTTTTTATTTTCCTGTTATATATGGGATTGGTTTTGTTTCCTATTACATTTTCTAATTGTATAAGAACGTTATTGCTTTATGTTTATCTTGTATTTGGCACTGCTTCATAACTATTTTATAAACTCTGATTTTTTTTTTTTTGTTAATTCTTTTGGATTTTCATGGCAAACAACCAATCTATTATATCTTTATCTTGTCTTATTGCATTGCCTCAGGCTTCAAGTACATTGATGAATTAATAGTGATAATAGTAGAAATACTAGCCTTATCACTGCATGTATTTGGGAAGAATTATAATGTTTCACCATTACAATGACGATTGTGGTAGAATTCATATATATAATCCTTATCAAACTATGGAAACATTCTCTTTCCAACTATGAAGACATGTTATTATTGAGATGGGAGTTGAATTTGATCAAGTTCTTTTTAAGCATCTGTTGAGATAACCATATATTTTCCCTTTTGTATCTGCTAAAGTAGTGAATCACATTATTAGATAAGCATTTGTTTAACCTGCATTTCTGAGAAAAGGTCTCCTTTGTCATAAAATGTCACTCTTTTGATATACTGCTGGCTTATTGAACGGGTCATTGAGAAACCTATGATTAAGTTTGAGCTATTTATAGGTATCTGACTCTGATCAAGTCACTTACTTTTCATTAACTTTAATTCCCTCAAGTGTAATATGAGTACATCCCACTGTATTCACAAAGTAGCTATTAGGATTAGATGAAATTATAAAATTTTATATAAAAGTTATATAAAATAAATTTAATTTTATATAATTAATTTATATAAATAATTATATAAAATATACATATAATTTATTACTTATGGTATTCAAGACAACTGAGAGATCATTCTTGTATCTTCCAGATGGGAAGCATGAGCTACCTAGGATAATGTTACTGAGGATGAACTGAGGGCATTGAATTACTACTCTGGCAGCTCTCCTTTTTCCCAGTGGAATTGGCTCCAGCCATTGAACAGATAAGGAGCCCGAGGACACAAGATGGTAAGTTAATTTTCCCCAAGATTTCACCTGTGTTGGAAATGCTATCATGGTTCTCTCTGAGGATTCAGAGATACTAACTGATAGTCCTTGGCTAGTAGTTTGGACCACTTCTTCAAGAATAAAGATTGTATTTTGAAGGATAGAAAGAAAATGGCCCATGGGACGATATTTTGAAGATTGTCCACTAGATGGCATTAGGAGCCTATCATAATTGTTTTAACTAGGTATCTATTCACCAGTTAAATGCTAATTAGTTAAAGAAAGATATTAGAAAATGGAAGTTAGTAATAGTAGCCCTATCTTTGAGAAAGCTATTTGTTCCTTTTGTTTGAATATAAACTAAAGGTAGCAGCAACATAAAGCTATCTAGGGACAATGTTTAGCTCTCGCTTGAAAGCAGTCATCTCCATAAGGAAAATAATTAAGCTATAGCAAATGGACAGTATACACTATCAGAACAACAAAAAAGCAGTGAGAAATTTTATCAAAAAAACTAAACATATTTTTGTTCTCAATTGAATTGCCTGAACTCTTAGTGAGATAAGTGGATTCCAAAAGAGCTTAGGTAAGTATATCAATGACAGGATTAAACATGGCTTTGAAAGGAAGCTGGGTAGTTTGACAATGCGAAATAATTTTAGGTTTAACTCAGAAAGATACTTATTCTGTCATCAATTTGGGCTTGCTTTTGGCAACAGAACACTTGGATGGAATTTAGATAGCAATAATAACAAACATTATGATTATTAATTCTTATGTTCATTCTTGTGACAGAAAGTAACTGAACACGAAGCTAGGACTTTTAGCCTGGGCCTCTGAGAGTAGCATTTACCCACTCCAAACAAACACTGGCTTTTCTGTTTTATTCTACTGTTTTCTCTATATTTTCATTTATTCTCTCCACACATCCCCACCTCCCCCAGTATACTTTTATTCACTCTGTAGTGTATTAAAGAGCAAAACAGTTTTATCTCTCTACTCTCTTGAGAAAGGAAGAACATTCCCATTCTTGACAGCTCGGACTGTTCAGAGTAAAAAAAGAGTGGTATATGGGTGCCATTTGGAATCGTGGGTGGGAATAGTCTCCAATAGACACACCTCTAACATCCGCTGTGTTGTGTCTTGTCCTCAGTCATACTTTAACTATTCTTATTATCACATGTTTGAGACCATTGCCTAATAAGTATGAAAAGGATAGCTTTACAACTATGAAACAGTAGACCTTTCATCAGCTGTTATTTAATGACTTTTATATAGGGACATGCCTGATAAGGAAAGAACCAATTTCCAATGGCCAAGGAATTGGCCTCCTTCCTCCCAAGGAGTCTTGGGAAAGAAGAAATTCCTCAAAGACATATTGTACAGTAATCTCATTATCTAGAGACCGGATCTAATAGAACAGTTCATACATGTCAGGGATCCTATGAAATTTGGTTCCTTATTCAGTTTTCCTGTTTAAAGATTTTAGCTTCAGACTTTATCTCACAGTTTGGGGGAATTCTGTCCTCTCAGTTAATCAGTAAATGGTCAACATTTTAAGATATGCCACCCTTCTGAAATCAAAGTTCAGGTAGAACATTCTCAGTCAGGTTGCCTAGTTTTCCAGTGGTGAATAGTGCTAAGGGGCTGGGTTCAGGGACATAGCAGAGAAGGATTCAGCCCTCACACAGGTCATGTGAGTAACAATAGCTCCATTTTAGGATGGCAGAGCTCTCTAGGTCCCTGTGTCAGAATTCCTAACCAATGGGTGAGAGAGAAGCTTGAACTGCCCCTTTTAATTTAGTGGGAGAAAAAATGTTTGGAATGTCATTTGCGTAAGTATGACCTCAACTTAGTACAACATGCCCAGGCAGGTGAGACAGGATCCACCATCCCTGTATGTAGAAGTCTCAAGGGTGTACTTTTCACATTTCAATTATAGAAATTCTTATCATGGGATAATATTCTCATCTACACAAGGTGAGACTCTAAGGTAATGTGATTCATAAAAAAATCAACAAGCATGACAGAATGTATGCAATTAAATACATGTTGACCCTTCTCAGAAGGGACAAATCTTGTCTTTGAGAATAGATTTGAATTTTGGAAATAGCCAAAATATAGGTAGCTTGGAGGTGGTGCAGAGAAGAATCACTTAAAAAGCTGAATAATTGGAAAGGTTGAATTTGCAGTGCTCAATCTTTTTTAAATTTTTAATTATTTATTTCAAATAGGAGCTTCTTTCAGTTTTCACAGATTCTCTGGCTGTGGTAGGGTAGCCTGAAATTGAAAGTTGGTATTTGTGATACAGTAATGTGCACTTCTCTCCTATTTGGACATTCCATGAAAACAAATGCAGCCACTTGGATAGTTAACTTGATAGACTTTGAAGACTCAGTACATCTTAAGTAGATGTAGTGATTGAGGATGCCTAGACCTAAAGAACTGAGATTTTGAGTTGCATTCCCTTATCAGGAATTCCAAAGATCATCTGAATTTATCCTAATTATTCTGAAATTTCATGTTTTTTTTTTAATTTTTTAAATAAAGTCTAATACTGTAGGAATGTGTTAGGGGATTATTTTTTATTAAAATGAAATTTGTCTTACTATTTGCATTTAGGATAATTGGATTTGACTTATAGGAAACATGAGAAAAAGAAGATTGATAAGCATTGTATGCTAGATTAAGATCTTCTACAGAGAATTGACTTAATCCAGCCTCTATCTTCTCTAGTGATGAAATCACATGATTTGGACTAAAAGTACAAAGTGAAAGAATTGGATTAGCTTAAAAGGAAAAAAGTTTCTAGACAAAACCCTGAGCCTTCTGTTCTGATGATCTAGGAATTGGAAATGTGATACACAGCTGTTTATTCAAAGAGCTTTAAATTCTGTGCTGCCCATTTTCAGGAGGAATAATAGCTTTTCCACTGGCAAGTCACCATGATCATCTTTAAATAAATGTCAAGCAAAGCTCATTGTTTACAGGTGTTAGGGTCTTAGCAGTCTTGATCAAAATATTAGCAAAGGATACCTACGGAAAAATAAAGGGAAGACTTCCTCACTGCAAAATACAGCAAGTCATGGTGTAGCTTTGAGCAACATACCACCTATATGATCTCTATGTAATAAGCTGTATATATATCTGACATACAAGTATATGTGTGACATATATGTACATATGATGCACATTTGAATATCACCCATATGAAAGAATATTTGGAAAATTTTCTTTTTAAGAAAGTATTTCTATGGATTTGAACAGGATTTGCTTTCTCCACAATTCTTTGTCTTCCTTTTTTTTTCTTCAAGATTTTATTTATTTATTTGACACAGAGAGAGAGAGAGAGCACAGGAGCAGGGGCAGAGGGAAAGAGAGAAGCAGGCTCCCCTCTGAGCAGGGAGCCCAATGAGGGGTTAGATCCCAGGACCCTGGGGTCATGACCTGAGCAGAAGGCAGATGCTTAACCAGCTGAGCCACCCAGGTGCCCCAATTCTTTGTATTCTTATTCAAAATATTCTTCTGTGTAAGAAAGTGATTAAAATATGATTGTTTTCCTCATCAAAGAAAAATTAGTCCTTTTATATCATGAGCTTCCCTCCCTCTACCAAGCCAAACAGTATTAGTTTCCCATTTCATCCTAGAATGGAGACTTCAGGAGCAGGAGTGAAAGGGCAACTGGAAAAAGGTATGCTAGAAAAAGTCCTGAAATGTGGGTTCCAGTTCTGCCTTTGTGGACAGCTGTGTGTCTTTGAGAAAATCCCAAGACCTCTTCAGGCTTCAGTTTTCTGGTGTGTAGAATGTGGAGTTGAATGAGAGAGTTTCTAAGGCAGTGGATTTCTACCCAGATGACCCATTAGAATCACTTAAAGACTCTGAAGGAGATGAGTTTTATCCCCAGAGCCTGCTACAGGACATGGTGCATGTTGCCAGATTTAGCAAATAAAAACACAGGACATTCAATTAAAATTGGATTTCAGATAAATGGTGAATAAATTTTTAGTATTTCTATTTATCTGTCAACCATACACATAAAAGGACCTCAAAGTTTGTTTGTGGAATGAATGTACACCATCAAGGCTCTATTAGTGGGAATTTTGGATAAAGAATGTAAGGTAAGGTCATGTGTTTCAATAGTTTTTCAGTCATACCACATGGAGAGTCTCTACTCTTTTTTAATTTTTATTTATTTTTGTTTTTAAAATTTTTTAAAAAATTATTTCTTTTTAAAAGTCTTATCAACCTTGATTGGAATACTTTTTCATCTTCTGGCAAAAACTATTAAATCAATTAAAGTAGTACAAATGATAAAGAAATTTATGGATTTACTTAACAAGAGGTCCAGAACTAAAATGAAGTCATCAAGGACCCAGTGTTCTCATCATCTTTCTGCTGGGATGTCATCCAGGTGTGTTGGCCTTCACTTTCAGATTTGTTTCTGTGATTATAAAATGGCTGGTGCATCTCCATATATCGTCTTCATACAATTACCTTCAGAGGAAAGAAGAAAAAGTAGTCTTGTATTGTACATGTTGTTTTAACTAGAGGAAAATTCTTTCCTAGGGATTTTTACCCCCAGAATACTTCTTCAAAATCACTGGCCAGAATTGGGTCACATGCCCATGCACTAGCCCAAAGGGAAGCTGGAATGCAAATTTCAGGCCTTTTCACTCTTCCTGGTGGGAGGCAGTTCCTATAAGTAATGAAGGAAGTGGTTAGAAATAAATGTGGAGGCAATCAAATGTCATCCCTAGTGTCATCATCACATCTAGGGTATTCTTTTCCTTTGAAAGTCATCAACATATGGATGGATTCTTGGCTGGTGGACTGGTGTGGAAGAATGGAGAATAGTTCACAACATTAGGAAGCAGTTCTTTTAAATGCCCTTATACATTCAGTCCTGACCCAAAACAGAGACATCCACATTGGTCCCAACATAGCCCTTTAAACATGTTATCATTTAGCCAGAGTGATTAGAGCTTTAAAAGTACACAATTACATCCCTTTCTGCCCAGAAAAAAAAAAAAAGAAAAGAAAAAATCTGAAGAATCCTTTTTCTTTTTTTCATTATACACCTGTTTTCACATTGAGTACATGGCACAAAATTCCAATGAGTATATACACAAAAATCTTAGAAGAGCTGGCAGAATCCTCATTTCATAGGGTCTTTTTTTTTTTTTCCCTTGTTGGAATCCATCGAGATGTACTTTCATTTTTAAGTACACTATTAGAAGGAGGGTAATACGGATAATAATTTTCTTTTGATGCCCATGACTGCTCAAGATCCTTAAAATGCTCTACGCACTTGTTTTACCCTCTGATCACTGATCACGTGAAGGAGAGCAATGTTTTTCAGTGCTGAGAATACTTAACTAGCCTCAAGACCTACAAAAGAGCTTTGGCCCTGGTTTTTACACAATGTGATGTGCTTTTGTTCACCATGTAAATGGGGTGTGTAACGGGAGTAAATTCTTTCACAGTGCTCCTAAAGCACACATATTAAAGTGTATTTTCCCAAAGCTTATATAGAATTCCAAGTGGTGTATAAATATGTTTAAAATGCTACATATGGAGAAGAGAGAAAAGAAAGAAAACTATCAATTAAAGAACAGCTTTTCTATTCCAGACACAATGCTAAATGTCTGACATCTTTGAATTTATTTAATCCTGAAAACAACTTTTTGATTTATTTTACAGGCTATTGATTCATCCAAGGTCATATAATCTAATGAACATCAGAGACAGAATGAGAATTATTGCCAAAGACTACTCCTGCAAAGGAAGATATGTGGAGTTTTGATGAATACACACTTTGATAAGGTAGTATTTTCTTAGTCTGTATCTTTGCCTATCTATTAAAATAGAATTTCTACTTAGGGTTGAATTTCAGAGTAGGCTTTAAACCCACAACAGCACTCATGATCATTAGCAGGATATCCAATTAGACAAATTTTCTTGAGAAAGATCTGCACATTTTCTACTGCCCACTACCAAGGATAGGCACATTCTCTGGAATTCACACCATTACACATTCCAAGCATAGCAAATAAATCATTAATTATTCACAGGAAGAGCATCCAAAGTTCTCTTCCTTCTTTGGGTGATATGACAGAACAGTGAAAAACAAAAAAATCCTGGGTACCTAGTAGTTGAGCAGTGCCTGATCTGATATCCCACTTGTCACAGGCTTTCTAACCATATTGCTTCATTTCCTGAGTAAAAAAGGTGGGGTAGGGGGAGGACTATGGAGGGAACAAGTTCCTCTTTAACTTTCCTGACCTAACTAAATCAATTTGAATTTTAACTAAGTAAAATTAAATAGCAACTAAGTAAAACTGAATAAGCAAAACTGAACAGTCTTCAAAGCTCGAGCTGTGTGCTTGTTCCTCAAAAAGGTTCTGATGTATGCACAAGAGTTTGTAGTGACTATTTGAGAAAAGGGTTGGACTTTGGAGGAATCCTGCCTGAGAACACTCTAATGAAAAGTAACCAATGAAGTCCAGTTATTGCTGGAAAAAAGAAGAAAGAAAGAATTTAAAGATGAAAAATTTGTCCAGTGAAAAAAACACTGCCCAAAGATTCTCCTACTAGGTGTGTGGGCTTTCGTCTTTCTATTTTGCAGTAACCTGGACATAGTATTTAATTTGTTTTAGGGTAGAAAATTCATTTATTCAACAATCATTTGTTCAATAATTTATTCAACAGTCTTTTGCTGAGTACCATTTTTTTTTTAAAGATTTTATTTATTTATTTGAGAGAGAGAGAATGAGAGAGAGCACATGAGATGGGGGAGGGTCAGAAGGAGAAGCAGACTCCCTGCCGAGCAGGGAGCCCGATGCGGGACTCGATCCTGGGACTCCAGGACCATGACCTGAGCCAAAGGCAGTCGCTTAACCAACTGAGCCACCCAGGTGCCCGCTGAGTACCATTTTTGTGTTAGACAGTGACATAGGGGCAGAAATGGAACTATAAATTGGGATGTAAGAGTGAAAGTGTCCCTGCAAAAAAAGAGCCAGATACCAAAATTCAAGAAAAAAGGGTGGGAACAAACTCAAAAGCATTTTCTTTAGAGTGACCCATGAATGTCAGGCCATCCTTATACTGTCCCATCCACTTATTATATAAACTGAAGTGAGGCCCAAGACGCTTGAAAAATCTGCTCACTTATGAAAAACGTGTCTACATCTTTTGCATTTTTAACAGTGTGCCAAGAACCTGTAAGAAATGTGTTTTTGAGTGGAACTAATGATAACAGGGAGTATTAAAAAGTGTGATGTTGGTCCTTTAAAATGGTTTTAGTCAAAGATCTTGGGGTACGGTATGGATTTCAACTTTGCTACCCTAGAGAGATGGCTTCAGATTTCAGTGTTTAAAAGTTTTAGTTCACTCTCAGAACTCTAATTTAATATTAACTTTCACTTAGAGAAATGTCTTTTGGAATCAAACCTGAACCAAAGGAAAACTTCCACTGACAATTCCCTAGCTATGGGAACCATTCTTTGTCACTCCCAGTGTTCCTGTCTTGACCCTTCTCATGTCTCATTTATTTCTGAACTTGGAGGAAGTCAGAGCATGATCAATTAGTACTCTGAAACCCTAGCATCACCTAGGATGCCAAGGGTGGACCTCGCCAGACTTGCTGTCAGTGTTAGGCTAACTCAAGCAAGAGAAATCCTTCTCTGATCCTAGGACAGAGATCATTGAAAGTGTGTAAAAACCAGGCTGGTACGAACCCTGGCTCATTAAGGGGTTACCTTGGCTTATGCAACTAAAAGGAGAGGTCCCATAATGGCTCGTGAAACCAGGAAGAAGGCTGACTCTAAAAAATGCTAACCATGTGCATTCAAACTGAACACTACATTGCCCCAGTATTCAGAAAACTGATGAGAAGATCTTCAGTTTTAATCTCTGTGTTGGATAGACTGAAGACACACAGAATCTCAAATTGTACCAGACACATCTCTGAATTTTTTTAGATGACTTTTTAGCCAAACACCTGGTAAACAGGTTTCCTTGACATCCTTTATAGAATCCCTTAAATCTGTTCAACAAAACATACTTAGGGACCCTTTGTGAAGGGACGTTAAAGGTAACTTACCCCAATGCATCTCAACTGTTATATCACAGCCCACGAATATATTCAAATATCTCACTGTCTTTCCAAAGATTCCCTTTGATCCTTCATTTTTCCTCCAGTCTAACCTCTTATTGTTAATTTCTTCAATGGGTGTAAGGATTATTCTCCTTGCTCCCACACTAATATGAAATTCTCTAAAACTCATAAAATGAAAATGCTAATGCTGGACTTGCCATTATAATAAAAGATTTTTTTTTTTAAAGATTTTATTTATTTATTTGAGAGAGAGAATGAAGAGAGCGAGCAGGAGAGGGGGGAGGGTCAGAGGGAGAAGCAGACTCCCCGCCGAGCAGGGAGCCCGATGCGGGACTCGATCCCGGGACTCCAGGATCATGACCCGAGCCGAAGGCAGTCGCTTAACCGACTGAGCCACCCAGGCACCCATAATAAAAGATTTTGACCATCATAAAAAGACTAATTTGATCTCTAATTTAAAAGAAGACACGTCATATGTTTTAGGGATTCTAGAAAAGAAGAGTTGCTGTTTTCACTCATTCTCCCTGAACAGTCCTCTTTGAGTTTTAAGTCTTGCATCTGGTTTTTATTTTTGTTTTGTTTTATTTTTTTCATCCAAAGTATATCCCACTAAGTCTGGGAACTAACTATCCTTAGGTTAGGATTTTGATCTGAGTTTCTCTCTTTTGCTTTCTAATATATTTCTCTAATTGTCCCTTATTCATTTCCCATAGCATCTAATACCCATACAACGCAAAGCGCTCACCATGTTCCCTAAGGGATTCATATGTGTGCATATGGTACATATCTGGAAACAGTTTTTAGTTTCATATAGCTCTGCAGTCAGCTGCTGGTTTCTACTGCTTCTGGAAGACTTGCCAGACCATCTGCAGACCCTTTAATTATATTTTCTGACCAGAGGGCAACTGGTAGGAATTAAATATGTTATGACTGTATTCAACAAAATTTCAGTATTCCACTGCCCTAGCTCAGAAGCAATACCAGCTGATCTTCAGTGGGAGACAGGGGTTAACAAGGCCCCCACTTCAACTGTAGTGATGCTTCTCTGAGTCAGGAAATACTGTTGACATTTAAGAGTAGCATAACTCAGACCCTATGTAAATGTCTATCATCAGCTGGTCAGCATAATAGGACTGGCTATATGAACAATAACAGAAAGTTTTCTAGATGCTAGACATACCTTCTTGGGATCAGGAGGAATTATTGTGACTAACTTTGAGATCACAGAAAATTATAGGATCAGGCTAACTAATTTCAATTTTAAGGATTCCCCACCAGAAGAAAATACTCACTAGATTGAAGGAAACAACCCAGTTTAGCTGACCCTGCCTGTAGCAGGTGATCTGGATGTGAGGGTGTGTGGGGCACCCACAAAGCTGTGTAGACCAGTGTTGATTCAGCTGATCTGAAAATGGTCATCTTCTTCCTCCTCAATAGTCCACCCCAAAGTGACATGATTTACTTATGACCACAGATGAACAATTACACTCCTATAATTCTTTATTCCTGCCTTTCCAACCATTAGTTATCACCTATAACAACATCACTTTCGTCCCCATGTAACCCCCCCCCCCAACATGGAAAGGGCTATTCGGGAAAAAGGTTGCACATACCCTACACACATGTTGTCACTGTTTTGTTCTTGCAGAAGAGCCCAAAGATTTTGCATTTGTTGAAAGAGACCTTCATGCCTTTATTTTGTGAGTAGAGTAGCAGATGGAGTGGAATGTGGGCTTACGCATGAGGGGAAGGAAAGGGAAATTGACATGGAATTGGTCCCTGGTTATATGAGACTGGTGAGGGAAATGATGTTATTTTGAAAATTTGAGTTCAAATTCCACAGATCAGTAGTTACATGAGGAGATGTATTTATATGAGGAGACACAGTATTGGGCCAGCCTTCCTCTGCTTGTTTAAAAATCAACTTTACTGAGACATCATTGAGGTATAATACTGTATTCATTTAAAGTGCACAGCCCAGCATATATACCTGTGAAACCTCTGCCTGGTCAAGATAGAGAATATTGCCATCACCCTCCAGAATTTCTTCTTGTCCCTTTTCTGTCCATCCTTCTCTCTCCATCCTTGGACCCATTCAACACTGACCTGCTTTTTTGTCATGGGTTTTTTGCATTTTCTAGACTTTTATATAAATAGAACTGTTATGTCTGGTGTCTTACACTCAACATAATGATTTTGACATTCATTCATTTTGTTATGCGTGTTAGTAGTTTGTTTCCTTTGACTTTTGACTAATATCCCATTGTATAAATGCATCACTTTTTGTTTATCCATCACCTGTTAGTGAACATCTGGATTGTTTCAATTTTTGGTTATTGTGCATAAAATTGCTATAAATATTTGCATACAAGTCTTTGGACATATGTTTTCACTTCTTTTGTGTAAATACTTGGGAGTGGAATGTCTGGGTCATATGTTTAACTTTTTAAGAAATTACCAAACAGTTTTTTCAAAGTTATTGAATCATATTACTTTCCCACCAGGGATGTATGAGAGTTCTAGTTGCTCAACATCCTCACCAACATTCGGTATTGTCAATCTTTTTAATTATAGTCACTCTAATGGATGTATCGTGGCATCTCACTTTAGTTTTAATTTCCACTTCCCTGATGACCAATGTGGTTTAAATCTCTTTGTGCTATTTGTATACTGTCATTAGTGAAGTGTCTGTTCAAATCTTTTGCCCATTTTTTATTGGATTGTTTTTCTTCTAATTATAGAGTTGTAAGAGTTCTTTACATAGTCTGAATACAGGTTCTTTATTGCATATATGCCTTGTGAACATTTTCCCCATTCTTTTGGTTGTTTTTTCAGTTTCCTAACGATCTCTTTCAGAGAGCAAAAATTTTCATTTCGATGAAGTCTAATTTATTAATGTTTTCCTTTATCATTCATGGTTTTGTGGACTTTGTTTCATTGTTCCTTATGTCTGTGCTTATGTCAGTACTACACTATCTTGATTTTTGTAGATGGTGTAAGTTCTTCTTACATTATCAAGTTCCATCTTCTTCTTCAAAATTGTTTTGTCTGTTCTAGAGCCATCAAATTTCCAAATAAAATTTAGAACCAGCTTGTCATTTTCAATGAAAATGCCTGATAGAATTTTGACTGAGATTGTTTTCAATCTATAGATCAGTTTGGGTAGAATTGATTTTTTTTAAAGATTTTATTTATTTATTTGACAGAGAGAGAGGGAAAGAGACAGCGAGAGAGGGAACACAAGCAGGGGGAGTGGGAGAGGAAGAAGCAGGCCTCCCGCTGAGCAGGGAGCCCGATGCGGGGCTCGATCCCAGGATCCTGGGATCATGACCTGAGCCAAAGGCAGACACTTAAACCCAGGAGCCCCTAGAATTGATATTTTATTTTATTTTTTTAAGATTTATTTATTTATTTGACAGAGAGAGACACAGTGAGAAAGGGAACACAAGCAGGGGGAGTGGGAGAGGGAGAAGCAGGCTCTCCGCGGAGCAGGGACCATGGGACCATGACCCGAGCCCAAGGCAGACGCTTAATGACTGAGCCACCCAGGTGCCCCTAGAATTGATATTTTAATAATGGAATCTTTCAATGAACCTATGAATTCCAATGAACTATGAATTGGAATCTTCCAATAAACTTATGAACATGGTTTATTTCTCCACTTATGTGATTCTTCCTTAATTTCTTTCAGTAACATTCAGGAACCTTTATTTCTTTTGTTAAATATATTCTTAAGTATTTTTGTTGTTTTTGTTTTTAGGTACTCTTATAAGTAGAGTTTTTAAAATTTAATTTTCCAATTGTTTATTGCTAGCATATAAAATCCAATTAAGTTTTAGGTATTAATTTTGTCTACTTCAACCTTGCTAAACGTACATATTAACTCTAGTTTTTGCATAGACTCTTTGGGATTTTCATGCCATCTGCAAATGCAGTCCAGTGTACTTCCTTTCTGCCTTCATTTACTTTTGCTATAATTTTGGTTTCACCTGTTTTTTTCCTCCTTATTAGCATTTTATTATTTTGTAGTCAATTTTTGCTAGTGTTGCTCATAGGATACAATCCAACAGTACATTAAAACCTCTCCTTGTGCAATTTAGCAGAGATTTCAAATTGCTGATCGTTGAAGGGCAGGAAAATAGCTGATGGATTGAAAGAAAATAAACAAAAAGATACTGTGCAGGTATATAGTTGGCTAGAGGCAAGGCTGCAATTTCAGCCCTTGTTCTACTGTTGCTGTGACTGATGGAGTCAGTCACGCTGAGGTCCTTTTGAGCTGGTTGGAAGCAGGGAGAAAATGTGTTAGAGCTGTGAATGGAACAGTACTAGCTGGAAAACACTGTAGTCTTTTGAACTACTAGTGATTTTCAAGTGAGTAAGTCAATGTCAGCCATAGGCAAACATGCCAAACAAATCCCAGTTCTCCTTCCTCTGCATGTCCACTGCAAGCTGGAGAAACAGTCTCAGTATCCATGTCTCCATTTCTGGACTCTTCTCTCTTCTCCAACAGTGTTACCCTCCCTTCCCGGAGATCCTTTCCTGTTTTCCCTAAAAAAAGCTCTCAGGAAAGATCTGAACCCCTTTCAGTGATTAAATTCTGCCCTATCCCCACACCTTGCTCATTATTATATTTTAACAAGATATGTCTGAAGACGCCTTAAGTTCCAAATAAATGAAAGTACAAGTACAATAGCAATACATAGAAATGGCAGGAAACAGCATTTATTGAACATCTACTGTATGATGCTCAGGAGTGGTTATTTAATCATAATAAGATCTAAAATGGGATTTATAGCCTCATTATAGATAAAAAGACTGGGATTTAAAAGGTTAAGTATTTTGCTCAAGGCCATATAAAAACTGGAGAACAAATGTGAACTTCAGTCTGGGTTTAAAGTATGGGCTTTTTTCCATTGCAGTCTTTGACTTCAATATTACTAAACACTTTCATTGTGCAATATATTTGCTAATTTATCACTGCCTCTAAAATAGTAGATTGTGCATTTCTTATTTGCAGAAGTGCATTCTCCATTATATTCCCAACCTCCAGCATAGCACATGGCAAATAATATGTACTCCATGCCAACTTGTTAAATTGATCTGAATACCAACAGAGCCATGTTTCTAGTTTCTTTATTCATTCATTAAACAAATACTTTTTTGTGGGTAGGCCCATAGATCTAGAGTGGGAGTCAGATGAGTAAATAAGCAATTAACTCTACACAGTGATACAAGCTATGATAGATGGATAAATAAAATATTGAGGAAACAAAAAAGCTACCTAGATTGGCCTTAGGATGTCAGCAAAGGCTACCTGAAGCAGGGATATTTTGACATGTAATGTCAAGAATGATGCAGTGTGAAAGAAGGAAGATATTCCAAACAGAGGGGGCAGTCATGTACAAGGCTGGAAGTGAGAGAGAGCATGACACATTCAAGAAAATGTAAGTAGCTCAATATGTTGGGACATAGAACATGAGACATGGGATGATGAGAGATGAGGACAGGAAATGAAATAGGTGCCAAATACAAGATTATTGTTTTTTGAAGGCTCTATCCCGAGGGAGCCACCAGAGGTATGTCATCAGCAGGCAGCAGGATCAGATTTTTTATTTAGAAAGAACATCCTGGCTTCCATGGAAAGTGATTGAAGGGGGGCAGGGCACCTTTTGGGAAATAATTGCCAAATTATAGGTGAAAGATGATTGTGGTCTAAACTAAGGTAAAGAGTATGGATTGGGAAAGTGGGCAGGTTTGAGAGATAATGAAAGTAAAACTGAAAGAATTTGGAGCCTGATTAATTTTGGGAGTAATGGATAAAGAATTGATGAAGATGATTCTTGAGTTTGGGGTTTGGGAAAATGCTGGACAGTAGTGTCATTTAATAAGCTTTTGAGCCTAGGTGAAGTATTTTCTGCAGAGGAATATCTCCAATGAATATCATCCCAAACAATGTACTAAAATCTTAAGTTCATCATAATTATTTCATTGAATTATTAGCCCCTGTACCTCCCCAGCTAATTTACCATATCTCTTTATAACACCATCCCTTTCTGAGTCACTAAGGCTGAAAACCTCAAGTTCATCATTGGTTCCTCCTCTCTTCAGCCCTCTCTCCACTTTCAGTTAGTCACCAAGGCCTATTAATCATCCCTGATTCATGCCTCTTGAGTCTGCCCTGTCCTGCCATTCCCACTGTCATAACTCCAGCCTGAGCCCCTATCACTTCATGCCTGAACTATTTCCTAGCTAGAATAGTTTCCTAACTCATCTCCATACCTCCAGTTGCTCCCCAGTGCAATCCATCTGGCCAGAATGACTTTCTTTAAATACTGCTTAAACCCCACAGCCAGAATGATTTTCTTTTCTTTTCTTTTAAAGATTTTATTTATTTATTTGACAGAGAGAGAGAGAGCACAAGTAGGCAGAGTGGCAGGCAGAGGGAGAGGGAGAAGCAGGCTCTCTGCTGAGCAGGGAGCCGGACATGGGGCTTGATCCCAGGATCCCAGGATCATGACCTGAGCCGAAGGCAGCCGCTTAACTGACTGAGCCACCCAGGCGCCCCCAGAATGATTTTCTTAAATACTGCTTTCATCACCTCTCCCAGCTCAAGCGTGCTCAGAGCACTCTTCTCCAGACAGATGAGTTACTCACCATCTTCCTGGCATGTCTTATGCATTCCCACTGAGGAAACCTTTGCTTGAATGTGGCTTTCTCCTAACATTTTCCTCTGCCTCCCTAAATAGTCTTCACCCTGTTGGGTGCAGCTCCAGTCCCAGCCTCCATGAGTTTTCCGGTCCATCCGCAGCACTCTCCCATCCCAAATCCTCTGACACCCAATACTCATTTTGTTGACTTTCTTGTGTTCTTCTCCGTGTAAGTCTTGTAGGCTTCAAAGAGCCGAAATGATGGGCCTTTTCTCCAGCCTCAGGTGCACATGCAGTGGAAAGAGAACCAGATTCTGGTCAGCTCACAATTGCTGTTATTTCTTGCTGCTACTTGTGCTTGCTGCTGGAGACAGGTTATGCCAGTTTTTTTTTTTTTTTTTTTTTTTTTGCGAGAGAGAGAATGAGAGAGAGCACAAGAGGGAAGAGGGTCAGAGGGAGAAGCAGACTCCCTGCTGAGCAGGGAGCCCGATGTGGGACTCGATCCCGGGACTCCAGGATCATGACCTGAGCCGAAGGCAGTCACTTAACCAACTGAGCCACCCAGGCACCCCAGGTTATGCCAGTTTGATGAGTGTTTGTCCACTGTCACTGGGATACCCTTGTTGCTAGTCTAGGTCCCAGCAAGGACTTGTGTTAGGTGCCAGAGCACAACCCTTTCTGATTCACCTTCTCACACCTTGCCATTGTTCCTCAAGCATATCGCTGGCTCTGATCAGCTAGATCTGGAAAGTCTTCTGTATTAGCTACTCATGGTACAGAAATCAGCTCTCCTAGAGGAAACTCCAGGAAGCCCTGTTGTCAGTCTTTGTTACCAGCCCAGTTACCTCTTGTCCTCTTGGTGAGCTCCCCTTTGGGAGGCATCCAGTCCTTTTGTAAATTAGTCCATGTCCTCTCCAGAAACCACTGTTCTCATTACCAAGGTTTACTTTATATCCAAGACATTTCTGGCAACAGTAAGCTTCCTTATTATTCTTCTTTCTCCTTGGCGAGGAATTCCTATTTATCCTACATTTATGCAGCTAATAGAGTAAGCATATAGGATGGAGGAGGGATGGCGAAGGGAGGGAATCATGTAAGTGACCCTATACAGAATAAAAGTGATTCACCCCAACATAAGCTTTGGTTACAACCTTATGCAAAGGAGAGGCCTATTTCATTTTTAGATGCCTGTGCCAAAAACTACTTTTTGTTAGCCTCTTCCTCATGCCCAGATCTATTCCTACTCTTCTTTTTTTTAATTTATTTTTTATTATTACTATATTTTTTAAAGATTATTTATATATTTATTTATTTGACAGAGAGAGACACAGTGAGAGAGGGAACACAAGCAGGGGGAGTGGGAGAGGGAGAAGCAGGCTTCCCACTGAGCAGGGAGCCCGATGCGGGGCTCGATCCCAGGACCCCGGGATCATGACCTGAACCGAAGGCAGATGCTTAACAACTGAGCCACCAAGGGCCCTCCTATTCCTACTCTTTTGTGTCCTGCTCTGTGCCTAAGGAGCCTGTATGCTACAGATGGCATCTCCAGGTCACCCTGACCCAGTGCTCCCCTGAGTTTGGGCTAACACATGGCACCTGCAGAAGACTTCCTCCCAGCCTACAGCAATCATATAGTGGCTCCACTGTCTTTGGCAAAAGGACTTGTGCCCTCTCCCATTGCTTTAATTGTCCAGGCCCCAGCAATACCACTCCTTCCCTGTGGTGACAGGTTTGTGCTGTTGCTCTCCCTTAGCACTTCAACATCCCTTGATGGCTCCCTTAGCCCTGTTTCTTCATTAAACCCTCTTTGCTCAAATTCTTTTCAATGCATCATCTGTCTGCCTCATGGACCCTAATTGACACAGTGCCCTCTTGAAGAATACCCAGATTAATCTTTGCCTTTATTAGGGTGAATCTGGGTACATTTGTCTCTCCCGTGGCACCAAGCATGGTGACTGACAACTACAAAATCATTTGTGAACCCTAATTAAGATAGATATTAATGAGCCAGACTCATTCTTCTGTGTGAATCCAGGTTTCCTGTTAACAAACCATACTGTTGGATGTGACCCCTGTAAGCACCAGTATTCTGATTATTGCACGGTGGGCTTGACCCTTCACCCTGCCTGGTTCCCAACTTATGGTGAAAGATTGAGACTACATTATCTTATTCACTGATAGGGGTGGCACGTTGAATAGATGCAATAGCCTTCTAAAATCCAGGAAAATATTTCTGCCATCTTCCCACGCTCAGTTCTAGGACACGTGACTGATGCTGTTCTTTATGAATCTAGCTAGTTTGCCACTCTCCTAGAGGATGGCCTGACAGGAGTTATTTCAAGAGGGCTGAGGCTTCAACACAGCTACCTTCAGGGTAATTGAGATGGTTTGTTTGCCATACCTGTTTTTTTTTTTTTCTTTTTTTTTTTTTCAAGATTTTATTTATTTATTTGAGAGAGAGAGAACGAGAGAAAGCACATGAGAGGGGGTAGGGTCAGAGGGAGAAGCAGGCTCCCTGCCAAGCAGGGAGCCCAATGCGGGACTCGATCCAGGGACTCCAGGATCATGACCTGAGCCGAAGGCAGTCGCTTAACCAACTGAACCACCCAGGCGCCCTACCTGTTCTGTTTAACGAGGGCAATGCTCATTCTCAGAAGTGGAAGAGCCACTGGTGAGCTACCATCATCAAAGACAAACTAACCAGATGCTTTAGCATTGCTTGCTGCTTTGCTGCTCACTGCTCAGAGACTCTTGTTTTAATTATCGTTCCTCTATACATCATGTTCCTGAAAGAAATTCCAACATATTTCCAAGTTATTTTAGCTGGGTATTTTCCCTGCCAATCTTAAAACCAGTGTTTCTACTCTTTGCTTCCTAATGATTCTTCCCAATGAGGAGTGAAAAGATCTCAGGATATTTTCCCTCAGGATGCAGTGTAAGTGTCTCCTGGGGAAGGATTTCTTCCTTCACATGTAAAGCTGCGGGGTCCAGAAGGGCTGCCACATGCAAATTTGAAACAAGCGTTTCCAAAGCAGAAGTCCAGCACCAGCCCTGTCACACATGCGTAAAACAAATTATCCAATGGGAGCAGTACATAAATCACTCGAGAGAGTGCCAAAAATTCCATTGCATTCCTTCCAGAATCTAAAACCCAAACACGTTAGAGCTCGAAGCTCTTACCAAAAAATTCTGAAGGGAAAATGAACTGTGAATAACTAAAAGTGTAAGCAATTCATCCACCTGATGGGACCACCTGCTAATCAACGTTCACACATTATTTTGTATCCAGCTATGAATCAAAATTCTTGAGCTAAGTTTATGGCTTAGAAAGCCAAAGAGTCCTGTCATCATCAGCACTGCTATTTACCAGTGACTGAGACAGAACCTGCATGAATTGCTATGCTTCATAAAGGATGTTGATCTACGTGGGTTGTGTCTGATTCAGGGGAGGAGCATTTGGGCTGGTTTCAGGCACTAAGATTAATGGGTAGTGCAGTAAATCACAGTCATAGAAAAGAAGAACCTTGGTGGGGGGAGGGTGAGTGTTTTAGTTTCTCAACCCACTGCATGACCATGGAAGAGAGAACTCTGTTAGAAGTATCTGAGAAAGGGTACTTCCACTCATCCTCTTAGTAAATGTGCTCTTGTAAAACGCACAGCATTTGTGCAAAACTTTTCTAAAAAGTATTTATTGAGGTAGACAGGAAATAAATGATTCTTATAGTAAAATATCTGCCCTCCCATGTGTAGAGAGTAAGTGGGGCCAAACCCAAAGAGCTCTACACAACCGGAAAAAGAGAAGTGGGTTCAGCTATAAAGCCAATTTATTAGAGGTGTACAAGTCTTGTACTGAACTATAATACTTGATTCAATATATCTATGTATTAGTTTGCTGGGGCTGCTGTAACAAAATACCACAAACCAGATGGCTTTCAACAATGGAAATGTGTTCTCTCAGTCTTGGAAATCAGAAGTATGAAGTCAAGATTTCAGTAGAGCCATGCTGGCTCTGAAACCTGTAAGGCAGTCCTTCCTCGGCTCTCCCTAGCTTCTGGTGTTTGCCAGCAATCTTTGGCATTGGTTGGATTGCAGCTGCAGCTCCCCAGTCTCTGCCTCTGTTGTCACATGACACTCGCCCTGTGTGTGTCTCTCTTCTTATAAGGACCCGGGTCATATTGGATTAGGGGCCCACCCAACTCCAGCATGACCTCATCTTAACTAATTATGTCAACTCTATTTTAAAATAAGGTAACATTCTCAAGTACTGGGAGTTAGGACTTCAACATATCTTTTTCTGGGAAGGACACAGTTCAACACATAACAATATACATATTGAATTATGACAAGGATAAGGTTTGTTTTATTTTTTTAAAAGACTTTATTTATTTATTTGACAGAGAGAGAGAACGTGCGTGCACACACACGTGGGGGTAGGGGCAGTGGGAGAGGGAGAAGCAGACTCCTTGCTGAGCAGGGAACCCAATGTGGGTTCAAGACCTGAGCCAAAGGCAGACACTTAACTGACTGAGCGACCCAGGCACCCCTGGCAGGGATAAGGTTTAGAAATTAGTAGCTTTCTGTTGTTAAATAAAGTGGTACTTATAAAATGGTACTTATTTTTATTTTATTTTATTTTTAATTTAATTTAATTTTTTAAATTATGTTAATCACCATACATTACATCATTAGTTTTTGATGTAGTGTTCCATGATTCATTATTTGTGCATAACACCCAGTGCTCCATGCAGAACGTGCCCTCTTTAATACCCATCACCAGACTAACCCATTCTCCCACCCCCCTCCCCTCTAGAACCCTCAGTTTGTTTTTCAGAGTCCATTGTTTCTCATGGTTCATCTCCCCCTCCGATTTCCCCCCCTTCATTCTTCCCCTCCTGCTATCTTCTTCTTCTGCTGCTAATGACTTTCTTTAAAAAAAAAACAAAACATTATAATCTTCTGCTAACATGTCCATCAGGACACATCCAAAAATTTTCTACTTGATTGATAATAATAAACTAATTTTAAAATTAAAAAAAAGAAATTAGTAGCTTTCTTCTCTTTTATTTCTTTTTTCCTTTCTCTCCCCTCCTCTCCTTCTCTTCCTTCCGTTTTCTTTTCTTTCTTTTCTTTTCCTTCATTTTCTTGCCTAGGCATGGGATTTTTGTTAGTTATTGAAGAACATAACTAGAGGAAACCAAGTTAATGTATATAAGAAAAGGCATGGCGATGCCCAAAGAAATAAAATGCAAAATGAGAAAGGCAGCCTGCCTGTGTGATTAGGAAACCTCTAAGATGGAAGCTGCATATGGTGGAATTTTGAAAAAGGAGAAAGATTTTGGAGGACACCATTGATGAGAGAATGAGAGATGATTTCAGACATCTGCTGTGTTGCCAAGAGTAGCCTCCCTTCACCACCATTCCAGAGCACCTCGAGGTCATATCTATATTACACTTCATGGCCTTGGAGTCATGTCTGTATTTCATTAGATGTGTCCCTGTGTTGAGGTGGGCTCTGTGGAGGGAGGAAATACAACCCATTTTGTTCATGCTACATAAAAGTATTGATCTGATAGGGATTCTTCAGCAATGGAGGCACAATGACAAAAGGCAGAGAGGAGCAAATATGGGTACTGTCCATTCAAACACAGCCCAAAGGACAAATTTGTCCAGTGGATTTTAGTATTATGGCTCCCTTGGCCACATACTGCCTTATTCTCTCTTAGCTGACAGTTTACTACTTAATATCATCCAAGGAAGCCCACTTACTCTGCTCTTGTGATCACTAAGCAATCTTCTCACTGTAGTTTAATTTAATTCTTTAACGAGAGATTATATTAGTTGTATTGACAAAATATTTGCATCCAGGGTTTGGTAAACTTTTTTCTGTAAAGGGCAAGATTGCAGATATTTGGGGCTTTGTAGGCCATAGCGTCTCTGTCACGACGACCCAGCTCTGCTGCTCTGCACAGCACAAAAGCAGCCCTAGACAATATGAAAACCAATGGCCATGGCTGTGCTCAATACCACTTTATTTACAGAAACAGGTGTCAGCTGGCCCACAAGCCATAGATTGTTGACCTTGCTCTAGACCATAGGACAATAAAAACAAGTGTTTTGTTATGTGTGTGTGTGTGTGTGTGTGTTTTAAATAGCAAAAATTTGAATTTCCCTTTTATATATAAATCTTGGTTAGTTGGATTAATGTGTACTCCCTTTGAGAAACAGTTTCACTTTCAAAGTGATGACAAATTCAAGAGTCCGAGTGCGTGAGACTGAGGGTCATATCGCGCGTGGTTCATTCACGAGCACATTGCTAC
Source organism: Mirounga angustirostris (assembly GCF_029215605.1). Taxonomy (NCBI): domain Eukaryota; kingdom Metazoa; phylum Chordata; class Mammalia; order Carnivora; family Phocidae; genus Mirounga; species Mirounga angustirostris. Next base: position 172,427,011 of record NW_026991710.1, read on the forward strand.
CTCATAAAGCATCATGGCAACAGCATGCTGGTTTCTCCCCAGATAAGGATAGGACCTCATGACAGAGTCTCATGTTGGCGTTGTTTGTTTGTTTGTTGTTCCTACACTAAGCGGGGCCACAAAGTTCATTGAGACTAAATAGTTTTGCAAAGGAGACCGTGAGCCTTAGAAATATGAACTGACTTGTTCAAACTGGAAGCTAGGATGAGCATCCAGGTCTCCCAGCCCCAGGCCCTTGGCTGCTTTACTGCTTCATAGTTTACACTCTACATCTGTGGTCTGCTGATTTGGACTTTGCTGGTAAAAATTATCATAAAAGCTTGAGGCCTTGGACTTAAGTCATAAGGCAGCAGTAACCTAGTGTCAACGATGATGATGAGTAAGCACATGGCTCGGTACAAAGGAGCCAAGAGCACCCACAGGCTCTTCAGATGCTTTAATACAATGTCCTTAGAAAATGTTGAACGCCATTGAGCATTTATTGTCTAGGTATTTATCTAAACCTGTCTTGAACCTGTCTATGTTTTGGCTTTACAACTAGTTCAGATAACAAATTCCATGTGTTTACTTCTCTTTTAGACAAGAAGACCGTCCTGTTACTTTAGAGCCTGTTTTTATCAAAACTGATGGTGATGTAACTGAGAGATGCCCCAGGTTGATTATCTCAGAAAGCTCTCAGGGGAGAGCTAGGCCGAGGGTCTCGTTCACAAAAAGGGTCTTTGGGGGCCTTTCATAGCACATTACTTCAAAGTAACACCATTGCACAGAGATTTTCCGGCATTTTTAGCCACCAAAACTTGCTAAAAAAACTTGCATGGGGTTTTAGATAATATTGGTAACAGATTCACTGGCCTACTAGTAGACTGTTTCATTTTTCCCCACAGAATTTAACATCATATCACACACTAATTTTTTTTTTTTAATTTGGCTCCCCCCGCAACTGGAACACAAACTCCATGAAGGCAAGGCTTGGTGTGTTTATCCCCAGACACTAAAATAATTCCCGATGCATAGCAGACATCCCATAAATACTGTTGAACAAAGGAAGCAATGTGTGAAGCACTGAAGCCAAGCCTAAGCCCCAGCCTCCCATCCAGTACCGAACCTGAGGATCTTTTCTGGAGCCCCCTCTAGTCTGTGGGGGGGATTGTGACTGGCATAGAGCTTTTGTATAAAGCTTACACATGTTTTATCTTATGAGGGCCTCTCAACCACCCTGTGAGGTCAGTTGGGCACATATTTATTCCCAATGTGAAGATGAGAAACGAGACTCAGAGACGATAATGGATTCGTTCACAGTCACCTTGGTGGAAAATGGTAATGCTATAGAGCTAAGACAGCTCCAAATGCACCACACCAGCATTTCAGACTATTTTTTTTAAATGGTGAATTTCATCTTAATTTAAAAGAATAAGGAGGTCTGTATGTTCTGAGATGATATACTCTCCATAACATATTAAATGAAAAAAAAATACAGAACAGCATACACAGCATGCTTCCACATGCTTAAAGAAACTAACATACACAAACGCACACTTCCCAGGCCTAAAATCTCTTGAAAAGAGACACAGGAAACCAGCAACATTACTTCCTAAAGGGAGGGGGGGTCTGGGTGGCTGAAGAATAGGGATGGCCTGGAAGGGAAACCTACCTTTCCAGGATACTCTTTTGTACCTTTTGGTTTTTATACAGAGTATAAGCATTACCACTTAATCATGTGTTTGTTTTTTTAATTTAAGAAATAAAAATGAAAAACCTCTGATGTTTTATCCTTAGTCTTAAGTTTTATTTTAAGGGATCATCTTCATTTTCTTTTGTAACCAGCTTAGAAGATAGCCACCCATTTGGTCAGATTTATTTATTCTTCAGCAGTTGAAGCATTTAAGATGACAGTTTTTACTCTAAATCCTTAATGATATTATATATACTATACGTGAGAATGTTTTGCTTTCTCGTGGAGAAAAAAAAGCCCAAACATAAACCTTTAGATTATCCATCTACTAGTCCTGCAGCACAATCTTAATAAGAAAGTTTTACTGATAACTGGACAATTTATTCATTATGGCAGGGATATAACAAGAGTGGTTGTGAAGTGGCCAGTCTTGTAAGTCAGGAGCTATGATCCTTGATCCACTGCTCAATCCACTTCAATATCTGATTGATATTATCCTCTAGATCTTCTGGTTTATTGCTGGGCAGTTGATGTACTATTTCTTCCTTGTAGGATGCTAATGCTTCTTCATAAAGAACTTGAAAAATTTCACACTGAATATTCTTTTAGTTTCTTTTCATTATAACCCCTTGTTTCAAGTCTTTTGTATAATACACTGTTATCTGCTTGCAGCACAAAAACTATATGAAACCAACGTTCAAGAAAGAAATCACAACCATGGTAATCAACAATAACTCTACCTTCGCTCATTTGGTTTTCTAATTCATCAACTACTCTGTCTTCATCTAAAATGGGGCATTCATACTCTTCATCATAGCCATCATGTATCTGCCCTTCTCGAGCCAAATCATCCACATTAATGTATTTCAGTCCTGATCTTGATGCAAGTTCTTTGCCTAGCATGGTTTTTCCAATCCCTGGTGTACCGGTGAGCAGGATGTTCGGAAGCAACATGGTCCTCACTGCGCTGGCTCTGGGCCGCATTTCAGACTATTTTGACTGCAACTTACAGGAAGGAGTGAATTTTAACAGTAAGGTAGTTGGGAGCTTCTTGGAGGAACATTACACTTTCTCGCTTCAAGTATCTGTCAATGGGCTGCAAATTATATAAACCACTATCTTGCACCAAAAAAAAAAAAAAAATGGAGTGAATTTTAAATTATGACCCAGAAGGGGTGCCTGGGTGGCTCAGTCAGTTAAGCGTCCGACTCTTGATGTTGGCTCAGGTCATGATCTCAGGGTCCTGGGATCGAGCCCCACATTGGGCTTCATGCTGGGCATGAAGTCTGCTTGAGATACTTTCTCCCTCCCGCTGCTGACCCCCCACCTGGCCCCCGCCCCGGGCATGCTCTTGCTTGCTTGCCCTTTCTCTCAAAAATAAATCAATCTTAAAATAAAAATTATGACCCAGAAAACACACACATACACAACTAAAGCAAATGTTTTTACAAAAGAATTCCCTAATGTAATATACGCTGATATTTTTATTCTAATTAATTTTTAAAAAGTCTAAAAAAAAAAATTCTAATTGCAACCACAGACTGAAAAACAGTCTTGTCTCCCATCCATATTTTCTTGCATAATTTCCCCTCTCATGTCATCTTTTCTCTCCATTTTGAAAATGAAATAATAATTGCCTTCTCTTCCTGCGGGGCTTCCCAGGCTATACTTGAAGTCAGCCAGTCTGGGGAGCAGGATAGTTCCTCCGAGCTGGAGTCAGAGAACATGAAGCTGTCAGGACACCGTCTGAGAGGAAACTGAAAGCTTTTATGGGGCAAAGGGGGAAGAGAAAATCAAATCTGAACGCCTGTCCATTTTGGGCAGGAAACAGTTAAGAGACCACTAGATGCATTGAGCTGCCAAGACCACCACAATGTTCCTACAGAGATTAGACAGAGAACAGATGTGAAGTAACTAGAGTCCTTCAGAGTAAGATAGCGACGACATAAATTAACCTTGTCTAGGGCCTGACAAAGGGACCACGCGCTTTTTGAAGTCCGAAGAGTGAAGCCATTTTTTATGGACTCTCCAAGGTTATATACCTTCATCCAACAGAACGAGTTTAATTAGAGCCAGTTGTTTACAGGGAAGGGAAGTGAGCCCAGTGGGGCTATCAGGGTGACTGCATAGAAAATAAACGAATGAGCCTGCAAAACAGCTGAGGTTTCCTTGAGTTCTCTTTAGCTGATAAGATTCCCTTCACCCCTCGAGATTACTTTTGTCTATTTTCCTGAAACTGGAGAGACAAAGAGGTGAAAACATTCCAGACTCCTGATCCTCCAGTTTGGCAGGGTTTGGGTCAAAGCCGCCTTTTCTGGGGGTTACTCCACACCAGGCTCCTGGAGGACAGCCGGAGTGACACCACGGGGATCGCCCCCTGGGCCAGCCTCATCAGTGGATGTTGAACCTGAGGTTCTGAGGTGGCACTGCCGTTTCCAAAAGGAAAATTCTCTGCTCAGGGGAGGCCCAGCTTGGGGTGGGACTGGAGCCAGGGACAGTTTTGTTAGGGTTGCATCCCAGAAGAAGATAGAGGATTTGGTACAGCACTGACAGGGGCCTGTGGATCCAAGGCCTGCTCCTCGTCCCCATCAAATATCTCTAAGAATCACAGAGAGGGCAGGAGCTGTGCCCGGTGGGCAGCAGAGGGGATGCTAGAGTCTGGATCAGATTCCCTTGAACATCTGTGGGATTATCTGCTCATCTGGGGTAAGGAACGAGATGACGAAGCAAGGTTTGAGAGTAGGGAATAGAGGGGGTAGGACGCTACTCTGATGGAAGGCACCGGGCTTACATGAGTCTTTGGCCAAATGTGCTGGGCTGCAGGGGCTGGAAACGGGTCAGGGCAGACCCAGGTCCCAGAGCCACGTTGCCCCTGCTTTGGGCAGCTCTCTTCCACTCCCGTCTCCCACAGGCTCTTGGCCTTCACGGAGAGACACCGATTAGCCCAGGGCAGCCCAGGGCTCCCCATAAACTGGTGGAATAGATCAGATCCAGGACAGAGAATGGAGGGACTGACTCCTCTCTCAGGTGGGAGAGCTGTTTCCTCTTTCTTTTTTTTTCCCCCAGGGCCAAGTTTATACGTGGGTGGTGGAGCCTGTGTTCTGGTTGGAGCCTCGAAGGACCACTGAAATGAGTCTCCACCCTAAAACATCCCTTCCAAACTGCCTGAAATACCATGTATAATTTGAGTTAAACAGTGCTATTGAAGAAAAAAAAGAGATTAGTCCCCAGAGAGATTTGAGAGAATTTTAATCATTCAAATCTTCCTACTCACTTTGCTTGTTTTCCTCTTAACATCAGATGGAGGTCCTGTGATGGAACAATTTTTGGAGATGAAACTCAGTTTTGGAGTAAGGGCCGTTTCTGGGAAAGGCCATCTAGGGTTAAAGCTGCCTGTGAGGTCTTTGGTGAGTGTGTGTGTTTGTGGGGGATAGGGTGGTCAAGAAGCAGATTTGAGGAAGGGAGGGATCTGGGAAGATCCAATGAAATGGGCAAGGAAGGGCCAACAGAGCTATACTTAGCTGACATTTTTCCTAATGCCTGCTGAATAGTGAAGAATTTTCAAGAAACAGAAGAGTTTATACAATGATTGCAACTAGAATCCATAAAATGCAACCCCATCTACTCGTCTGTGATGTAGCTGTACAGCGGGGAGGCAGGTGTGCTGGTTTGCCTTTCTGGTGGCACGGGGAAGATCAACGGGGGACCAAAGCATGGGGCATTTTGATTTCACATCTGATTGTCTGCCTTTGGATAGATCCAGACCCTCATTGCTCAACCTGTCTGGAGGGGCTACTTGTTCCTAAGAGCTGAGACCATGAGTGGGAAAATTTCTGCGAAAGAGAAAGCCCAGGTTAAAGGTAGGGTCAGAATTTGTGGGCCCTGGTTTACTTTGGCATATGAGTGCAGAGTACGGAGCGTGAAGTCCTTTGCTGTGGCCATTCTTTATCCTTGGCTTAGGGGGAAATTCCCAGGGTTTCTCTTCCGCAGGACTCAAGGCCTCCCTTCCTCCTCCTCTCGCCTTTTCCACCTCCCTCTCTCTCTTGTTCACTTTTCATTATGAACGTTTTCAAATATACATAAATTAGTGAGAGTGTTATCATCAAACCTCCATGTTCCTATCAGCCAGATCCGATAATGATCAACATTTTGTTCAGCTCCTGTGTGACCTTCGGATCACAGACTTGATTTCTCAAATCCTTTCCAGTTCTAATAAGATATGAGTGTTTCTTCATCTCACTGGCCCCTGTGGTAATTGTTGTCGCTCCGTTATAAAAAGTATGGAAGGGGGTACATGTATATTCAAACAGCAGTGGCAGATCTAAAGGGTGAGATGTGTGTGTGACAGGTGCTTTCATCCCTCTGCTTTTTATCGCTGCCCCAGGGCCACGCACACAAAGATACGGATCTAAGGTAAGAGTACAGATCTTGCTATGCAAATGCAGCTGCAGGACCTGCTCCTAGCTGCTGCTTCCAGCAGGACAGTTGCTCCAAAGTCACTCTGTATAGAAATTCTGGTGCCACCAACTGTGGCAATATTACCTCCAGCTTCTGGAAGCCAGATAGCATGGTCACCTCAGCTTCCAGAGCTGATGTCTTTATTTTTCATTCTCTGAAGATGTCTCTTGAATTACTTTGTTGCACAAAGAAGGCTAGCTAATCTCTTTTTTTTTTTACTTTTTCCTTTGGTTTTACCTTCTTTTCCTTCCTCTCCCTTCCCTCTCTTTTCTCCCAGGCTAAGGAAACTACTTTTAAACATTTACAACTCTAAATATTAGATGAAGCAATTAAAGTTCTTTAATGTATGGGTAGTGTTTAAAAATTGTCTTTGTTTTTGGCTTTTGATCTCTCTAGCCATCTACATAGTTAGAATACCTCTCCCTAAAGCAACTTGGCATTTTTTATATCATCTTGATAGCTCATAGTTTTTGTATATAATGTCAGTGCTCCTTATAGAACTGGGCTACAAAGAAAGATGGGTGGAAGTTATATAAGCCATTTAAATAGTTTACCATTTGTAACTTTTGACCAGTCCCTGGAAAAGCTTTACATTAAAATATCACTGCGTGTGAGTCTTAATGTCTGTTAAATGTTTTACAGTCACTTATTGGCTCTTTCTCAGATTGAAAACTAAGTCATAGAAGAAAAATACAGCTTGGCTAGCATTGCAATGTAGTGACTATTAAATTTAAAATCAAGGTCAGAGAAAAAAAAGGCAGGATACAATATATATGTGATATATGTACACACGATTATATGTCCAAAATCTGTGTCACAGAAGAAACTGATATATGAGATAGAGAAAGACTCTGTTTACTGAACTGAACATTTCTAATTTCAAAACTACTGGCTTGAGTTTAGAGCTTCACTTTTAATATGTTAATGAGGAAGTTAAAGTGTGTTTACATTTCTATAACATGTGTTCTACTTCGTCTCAGCTATGGACTTAACAGAACTTTGGAGAAGTGATGTAAGCTCTCTGGAAACTCATTCTCATATGATTTAAAAAAAAAACAGACTGAAATATTTGTATTGTTCTTTTTGCTTGACATGCTGTACTTTAAAACCAGGACATTAGGCTGAGTCAATGTTGTCAGGTGCTGATAGCTCCTAACAAGGACATATGCATTAAAATCAAATAATTAAGTTGCCTGGAAGCTAAAAGTGTAAACATAACCATAAATAAGAAACATGCTTGTTTATCTTTTCTGCTGTGGCTATTAGCTTAACCTCCAGGTATTAGCATGTATGCATCACACATACTGATTTTGGATGGTACACATAGTGGGAATTCGGCCTGCTGTATATCATAAAGCAAAAGTACCTGGTGTTCAGCTCTAAAAAAAATGTTGGAAGATTTTTTTCCTTCTTTTCAAATTAGCGTTACTTGGGGGAGGTATATGATGTGCCAATTAATATGTACACTTTTTCAACAGCTCTGCCTTTTTTTCTTTTAGAGCTCTGAGGCAAAATGTCACGTCCTCTGCAGCAAGTCACTTTCATAATTTTCCTGTTTATTTCAATGAGTGGTATAAACTCCATGGTTATGGCAGGTGCATACCAGTGTACCATATGGCAGCCTCCTGTATCAGCCCTGTCACCAAGCCCTCCAGGAAATGAGACACTGTATTTTTCTCAGGAAAGAAACCCCACATCAGACAGAAACCCTTGCTCATTTCCAAATTGCTGACTGCCAACCATCAAAGAATTTCACCACAAAATTAATAGTGGGGAGAATTGGGGAATATTATTGAGCCTCATGTTAGGAATGGGCCATCATTCATTAATGTATTTTATGAATATTAACTGAACCCTTACTTTGTGCCAGGAACTGTTCCAGGTGAAGGGCATATACAAGTAAATGAAGACAAAAATGACAAAAAATAAAATAAGCAGGTAAAGAATCAATCAAGATGTTTTTGATGGAGCTATGCAAACAGCTGGAATTTGGTGACATGGTGAGAGGCTGGCTGGCCACTTTAGAGAGTTGGCTGGGAATGACTGAGCTGAGGAAGTCGTATAAAAATCGAGGACTGAATGTCAAGGAGGAACCTGACATTCAATGATCGGGATGCAGAGAATTCGAGTGCAGGTCATAGCAAGTATGAAAGTCCAAAGGCAAGAAGGTGTCTGATGTGTCTGAGGAACAGAAGGGAGGCAGTGTGTTTGGAAGGAGGGACTGTGTGGCTTCATAAAGATTATAGATCATGGAGGGCTTCATAAAGCAGGGTGAGAGTTTTGCATTTTATTCTCAAGATAGTCAAAAATAATCAGAAGATATCATTTTAATCATTGTCTCTGCTTATGGTTAGCTATGTAGGAAATGGACCATCGAGAGGAGGAGAAGAAGCAGTCCAGGTGAGAGGAAAGGGTATCTGGAAGTAAGTTCAAATAGGAGTTGCTGGTGAGTTAAATGTGGGAGTTAAGAGAAAGAGAGGATGAAGGATAACTTCCAGATTTGGGGTTTGGGTAGTTGATGAAACAAACAGCCAATTTGTTGTGAGGTGGGAATTGTTGTGGGGTGGGTTTCTTTTTAGACAACCAAGTTGAGATATGAAGGATATATCTGGAATCAAGAGAAGGGTCCAAATAAATCAATCTAGTGTCACTGCCATATAGATTTATTTCAAGCCATGGGTCAAGATGATGTCACCTAAGGTGAATGCATAGAAAAAGAGGAAGATCCAAGATGTATTCCAAAATGTAAGGGTGGAAAATATAAAGATCCATCAGTGGAGGAGGAGACAGTAAAGGTTCAGAAACTTAGGTAGGAGGAAAGTCAGGAGTCTGTGATCTCGCCAAGACAAGAGAAGAAACGATCTTTTCAAGAAAGAGGTAATTGGAGACTCAGGACATCTTGACGCCACTGGACTTCTGCTATTTCCCCATTAGCCAAATCTTAAGCTTGCACTTCAAAGAGAAGGCAGGTTTCTATCCCTCTTTTGTTTGTGGCCAGGTTCCCTTTGACTAGTTTTCATTTCTCCATTCTAGAAGCGACAATTCATTTTCTTAGACTTCTCTTGCCTTATTTCTGGCCCCCAACCCAACCATCTCACAGGTGCACCTTCCCTGCAGCAAGCACTCCCACCCCACTTGTCTTTGTCACAGGGGAAGGACCTGACAGTTGAGAGGGAGAGCTCAAAGGGAGGTCCCAAGGGAAGAGGAGAGTGAGGATAAACAAGGGAAGAAGAGTGGGTGCTCTCATGGATTACACCCTACTTTGGGACTGCCCCTTTTCCCAGAGATCTAGTTGAAGGCTGGAACCCACAAATGCAATGTTCTTTTTGCTATTTTCAGGGATAGTCATTGAAATAACTCTAGGAAGAATAGAGAAAAACTCACCATTTCTTTGGGGAAAATGAAAGTGTTCAAAGCAAACTGATTCTGCAATCCATAAGCAAGCATGAGAGGAATCAAAATAATGTCTGACAGCTAATGAACTCATGTGCATCAGAAAAGCTACAGGAACACGTCTTATAATCTACCTGTATTAGTTACTGCTTCCTGCATAATATATTAGCCAAAGCTTTCATGGTTTAATAAGAGAGTATATTATCTCACAGTTTCTGTGTGTCAGAAATTCAGGAGCAGCTTGGCTAGGTAACTTAGGATCATGGCCTATCAGGAAGAGGCAGACACAGTATCAGCCAGGACTAAAGTCATCTAAAGGCTTGACTAGGGCTGGAGAGGTGGATTCCAAGATGACTGCTTCAATGGCTGTTGGCAGGAGGTCTACATTCCTTGCTCGGGGAGGGGGGTATGTCTCTCCATAGGGTTACTTGACAATACTCACAACATGGCACTGATTTTTCCCGAAGTAGAAAGTCCAAGAGAGAGAGAGAAGGAAAAAAAAGAGGTCACAAGGCCTTTTATGGCCTAATCTATAAGTCGAACACCATCATTTTCACCACAATCTATTAATTGGAAAGCACTAAAATCATCCCATACTCAAGGTCAGGGGAATTCGGCTCTACTTTTTAAAGGAAGGTATATCTAAGAATCTGGGAATATCTTTTTAAACTATCACATTAGCTATCTTTAGAAATTGAAGCAATGGTGAGTTGTAATATCAGTCAGATTAAAAAAGAATTGGTGAGAATGGATGGTTAGTCGACATTAGTCTAGCTTGAAATGATTGACTGCATTTTGTTCCTAACTTCACATTCCAGGAACTGGCTATCTCCATAACGGTTCAGTACTGGTTCTAAATGAAAGCACTGAAATCTCTATGCATGCCTGATATAAAATAGTATCACAAAAAGAAGTAAGTTTCCTCTGATAGAATCAGAATACCTATAATCAGCCACTTGGTTATATAATATGTGATGGTTGCCTTATTCAGCATTATCCCTCAGTAGCATTCAAAACATTATTTATGATTTTTGGACTGTAGGTGCAGGGAGTTGATTTAATCACACCCATCAGCTCATTGCCCTTGGTCATCTCCAACCTACATAAAGAAATTCACGTTTTTCCCCTTTCTATCTCCACTCACCTCTCTTGTTCCTGTGCTCTGTCATAAGCACTCACTCCAACTTGCTTCATATATATTCTTTAATCTTACCAAATTATATGTGATGTTGTTTTCTGTATGTATTTAACACGCATAAATAAAATTGTGGTACAAAAAAGTAAAATAAAAATAAGAATTGGAAGAGCTCAGATATTTAGAATGAAGTATTAGGATTAGAATTCTAAATCTATGTATTTTTTTTATTCTTATGTTAATCCCCATACATTACATCATTAGTTTTAGATGAAGTGTTCCATGATTCATTGTTTGTGCATAACACCCTGTGCTCCATGCAGAATGTGCCCTCCTCAATACCCACCACCAGGCTAACCCATCCTCCCACCCCCCTCCCCTCTAGAACCCTGTCTGTTTTTCAGAGTCCATCGTCTCTCATGGTTCGTCTACCCCTCCGATTTCCCCCACTTCATTCTTCCCCTCCCGCTCCCTTCTTCTTCTTCTTTTATTTTTTCTTAACATATATTGCATTATTTGTTTCAGAGGTACAGATCTGAGATTCAACAGTCTTGCACAATTCACAGCGCTTACCAGAGCACATACCCTCCCCAGTGTCTATCACCCAGTCACCCCATCCCTCCCACCCCACCCCCCACTCCAGCAACCCTCAGTTTGTTTCCTACAATTAAGAATTCCTCATATCAGTGAGATCATATGATACATGTCTTTCTCTGTTTGACTTATTTCACTCAACATAATACCCTCCAGTTCCATCCACGTCGTTGCAAATGGCAAGATCTCATTCCTTTTGATGGCTGCATAATATTCCATTGTATATATATACCACCTCTTCTTTATCCATTCATCTGTCGATGGACATCTTGGCTCTTTCCACAGTTTGGCTATTGTGGACATTGCTGCTATAAATATCGGGGTGCACGTACCCCTTCGGATCCCTACTTTTGTATCTTTGGGGTAAATACCCACTAGTGCAATTGCTGGATCATATGGTAGCTCTATTTTCAACTTTTTGAGGAACCTCCATACAGTTTTGCAGAGTGGCTGCACCAGCTTGCATTCCCACCAACAGTGGAGGAGGGTTCCCCTTTCTCCGCATCCTCACCAACATCTGTCGTTTCCTGACTTGTTAATTTTAGCCATTCTGACTGGTGTGAGGTGGTATCTCATTGAGGTTTTGATTTGGATTTCCCTGATGCCGAGCGATATTGAGCACTTTTTCATGTGTCTGTTGGCCATTTGGATGTCTTCTTTGGAAAAATGTCTGTTCATGTCTTCTGCCCATTTCTTGATTGGATTCTTTGTTCTTTGGGTGTGGAGTTTGATGAGTTCTTTATAGATTTTGGATACTAGCCCTTTATCTGATATGTCATTTGCAAATATCTTCTCCCATTCTGTCGGTTGTCTTTTGGTTTTGTTGACTGTTTCCTTTGCTTTGCAAAAGCTTTTTATCTTGATGAAGTCCCAATACTTCATTTTTGCCCTTGCTTCCCTTGCCTTTGGCGATGTTTCTAGGAAGAAGTTGCTTCGGCTGAGGTCAAAGAGGTTGCTGCCTGTGTTCTCCTTGAGGATTTTGAGGACTCCTGTCTCACATTGAGGTCTTTCAACCATTTGGAATCTATTTTTGTGTGTGGTGTAAGGAAATGGTCCAGTTTCATTTTCTGCATGTGGCTATCCAATTTTCCCAACACCATTTGTTGAAGAGACTGTCTTTGTTCCATTGGACATTCTTTCCTGCTTTGTCAAAGATGAGTTGACCATAGAGTTGAGGGTCCATTTCTGGGCTCTCTATTCTGTTCCATTGATCTATGTGTCTGTTTTTGTGCCAGTACCATGCTGTCTTGATGATGACAGCTTTGTAATAGAGCTGGAAGTGCGGAATTGTCATGCCGCCGGCTTTGCTTTTCTTTTTCAACATTCCTCTGGCTATACGGGGTCTTTTCTGGTTCCATACAAATTTTAGGATTATTTGTTCCATTTCTTTGAAAAAAGTGGATGGTATTTTGATGGGGATTGCATTGAATGTGTAGATTGCTCTAGGTAGCATGGACATCTTCACAATATTTGTTCTTCCAATCCATGAGCATGGAACGTTTTTCCATTTCTTTGTGTCTTCCTCAATTTCTTTCATGAGTATTTTATAGTTTTCTGAGTACAGATCCTTTGTCTCTTTGGTTAGATTGATTCCTAGGTATCTTATAGTTTCGGGTGCAATTGTAAATGGGATCGACTCCTTAATTTCTCTTTCTTCTGTCTTGTTGTTGGTGTATAGGAATACCACTGACTTCTGTGCATTGATTTTATATCCTGCCACTTGACTGAATTCCTGTATGAGTTCTAGCAGTTTTGGGGTGGAGTCTTTGGGGTTTTCCACATAAAGTATCATATCATCTGCAAAGAATGAGAGTTTGACTTCTTTGCCAATTTGGACGCCTTTGATTTCTTTTTGTTGTCTGATTGCTGTGGCTAGGACTTCCAATACTATGTTGAATAGCAGTGGTGATAGTGGACATCCCTGCCGCGTTCCTGACCTTAGGGGAAAAGCTCTCAGTTTTTCCCCATTGAGAATGATATTCGCTGTAGGTTTTTCATAGATGGCTTTTATGATATTGAGGTATGTACCCTCTCTGCCTATACTCTGAAGAGTTTTGATCAAGAAAGGATGCTGTACTTTGTCAAAAGCTTTTTCTGCATCTATTGAGAGGATCATATGATTCTTGTTCTTTCTTTTGTTAATGTATTGTATCACATTGATTGATTTGTGGATGTTGAACCAACCTTGCAGCCCAGGGATAAATCCCACTTGGTCGTGGTGAATAATCCTTTTAATGTACTGTTGGATCCTATTGGCTAGTATTTTGGTGAGAATTTTTGCATCCATGTTCATCATGGATATTGGTCTGTAATTCTCCTTTTTGATGGGGTCTTTGTCTGGTTTTGGGATCAAGGTAATGCTGGCCTCATAAAAGGAGTTTGGAAGTTTTCCTTCCATTTCTATTTTTTGGAACAGTTTCAGAAGAATAGGTATTAATTCTTCTGAAATGTTTGGTAGAATTCCCCTGGGAAGCCATCTGGCCCTGGGCTTTTGTTTGTTGGGAGATTTTTGATGACTGCTTCCATTTCCTTAGTGGTTATAGGTCTGTTCAGGTTTTCTATTTCATCCTGGTTCAGTTTTGGTAGTTGATGCATCTCTAGGAATGCCTCCATTTCTTCCAGGTTATCTATTTTGCTGGCATAGAGTTGCTCATAATATGTTCTTATAATTGTTTGTATTTCTTTGGTGTTGGTTGTGATCTCTCCTCTTTCATTCATGATTTTGTTGATTTGGGTCATTTCTCTTCTCTTTTTGATAAGTCTGGCCAGGGGTTTATCAATCTTGTTAATTCTTTCAAAGAACCAGCTCCTAGTTTCGTTGATCTGTTCTACTGTTCTTTTAGTTTCTATTTCATTGATTTCTGTTCTGATCTTTATGATTTCTCTTCTCCTGCTGGGTTTAGGCTTTATTTGCTGTTCTTTCTCCAGCTCCTTTAGGTGTAGGCTTAGGTTGTGTACTTAAGACCTTTCTTGCTTCTTGTGAAAGGCTTGTATTGCTATATACTTTCCTCTTAGGACTGCCTTTGCTGCCTCCCAAAGATTTTGAATAGTTGTGTTTTCATTTTCATTGGTTTCCATGTATTTTTTTAATTCTTCTTTAATTTCCTGGTTGACCCATTCATTCTTCAGTAGGATGCTCTTTAGCCTCCATGTATTTGAGTTCTTTCCAACTTTCCTCTTGTGATTGAGTTCTAGTTTCAAAGCATTGTGGTCTGAAAATAGGCAGGGAATGATCCCAATCTTTTGGTACCAGTTGAGACCTGATTTATGACCTAAGATGTGATCTATTCTGGAGAATGTTCCATGGGCACTAGAGAAGAATGTGTATTCCGTTGCTTTGGGGTGGAATGTTCTGAATGTCTGTGAAGTCCATTTGGTCCAGAGTGTCATTTAAAGTCTTTATTTCCTTGTTGATCTTTTGCTTAGACGATCTGTCCATTTCAGTGAGGGGGGTGTTAAAGTCCCCCACTATTATTGTATTGTTGTCGATGTGTTTCTTTGCTTTTGTTATTAATTGCCTTATAGAATTGGCTGCTCCCATGTTAGGGGCATAGATATTTACAATTGTTAGATCTTCTTGTTGGATAGATCCTTTAAGTAGGATATAATGTCCTTCCTCATCTCCTTATTACAGTCTTTGGTTTAAAATCTAATTTGTGTGATATAGGGATTGCCACCCCAGCTTTCTTTTGGTGTCCATTAGCATGGTAAATGGTTTTCCACCCCCTCACTTTCAATCTGGGGGTGTCTTTGGGTCTAAAATGAGTCTCTTGCAGACAGCATATCGATGGGTCTTGTTTTTTAATCCAGTCTGATAGCCTGTGTCTTTTGATTGGGGCATTTAGCCCATTTACATTCAGGGTAACTATTGAAAGATAGGAATTTAGTGCCATTGTATTGCCTGTAAAGTGACTGTTACCGTATATTGTCTGTGTTCCTTTCTGGTCTATGTTGCTTTTAGGCTGTCTTTGCTTAGAGGACCCCTTTTAAGATTTCCTGTAGGGCTGGTTTTGTGTTTGCAAATTCCTTTAGTTTTTGTTTGTCCTGGAAGCTTTTTATCTCTCCTTCAATTTTCAATGACAGCCTAGCTGGATAGAGTATTCTTGGCTGCATATTTTTCTCACTTAGTGCTCTGAATATATCCTGCCATTCCTTTCTGGCCTGCCAGGTCTCTGTGGATAGGTCTGTTGCCAATCTAATGTTTCTACCCTTGTAGGTTACATATCTCTTCTCCTGAGCTGCTTTCAGGATTTTCTCTTTGTCTCTGAGACTCGTAAGTTTTACTATTAGATGTCGGGGTGTTGACCTATTTTTATTGATTTTGAGAGGGGTTCTCTGTGCTTCCTGGATTTTGATGCCTGTTTCCTTCCCCAAATTAGGGAAGTTCTCTGCTATAATTTGCTCCATTATACCTTCTGCCCCTCTCTGTCTTTCTTCTTCTTCTGGGATCCCAATTATTCTAATGTTGTTTCGTCTTATGGTATTGCTTATCTCTCGAATTCTGTCCTCGTGATCCAGTAGTTGTTTATCTCTCTTTTTCTCAGCTTCTTTATTTTCCATGATTTCATCTTCTATATTACTGATTCTCTCTTCTGCCTCATTTATTCTAGCAGTTAGCGCCCCCATTTTTGATTGCACCTCATTAATAGCCTTTTTGATTTCTACTTGGTTGGATTTTAGTTCTTTTACTTCTCCAGAAAGGGTTTCTCTAATAACTTCCATGTTTTTCTCAAGCCCAGCTAGTATCTTTAAAGTGATGGTTCTGAACTCTAGATCTGACATCGTACTAATGTCCGTATTGAGTAGGTCCCTGGCAGTCGGTACTACCTCTTGTTCTTTTTGTTGAGGTGATTTTTTCCATCTTGTCATTTTGTGCAGAGGAGAATAGATTAATGAGAGAACAAAATGCTAGCAGAGTTACAACGTCCCCAGAAAATATACTCTAAACAAATCAGAAAAGACCTGAAGCAGTGGGAAAAGAAAGGGAAAGAGAGAAAAAAGAAAAAGAAAAAAAAGAAAAAGAAAAGACAAAGATAAAAACAAAAACAAAACAAAACAACTACAAAAACCCAGAATGCGATTAAATGTGATCAGGCTGGTATATAGATCAGTGCCACACACTAGATTTGGGGTGTATTTTGGTCTTTTAGAAGAAAGTGCCTCCCAAAATTTTGAAGAAAGAAAAACTTATATATGTACAAAAATAAGGGTTGATATGATGAAGGGATGGAATATGACTGTAAAAATGGAAATTATAAAAAATTTTATAAAAGGAATTGATAAGAAGTTGTTTGAAAAAAGAAAGAAGAGGATTTAAAAAAAGAAAAAAGAAAAAAAAAGGGAGAGGATGTGATCAGGCAGGGGAATAGAAAACACCAAATACTAGAGATTTAGGGTATATTTTAATTTGTTAAAAGAAACTATCCCAAAATTTTAAAGAGAGAACAACTTATATATATAAGCCAAAATATGGGTAACTACTATGAAGGGATAGAATATGACTCTAAAAATGAAAAATAAAAATGTTTTTTTAAAAAAAGGGATTGATAAGATATTGGTTGAAAAAGGGAAAAAGAAAAATTCAAAAAGAAAAAAAAAGGTAAAAGACAGTTAAAAAAAATTAACTTTAAAAGACTAAAGAATCATGGTAAAAAAGCTGTGAATTCTATGTGCAGTAGTCCCCTAGCGCTGGAGTTCTGCCGTTCTCATTGATCGGTAAACTTGGTCTTGGCTGGCTGTTCTCGCTGATCTTCTGGGGAGGGGCCTGTTGCCGTGGTTTCCAAATGTCTCTGCCGGAGGCGGAACTGCCCCGCCCTTGCCCCCTCCCGGCTAAGTAATCTGCTCGGGTTTGCTCTCCGGGGCTTTTGTTCCCTGCAAGCTTTCCCTACAGCTTTGGAGGCGGAGAGTGAAAATGGCGGCCTCCCAATCTCCTCCCCAGAGGAGCCGAGAACTCGGGGCCCCGCTCCTCAGTGAGCCCCCAGAGAAAAGCCGTCAGTCCCTCCCGTCTCCCGGGTCTCCGGCCCCACTCCATGCTCACCTGGCCCGTGACCGTGTGTTTCTATCTCTGGCACCGGACCCGGGTGGAGTCTCCAAACCCAGCAGATCCCTGCGGTGCACTCCCACGCGGCTCCTCCCGGGGGAGGAAGGGGAGTCTCCCCGGATCTGCCGCTTGTTGGGTCCCTGCTGGAGGAGCAGGGGCCCGACTGTGCCGCGGATCACGGTTTATGGCCACCCCGAGCTGAGAGCCCGCGCCTGGGCTCCGCCTCTGCAGCCGGCTTCCCTGCTCCGATACCTGGGAGCTCTGCCACACTCAGGCACCCCCGGTCTTTCTGTGACCCCGAGGGTCCTGAGACCACACTGTCCTGGAGGGTTCCACCCCCCGCTTAGCCACCAGAGTGACGTCCCTCGGCGGAGCAGACTTTTAAAAGTTCCGATTTTGTGCTCCGTGGCTCTATCACTTGCCAGAAGCGGCCGACGGAGGCCCCTCCTCCACCGTCTATCCTCCCGAATATCGCCTCGGATTCCCTTCTCCGCACGTCCTACCTTCCAGAAAGTGGTCGCTTTTCTGTTCAGAGAGTTGTTGCTCTTCTTTTCTTCGATCTCTAAATCTATGTATTTTTAAGCAAATATTGAGAACAAGTGTTCATAACAATTTCTGGAGAGAAATGAGACTGAAAATGGCTAATTTTGCAGCAGAAAAGACCAATCTCCCCCCTTTACTCTGGCAGCAGAAAGAGAAGCAAACATGCAAAGGGCCATTACTGACATGAGAAAGAACATTATGCTTTCTACCAGACGCTGGCCTGTAAGAAAGGGGTCTCTGCCCTAGAGAACTTGCAGTGTCTAGCAATATGGGGAATTAGTGGCCTGACAAGCCTAAAATATGGTCAGTAGTAATAAAAGTTAGCTAGAAGAAGCCCCAGAATTTGAACTCTATAGCAAATACTCAGTTCTAATCCTTCCCTTCCCCCTCTCTTTACAATTTAATACTTGGCAAGGGAAAGGTCACTTGACAATATTTATTAGCTCATTAACTGTAAGTGTCTTTGCTGCCATGGGAAATATTTTTTATAACAATTCTGTTCTACAAGCTACGTTGCAGGTGTTTCTCCATTGTGTAGATGAAATGGTGAGTGCTAGCTCTCTATTGGTATCCAAGATCCATAACTAAATATGCAGGCTCACTCTGCATTTTTTAATTGGTTCATTTGTCCAGCTGCTGGAGTATTAACTAAATATTATTTTTTTTCCAGCTAGTGAAAGGAAACATGGTCAGACTGAGTCAGGCTTGGCTGGCTTACATGAGACCAACTAGGCAAATATCAGTGTTGCCTGAACACGGGCAGTACTTTAAAAATTGATGAGTTATGACTATCTTGTTTCCCCTGTTCAGAATCCCCATCCCTAAGAAAAGGGAAAGGAAACAGAATTAATATGCACTGGAGCCAGATACTATATCAGGACCTTTATAGACACTATTTAATTTAATTGTCCCAACAGCTGTATTAAATAGGGAAGAAATTAAATAGGGAAGAAATCTTTGCCACTAATAAACCAGATGAGGAAACTGAGTCTCAGAAAATTTAATTTGCTTGGTCACACAGCTGTTATGTGGGGAAGCTGGGATTCAAACCTAAGTCCATGCTTTTTCAAACATGCAATATTCTATGTTTAAAAAAGTAATAAAGTATCCTCTAACATTGCACAATTTCTCATTTGCTTTCCAGAAAAGTTTGAGCTTGGTTGAAGATGATTCAGTCGCAGCACTAGATAACCTGTTACTGGATTTCTGATAAAAAAAAGATTTATCTTCTTAGAACGAGGAGCATATATAAACCAAAATGTGCTTTTTCTATTTGATTATTTTTAAATATAAATCTGATCATGGCTTAGCTCTTTTTCATATTTTTGGGGGGAAGAGGGATCTATCCCACCAGCTTTAGTTGGTAGGGGTATGATACCCATTGACCAAAAGTACCAAGAATTCATTCATCTATTCATTTCCTGCATTCACACAGGTTTTCCATTTGCCTCCCATTCTTGGCTTGACTAACTCCTAATTATTCTTTAAAACTTATCTCAAGTGCCAACTTTTCTGAGAACATTATCTTCCCTCTCATAGTACCCTATACAATTTTCATTGTTTTGTATGGCTCACCCTGCATTTTTTAATTGGTTCATTTGTCCAGCTGCTGGAGTATTAATTGAGAGCAGGGGTTTTGTCTCACTCATCTCTGTGTTCCCAATACTTAATGGCTGCCATTTAGTGGGTTCTCTAGTTATTGAATGAATGAACAAGGGAATGGATGAATGGTTAATATGATTAGATAATTATTCTTTTATTACTATGCTCTGTAATAATATTCCATATGAAGTCTAATGGGTGCCACTACTTCAGTGATATTTGAATCCCAAACCCATGACACAATGACAACACTAGAAACTTGGGGATGAATATATCAAAGACCAAATCAGTTTCTCTCTCTCAATCTCTCTCTCTCTCACACACACACACATACACACTTTTTCTCAAGTCAGGGGATCAGTAAATCATCCCATTGCTTTGCTTTGAAGAACTTTTGAGGTTCATTTATATAGGTGTCACCTGGAGAGGACATTGCCTCTACATGACATTTATCCATAACTAGGATCCTGATAAACTGTTAAAGAAAATACTGTTTATTGGAAGACATATTTGCCAGCATTTGAGAACTGTCCCATAGTACCTGGAACTGAGAGCTTATATTCTTGTGAGTTGAACAAAAAGTGTTTGGTAGGAGAGTATGATTAACCATGACAGGCCAGTTGGTTAAGTTTTCATCATTTTTGGCTTCAAAGTTAATGTCTATTTAAAATGAATTCAGTCATTTCAGAAGGTGAGAATACAATATATTTAAATAAAATAATCACAGAATGTTAAAACAGAAAGTCTTTCCAGGGTTTTGAAATAACTTAATTTTAAATGATAATTAATTGAATTCTCGACTTATCCTATTCCTTTTGATTAGAATGCTGTGGAATCACTTTTTTTTTTTAAATGAAAGCATTAAGGATTATTTATCTCACTTTTCTCTACTGATGGGGTCTCAGAAAAGGATGTTTCTGCTTTGCTTTGCCCTGTCCTTATGACCAAAGAGGGTCTTAGGAGCCCAGCTGAACAGAAAGTAAAATGGCTTGTGATTCAGAACCAGGCCTGAGGTTGGCGGGGATGGTAGTAAAGGGGAGAGGAGATGGGGTGCTAATGGTTTTAGGGAGAATGGCTCTTTAGGAGAAAACATTCATTTTACAGTTTTCAGGAGAATTTATGAGATAATTAATATTGGCAGTTGTGCATATTTTGTGCAGGGAGTCCTTCAGACAGCAACTAATTAGATGCCAACAGATGTGAAAGTAATAGTCCTTTGGATTTAAAATGCGGTCTACATCTACACAAGGGAGAATCACAAGAGTTCTCCTTGTTCAGTGGATGTTCAGTATGAGCAACTGCAGTTTTATAAATTACCAGCCATTATTTTATCCTTCAGAGGGCTCCTTAGGTTGCCTTTTAGAATTTTTCTTCCTTTCTGAAGCAACGTGCCTGGTAGCCAGAACGACCATATGTCCAAAATTTTGAGAGCGGTTCTGATTTAAAATAATCTATCCTGTTGTACACCCCCCACATGTTAGATCGTGTGACCAATTTGGGGTTCAGAAAGCATGGTCACCATGTATTCAGCCATTCCAGATGAACAACTGCATTCCAGCAATCTCAGACGATTTGATCATCTCTGCTTGCTGTAGCACCCCCTCCGGCTTGGACCCCATGCACTATTGTTCCTGAGCAAAAGAAATGAGGAGAAAAAGAAGGGCACTGCTCTCTCACAATATTACAGGAATACTATTCCACACAATTTTTAAAGTGCAGAGAAAAGTAATTTTTTTGTTAACTTACACAATGCGTATTGTAGAAAAGTGAAAAAATATAACCAAGCTAAGCAAAGAAAAACGTTCCAATCCTATCAGTTATCCTAACCACAATTCCTTTTTAGTATTTTCATGTGCATATATAAAAACATATTTTTTGTATCTTTTTTTTGCTTAACCAAAAATGTGGTGCCAATATCATTTACAGTTTTTTCACATTTCTCATTTAGCAATGTATCACAAACATCTTTCTGTATCATTAAATACATATTTACATCATTATCCTTTTAATCACTGCCTAGTACTCTAAATATATGCAGTAAATTAATTGAGAGTCCTTTGGATGTTGTTATTCTGATGTTTTACTATTATATACAATACTGAGAAAAGGCACGATTTTCTTCACATAAAATATTTGGGTGATGATATTGGACTTTGTCCTGAAGAAGCCTGCAGATCTTCCTGAAAGCTGCCAGGAATGATAGCTTGCTGTAGCATAGGAAAGTCTGGTCCTTATATGCCCAAACACATCAATGACACACTGATGATTCCTACTTTAATCTTTGCTATCATTTGCCATTGGCTTCTTTTATGTTTCTTAAGGATTCTCTGGTGTCCAGACCAACTTTCTTGATCATCTCATTGCCATTATTTTTTTGGCTCAATGTGGCAAGCATTGTTCTGAGGTCAGTCTATGGTTGAGTCTGTCTGGATCACATTTTCGGGTGGTGCATCACACACCATGTCTGCTCCCTGGCTCCAACCAATAAGACTTTAAAGAGATTTTTTAAAAGGCTCAGAAAGTTTCTTGGATATCAAACAGCTCTTATAAAAATAACATTTTTATGACTTAAAATGTAAATGAATCAGAAACATATGGATTAAATTTCCTTTGAAAGACCCATGGGTTTAAAAACTGGAGGGAAGAGTGCTTGCAAAATGAGTTAAATTGAGTTTTGCCAAAAATAAAACACTTAAAAAATTGTTGGGGATGTTTTGCTGATCCCTAGGTGTTCATGGGTTGTCAATTTTCTATCTGAAAAGTACTTAGATCTTAAAGTTTGGGTCACTCAATAAAATGCATTTAGGACTAGTTCAATGGGCATTTGGGTCCCTAGTTGAAGAAGTGATATCAGAAAGTCAATTTTAGATCAAATGTATTTGAAAGATGCCTTACTTCTCCAGTATCTCAAAGTTGCCTCCAGTGGCTGTGCGCACGCCTGCAGGGAGCATCCTGTGTGAATTCAGACTATATTGGTGAGGATTGATAGTATTTATGAAACAAATCCAAATTAACACCCTTCTCTGAAGTTCCCTTTTCTGTCAGTTACTCCAGTATTTCCATACTCTTCTATCTTGGATCAGTATCCATAGAAGCAGAGCTTAAGACAGGGGTTCTTGTGTAAGTGATTTACTGAGGAAGTTCTCTCAGGAGAAATCTATAAGGAAGTGAAGGAAACAGATAAGGCAGGGACAAAAGCTAAGCAAAAACGTGGTTTCAGCTGAAAACCAGCCTCAGCCTGATCTTACAGGGCAGCATGAATAGCTTCTCATGTTGTCTCCCCTTGAGAGTATATCCCACCTCCGTAGGCATTAGTTGTTACCTGCCCTTGGAGGGGGCACATAACCCCCCTGGCAGTTGGGGCAGTGGCAGCTCCAGTCTCTGCTGATGACAATCTTTGAGGGCATATTTCCAGCAAGAGCATAACTGTGAGTCTTAACAGACAATATCCACAGTAATTGGGGGATAGATGCAATGGGCACATAAGGGGGATCTAGTCAGGGCATTAACATTTCTACTACATACATCCCTCTTTCTCAAAACCTTGAAGACATTAATTTTTCTCTCTCATGCTTTCCCCAGATTCGATAAAATTCTTTCCATTTTATTTTTTTGTGGTTTTTCTTGTATTTATCTTCTTTATCTAATTCCCACTGTAGTCCTGTTAGTCTAGGCTTTGTCACCTAATATCTGGATTACCCTATGCATTTCACAGCTAAATTCCCACTTTAGAATATCCCCTAACCCAGATTATCCCACACATTGCTGGATTAATATTTTCCTTCACTTTCAACACCATTTTCAAATGTAATTCTTAAATATCTATGGGAACATTCCTCAAAATTTTAAAGATGAAGAGTACATTAAAATTGTGGCACTCTCTTTGGAGCTCTATTAAATGCTAACATAGTAACCTTAATGTAATGACTTTTTTTTTTTTTGCTATATCTGATTTTACACTAAAGTAGATTATAATATGGAAAAGTAAAGCTTAAGAGAAGTCATTTGAAAAATATTGACTCTATCAATTAACTAAGCTAAAATTTTACTTAAATAAAATGATATATAAAGCACTTAGATCAGTGCCTGATAAAAGCGCACAATAGATATTGCCTAATATTATTACTCTGATACAAGTCTCATAACTGATCTCTCTGGTTACACTTTTGCATCCTCCAATAGATGCTTTACAAGAAGCAAGAGTGATTATGTTTAAACCCAAATCATATGATTATATTTCTGCCTTGCTTATATCTCTTCCTTACATATTTACAGGGAAACCCAATGTTTACCTTGGCCTGTAAACACAGCACAACCCTGCCCTGCCCATGTCTCCAACCTCAGCTCCAGCCATTACCTGACACAGGCTTCCAGCACAGGGGCCTTCCCTTTAATTCCTTAAATGTCAGCCGCTTTCCTGCCTCAGGGTCTTTGCACCTGCTATTTCCTCTACCTGGAAAGGTCTCCTCCCATCTTACCTATTCCTTGCATGACTGATCATTGTTAGGTCTCAGTTTATTTATTTATTTATTTTTTAAACATTTTATTTATTTATTCATGAGAGATAGAGAGAGAGAGAGAGGCAGAGGCAGAAGGAGAAGCAGGCTCCCCGCGGAGCAGGGAGCCCGATGTGGGACTTGATCCCAGGACCCTAGGATCATGACCTGAGCTGAAGGCAGATGCTTTAACCGACTGAGCCACCCAGGCGTCCCAGGTCTCAGTTTAAATGTTTCCTTCTCAGAAAGTCTTTCCCTGACTTATTCATTCATTCATTCAATAAGTATTTATTGAGTACCTACTCTGTACCAGGCACTACTCTTGTCCCAGAAGAGAAAGAAAAACAACTGTCACAGTAAAAAGGTAACAGTTCCCGTCCTCATAGAACTTACATATGAGGAAAGAGGAAAACAAAATGAGTAAGCAAATATATGTATGTGTGTGTCTGTGTGTGTGTGTGTGTGTGTGAAAATAGAGGTAAGAAGATGAGTGCTAGAGTAGAATGATTGCTATTTTTAGTAGAGAGGTCAGAAAAGGCCTCTTTAAAAAGGGATCTTTATTTAAGCAAAGACCTGAAATAACCCCACCGATGCCACTATATATTCTGCATTTCAGTCTCTTGTGTTTGATCCCTGTTAAAGCTAAGTATTAAAATTGCTCATTATTTTTTTCTTCTTTTTGTCTGTTTTCCCCACTAGATTATAAATTTAATGAGGATACAATTATTTGTCTTATTCACTATTGTATTTGCAACATGTTACAAAGTACCTGATGCATAGAAAGCATTCAATATATATGTTCACCCAATGAATATGTGAAGTTGTTTGTTATTACTGAACCAAAATTAGAAATCAGAGTTATTCTCGAATGCAACCTATTATATTGGAATGAAATAAAATGTTATGTGTGAAAGCACATTGTATGATGACAAAAGCTTAGAAGAACAAAATGAATTGTAATGAACAATAATTCTGTCTCATACTTTTAGGATAGAGATGGGGCATAAAAAAAGAGAAATACCTTGGTTACCATCTTAGCAGTGCTGTGCGTTCCATCATATTGCAACAGAGAGCAAAAGTAGAGCCATAGTCCACCTCTGAACCTTTGATCTTTGTATCTCCCCCACCCCTATCCTATCCAAACATAAAAGAAAGAAAAAGAGTACCCAACAAATCTTCCAGGTCTATCTCACTTTCCCTAGAAGATAAAGACAAGAGTATGAACAATGATTCATTAAGATCATTTTGGGTGTGGGCGTTTGGGTGGCTCAGTCTTTAAGCGTCTGCCTTGGGCTCAGGTCATGATTCCAGGTCCCTGGGCTCCCTGCTCAGAGGGAAGCCTGCTTCTCCCTCTCCTACTACCCCCTGCTTGTGTTCCCTCTCTCGCTGTTTCTCTCTCTGTCAAATAAATAAATAAAATCTTAAAAAAAAAAAAAGATCATTTTGGGTGGGTGGGTGGGAATTAAATCAATCAAATTGCTTATTCATTTCTGAATAGTTAACAGACTGAATTATATAATTTTCCACAAAAGTGGAAATTATAGATCTGGCAAGAAGCATCCTTTCCTTGGGCATTGTGCTCTGAAAACTCCACTATGCTCTCTAGCTGAGCTCCTCCTGATGGCCCTTCAGTCTTGGGGCCAAAAAGATTTGTTCATGCAAAGACCATACCATTCCCTTCTAGACCATGCTTCATGGATCGGAACCTCAGAATTTTTTGTCCAGACACTTTCGGGGCCTGTGCAGGGTCTTTATCATGTCCTACTTCCAAAGAGCAGTTTGCAAAGCTGATCTCTACATCCAAGGAACCATGACCAAAGACTGGCTACTGGTGGGATGAGTGCAGAACTCCAAGCTGGTGTGTCCATGTGCATGTTCTTGAAGTCCCCTGCAGCAGACGATGGAGCCCAGCATGGGAAGAGGAAGGAGAGATGCAGGCTGCAGAATAGGGCCTGGGTGAAAGGGGACTGACTCTCTCAAAGCTGCCAGTATTTGGTTTAGAACTCTGAATCTAGCCTTTTCACTTCAAAAGTGTGGTATTGGCAGAGGTGGGGGATCAGTCACCCCTTGTAGGCCAGGATCGCTTGGCTTGGATTGAGTGCCTCGAAGCTCATAGTATGTAAGTGTCTCCATCTATACTCTTTCCCTGGGTCTTGCAAATGTTAGGGTCAGGCTGTTTACTTCCCAACCTCAGACCAAAAGTTTAATTCCTTGTCTTTTTTCAAATTCATCATAGACCAAAAGGAGAAACTTTGTGTAGTCTGATAATAACTCGATCTAATGGTGCTATGTACAGAATCTTTGTGTCTCCCTCAAATTCACACATTGAATTCTTATTTTCCAATGTGATGGCATTAGAAGGTGGGACCTTTGGGAAGTAATTAGGTCATGAGGGTGGAGCTCTCGTGAATAAATTACTGTCCTTATAAGAAGAGACAGGAGAGAGATGATTTCTCTCCCCTCCATGTAAGGATACAGCAGGAAGGTGGCCATCTGCAAACCAGAAAGAAGGCTCTCACTAGACACCAAGGCTAGCACCTTGATTTTGCACTTCCCAGCCTCCAGAACTGTGAGAAATAAATGTTTGTTCTTTAAAGCCATCCAGTCTATAGTGTTGAGGCAGCCTAAATTGACTAAGACAAAGAGAGAGATATATCTTAGGAGAAAAACCAAACCATAAAGCCCATTCAAAATTTGGAAACCTAAAAGGTAGCCATATCTTTGTACACACTGGACTATGACTAAAGAGTACCAGCCATAACAAGGCTCCTGAGAGTGTCACACCAGTGCTGGGAGAGACGTGTGGGATGTGCCTAATGGAGGCATCATTTCTTATAAACACCTGCACCTTCCTGAGATCTGTATTACAGGCCCTTTTCCTAGACTCCATCATTCTTCCCTGTGGGAGAGACTTGGGAATTACAAAATATCCAACTAACATCCTAGTGTTATTCTAAGGAAGGCTAAGAAGACAAATTAGGATGGTCTAGGCCAAGAAGTCAAGGGAAGTACAGTATCCTGTAAATTATTCTAATGGATGTATTCAGAGAGAATAGTTATGAATTCATTTAGATTACTGAGGAAAAATGATCTAGCAAATTGAATTCCAGGTGGGGTGGGAAGGTTCACAGTTTGGTCAGTGCTCTGCTAGAGACTTGAGACATGCGTAATATTGTTTTATTTCATATTTCTTTGCTAACTAAGGACATTAAATATTGCATGTTATTTACTGACCTTGCACATTTCCCCTTTTGTAAACTGTCCAATTTTTTTGCCTATTACTATTGCTGGTTTTGAGTATTTATTTATTTGAATAAGCATTTTGTCATTTTTATCTTTTATTTATTTATTTTTTTCAGTAAGCTCTACACCCAGTGTGGGCCTTGAACTCACAACTCCAAGATCAAGAGTTGCATGCTGTACTGACTGAGCCAGCCAGGTGCCCCTCTATATCTTTTAATTTTCCATATTTTTTAATAAAGAGGTTTTACATTTTGTCAATTTATAATATTAAATTGCGATAAATTGTGATTTATCTTGTGCAAAGTCTGCTCATTAATTGGGACAAAAATAATCCTTAGCAATATTTGGTCTTTTAGCCAGGAGCGTGCTATGTAGCTATTTTTCTTTCTTTTTTTAAAAAAATGCTTTTTAATTTTGAAATAATTATAGATACACATTCAGTTGGTAAGAAATAATACAGAGAAATCCTGTGCACCATCTACCCCAGTTTTTGCCAATGGTAACATCTTGCAAAGCTACAGTAAGAAAGACAAAAAGGATATTGACATTAACACAGTCAAAATGCAGAACACTTCCATCACCAGAGACCTCCCATAGGCTGCCCTTTTATATCCACAGCTCCTCTCTACCATTCATACCTTTCCCACCCCTGACAACCACTAATCTGTTGTTCATTTCTACAATTTGTCATTTCAACAATGTTTTATTAATGGAATTATATAGTATGGAAACTTTTGGGACTGGCTTTTTTCATGCAACATACATTTTAAAGATATTCATGTTGTTCTGTGTATTAACAGTTTGTTCTTTAAAAAAAAAAACAACAACAAACCTTTCTAGGTATGCAATCATGCATTTTACTTCTCTGCTTGTATGTTTTTTCATTCCCTTTCTTGCCTTGTTGCCCTGGGTAGAACCTCCAGCACTATGTTGAATAAGAGAGGGGAGAGCAGCTCAGGAGGGCTTCATCAGTAAGGATAAGGTTAACTTAAGCTTTATGTAGGTGCTCTTGATCAAGTTGAGGAAGTTTGCCTTTATTCTTATTTTTCTGAGTTTTTTTTTTTATGATGAATGAGTATTGAATTTTGTCAAATGCTTTTTCTGCATTAAGGTGATTATGAGATATTTCTTCTTTAGCTATTAATATTGCAGATTGCTTTGATTCACTTTTTTTATATCTAATCAGTCTTACATCCCGGGAATAAGTCTCACTTGGACATGGTGTATAATTCTTATTTATTGCTGGATTTGATATGCTAATATTTTATTAAAGATTTTTTTGTTGTCTATATTCATAAGAGATACTGGTTTGTAGTTTTCTTTTTTTTATATACTGTTATTTGTCCCAAGTATTTTTGTAATTTTTATCTTTTAATTTGATTTTCTAATATAGAGAGGTTTACATTTTATCAATATATAATATAAATTTTGGTATTGGGGTAATACCAGTTTTGTAAAATGAACTGGAAAGTATTCTTTTCCATATTTTTAGAGTTTGTATAGAATTGCTGTTAAATTTTTTGTAGAATTCTCAAAGGAACCATTTGGGCTTGGAGATTTCCTTTCTAGGAATTTTTAAATAGTGAATTCAAATTTTTAAATACTTATAATGTTGTTCAAATGATGTGTTTCAGATCAGGTGAGTTGTAGTAATTTGTGTTTTGTTTTTTGTCTAAGTTAAATTCATGTGTGTAGAGTTATTCATAGTATTCCCTTATGATCTTTTTGATGTCTGCAGTATTAGTAGTGATAACCCCTATTTCATTTCTGGTATTGGTAAGTCTTTCTTTTTTCTTTGACAGCCTTGTTTGAGGTTTGTCAATATACTGATCTTTTCAAAGAACCATCTCTTTGTTTCATTCAGTGTTGTTTTTCTGATTTCAATTTCATGGACATCTGCTCTTATCTTCTTTCTTTGGTTTTAATTTCCCTTCTCTTTGGTTCTTGGGGTAGAGTTTAGATTACTAATATGAGACTTTTCCTCTTTTCTAGTGTATGCATTTGGGCTATAAATTTCCCTGTTGGTTCTGCTTTAGTTGTGCCTTACAAATTTTGATATGTTGTGTTTTCATTTTCATTCAGTTCAAAATATTTTTTATATTTCTTTTGAGACTTCCTCTTTGGCCAATGGGTCGTATAAACACCTGTTGTTCAGTTTTCATGTGTTTGGAGATGTTCCCATTATTCTGTGACTGATTTCTATTTTGGTTCTGTGGTGGTTGGAGAATACATTTGTAGTACTTCAATTCTTCTAAGTTTATTGAGGTTTGTTTTATGGCCCAGGGTTTATTTTGCTATATGTTCTATGAGAACTTGAAACGAACATGCATTCTGCTGTTGTTGGGTGCAATGTTCTATAAATATCAATTAGATCTTATTGTCTCATGTTATTGTTGAGTCCTTCCATATTCTTATCGGTTTTTCTGTCCTCTATCATTTGTTGAGTGATGATGATGAGCTCTCCAACTATATGAGTGGATTTGTCTATTTCTCCTTTCAGATCTATCAGTTTTGCTTCACATATGTTCTAACTCTGTTAGTTTGCTGCACACTTACTTATGACTGCTATGTCATCTGGGTGGATTGACAGTATTATCATTATATGATGTTTAATTCTGTCTCTGGTAATTATCCTTGTTCTGAAGTTTACTTTAATATTAACATAGTCATTCCTGCTTTTTAAAAAAATTGTTTTCGGGTGCCTGGGTGGCTCAGTCGTTAAGCATCTGCCTTCGGCTCAGGTCATGATCCCGGGGTCCTGGGATCGAGTCCCGCATTGGGCTCCCTGTTCCACGGGAAGCCTGCCTCTCCCTCTCCCATTCCCCCTGCTTGTGTTCCCTCTCTCGCTGTGTCTCTCTCTGTCAAATAAATAAATAAAATCTTAAAAAAAAAAATTGTTTTCATGATATATTTTTTCCTTTTTTTTTTTTAAATTTTATTTATTTATTTGAGAGAGAGAGAGAATGAGAAAGAGCACATGAGAGGGGGGAGGGTCAGAGGGAGAAGCAGACTCCCTGCCAAGCAGGGAGCCCGATACGGGACTCGATCCAGGGACTCCAGGATCATGACCTGAGCCGAAGGCAGTCACTTAACCAACTGAGCCATCCATGCGCCCTTTTTCCTTCTTTTTATTTTGAAGCTGACTGTATCATTATCTTTGAAATGAGTTTCTTGTAAATAACATATAGTGTGTCATGTTTTTAAATTCACTATGCCAATCTTTGTCTTTCAGTGGTTGCTTTAGTTATTACATTATATGTGTATAATTAATCCTAGTCTACTGGTGTGTCATTTTACCCATTGTCTCATTTTCATTTACCTTCTCTCAATTTTTTAAAAGATTTTATCCATTTACTTGAGAGAGAGAGCAAGTGAGAGCAAGAGCAGAGTGGGGGTGGGGCAAAGGGAGAGGGAGAAGCAGATTCCCCACTGAGCAGGGAGCTCGACAAGGGACTCAATCTCAGAACCCTGGGATTATGACCTGAGCCTAAGGCAGACACTTAACCGATTGAGTCACACAGGCGCCCCTACCCTCTTTCACTTTTAATATAATTGTCCTAAATCTTCCCTCTAGATACACTTAGAACCACACCAGTGTTATCATTTTTGCTTTAAACATCAGTTATAAAAAGTTAAACTTATTATATTTACTCAGATTTTCCTAACCATGTTCTTTCTTCTTTACTGAAATTCCAAGATCCCTTCTATTGTCATTCCTTTGTGTTCAGAAAACTTCATGTAGCCATTCTTTAAGCATAGGTACACTGGTGGTAAATTCTTAATTTTATTTCATCCTTGAATGTCTTGATATTCCCTTTATTCCTGAAGGATAGTTTCCCTGGATGTAGGATTCCATATTGACAGTTGATTTCTTTTAGCACTTAAAACATGTCTTGCTGCTTCCCTGTGGTCCCAATGGTTTCTGATACAAATCTGCTATTATTCAAATTGATTTCCCCTTAAAGATAGTGTACATTTTTCTTTGGCTGCCTTCCATATTCTTTTTCTTTAGTGATTAGAAATTTAATTATGCTGCATCTTGATGAGACTTTCCTTGGTTTATCCTATTTGGGATTCATCAAGCTTCTTGAATCTATGGGCTTAGGTCCCTTGCAATAAGTGAGGAGTTTCAACCATTATTTCTTTGAATACTTTCTCAACTCCCCCGCCCTACACACACCCTTTCTCTTCTCTTTCCAGCAATCTAATGGCACAAATGTTAGATCTTTTATTATAATTCCACAAATATGAGGCTCTGTTTAGTTCTTCTAGTCTATTTTCACTCTGTTGTTCAGATTGGGTAATTTTTACTGTTCTATCTTCCTATCTTCTCATTCTTTTCTCTGTGTCTTCTGTTCTGCTGCTGAGCCCATCCACTGAACTTTGCATTTCAGTTATTGTGGTTTCCAGTTCTAAATTTTCTATTTGGTTCTTCTTTATAACATTTGTTTCTTTTCCAAGACTTTGTATTTTTTTCATTTGTATCAAGCATCATCATAATTCCCATTGTAGCATTTTTAATCATGGCTCCTTTAAAATCTTCGTCAGATAATTCTAACATGTTTGCTGTCTCAGTGTTGGTGTCTGATGGTTGGTGTCTTTTTTCATTTGTTTTAAGATCTTTCTCATTCATGGTATGATTAGCTATTTTTTATTTAATTCAGGACATTTTGTATCCTGAGACTGGTTTTATTTGAGCCTCTATTTTAGCTGGCTTTGTGTAATATTTGTCTGGCAGTGGAAAGTGAGATACCACCTTCTTACTCTCAGGTGAAAATATAAGTCCAGGTTCCCTACTCAGCCTTGTTTGCATGGACCCTTGTTATTGCTGGGCAGGCTTCAAGTCCAGTTCTTCCCATTGTCCTACTGGCAGCATGGTAGTTGTGGCTTCATTGCTAAAGGGTGATGGTAAATGCCTTGGCTCTTCATTAAGCTTCTTCTAACACCACTCTTTAGGAGGGGAAGGAATGCTTCATTAATCCTGGGGAAGTGTCCCAGACTTTCCAGGTGGTGTCCCCTAACACTGAAGGTTTCTTTACTTCTCTGTGGTAATGAAAGAACTTCCTTCTTTGATACTTCTGTAAGGGTGTTGGGGCACCTTTTCGCAACCTCTTGGAGTAGAAGTCTAGACTTTCTACTTACTCTTTACTGACATGGGTGGGGGCCATGCTTTTGTGTTAGGCTGGAGTAGATTATCTAAAAGTATTCTCTTTCTAGGCTGCCCATATCTTGTTTCTTTGGCTACAGATTGCAGATTTGTTGTGGATGGATTTTTTTTTTTTTTTTTGGTCTGGTTTGCATTCACAGGTTGCCAGTTTCTTTAGCTCCAAAAAGTGGGATATAGGAGATAACAAACAAACAAAAACTACCAACAAATTCTCCCACTAATATACTGATCTCATTCCTCAGGTCCTGATATTCCTTTGCCTATCTGCCTTCTTTCTATTTTTCAGAGTCTTCCTATGTTTGTTTTGTATATAGTGTCCAGGATTTTTAGTTGTAATTAGAGGGAAGAACAAGAAAAAGTACATCTACTTTATATTACCTAAATTGGAAGTCTTTAAATCTTTTATTTCTTTTAACTGTAGGTATTTTATTTTCATTTTATAGGTGCCATATGGTTCTTGTTATGTTCATTCATAAGTTTATGTATAGTTACGTATATAGTTACTATTTATAAGTTGAGTCTCTGTAGGTTCTAGAACACTTGAATCCTCTACCAGTTCTCAATTTCTCTGAAACTTCAGGGAGAGCCCCAAGAAGCACATATATGTATGAAAAAACATTCCAGATAGAATCACATTTTATTATTAAATGGGGTGTTGATTCTACAACCCTGTACAACTTGGTGTTCTGGTGAATTGGGCTTGAATGTAGATGATGGTAAAGTAGTTGTTGCCTAATCATGACTTCATTAAGGATGAGGTAAGAGCACAGACCCTGGAATCAAACAACGTGGCTTCTCCACTTTATAGCTAGGTGACCATGAGAAAGTTACTGAATGTTTCAGTGCCTCAGTTTATTCATCTATGAAATGGAGATAAATGAGTACAACCTGAAGTGAAATCTGCTGTCATTCAAGTTGTTTTTCTCAATAGGTAAGATGTCAGTTTTCTCTGGTTACTTTTCAGATTATTTTCTCTGCCTTTAGTTTTTGGAAGTTTAATTACGATATGTCCTGGTGTGGAATTCTTTGGTTTATCCTCTTCAGAGTTCCTCCAGCTTCTTGATTTTATAGATTTAAGCCTATAGTAAGATTAAGTGCATTAACATGCATGTAGCATCTGTAACAGTATCTGCCTCATAAGAACCATGTAAATGTCAGCCATTTGTATTATTAGTGTCTCTTTTCCTCAAGGTAAAAACTAAGAAAATGTAAATGAATTATAGACTTTAGTTAATAATAATGTATCAGTATTGAGTATTCATTAAGTGTAATTAATATACCACACTAAAATAAAATGTCAATAATAGAGAAAACTGGCTGTGGCATATATGGGAACTCTCTGTATTATCTTTGCATTTTTTTTTTCTGTAAACCTAAAATTGTTCTAAAACAATGTTTACTTTAGAAAATGCCTGTGGGAAATGAATGAATGGAAGACACAATAAAGAACAAGAATCAAGGAGAGTTAAAAAAATTGTTTAACAAAGGAGCTTTATGGAAAACAATATATTTGGGTAGTCTTAAAATATAGACTATAATAATTTATTCTTTTCTTTTCTCTTGAAAAAATAGATGCAAATAGAGGGAAAAAATTTAGACACTCTGTAACTAAGCTAGCATGTGGCCAATAGCATTGATTTCAGTTAATAGCTTATAATCACAATAATCAGGCCAGGGCCAATGAGCCAAGTTATTGGAACTATTTTTCTAATAGAATAGTTGCCTTAATTCAGACCAGGGAAATATTTGTAGGGGAGGTGTGTGGTTAGAGTAGTAAATAGGCCCACTGAAATTACTAATTGCTTTATACAATTATGGCCAAAAAAAGCACACAAATAACTGGCTCATATGAGAGAAACAAACCAATAAAAAGAGGATTTGAACAATTTTTCACAATTGTGTTGATTTGATTACTGAAAGGTGTATTTCAAATTCATTTTGCTAAAGAATCATTATAAAGCAATGCATTTGTCATCTAATTGTTAATTGATTTTCATAATGCAGTTAAATGATAATCAACTTTTTTTTTTAAAGATTTTATTTATTTATTTATTGGAGAGCGAGCAAGAGAGAAACAGCATGAGAGAGGAGAGGGTCAGAGGGAGAAGCAGGCTCCCCGCCGAGCAGGGAGCCTGATGCGGGACTCGATCCTGGGACTCCAGAATCATGACCTGAGCCAAAGGCAGTCGCTTAACCGACTGAGCCACCCAGGCGCCCGATAATCAACTTTTTACATTTGCCCAGTAATCTGATGATGATACACTATTTTGCATTCTTTTTTTTATTTTTCAAGGCATTTTTACATGTTTAATAATTTATTTTTTGCCAATTGAAATAAAAGTTTGTTTTTCTTCCCTTATAATTGCATATATTTGTTATCAAAATTATAAAACATAAGAAAAAGAAAAAAGCTACCCATAATTTTATCATGTTAACTTTTTAAATGTATTTCCTGCTGAGCTTACTTATTTTTTATTTTTGAACTATAATTGTGGCTGTATGTATATTTAATTGGTGTTCTACTTGACAGTTTCCCAGAAGCCTTTTTTCATGCCATTTAAAATTTTTAATAATCACTATTTTGAGTACTGTGAAATATTAAACAGTTGTTGTATTATGATTTACTAATTTATTAACTTATTGGATATTTAAGGTTTCTCTCAGTGATAATTTACTCACCCATATTTGTTCCAATTCCAGAAGAAAAGTCCTAACTCACTGATACATTGTGTCTCTCTTTTTTTTTTTTTAAAGATTTTATTTATTTATTTGACAGAGAGAGACACAGCGAGAGAGGGAACACAAGCAGGGGGAGTGGGAAAGGGAGAAGCAGGCTTCCCGCAGAGCAGGGAGCCCGATGCGGAACTCGATCCCAGGACCCCGGGACCATGACCCGAGCCGAAGGCAGTCGCTTAACCAACTGAGCCACCCAGGCACCCCACATTGTGTCTCTTTATGTGATGTGACTGTAGCAGTCTTACATGTGAAACTCAAGAAAGAAATAACTGGGGTTCAAACAGTCAAATATGCAGGTCTGAAGTATAGAGGTACTTTAAAAAATTTACTTTTGAGTATAGTTGACACACAATGTTACATTAATTTCAGGTGTACAACATAGTGATTCAACTTCGTATACATTACCCTGTGCTCACCACATTAGCTACCATCTGTCACCATACAGCACTATTACAATATCATTGACTATATATCATTGACCATATTCTCTATGCTGTGCCTTTTATTCCTCTAATTTATTCATTCCATGACTGGAAGCTGGTATCTACCGCTCTGCCTCACCCATTTTGCCCATCCTCCCACTCCTTCCCCTCTGGCAACCACCAGTTTGTTCTCTGTATTTATAAGTCTGATTCTGTAAAGGTACTTTTTTTAACTGCCACAGTCATTCTGAATCTTATTGATCTTTCTTAACATCCCAAAGATGAAACACATATCTGGTTCCCTATATAACAAAGTAGCAAACACACTGCATCCTGGTGTCCAAGACCATTGCTTTTAAAACTAGACTTCCAACTTCAGCTTTATTCTCTCACAGTGTATCATTCCACTGGGAGAACAGTCATCTGAACAACCTCTAAGCCGTGGTGACATTGAACTTCTGAAACTGAGTCCATGACCATGTCTGGTGGGGCAAGAGCAGGCATGGAAAGAAATCCCAAGTCAGGATAGCCAGTTAGTCTCCTAGCAAGCTGGAAGACAATAGATTTTCCTTAATTTTTCAGCCTTAATATCCACTATATTGCTCTGCAATATGATGGGGATCTTTTCACAAAGTCCTACAAGATCTCTATGCCACTTAGGTGAACACTTGTAACTCTTGATGTTACATTAAATATTATAATGGCACGCTGGGTTTAGATACAAGGGTCATTTCACAGGCCATGAAGTGTACGTCCAATACATTGAATTTAAAAAGCCTACTGTAGGGGCGCCTGGGTGGCTCAGATGGTTAAGCATCTGCCTTCGGCTCAGGTCATGATCCCAGGGTCCTGGGATCGAGTCCCACATTGGGCTCCCCGGGAGCCTGCTTCTCCCTCTGACCCTCTCGCCTCTCATGCTGTTTCTCTCTCGCTCACTCTCTAAAAAAATAAATAAATAAATAAATTAAAAAAAATAAAAAAAATAAAAAGCCTACTGTTGGGGCTCCTGGCTGACTCAGCTGGTAGAACATGAGACTCTTCATTTTGAGGTTGTGAGTTCAAGCCCCATATTGGACATAGAGTTTACTTAAAAAAATAAATTTAAAAAATCTATTATTGGTATGAAACACAGGGTGGTGGATTTCAACAACTAAAGTGATTACATACTTCTCAAATTACATTGAAAATATAATTTAACCAGTACTGCCATCATAAACCAACACATGTTTAAATAGAACTTGGGGTTCTCCTAGGGCAGCCATCATGATGGTTCTTCCAAAAGTGTTTGTGTTCCTCATCTGGCTGAGCCAAATTCATTGTTTATTTGTTTGTTTGTTTTTATATAATCCCAGTTAGTGATGAAAATGAGAACACTTAAAATACATAATATGTCAAATACTGCAGCATGAAAATGCCTTTTGACTTAACAATACCAAACTTTTTTTTAACTAAAAGCAATTCTGCAGTCCATAAAGGGATACTCAAAGATTATATACATTCACTTATAGAATACTGATTGAGAACCTACTATGTATCAGGTGGTATTCTAAGTGCTATAAACAAGGCAGAGAAAAATCACTGCAGTCATGAAGTACATCTTTTTCAGAGTCCAGAACTAATGAACACTGTCTTCTGAGATAAAGTTGGTAAAGCCAGGAAGAAAACTATTATTGGAGAAGGAACCTAACACTGGAAACTCTTTATGTTTTTCTTCTGGGTTAATCTCTACTTACTTAGAGTGAGCAGATACTGAGATGTCACAGGAGAGCATCAAAATCTTCTAAAATGAGAGAGGGAACCTATGGGACAGAGTCCACTGAGGCAGGGACCAGTGAGCAAGTTTCAAATTTTGTGTATGTTGGGAGCTGGGGAGGTTATAGGTCACAGAGAGAAAGGAAATTGTTTAAAAAATAAACAAAAAAGTCAAGACTGCGTTGTTTATACTCTACAAAAAAACACTACCATGTATGAAAGAGAAAAACAAAGTCTTAATTTTCACTAAAATCTGGATACAAACTAGAGTTTTAAACCAGAACAAGAACCGAGTAATGACAGAAGAGAAGCAGAAGTCAAAATGCTGGGTTTTATGGCTGGTTTGGGAACGATGAGGTTTCTCAGGCTTTTTGAATTTTGTTTTTATTTTTATTTCTTTTGGGGTTGGGGGTACTAGTAACCAACATTTCAGAAACTGGAATTGAGGAATGTTTATGGAAAATTAAGGATCCAATACTGTCCTATTAGATCTTTTAATCCAATGAGAACTGTCACTAATGCTTCCTATTGCACTTTGAGGATTAGAAAAAGACTAGAGCCACAGCTTTGGAATTATTCTGTATCTTGTCTGGATAGGAATAGGAAAGTCATTGGGATCTGGCCAAACTCTGTATGGGAATTCAGATGAGAACTTTGAAGAAAAGAAAACAGATTAATTTGTCCAAGGAAGACAGACAAATAAGAGGAGGGGGAAAAAAAGAGAACTAGAGCATAGGATAGAGATAGAACATATTAATTTGCACTCTTTGAAAAGTGAGTCTCTCATCACATCCTTGAAGATAGTACTTGGACAATTTACCATGTTTGTGTTGAAAGAAGACAAGGAAAAGGAAAGATAGTAAAAAGAGATTTGGGAAAAGTTGGGAAAACATGGAGCTTCATAAACTCTCATGTCATTAAATACTACAGTTTGGTTGGAATAAAGAAAATGAATTGTGAGCCTGGTTAAATGAAAGGAAATGAAATAAAGAATGGCTCACTAATTGGTTGCAAGGTTGCCTATCGATTTTTGCCAGACTACATACATGCATTACCAGCAAGATGCCCTTCTACCAGACTACTCGAAGCATCTTTGTTGAATTGTGTTCTTCAGATGGTTTGGCTTTCTCTTTCTATTCTTTCTATTTTAACACATCAAGAGCTATTTTTCTTATATGCCAAAGGTTTTTTTTTTTTTTGCCCTTTTAGATGAGGGCAACACTGATCAATTTCCCTTAAAATCTGAAATGAAAAACTGAAAGTCATGAATAGATAATTTCTCTGAGTTATATCAACTGTCAGTCATGATGATCTAAATATTCATCCTCAAAGTGTGAAGGAGTATTTTGGAAAAGTCTAAGCCTTGAGTTGAACAAAAATCTCTCTGATTTCCTCCATAAGGAGGCAACTTTTCAATGGTGATCTCAAACTGAAAAAGATAGGAATGGTTTCCTGGCTTATCAGCATCACAAATATTAGCTGGGCACGAAGAGTGATGTAGTCACTAGATATAATCTGACACAAGAGTTTTATCCTGGATGCTTACAGCCTCACTGTGACCTAAATTACACACACATGTACACACACATACAATTTCCAATGACATCAGTCAAAACTTCCTGTGAGCAACTGGGAAAGAGAGTTGGCCTAGAATTCCAAGAAACCCAACCTGAAGTTTTAAACTATACTCATTCCCAGTGCTTTGCAATTGATTCATTTTCCAACAAAATTATCACTGTCCCTGGTTCCAAGAGCTAACAGAAGGGAGAATTGAATTAGAAAGGAGAAACATTTGTTGAAAACAAATGACATGACTCTGTGAGAACATTTCAGAGGGGCCCCAAAAGATGGAATCCAAAGGTGCTATTCTCAAGATCTGTCAGATTACCTGGACACAGATGTTCCATGTAGCTAAGGTAGTGGATGAAAGTGAGCAGGGGTGGGGGATGGGAATGAAGAAATACTAATGCCTCCTCTTTGCTTCAGTCTCATTTTCTTTCCTGAAACCAAAGCTTGATTTGCTATTTGGCTCAAGGAGCAGAAGAGGACAGAGGAAGTCACAGTGCATTTCCATTTCTTGTCCAGTTTCCAGTCCCATGTCAGTAGAGTTGAACCTTGGATGGCCTAGCAATATCCCCATGGAGGTCTGCTTGGCAAAGAGAGGAAAGACACTTGTGTTGGAGGACAGCCTTCTGTAGCTTTCCACCCACAAACTGTCCATCCCCTCTGACCCCTGTCAGTACTACAATGGGAAGAACAAGATAAAGAAAACTCCCCTTCTCATCAAAAAGACAAGAATCTTATACATAGCAGTCACCAGACAGTGCCTCCTTGCCCAATGTCCAGGCTGGCTACAGAAATTTGTCTGCAACAAAACAAATGAAAGCAGCCTATGACTCGAACAGTGGGTGGTCTAAGTCCACATACAGGGCAGATTCTCCATGACTGACAAATGTCACAATTAGTGGAATACTGGGTCAATCATATGAAAATATCCTTTAAAGATAACATGGTTTAAAGTCACCATTACTGACACACCAGAATGCTTATCTCTATTAGATTTTGGATTGCATTATAATGTGAAACTATTTAATTGCCAGAATTTATCTACTTTTTTAAAATAAGGTTCTGAATCAAGGGTCCTGAAGAAAATTACCTGTAATACAGTGAGCTATTTTTAAGAGTAGCCAAGAAAAGAATTCAGATATTCTGCTGATTATTCCTGGTTTAATGATTCACCTTTGGTAGACGCGGTGCTTGTGTTGGATTACACACA
Source organism: Mirounga angustirostris (assembly GCF_029215605.1). Lineage (NCBI taxonomy): Eukaryota > Metazoa > Chordata > Mammalia > Carnivora > Phocidae > Mirounga > Mirounga angustirostris. The sequence continues at coordinate 172,467,040 of NW_026991710.1, forward strand.
AATTGGCATGAAGTCTAGAAAGTTTTGAACAGATTGTCCCCAGGCCATGTATGTCCTTAAGTAAGAATCAACTGTTTGTCTTTTGCTAACAAGTAAGAGATAAATGGGAGAAGAATTAAGTTCCTCAAGATTCTAGAGAAATCTATGGATAAACCAAGGCCTTCCACCACATTCCAAACAGCCTCATCTGAAGGCTCTGTTTCTTACTGAGTTAGCCTGGAAGTCTTATCTGGAATAAAGCCTAAGAAAATCCAACATTGTGGAGAACTCTGGGGCTTGCAAAGAATATCCACAGTGGTGTGGAAACTCCACTTTCCAATTGAACATCCTAGAGTTCTGAGACTTATTTTAAAATGAAGCAGGGCAAAGAGAGAAGTGTAGACACAGTCTCTCTTGAGAGAGAGAGAGCACAAAGGGAGGATGAGAGGGAGAAGCCAGACTCCCTGCTGAGCAGAGAGCCTGATGTGGGACTCGATCCCAGGACCCTGAGATCATGACCAGAGCTAAAGGCAGACGCTTACTGACTGAACCACCTGGGCTCCCCACTCTCTCTCTTTTTTTATAAAGGGCTAAGCAATATAGAATAAAACGAGGGAGGATAAACTACAATAAATCTTGAAAATGAAATACTTAAATCTTAATGCAATGGAAATATTTAGAATAAAAGACACATAGGGTGTAGTTCAAATGGGACTTGGAGTAGGGAATGCATAAGGCTAAATACCTACATACATACACACATACATACATACATATATACATACAGATAAATGAGACAGCACCACTTAATGATTACAACTTCAGATTCTGAAGTCAGACAGATATGACTTTGAATCCCAGTTCTGTCATTCATCAGATGTATAGCCTTAGGAACAGTACTTAAAACTCTTTCACCCAAGTTTTTTTATTTATTAAAAAGAATAACCAATCTCATAGATGCCCATGAAGCTTTTCAATGAAATAATGCATGTACACAACTAGGTTTGAAGATTGGCACAGATTAAGTGCTCCATAAATGTTGGTGAAAGTTATCCTGAAATGAAGTAGTCAAAATCTAAAGGAAAGTGGGAAGAAGGCAGTTTATTTGGTGGACAGTAGCAGGAAGCAATTTTTATATAAGAAATAGTATGGAAAAATGCCAAAAGGCATGGTGGCCACATTACCTGAAAAAACATATTAGTACACATGACTTGAGAGTAGGAGAGATTATTGCTTTGGGGTCATCATAGGAAATCTGGGAAAGATCATCCCTGCATGAAAGTACAAATTATATTGACAAAGGAGAAAATCCTTTCACTGAAAGCTATGAGAAATTACCATCTTTTCTCAGGTTCTATTTTTGGGTTACTACCAATTCTAAGTTACTTAAAACTTCATAAATTCATTTGGCTCTTTTTCTTCCATTTGCATTTCTTGGTGCACAGATTTTGATCATTTGACTAACTGCTAACATTCCATCAAAAGAATGGAGAAGAAATTAAAAACGAACTAATCTTGACTTCCTAGGTGAGTATAATGGCTATCGGGCAGAATAATGAATCACAACAACTTCTCCATCAGAAAATACACTCTGACAACAGAAAAGTTTTAGATTCTAGTGATGTCCTTAGACACTATATCTGAAACTTGGCCCTGCCCCAAATGCATATGCCTGATTTCATGAAATGATGACTTTTAGGAATTATAAAGTATAAACATTGTGCTAGGTAGGGATTAGGGGTGCAAAGGGAAGTGTATAGTAGTGGGGAGGTAATAATCAAATATGGTGCTAGGGAGACAATAAACTAAAGTTAAAAAAAATCTTAGATATAAAATAAACATAAACAGAGCTGGGTAGATTGAATAGGGGAAAAAGTCATCACTGAGGAGACTTATAGTTGAGACATAAATGATGAGAAGGAGCTAGACACTCCAAGATTGGAAGAAATGATGTTCTGGGCAGACAGTACTAAGGCTCTGGGCAGCAATCAGCTTTGTGTGTTGGAAAGACAAAAAATGAAGTATGTTCAAGGCATAAAGAAATGAATTAAAGAAAAAATTATTAGTTAAGACTATACATTAGTTAATATTAATTAAGCAGAGTAAATTAGTATATTAATTTATTGCAGTCTGCCATAAATTGATATTATCTAAATTGATATAGTATCAGCTCATACAGGAAATTTATAATAGTATTCTTCCTATTCCATCCCCCCAATCCTTTGTGTTCTTGTTGTCAGATCTTTCCTACTGCATATTTATGCATATTACAATAATATTTTTTCTTTGAAAATCAATTGTTTCAAATAATTCAGAAAGAGTAAAAAAAAAAAAGAGAGAAAATATCATATAGTTACCTAAATATTTACTAATTCCTGAATCCTTTCTTCTTATGGATCCAAATTTCTAACTGATGTAGTTTTTCATAAGCCTGAAGAATTTCTCTTAACACCTATAGTAATGTAGCATGTTGATAAAAATTCTCAGCAAGCTAGGAATAGACGAGGACATCCTCAAACAGATAAACACATCCAAAAACAGTGCTATGGGTAGCATGATATATGATGGTGAAAAACCAAATGCTTTATCTGTAAGTTTGGGTGCAAGGCATAGATGTTCACTCTTAATCTCTTCTGTTCAACACTGTACATCAAGTTTTAACAAGTGCAATTAGGCAAGGAAAAAAAAGACATCCTGATTGGAAAAGATAAAGCAAAACTGTCTTGATTCATAGACAATATGATCATCTATGTGGAAAAACTAAAGAATCTACATAAAAGATGTGAAAAGTAATAAATGAGTTTAGTAACTTGAAAGATACAATGAACATATACAAAATCAAAAATTGAAATTCAAAAAGTTAACTATTTACAATAGCATTAAAACAAGGAATACTTAGGTACAAATCTAGCAAAATATTGCAAGATTTGTTTGCTGGAAGTTGCAAAACATGATGAGAAAAATTAATGCCCTGAATATATAGAGAGCTATATTGGTGATCATGAATCATTAAAGACCTGTGCAATTTAAAATCTATATATAAATTTACCTTCATAAAATTTTTTAAAGAAGAAAGGTGAAATAAAAATGTTTTTAGTCAAAGAAAAATGAGGTAATTCATTACTAGCAGATGAACACTAATGGAATTACCCAAGATCATTTTTTCAGGCAGAATTAACAGGTGTTGATGAAGATGTGAGCTCATAAGCTGCAGGCAGCAATGTACATTGGTACAGTCTTTAAAAACTGTTAGGTCTTATCTATAAAACCAACGATCCAGCAATTCCACATCTCTCTTTACCTAGGACTATACATTTGTAATGTATAGAGGATATTCCATGTGCATCTGCAGTTCCCAGGGAAGATGGGAGATTTTAGACCAAGGACAGAATATAAGAAGTAAAATCTCCATTTAGATGGTGAGACTGGTAGATGCTATCCCATGATGGAACCTGAGCTGGGCTCCTGAGCACAGCTGATGATGAGGGAGGGTAACAAGGGAGGGGGTGGTGTAAAGGGAGAGCTGCAGACTGCCAACAGCACTATGTGACCTTGCTTGCTTGCCCTATCTACCCCTACTAGCATCCACACAGTCACAGCTCCAGACTTGCCCAGTAACTTATTAACACTTGCCAATCAAAGGCCATGGAAATACTTCCTGGCCATCTCACTATTTCATTTTAATTAAAACTAAATCTGTTCTCTGATAAACCAAAAATCCACCACACTGGTTACAAATGGCACCTTTCTACATTCAATTTTTTTTTACTCAAATCCTTGTCTTTTCTTTCCAAAGCATTTAATCAGCATTTACCATGTTCCTAACGCTTTCCTGGCACAGCAGCCTGAGCACAAGGTTAGGACAGCAGCAAAGGCAAAGAGACCGAAATGAATGAGAAAACAATATGCTGTTTGGGGAATTAAATGTAATCCAGTCTCATTGGACTTTAGTGGGAAAGGGGCTGGGTGAGGGATGAAGCTAGAAAGGTAGGCCAACCCTGGACTGTGAAGGATTTCACACATATGCTTGGATTTTCAACTTTTTAAAAAGCAGTTGTCATGGGTTTTTACCACTTCACTTGTAGTTATAAAGATTGAAGACTCCAATCACTTCTTTTTTCTTTTCTTTTCTTTTCTTTTCTCTTCTCTTCTTCTCCTCTCTTTTCTTCTTTCTTTCTTTTCTTTCTTTCTTTCTTTCTTTCTTTCTTTCTTTCTTTCTTTCTTTCTTTCTTTCTTTCTTTCTTTCTCTTTCTTTCTTTTTCTCTTTCTTTCTTTCTTTTCTTTCTTTCTTTCTTCTTTCTTTCTTTTCTTCTTTTTTAGCTAAGATTTTTTGAAAGGCAAATGCTCTCCAGAAGTTCAGGACTGTCTCTCCATAAATACAGTCACATGAGGAATATAAAACTATATTTTGGAAAACAATGTGGGATTTCTTCTATTTAATCTGTGCTTGACACAGAGTAGTAAGAAGGGATCCAGTTTCCTCTCAATGGTCCTATTTCTCAAACCATATGCACTGATCCAATTACTACCAAGACCATTCTCCACAGACTCCGTTATCTACTTGCTTTGCAGGTTTGTGTTGGAATGTTTTAAAAACTTTATCCAGGGATGCTTTAATGAAAGGAGGAATTAAGTGTATCTAAAAAGTGAAAAGAAAGCATTTCATTTAATTCCTGTTCTAACTGTGCCATTCACTCCTTTGCTGGCTCTTTAAGATCTCCATTACACTGACCATTCCCTGTTCTTCCAATCTGTCTATGACCATTTGTTTCCATTTCTTTTGCAATCTAGGTAATACCTATGGATCATCACTTCAAACTCTTTCTGTCTATCTTTAGTTTTTTTACCCCTTTGTATTTCTGCCCAGTAAAACCCAAATGAGCATCTTCAAGTCCAAGGGGAGAGAGAAAGGAAATGAGGAATATGGAAAAACAATTAGATAAGGACCAGACTAGAAGTAGGAAGTCCACCATGATGCTCTACCTGTAATCCAGGCAAGAAATGAGAAGAGCCTGAACTATGGCAGTGGGACATAAAGCACCAGGATCTGATTCTAGGGACATCAACAAGGTGGAATTAGAAGACTCTGTTTCTTGCTTTTTCAGCTGCATAGTAGCCAGCTATGTTCACTAAAATTGGTAAGAGAGAAAGAGTAGACTTTGGTAAAGAGGATAGAATCCTCTCTAGCTAAGAATTTGAAATCCTTGTGAGGCCTCCAAATAGAGCTTTTCAGGAGCTCAAGAGAGATGCCGTGGGATGCATAGGTGACGTGTGGGAGTCATCAGCATGTAAGCAGTAATTGGAGCCATGGGGTTTAATTACCCTATAAAAGGAAAATGTGTTGAGAAAGAATAGGAGGTACCCAAGGATCAGAACAGAAGAGTCCATTAAGGAAAGGTATCAAGAAGCCAAGGGTAAAGAGGGGATCACAATACTGAATAATGAGCAGAAACAAACACTACAGAGAGTTCAAGAAAGATAAGAATAGAACATATCTTTTGGATTTAACAATAAAGAGCTCATTATTGACTTAGACAAAATATGTGATCATATTTAAGGGTGGAAACCATGTTTGGAATAGTTTGAGAAATGCATATGATGTGATAAAATAGAGATAGCTATTTAATAACCCTGGATGTAAAGGGAAAGAGGAGAAAAGGAGGACAATGCATGGATGAAGCAGTATTCTAAAGGTGGTAACAATCTGAGCATGCTTGCATGTTGATGGGAAACAACTGGAAAATAAGGATAGATGGAAGATTTAGGAGAAGATGGGGAAACAGATGGAGCAAAGCCTACGAACAGTGGGTGGGGATGGGAGCAAGGGCATGAGCAGGAAGGTTAATTGAGACTGAACAAGATTTCCCTGTTGCTTTAATTTAAAAGTAAGGATTGGGGTGAAAACAGGGCCTGGATTGAGAGCAGGAAATAGTTGGAATTTCTTCCCAGTGACACCAATTTTTTTTAATTTAATTAACATATAGTGTATTATTAGTTTCAGAGGTAGAGTTCAGTGATTTATCAGTTGCATATAACAACCAGCACTCATTACATCAAGTGCCCTCCTTAATGCCCATCACCCAGGTACCCCATCCCCTCATCCACCTCTCCTCCAGCAACACTCAGTTTGTTTCCTACAGTTAAGAGTCTCTTATGGTTTGTTTTCCTCTCAGATTTTGTCTGATTTTATTCTTCCCTCCCTTCCTCTATGATACTGTCTTGTTTCTTAACTTCCACATATGAATGAAATCATATGATAATTGTCTTTCTCTGATTGACTTATTTTGCTTAGCATAATACCCTCTAGTTCCATCCACATCATTGCAAATGGTAAGATTTCATTTTTTGGATGGCTGAGTAATATTCCACTATATATATATATCTCACACCTTCTTTATCCATTTGGTACCTGCACACCAATGTTTATAGCAGCAATGTCCACAATAGCCAAAATATGGAAAGAACCCAGATGTCGTTCAACAGATGAATGAATAAAGAAGATGTGGCACCTATTTCTAATATCAGTTATTTTAAGGAAGTGAAGGGAGAAAGTCAATGTCAAGAGCTGAAAGAGACTAGGGTAGAGGAGAAGGAAAATGAAGATGAGGACCCAGCCAAGATTGGTGACTGTAGATGTCTTATTTCAGATTGTTTACCCTGCCTTCATAACAGAATCACCCGGGGAGGTTTAAAAAATACTTATTCCCAGTTTTTCACCCAAGAGATACTGATTGTTCTGGGCATAAACATTTTTAAAAGCTCCCTAGATGATTTTTTAAAAATTCCTTCATTATTTTATTAACATATAATGTATTATTTGTTTCAGGGGTACAGGTCTGTGATTTATCAGTCTTACACAATTCACACTGTTCACCATAGTACGTACCCTCCCCAATGTCAATCACTCAACCACCCCATCCCTCCCACCCCCCTCCACTCCAGCAATCCTCAGTTTGTTTTCTGAGATTAAGAGTCTCTTAAGGTTTGTCTCCCTCTCTGGTTTTGTCTTGTTTCATTTTTCCCTCCCTTCCCCTATGATCCTCTGTCTTGTTTCTCAAATTCCTCATATCAGTGAGATTATATGATACTTGTCTTTCTCTGATAGACTTATTTTGCTTAACATAATACACTCTAGTTCCATCCATGTCATTGCAAATGGCAAAATTTCATTTTTTTGATGGCTGCATAATATTCCATTGTATATATACACCACATCTTCTTTATCCATTCATCTCTTGATGGACATCTAGGCTCTTTCCATAGTTTGGCTATTGTGGACATTGCTGCTATAAACATAGGGGTGCACATGACCCTTCAGATCACTACATTTGTATGTTTGGGGTAAATACCCAGTAGTGCAATTGCTGGGTCATAGGGTAGCTTCCCTAGGTGATTCTAATGTACAGCCACAGTTCAGAAAGTACTACTCTGATCCTTTGGTTTTGTGTGTTTGCAGCAGCAGGGTTCAATAATCCAGGTATAAGGCAGGGAGGCAAGTCAAATTGATCAGAGTTACAGTTCTGCTGGGCAGATTCAGAGAAAGGACAAGGGAAAGGCATTGTAGGGTTGGGCTAGAGTCTAGGCTCAGACAAGAAAATGGAGACATGAGGTAATAAAAAGACTGAGAAAATAGAGTAGCCAATGAGTGATGAACACAAGTGGAAAGAGTAAGAGGGTGATTGATCCGGACATGATGAAAAAAGAGCATCCTCTTTCAACTTTCTGATGAACTAAAGCCACTCCTTGGGTAACGTGCCCTTGATAATACTTTTTATTTTCTATTTTAGAGAAAGAGAGAGAGAGAGAAGTAGGGGGATGGGGGCATGGGCAGAGGGGGAGAGAGAAAGACTCTCAAGCAGGCTCCATGCTGGGCATGGACATGGGGCTTGATCTCATGAGCCTGAGATCACGACCTGAGCCAAAACCAAGAGTCGGACACATAACCAACTGAGCCACCCAGGTGCCCCGAACATACTTTTAAAAATATTTCAGTGCAAAACTATGAAAAAATAGAAAATAGAGTTTATTTATTTGTTTTTAAGTTTATTTATTTATTTATTTATTTATTTATTTGAGAGAGAGTGAGTGAGAGAGAGAACACAAGCAGGAGGAGTGGCAGAGACAGAGGGTCAGGGAGAAGTAGACTCCCCACTGAGCAGGGAGCCCGATGCAGGTCTCTATCTCAGGACCTGGAGATCATGACCTGAGCTGAAGTCAGACACTTAGCTGACTGTGCAACCCAGGTGCCCCCAAAATAGAGTTTATAGAGAGAAAAGTAGCAATGAGGTCAATGCTTAAAGTATGGAGGAGCAGAAAGTGTACATAGTGGGGAAGAAGTCTCCATTAAAAATATATCTATATCTATTTATATAAAGTTTCTTATTCTTCATCTATCAATCTAAGTTTATTAGTAACTAAGAATATTTAGCAACTAAGGAAGTGACTGGAATTTTCAAATTTAGTGTGTATTAGGGAGTAGTATGATTTTGACATAATCCCTCCTCTGGAAGTAGGGACATGAATAATGCTTTTCTCTAAAGAAGGGATGTGACCAGTAAAATTTAGGGACCCTAGGTATATTATTTTTAAGTTATTAGAATGATCTTAAGTAATCTACATATAGTGTAAGTTTTTAAACAATAGAGGCCCCAGAATGAGACAAATGATAAACAAGGCACAAACAGACCTTGAAACAAAACCTGTTTATATTTCTGTAAGAGTCTAGGACAAAAATGTGAACTATTCCTCATGGGGAGGAGCAAGATGGCGGAGGAGTAGAAGACCTAAATTTCGTCTGGTCCCAGGAATTCAGCTAGATAGTTATCAAACCATTCAGAACAGGTACAAACACAACAGGAGATCGAAGAAAAGAATAGCAGCAATTCTATGAACAGAAAAGCAACAACTTTCTGGAAGTTTTGGGTCTCTTCTGATTTGTTTAGTGTATGTTTTTCTGGGGTCATTGTTACCCTTTTAGCATTTTGTTCTCTCATTCATCTATTCTCCTCTGGACAAAATGACAAGACAGAAAAACTCACCTCAAAAAAAGAACAAGAGGCAGTACCAACTGCCAGGGACCTAATCAATACAGACATTAGTAAGATGTCAGAACTAGAGTTCAGAATGACGATGATAAAGATACCAGCTGGGCTTGGAAAAAGCAAAGAAGATACTAGAGAATCCCTTTCTGGAGAAATAAAAGAACTAAAATCTAACGAAGTTGAAATCAAAAAGGCTACTAATGAGGTGCAATAAAAAATGGAGGCTCTAACGGCTAGGATAAATGAGGCAGAAGAGAGAATTAGTGATATAGAAGACCAAATGATGGAGAATAAAGAAACTGAGAAAAACAGAGATAAAGAGCTACCGGATCATGAGGGGAGAATTTGAGAGATAAGTGATACCATAAAGTGAAACATTAGTATAATTGGGATACCAGAAAAAGAAGAAAGAGAGAGGGGGGCAGAAGGCATACTGGAGCAAATTATAGCAGAGGACCTCCTTAATTTGGGGGAAAAAGGCATCAAAATCCAGGATGTACAGAGAACCCCCCTCAAAATCAATAAAAATAGGTCAACACCCAACACTAATAGTAAAACTCACAAGTCTCTAAGACAAAGAGAAAATCCTGAAACCAGCTCAGGATAAGACGTCTGTAACCTACAATGGTAGAAACATTAGATTGGCAACACACTTACCCACAGAGACCTGGCAGGCCAGAAAGGACTGGCATGATATATTCAGAGCACTAAATGAGAAAAATATGCAGCCAAGAATACTCTATCCAGCTAGGCTGTCATTGAAAATAGGAGAGATAAAAAGCTTCCAGGACAAACAAAAACTAAAAAAATTTGTGAACACCAAACCAGCCCTACAAGAAATATTGAAAGGGGTCCTTTAAGCAAAGAAAGAGCCTAAAAGTAACATAGACCAGAAAGAAACAGAGACAATATACAGTAACAGTCACCTTACAGGCAATATAATGGCACTAAATTCCTATCTTTCAATAGTTACCCTGAATGTAAATGGGCTAAATGCCCCAATCAAAAGACACAGGGTATCAGATTGGATAAAAAAACAAGACCCATTGATATGCTGTCTACAAGAGACTTAATTTAGACCCAAAGACACCTCCAGATTTAGTCAGGGGCTGGAAAACCCTTTGCCATGCTAATGGACATCAAAAGAAAGCTAGGGTGGCAATCCTTATATCAGACAAATTAGATTTTAAACCAAAGACTGTAATAAGAGATGAGGAAGGACACTATATCCTACTTAAAGGGTCTGTCCAATAAGAAGATTTAACAATTGTAAATATCTATGCCCCTAACATGGGAGCAGCCAATTCTATAAGCCAATTAATAACAAAAGCAAAGAAACACATTGACAACAATACAATAATAGTGGGGGACTTTAACACCCCCCTCACTGAAATGGACACATCATCTAAGCAAAAGATCAACAAGGAAATAAAGAGTTTAAATGACACACTGGACCAGATGGACTTCACAGACATATTCAGAACATTCCACCCCAAAGCAACGGAATACACATTCTTCTCTAGTGCCCATGGAACATTCTCCAGAATAGATCACATCCTGGGTCACAAATCAGGTCTCAACTGGTACCAAAAGATTGGGATTATTCCCTGCCTATTTTCAGACCACAGTGCTTTGAAACTAGAACTCAATCACAAGAGGAAAGTCAGAAAGAACTCAAATACATGGAGGCTAAAGAGCATCCTACTAAAGAATGAATGGGTCAACCAGGAAATTAAAGAAGAATTTTAAAAATTTATGGAAACCAATGAAAATGAAAACACAACTGTTCAAAATTTTTGGGAGGCAGCAAAGACGGTCCTAAGAGGAAAGTATATAGCAATACAAGCCTTTCTCAAGAAACAAGAAAGTTCTCAAATACACAACCTAACCCTACACCTAAAGGAGCTGGAGAAAGAACAGCAAATAAAGCCTAAACCCAGCAGGAGAAGAGAAGTAATAAATATCAGAGCAGAAATCAATGAAATAGAAACTAAAAGAACAGTAGAACAGATCAATGAAACTAAGAGCTGGTTCTTTGAAAGAATTAATAAGATTGATAAATCCCTGGCCAAACTTATCAAAAAGAAAAGAGAAAGGACCCAAATAAATAAAATCATGAATGAAAGAGGAGAGATCAACCAACACCAAAGAAATACAAACAATTATAAGAACATATTACGAGCAACTATATGCCAGCAAATTAGATAATCTGGAGGAAATGGATGCATTCCTAGAGATTATCAACTACCAAAACTGAACCAGGATGAAATAGAAAACCTGAACAGACCTATAACCACTAAGGAAATGGAAGCAGTCATCAAAAATCTCCCAACAAACAAGAGCCCAGGGCCAGATGGCTTCCCAGGGGAATTCTACCAAACATTTCAAGAAGAATTAATACCTATTCTTCTGAAACTGTTCCAAAAAATAGAAATGGAAGGAAAACTTCCAAACTCGTTTTATGAGGCCACCATTACATTGATCCCAAAACCAGACAAGGACCCCATCAAGAAGGAGAAATACAGATCAATATCCCTGATGAACATGGATACAAAAATTCTCATCAAAATACTAGCCAATAGGATCCAACAGTACATTAAAAGGATTATTCACCACAATCAAGTGGGATTTATTCCTGGGCTGCAAGGTTGGTTCAACATCCACAAATCAATCAACGTGATACAATACATTAACAAAAGAAAGCACAAGAATGATATGATCCTCTCAATAGATGCGGAAAATGCATTTGACAAAGTACAGCATCCTTTCTTGATCAAAACTCTTCACAGCATAGGGATAGAGGGAACATACCTCAATATCATAAAAGCCATCTATGGTACCCACAGTGAGTATCATTCTCAATGGGGAAAAACAGATTTTTCCCTAAGGTCAGGAAGATGGCAGGGATGTCCACTATCATCACTGCTATTCACCATAGTACTAGAAATCCTAGTCACAGCAATCAGACAACAAAAAGAAATAAAAGCCATCCAAATTGGCAAAGAAGAAATGAAACTCTCACTTTTTGCAGATGATATGATACTTTATGTGGAAAACCCAAAAGACTCCACCCCAAAACTGCTAGAACTCATACAGGAATTCAGTAAAGTGGCAGGATATAAAATCAATGCACAGAAATCGGTTGCATTTCTATACACCAACTAGAAGACAGAAGAAAGAGAAATTAAGGAATTGATCCTATTTACAATTGCACCCAAAACCGTAAGATGCCTAGGAATAAATCTAACCAAAGAGGCAAAAATCTGTACTCAGAAAACTATAAAATACTCATGAAAGAAATTGAGGAAGACACAAAGAAATGGAAAAACATTCCATGCTCATGGATCGGAAGAAGTAATATTGTGAAAATGTCTATGCTACCTAGATCAATCTACACATTTAATGCAATCCCTATCAAAATACCATCAACTTTTTCCAAAGAAATGGAACAAATAATCCTAAAATTTGTATGGAACCAGAAAAGACCCCGAATAGCCAGAGGAATGTTGAAAAAGAAAAGCAAAGCTGGTGGCATCACAATTCCAGACTTCAAGCTCTATTACAAAACTGTCATCATCAAGACAGTATGGTACTGGCACAAAAACAGACACATAGATCAATGGAACAGAATAGAAAGCCCATAAATGGAACCTCAACTCTATGGCCAACTAATCTTCGACAAAGTAGGAAAGAATGTCCAATGGAAAAAAGACAGTCTCTTCAACAAATGGTGTTGGGAAAATTGGACAGCCACATGCAGAAGAATGAAACTGGACCATTTCCTTACACCACACACAAAAATAGACTCAAAATGGATGAAAGACCTAAATGTGTGACAGGAATCCATCAAAATCCTTGAGGAGAACACAGGCAGCAACCTTCTTGACCTCAGCCCCAACAACTTCTTCCTGGAAACAGCCAAAGGCAAGGGAAGCAAGGGCAAAAATGAACTATTGGGACTTGGTCAAGATAAAAAGCTTTTGCACAGCAAAGGAAACAGTCAACAAAACCAAAAGACAACCGACAGAATGGGAGAAGATCTTTGCAAATGACATATCAGGTAAAGGGCTAGTATCCAAGATCCATAAAGAACTTATCAAACTCAACTCCCAAAGAACAACTAATATAATCAAGAAATGACAGAAGACATGAACAGACATTTCTGCAAATAAGACATCCAAATGGCCAACAGACACATGAAAAAGTGTTCCATATCATTCGGCATCAGGGAAATACAAATCAAAACCTCAATGAGATAGCACCTCACATCAATCAGAATGGCTAAAATTAACAAGTCAGGAAAGGACAGATGTTGGTGAAGATGTGGAGAAAGGGGAAATCCTCCTACACTCTTGGTGGGAATGCAAGCTGGTGCAGCCACTCTGCAAAACAGTATGGAGGTTCCTCAAAAAGTTGAAAATAGAGCTACCCTATGACCCAGCAATTTCACTACTGGGTATTTACCCCAAACATACAAATGTAGTGATCCAAAGGGGTACGTGCACCCCAATGTTTATAGCAGCAATGTCCATAGCCAAACTATGGAAAGAGCCTAGATGTCCATCAAGAGATGAATGGATAAAGAAGATGTGGTGTATATATATAATGGAATATTATGCAGCCATCAAAAAATGAAATCTTGCCATTTGCAACAATGTGGATGAAACTAGAGGGTATTATGCTAAGCGAAATAAGTCAATCAGAGAAAGACAAGTATCATATAATCTCACTGATATGAGGAATTTGAGAAACAAGACAGAGGATCATAGGGGAAGGGAGGGAAAAATGAAACAAGACAAAACCAGAGAGGGAGACAAACCTTAAGAGACTCAATCTCAGAAACAAACTGAAGGTTGCTGGAGTGGAGGGGAGTGGGAGGGATGGGGTGGCTGGGTGATGGACATTGGGGAGGGTATGTGCTATGGTGAGTACTGTGTATTGTGTAAGACTGATGAATCACAGACCTGTACCGCTGAAACAAATAATATCCTATACGTTAATAAAAAATTGTGAACTATTCTTAACAGAAGAAGTAACAGTAAGATGGGGAAGGCAGCAGAGGCCTTTAGATTCTGCAGCAACACAAATGACAAAGTCTTGATAACAGCCCAAGCGAAGAGAAAGAAAAAGGAGTTCTAAGAATGCTCACGGTATTTCACAAGGAGTCCTAGAAAAAAGATTGAGCGTTATTCATTGGAATTTTTCCCCATTGTTCTCTCTCATTAAAACTGGCCCTGTTTTGTCTCCCTCTGAAACTGTTTGAATTGTAGATTCTGATGTCCTTTGAACTTTGTTCTTTGATAAAAGTTGGGCAAAAAACACATGCCACATACAACTGTGGACCTGAGATGTGAGACTCGTGATAGTTCTGGAGAGAGCTTCCTGCCCAATGCTGAAAAAGGAAGACAACTGTTCAAACTGACCAGGGGGCAAAATATTTCCATGGTTAGTCATTAACATCTACTAAGAGGCATCAGTGAACTGCAAGCTTCTTAGATTCAAGGAATATTTTAAAAGATCCTGTTTCCCATTCCCATAGGCTGACAGGGCTAAAGGACATGGCTCCCAGGATTGGTCTCCATCAGGACACTCCACCAATATGGTTTCTGGAAAAAAAGCAGTTTTTTTGTATGTTTGTCCTCAAATGATAGGGCTTTTGAGTAGGCTAAAACTAAATATATGACAAATTAGGGAGAATATGGTGGAGTTTTGTTTTCTTCACTCTTGATTTCCCTCTATGACTTTTTTCTTCCTTCTTGCAAATGTCAGACTATAAATCTAGGCATTTATGATTCAGAGTTCTCTTTGATTTGAACACTTTTATAAAGGAGATAGTTTTAAATGATTGAGGTCTGTGTTCCTTTTTTCTTCCCAACAGGCTGTGTCTGAGTCTGAGTAAATTTATGGTGCCTCTCTATTACAACTAGCTGGCTTGTGTTGCATTCATGTTACCCAGATCACTCTTCCTTCATAACTGAAATACATAAAAACTAAAATATGGCTCAAGGGGTTTCAGTTGAACCCCATATATTTGAAGGGAAGTTTTGAGCACAGAATGTAAAGCCTATCTTGTTCTTAGGGGTCTGATGTGACAGCAAAACAGATTCGAGAAGAATAATGCTCCTCACTTCTAATGTGAAACAACCCAGGGAGCTGATCCATTGAGCTCCATTTGGGAGGAAGACAGAGGTTGGGATCCTGACTAATGCACCTCACGCACCTCTGACCCCGGAAGTGAAGTAATGATGAGGTGATACATAATAATAGGAAGGCAGGGAGTGAAATCAGCATGACTAGGTCTCCAGGGAGAAGTGGACAGAACTCTCCCTTCTTTTGTGTTGCCAAACATACTGAGAAAAGGTAGACTGGATTGATTGAATGTTAATATACCCAAGAAGCAAACACAAAAGAGAGTAGTATGTTTAGTTTCTACATAGCTGCCAGAAACATTTTTCAGTATAATCACCCCTAAATAAACACAATTAATCTAGTAATTGGTAAGTTTTCTGACTTTACCAGAGAAAAATGGTTTTAATAAGGAACCCAACCAGCCCAGTCAAAATTTGCTGTATTTTGAACGTCCACATCATCCTTGGACTTCTATCTTCATAGGATTTAGCAAAGTTCTCGAATCACATGGAAATAAGGACATAAACCACATACTGTGTGTATTACTCACAGAGTTAACCATGTTTTTCTCTTGGTGCAGCCGTTTTGATGGCAAGAACCAAATGATACTTTATGTTGTTTAAAAGTAGGGACTACTTCACACCTATTAGAGTAGCTAAAATGAAATATAGTGACAATACCAAATGCTGGCAAGAGTGCAGAGAAAGTGGATCTCTCATACATTCCTGGTGGGAATGTGAAATTGTACAGCCATTCTGGAAAGTACTTTGAGTTTCTTGAAAAATTGAACATACATGAACGATGTGATTCAGCAATCACACTCCTGGGTATTTACCTCAGAGAAATGAAAACTATATCTACACAAAGACTTATTCACAAATGTTCATAGCAGCTTTATAGGTAATAGGGAAAAACTGCAAACAACCTAGATGTCCTTCCATGTAAGAATGGTTAAAATTATAGAGACTGAGAACAGATCAGTGATTGCCAGGGTTTAGGGAGGGGTGGAGTGAGGAGAGTGGGTGTGACTATAAAAGGGTAATGCAAGGGAGATCTTTTTAAGTGATGGAACAGTTCCCTATCTTGATTGTGGTGGTGGCTACATTAGTCTGCACATGTGATCAAACTGTACAGAATTGTACACACACACGCACACACACATAATACAGGTAAAACTGGTGAGACCTGAATAAGGTAAGTGAATTGCATTTTCCTCATTTGGATATTGTACTATAGTTAATGTAAGATATCACCATTGGGAGTAATTGGGTGAAAAGTACATGGTACCTTTTTAATATTTTTGCAACTTTCTGTGAATCTATAGTCCCTTTAAAATAAAAAGTTAAAAAAATGGAGTATAACATGATAATGGGGCCACCCTCTAAAAAACTGTCTGAAAAATGTGACCAACCTTTTTTTTGTGGAGATAACAAAGCCAAAGTGACAACTTATAGATCTCTATAGCTATAAAAATGGAAATTATTCCCAAACATAAACTGATCCCTTTGTGTGAACACTCTATTTTTATGTTTCTGGAAACTGACTCAATGTGTTTATTGACACTTTCTTCTAACTGTGAAATGTCTGCTTTTCCTAATGAAAAGTGTTCCAGAAAACCAAGCAATGACATATAATGCTGTACAACTTCAAGATGCTATTCTATTGTTTGCTTTGTACCCTTGCCACATCTTTCTGAAGACATGCATCAGTTGATAATAGCCACTGGGGGTCAGACTTCCACATGGCCCTTACCAAACATATGATTTCATACCCAGTGCAACGGCAGTAGCCCAGACCTACAGATTAACAGAACTCAAACCTTCCTTCCTTCTTGTAAGCCCACCAAAGCAGACAGAGATATATATATGTTCATGGTAATCACCCAATTCAGAATGCAAACATTCAGGGATTGTGGAAGAGATACCAGAGTAGTTTTATATAAATCTTGGTTAAATACATCACAGTTAATGAGGAATTCAGCAGCAGGCTAGTGTTTTTTCTAACCTCTGGAGATACAACCTTCCTTTCTATAAGCTGGGCAAGTGGAGCCCCCTGCCCGGGGCCCCTCACTTTAGAAGCCCCACACTAGCCCCTGCCTAACCATGCCCCTCACCATGGCACAAGTATCCCTATATCCTATTCTTTTCCAAATGGTTGTAGAAATCCTAAATTCCTTCCCAATAGCTACTTATCACAGAGTGTAATTTTGGGCAATGATGAGCAGAAGAGAGGTCTGAAAGAGGCATTCACAAAGAGGAGATACTTGCTTCCTAGGGCTGTGGACAATGGAGCAAAGTTTAAAAGGGGGATTACTATGAATCACAAAAGATAAAAGAAGAGAAATAAACCAAGATCAGAATTGTCAGATTCTAGAAATTGGTTTGAAATTTTGTGTTTGAACAACATATTGCTGAATCTAATTGCCAGGACATGACACAAAAATGCCAATAGCTGAGCTCCTGCCTTACAATATGAGGATGACAAGGGCAGGCTCCAAACACTACACCCACCCACCTTGCCCACTGATTCAGAAAAGATGTTGGTAATCCCCAGCGTTGCTAGCACTGCCTTCAGTTGGTTCTTCTCCAGAAGAAGGAGGTGGGTGAGTCACAAGGGGACTTTCTGTGTTGCTGCCTTTACAAAACCAGTTACTCAAACCGCAACACAGAGAGGGAAGTGATTGTATCTTCCTAGGGACTAGGGAAGGAATTCCCAAGTGGTCAACGTCACAAATCAGGCATTACTTGGTCTAGGGACTTCGATGACTGCATCTTTCTTCTCTTCCTATATTTCTAAATGATATCCAGAGTTTGGGACATACATGTAACTGAAATGGTCCCAGACACTGATGCCATCTGTACTCACACTTTGAGATTCTTTTTTAGCTTGTACCATGGGATTTCCAAGATTCCTTAGTGTCTCCTTTGCAAACTTTCATATCCTTGCTTTTCAAGGTGAGTTGTGATGTCATCACTTAATATTGAAAAACATTAAGCTAACAGTCTAGCACAGATTAAAATAATTTTTCTGAGTGGCACAATACACAGCTTGCATCAAATGGCAATAAATATGATTGTGCACTAAGTGAAGCAGTAACAATTAAACCCATCAAATTTAACTGAGGTTGAGAAAACAAAAGATGTTCCAGTTTACAGTGGCCCCATGCCAGGAGACTGCTGAGACTGGAGAAAAATCAGACTTCAGCAGGCTGAAGAATGCTATCTTCTAAGAAGAATGTGCTAATGAAAATTTTCAGGAACAGCAGCTTTCTCAAAGTCTCTTCCAGAATGTTAATCAGCCAAGACCTCAAAGTATTACTGGTCAGTAAGTATTTCTGGCAGGTGCAAGGAGGAGGAATACACAAAATCTCCCCTGAGAAAATTTAGAGGGAATAAAATCTGATGTTATATGCTACCTGTTAACTTTTTTCAATAACTATAAATTAACTTGTATTGATGAAAGATTAAAATATCACCTAGACCTTGGAGGATATAAGTATAGCTTATGGAGGAGGCAGGGGCAAAAAAAAAGGAAGAATAATGCTGCCCTGAGAATGAACTTGAGGTTTTCTGGCCTACAGCAAGATTAAATAAACGTTCTCTGCTGTTGGCAAAAAAGTTAATTTTAACTCTCAGCTTCTATGAGTTGGTATCAATCTCCTCTTAGGTCAATTCTTTTGATCAAAATCCCAGCTCTAAATATTCTTTTGAGGAGTTGGGTAAAGATTGTGATTCTCAATAACCTATGTATCCAGCTACTACTCCAAAAGTTCTGAGCTGCATAAGCCAGTATGATGGAGTCAAACTCATATGCAGCAGCAAGCGTAGAAAGCCACTTTGTTAAAACCTATTGTATCTTAAGCCAAACACTGAGTTATAATGTGGAAAGTCTCATTTTTATAGTCCCCTGTGTTCAGAGAGGTAAACACCTCAGTTTTGGCATAAGGTCTCCTAACTTTATTCACAGTTGTTCACTATTTTTGAGGGCACCAGAGATTTGCTGGGTTGTGGCAAAGCCAGGCAATGTAGTGGATCCAAACAGGGGCTTTATTTCCAGAAGGATCTGAGCACGGTTCACATAACAGTATGCACAGGCTACTCACATTTCTGAAGCTCTGTTCCAAATTTGTAAATGGAAAGACTCACACCTATTCCGTAGAGTTGTCATGAAAATTGAGGAAAATGTAAGAGCTTGCACATGGTAGGTGTTCTGTGGATGGTAGCTCTGATCCCCTGAGCATGTTGAATGAATACCCTTGAAAAGTGATCAGGCTTAGACATGTGTTATTGTGGGGAAACCTCAAGTTATGAACTGAATTTGCTGGTTTCACGGTGAGAAGCATTTCTAAAATGTCAGAAGTCCTTGCAATCTCTCTTGTTTCTTGATAGTTTTTTCAATGGACTCTGTAGGCCAGGAGTATGAATTTCCTTTCAAGAAGGGCTGTTTTCTCTTCATGCAATGACTGAGATGCATCAGGAAGCAGGCAGCAAGTGGAGGCTGAAACTGAAGTCACTGGAGATTTCTCTGATGCTAAGGGCTTGCAGTACATGCTTGTCTCTGCTGTGGTTGGTTTTCCTGTTATCTGCTGCTTCCTAGTGTGACTCTTCTCTCCTCCTCCTTACCATCATGGAAACTAATGTGACCTTGAAATGTTTTTTTGTGCCATTTCTCTTCTGGTTCGATGTCATGCAGTGTCTGTGGAGAATTAGAGGTAACTCTAATTCATCTTTCATTCCTCACTTTTTGTCCTCCAAGCTTGATAACTGTTTCCTTCCTAGGAAAGATAAAATTCCAGAGCCTCTCCTCCTGTTGAACTCCATTCTCCTTTCACTTCTGAGCAGTGAACCACCTCATAATTATTATTCTTCGCATGAAACTCTCCCATTAGACTTCCTGTTCTTTTATTTGTTCTTGTGGATAAGAGGATGAAATGTGAGCTGGAAGATAATATTATAAAGTCCATTTTCATCTGAATGAACAAGGCACCAAAAGAGTTCTTATTAAGGCTTCAGGGTCAGGCTGGGAGTGGAGGGAGAGGATATACTCGATATATATGTATATACATATATATACAGAGAGAGAGGTCTTTAGTAGGAGGCCATAGGGCTCTGGCCTTAATCTTGTTTTGTGTAGAGTATTTGAGTGAATGCAGAGAAGATATCAAATCTTGTGATGAACCAAAACATGGAGAGATAATTAAAGTAAAAATTGAAAGAAGAAAAAGGAAAATTATTTCAGCATATTAGAGTTATGGACTAATACCAAGAGAACAGAAGTTAATAGGAATGAATGCAAATCTGTACATTTGATATTAAAAGCAGTGGGGCTATAGTATGAGAAAATTAAATGTCTTTTAAAAAACCCACAATGATGGGGATATATCAAAGGGACACTGGAGCTAATTAAAAGCTCCCAATGACAACGCTGGAACAATATGAGCAACATGATAAATAGTATTAGATTATTGCCCAAATATAAAATGTACTAGATTATAACCCAAATATGAAATAAATATCCATGAGCCCATATTAATATAAACAATTAAATAAATTAATAACTCTGAGAGAAGAGAAATCCCCTATACAGAAGAATTTCAAGTAACTTGTGCAGATACTCTATATCCTTATGGTGGAGCATAACCCTTAACTCCTTAAGTGAAGGCTGTGCATAGTGCCTTCATTCAAAAGAGTATAGGTTGGAAAGGAAGAAATAAAAGGTAACTTTGTGGAGGAGAAACCTGATCAGCCAGGTAACCAAAGTCAACTTCAGTCGGAATAAATCCTGTCGATAGTATGTACTCTTGATTTGTGTGATGAGGATGGCAGTTTATCTCTAAGGTCTTTGTCCCCAAAACACATAACCCCAGTCTAATCATGAGAACATCAGATAAATCTTAATGGAGGGGCATTCTACAAAACACGTAATCAGAACTCCTCAATACCCTCAAGAGCATCAAAAACAAGGAAGATCTGAGAAACTGTCACAGAAAGAGGAGTCTAAGGAGACATGATAATTAAATGTGATGTAGTATCTTGGATGGGAACCCTCAACAGAAAATGGACATTAGGTAAAAATGAAGGAAATTTGAATAAAGTATAGACTTTAGTTAATAACAGTGTACCAATATTAATTCATTAGTTGTGACAAGTGTACTATACTAACATAAGAACTCTTTGTACTGTCAGTGCATTTTTCTGTAAGTCTATACTATTCTAAAACACAAGGTTTATTTCATAAAAAGTAATTGAAAAGGTGAGGGATAAATTAGATTTTATTTTGAAGCAGAACACGTGAAAAATATTTGGGAATGTTAACCAAAGTAAAGTTTAATAGCTGACAAAGTAGCAGAATTTTGTCCAAACTACCAGAAACAATAGTCCCATCCTTTTGTGTGTTCCTGGTGGGATGAAAACCTGGAGTATTATATTCAATTTTGAGAATTAGAGAACTCTACTATTAAATGCCTATTAAAATGCCTAGACAAAATCAGTAAAAAAGATAAAGTTTTAAACATTATTTCATAAAAGAAATGTTGTCTTAATGTGGGATCCCCAAGAAAACAGAGCAGAGCCTTAACCAGGGCTTATGAGCAGATAGTTTTTTTTTGAGAAGTGATTCCATGAAACAGAAGCAAGAGATTTAAGAGAATGAGACGGGGAATTAGATGCTTTCCTGCTGTGGGCAACTAGAGCTCACTTCCACTGGACCTTTATGAAAAGCTATGTGGAATGTGCCCATGATTTTCCCTTGAGGGACACAAGTCGGAGTACTTATACCTGTGCTCACATCCCCCATGCACACTTCCTTCCAGGTTGTGCATGTGGATGCATGGTTGGGGTCACGGAAGCACTGGGACAGGGAACGAGAGCTCTGCAGTGCAGACGAGGTGAAGTGCTGTTGTATTGCAGACTGTGTGCAGCTGGCTACAGCAGCAAAAGATGGAGTGAAAAAGGTAGACCAGCAGGGTGTGAGGACGGGACCTATGCATAAGGAGAACTGTTAATGGGTGTCTCAAGTAGAAGAGGGAGAAGACATTTCACTTTGTATTCTAGAGGCATGGGCTAGAACCTTTGATCAAAGTGACAGAGACACAGATTTTACCTTGATCAAATAGTCCTGTCCAGATTAGTAATGGGAGATAGAGAAAGAGGGGGTAAATTTACAAAAAATCAGAGTAAATGATTTATGCAGAATATACTGCATATGATGTAAAAAAAAAATCCAGGGGCGCCTGAGTGGCTCAGTCATTAAGCGTCTGCCTTTGACTCAGGTCATGATCCCAGGGTCCTGGAATCGAGCCCCGCATTGGGCTCCCTGCTCCGCGGGAAGCCTGCTTCTCCCTCTCCCACTCCCTCTGCTTGTGTTCCCTCTTTCTCTGTATCTCTCTCTGTCAAATAAATAAATAAAATCTTAAAAAAAAAATCCAAATGCCACAGTTACTGGAAAAAATGTGAACATCTAAATTTATCAGTTAAAAGATAGATTAGCATAATGGATTTTTAAAAATCCAGCTATATGCTACTTATAGAAGTCATACCTACACATTAAGAATTTAAAAATGGAACAAGTTATATCAGAAAAATACTAACAACCACAAAACAATATCAAAAGGTAGAATATCTATTAATATGAGCCAAAACACACTCTTAAACAAAAAACAGTATTAATTCAGTTACTCTTCAGTTTGACTGGTTATAACTGAAAAACCTTAAATAACAGTAGTTTAAAATTAATAAAAGTATATATCTTTTATGCTCATAAAATTAAAAAAAAAAAAAAAGGTCAGGAAATACATAGTCCTGGGCTGGGATGACAGACTTCAAATTTTACCAACACAAATCAGATTGAGAGCTGGTATCTCCCTAGAAAGGCATACTCCCAAAGGTGTAGGTGTAGAGGACAAGGAAGAACTTTCCAAAGGGGGAAGGCAGAGACCAAAGAGAAAATGCCTGGCAAGAAGCAAAATCAGGATCTAATCAAGGAATTTTCTGTACCACACAGAGTAGGAGGCTTTCCCCAGGCCTGTCCAGCAGGATTTGTTTAGCTATTGACCAGTGACGGCTGTGTCTCTTCTATTCTTCCATTTTCAGAATGGGATTTTTTTTTTTTTGAGGTCACCCTGTTCCTGCTCCTTTGTTGTATATTGGGCATGTGTGTACGAGACATATATTTATCCAATTAGTTCATAAATCATGAAAACACAAAGTCGCATTCAAACCTGAAGGAAAGGACTCTGCACAAACCAAGAATCTTGGACTTTGAGCTTAAGATACTCAATGAATGGGACTTTAGATTGTATCCTTTGGGGAGAGGGTGGTTTTCTTCTAAGTATGAAAAGAAGAACAAAATATGTATTTAGAGACAAGAAGGGTAAACTGTCAGAGACTGGTTATTTTTTAAAAAGATTTATTTATTTATTTGAGAGAAAGAGAGAGGGTAAGTGAGGGGAGGAGCAGAGGGAGAGAATCCAAGCAGATTCCCCACTGAGCATGGAGCATGATACAGGGCTCTATCCCATGACCCATGAGATCATGACCTAAGCTGAAACCAAGAGTTGGATGCTCAACCCACTGAGCCATGCAGGCACCCCCAGAGACTGGTCATTTGTTCACCAAATCCATTTTCTTTTATTCCAGTGCACACAGCTAAACTTCATTTCCTATACATCTTTGTGCTTCTAGTCAAAGAAATGTGAACGAAAGTTATACACACACTTCTAGGCCTGGACCACAAAACCCTCCTATATGTGATCCTCCATCCTATTTCACCTTCAACCACCTTAATGTAGACAAGAATTGGGACTTTGGAAGCCAACTATTGAAGAAGATGGAACCAAAAGATTAAAGAACCCCAGATCCCTGAATCACTACATGGGAATGAGCTGGCCTTTTGTTTAGCGCTGCATTTTATACTTCATGTAAGCTAGAAATAACCTTCCATTCTGTTTGAGTCATAAAACACCTTTTAAGACTATTTTTTTAAGAGAACTTCTAGGTTCACAGCAAAACTGTGAGGAAAGTACAGAAATTTCCCTAATGCCCTTTGCCCCCACACATGCACAGCCTCCCCCATTATCAACATCCCCCACCAGAGTGTTCCATTTGTTACATTGATGAATTTACACTGACATAATAATCACTCAAAATTTAGTTTATATTGGTGTTCGCTCGGTGTTGTTCATTCTATATAGGTTTGTACAAATGTATAATGACATGTATCTATCATTATGGTATCATACAGAGTATTCTTACTGCCCTAAAATTGCTCTCTGTTCTACCTATTCATCTCTTCCTCATACCCCAACCCCTGGCAACCACTGATCTTCCTACTGTCTCTATTGTTTTGCCTTTTCCAGAATGTCTTATAGTTGGAATCATACAATATGGAGCCTTTTCAGATTGGCTTTTTCTACTTAATAATATGCCTTTAAGTTTCTTCCATGTCTTTTCATGATTTAGTAGCTCATTTCTTTTACTATTATACATTTATTTTATCAACAGAAGCTAGGATTACCTTAACTATTACAACAAAACCAAATTATAAATTCCATGTGGGAAGGAATTATTATATTTTCACCTTTCCTTGACACATAGCAGTTTCTTTTAGAATCTATATAGATATCTAATAAAGTACTCCTGATATTTACAGTAAAAATAATATTGCTTGATTTATGAGAGTCTAATCCTGTCAGTAGGCTTTTATTCCCATATATTTCTCTACTAAAGTCCCTCTCTTAGTTTTATTAACCACTTCCCATCTCAATCCTGATATATGCTAATTTTTGTCTGATATTTTTCTTTCCATAAAAACTTCCATTCCACTGTGTGGGAGAGAGAGTGGATTGTTCCTCCAATGTCTATTGTCCATTTGAACCATAGTAATAGATTTTGATTTTTAGCTATGTATATATGACCAACCAAAATAAATATTGTGTTTCCCAGCGTCCCTTGTTGCTAGATAGAGACCGTTTGGTTAGGTTCTTACCACTTGGATATAAACAGAAGTTTGTGCCTTTCCAGGAAGTACCCTCTTTCTTGATTGCCAGAATGTGGATATAATTGGTAAAGTTTCAGCAGGCATCTTGGACCTCGAGGTGACCTTGGGGATGGAAGCTAAGCATGGCAGAGATACAAGATAAAAAGAGGCAGAGTTCCCGTCACTAAGGAATAGCCTATCAGACCTGGATGACTGCCTACAATTTTTCCCCCAAGGGATATCATATTATTTATTTTTGTATAACTTAATTTATATCTAACATCAACATTCTTCCCAGCAGTGGAAAATTTAATTCAGAAAAAACTCAGTCAGAAAAACACATATATTAGGCTGCTGGAAATTGTAACATAGCTCATTGTAACATAGCTGTTTATTTTTTTTCAGTCTTTTTTCTATCATTTTTAATAGCTTTATTGCCATGTCTTCTTATCCATTAATCTTTTCTTCTGTAGTGTAGTGTCTGCTATTAATTCTATCCAGAGGATTTATTTAATCCTAGATATTGTATTTTTCTCTTTTTTTAATTTTATTTTATTATGTTATGTTAATCATCATACATTATTACATCATTAGTTTTTGATGTAGTGTTCCATGACCTAAATAAAACTTCTAGAAATGAAAAATACAATATTGATATTGTATTTTTTATTTTCCATGTCTCTACTTAACCTGTTCCAGGATTCCACTACTTCCTTGAACATACAGAATATAGTTAGAACTGTTTTAATGTTCTCTTCAACCAATTTATGTAATTATGAATCTGTTTCTATTGATCTCTTCATTATGGGTCATATTGTTCTGCTTTTCGTATGCCTAGTGATTTTTTATTAGATGCCAGACATTGTGATTTTACAGTGTGCTGGATATTTTATATTCCTATAAATATCTTTGAGCTTATTTTCTTTGAATATGGTTATTTGAAAATAGTTTGATTCTAGTATGGAGTTTCGTCAAAAAGTTGTAAATAGAGCTACCCTATGACCCAGCAATTGCACTATTGGGTATTTAACCCAAAGATACAAATGTAGTGATTCAAAGGGGCACCTGCACCCCAATGTTTATAGCAGCAATGTCCAAAATCGCCAAACTATGGAAAAAGCCCAGATGTCCATTGACAGGTGACAAGTGAGTGGATAAAGAAGATGTATTTTATATATATATATATATATATATATATTAGAATTATATATAATAATTATTATATTATATATTAATATTTAATATAATTAATATAATAACATATAATATAGTGTATATAATGGAATATTACACAGCCATCAAAAAATGAAATTTTGCCTTTTGCAATGAAGTGGATGAAACTAGAGGGTATTATGCTAAGCAAAATAAGTCAATCAGAGAAAGACAATTATCATATGATTTCATTCATATGTGGAAGTTAAAAAACAACAGAGGATCATAGGGGAAGGGAGGAAAAACTAAAACAAGATGAAACCAGAGAGGGAGAAAAACCATAAGAGACTCTTAATCATAGGAAACAAACTGAGGGTTGCTGTAGGGGAGGTGGGTGGGGGGATGGATGCACTGGGTGTTAGATAAGACTGATGAATCAGGCCTCTACCTCTGAAATCAATAATACATTATATGTTGATTAATTGAATTTAAATTTTTAAAAAGTTGAAAAAAAAAAAGAAAAAGAAAATAGTTTGATTTATTGAGGCTTGGGACCAGAGCAGCCTATAGTCTAGGGCTAATTCTACCCCATCACTGAGATAATAGTTTTCTGAGTGTTTAACTTAATGTCCCATGCATTCACAGCTTTTCCTTTTTTTATGGTGTGAACACAAACTATTCCTGGTCCTGAATAAGTTCCAGAGATTTTTCCCTCTTCTTCTTTCAGGTGTTACTTTCTTCCCCTTTGACAGTTTCCTTGCACACATGCACTGAACAATGACCAGCAGATTTGAGGGGGATCCTCTGCACATCTCCAGAACTCAGCCTCAGTGCACCTCTCTCCTCTGTGATATTTGGTTCTATGACTACTCACTGGATTCCTAAATCTGTCTTCTTAACTCAGCCATACTTCTGGGCTTTACCTGGTTTCCCCTCCTGCACCACAACCTGGAAACTCTATCCAGGCAGTAAACTGAAATGTTTGTTTCCCCTCTCTCAAGGATTACTATCCTGTTGTTGCCTGATGCAATGCTGGAAAACCATTGTTTTGAATATGTGTCCAATTTTTTAGTTGTTTCAGATAGGAAGGTAAACCTAGTTCCTTTTACTTCATTTAGCCAGAAGCAGAAGATCTTATGTTCTTTCTAAATATAGCATATATGCATAATTCTAATAGTAGAGTTAACTAAAGTAATCCTAATTAAACATGCCCACTAGATTTTAATTAGATGTCTATGAGTCTAAATAATTATCCAGGAATCAATACATTCGATGGATATGTTTTTTCCTGGGTAAAGGAAAATAGCCCATTGTACATTTCTTGTGATACTATAAGGTTATGTAATATTCAGCCACTGAGGAAATAGATTTTATTTGAGGACAAATTAACAAAGGATCAACTCCTCTCCCAGAGCTGTAATTGGGCTCTTCAGTAGTTAATAGGTTTAATTAGTGAGCTGGTTCTTAGATGTCGACATTTACTCTCAAACTCAAGCTACACACACACACACACACAGACAAAAAGTAAAAAACAAATAGTTTCTCCAACTGGATGGAGAACTTTCTGAGCATATAAACAGAGAAAGCATGCACATCATCCAGACTATTTGGTCCTATCTTTTGCTCCACATTTCATCTTTACCCTTCTGCAGACTCTACTCAGGATGCTGCGTCTTATGTCTTTTTTAGCATGTCCTATTTTCACATTATTTTTACTCAGTATAGTCCAGACTTCAAAGATGATATAATAAAAGGAGCACTGAAATCAGACAGAAAAAGTGTGTTTTGCATTTTAACAACCACGTGGTCACTGCACATTACTTCATCACCTAGTTTCATTCATTATTCATCACTTAGTCTTAGTTTATTTCATCTATAAAATGGAATATTACCTACATCACAGAGTTATTGAAAGAGCTAAACAAGATAATTTCATGCATATAAAAGCATGCACTAATTGTTTTACAGACTATGTGTGTGAAGTAAATGTTGATGAATTTCCTTCTTTTCTACTCAACTTTCTTTTTTCCCTTTTTCACCCTCTGTATTTTTGAAGAGAACCATCCCAAGAAAATAGTCAAAATAAAGACACACTAATGAGAATCATCTTAGTATTTGAAGGGGCTACAAAGTAAGGCGTTATTTATAAGGACACTCTAAATGCATTTTAAACACTATCCACTTTTGATCTCAAATGCAAACATCACACAAATGCAAATATCAGATAAAATAATCCATAGAAAACGCCAACTCAGGAGGTAAGAAATATAGCTTCTGAAATAAGCATGCCAACGTCCAAGAAGTCACTTTAGAAATACTGTGGGCTTTATGAAATTTCTGTCCAGGCTTGCATTTAATGCAAGAGGTAATGAGAGGTCATTTGAGCTGTCTGTTAAAGCAGCCAGGAACTTTTATCGCTATTCTCAGAGTACAGCCAAAGACTTAATCCTCATCTGTAAAATGAAGACATTTGATTAGATAACTTGCAGCTGTAAAAATTGTATGATTAGCTAATTATTCATTATAGAGGTCTAGCCCTTTAAATTGATCTCACATGAATCAATTTATGTTAATTTAAGCCTGGTGAAACCAAGCCATTAAAAAAAAAAGTTTGTCTTGCATTTTATCTTAGCTTTACAAACAGTGCACTACAAAATTAATAATAATAATAATAATAACTGATGAAGATTTTTTTATCCTAAAGGTAATTTTAAGATATATAGAGCAGCCAATAGTTTTCCCTATATGTACTGTGTTTATGAGGTGTAGATAGCAGGAAGAAGTAAAAAAAGGAAGAGAGAAAGCTCAGAATCTTCTCCCACCACTACTTAGCACCATCTTCTTTCTGCTGGCAATACCAATGTGATACTCTTTTTCCTTCTCATGATAGTCCTTTTTTTGTCAAATAAGAACAAATCCCTTATCTTTGGGCTGAATTTTTCCAGCACCAAGCATTTCCATACAATATGTTCCATTAAGGGAAGGAGGAAGGAAGCACAGATAGAGAATCTCTCTTCTGACATCCTAACACCACTTTCAGCATTTCCTCAGTGGCATATGGGTTGTGACTTTGTCCTGAATACCTCCAATAAAAAAACTTCTCCCAACCTTGGACTTCTGAAAGAAATAGGAGGAAAAACAGAAAATGTTTCACCAGTTGCCATTACCTTTCTTTTCATTTTCCCCCCATTTCCTTTCTAGAAAAAAATTAGCAGTGTTGCCATTTCTTCTGATTCACTAGTGCTATTTTTTATGGCACTCTAGGCAAGTTTTAGCACCTGCTCTCCCTGAAGCCATGCTACACTGAACAGCCACCAGCATATTTACAAATTCTTAGGAGTCAAATGGAAACATGACCCTGATTGAAAATCTGCACAATCCTCTCCTATGGGGAAAGGCTCTCACAGTTTTATCTAAATGTGAAGAGACCACCCCATGACAATCAATCTAATTATGGTCACAGAAGGTAATACAAATTGTATCTATCTCACCATGACTGTTTCCTTGTTAACCAACACACTTTTCAATGACACAGAAAGGATCCTGTTGAAAGAAAATTGGATAAGAGAAGCTCAAATGTTTCTCAAATATTTTAAGTGTGTAATTGAATGTGACCACATTAACATTACAATCAATCTTTGTATTTAAAACTACTACTTTGTGGAAAATTTTATGACAACAAACTTGCTTGTTGGGATTCACAATCAGTCAATCAATCAATCAAGCTTTCATTTTATCTTGAAGCAAAAGATGACTGCACAGAACGGGGCTATACTCTTGGGAGGGTCTGTCAGTTCAAACATGTTTCTGCTGGGGAATAAAATGTATGATCACATGGAAGAATGCCTGAATGTACACTTCATTCTTTCATTTAACAAATATTTATCAAGTAACTAGTATGTGTCAAAACTTTTCTTAGTATTGATTACACTCCGGTGGAAAACAAAATCAAAAACAGATAAAATCTCTGCCCTTATAAAGCTCACTTGTAGAGTCTAGTGGGACAGAGAGATATTAGATATATACAAACCCAAATAAATATATAATTATAAAAGAATAGCCTGCCGTGAAAGAGAACAAGTTTAGTTCTTTCTTTGGAATTGCTTTGGGGAGAGAAGTCACATAAATTCTCTCTGAGAGAGAAACATTTAAATCGAAACCTCAAGGAGGAGTAGCATTTAATCAAGAGGAATGTTCAAGGGAAGACGTCGAGGCAGAGGAAACATCAACACCATCCAGTAGTGCTCAGAGATTCAAGTTTCACCAACAGAATCAACCATCAGGTGAGATAATTGTTGTATTGTGTTTCTAAAAATTGGAAATTTCCTGGATGACATTAGGGAGTTGGATCATCTTTGTATATGGAATCCACAAAGAAACACTCCAGTGATTCTCTTGACTAGATAAAATTTGACATTTATAATAGCTAAAAATAAACACTAGCTAGTAAGACTGGTCCATCTAATTTCACAGAAATTAAAGCAGCAGCTTCTATTCAAGATTATATGGTCAGACATACAGGTCTTGCCAACAGAATCAGAAAACCTTAGGAAATATCCAACTAATATCTGTAGATATTTCAGATGTATGAAAGGACATGCAGACTGATATGCTTCCTAACAAGGGGACCACACTGACATTCAAAATCTATTTTTAAAAACGTTCAGAAAGTCTTATAAAGAATGCACTGATAGTCCAAATTCTGTGGAGTTACATCTCAAATTTCTGCAAAGACATAGAGATGTCTAAGCTGTATTATACATAACAATAGAACTGCCTGTCCCTCACTTAAGTTGAAGAATTTGTAGACATTATTAACTTCATTACATTTTTTTAGAAAAACATTTTCCAAAGGGTTTTCCATAGAACACCAGATTCAAAGTATATTAATAGATGTTACTTTAAACAGTGTGTAGAAATGCCAAGTTAAACAAAGTAAAAAGGATTACTGCATAACTCTTTAAACCTCCTAATATACAAATGTTCATTGAAAATATCCAAAAGGGGATTCACCATGTAGTATTTCTTAGATACATTTATCTAAGGAATGCTTTCCCATGGATTATCAATGGAAATAAGCTGTGACACATTCTTTGGAAATGCCACACTAATGAAAAACTTCAAGTTGAATTAGTGGAGCTATACATAGGGATCATTTTACATGGAGTTTTATAAAATATCAGTATAAAAACTTGCAAGTTTCATTTTTAAAATGTAATATTTAGGGAAAAAAGAATTAGTACCATTAAAAACTAATAATGATTATTAATAATATCCTTGCTCCAGCCAAGTTCATACAGACTTAAATGAGGACATGTGAAGCCATTACAACATGTCATGATGATCTGTGCTGCAGCTACCTTTGATTTATAACAGAATTCAGCCTTTGTTAGAGGCTGTTACACTAGGCCAATTCATTTTCTGCCACTGTAGTTACATGTCACAAGGTGTAAAAGAGCATATTGGCAAAGATAGCAAAACCATGTTTACCAGTCTTGGGTGTGTTTTTTCCAATGTTAGTAGACAAGAATGTGTCCAGAGCTTAATATCTACTCTAGAACTATCTGACACTGATTTGTCAACTATGCCTCCTGAAATTTTCTTAAAGTTGGAAGATGCTTTTACAAAGTCAAATTTTACTAGAGTCAAAGCCTTAAGGAAAAAAAAGGACAAAAATTGGGAAACACATACAGAAAAATAGCCAACATTTGCAAAGTTATGTGGAATTGACACTTTCATACACTGTAAGAGGCGTGAATTGGTATTTTCTTGAAAGGTAATTAACTTCAATTTTAATATGCTTCAAGAAGCATTCCCCTTTCATGGGTATATCTTAAGAAAATAATTAAGAAAGTTCACAAATACTCATCTACAAACTGGCTTGGCACAGTGTTGTTTGAAATAGAACACTGGGGAAAAGCAAACATGTCTATTTGCCTCCTTTTAAAAGTTTTTGCCCTATGGGGCGCCTGGGTGGCTCAGTTGGTTAAGCGACTGCCTTCGGCTCAGGTCATGATCCTGGAGTCCCGGGATTGAGTCCCGCATCGGGCTCCCTGCTCGGCGGGGAGTCTGCTTCTCCCTCTGACTCTCCTCCCTCTCATGCTCTCTGTCTCTCATTCTCTCTGTCTCAAATAAATAAATAAAATCTTAAAAAAAAAAAGTTTTTGCCCTATGACCTATCTAGAAACTTGCACTTACCTCTTATAGGCCTGAACAAAAATTACTACAAGCTCAGAAAATTTTTCATTTTTTTACACTGGAAATAGTGCCATTATGAAAAACTAGGTTTCCTTTAAAAGGAAGAGAAGGAGAAATGATGTGCCAGTTTCTGTCCCACTGGTCAGAGAAAGTTGTGTTTGTGAGCATTGGAGCTGTGTGTGGTATTGGAATTAGACATGTGGAGAGAAGGCAAGGGTTGAAAGCTTAGGGGAGTGCAGAGAGGGAGAGTCTCACTGTGTATTCAATGAGAAGACACAACATACTGAGAAGAGAAGGACTGCACCAGTGGTGTGAATGGAGGTGTCATGGAAAGCAGCAGCGGGATCATAGGAAAGGTGGATTTGAGGTGTCTCTGAGAGAGGTCTTGAGTACCAAGCTAAGCTTCTTGGATTTTATTCTCAATGTCTAACTGAACCATTAAAGGGTTTTAAGCGAGGAACTAATATGATGCATCTGTTACTTAATGGAGATTAATTTGGCAGTAAGAAGAATGAATTGGAAGAGGAAGAGGGTGGATATGGGAAGAGTAGCCCAGAATGTTGAAGTATGACCTATCTTGGCATCAGGATATAATTCTGAATTCAAACTATGGCAGGAAAAATGCGTAAAGGGGACGGGGGGGGGGAGGGTTGATCAATTGACCACAAAATACATATTTCATTGTAAGATACTAGAACTGATTCTTATCATTACAGTGTCTAAATCTCCAGATGTAGTCCTGTGCAATTTAAATGCTTCTACAATCTCAACAACAAAAGCTCTCATGTTCAGGAACAGTAAACACAACTGTACATCTACAGAGTGACCAGATGTTCAGAACTTTAAAAAAAAATAATGGAAAACCTATAGAAATACAAAAAAAAAAAATGTCTTGACACATCCAGTGTTTCAATTTCTATACTTTGCATCCCAATCTTATTCTAGGCTCTACTGCACAAAAACCAAACTTAATAACCCATCTATTTGCAACTTTGAGACTGAGCTTAAAGTGAAGTTTGGACAAGTTACTAAATTGTTAGAAAGCAAAAATTTCACTGTGACTTTATTCAGTTGAGACTATCTGACATTGATTTGATTTGATTTCTAAAAAAAAGTGTATTGAAATCCATGACAGACATGTTATTTATGGAGAATTTTATATCATAAAGAAGCAAAAAAATCTGGGTCTGTGGAAATATTTCACTTGACCTCTACTGTCCTTCCACCCATCCCCAAAGCACTACTCCACTAATTTTTTTCTCTTAAATCGTGACACTTGATACTGAAATAATGTAGTCTATGGTTCAAACCACAGAACACAAAAATCAGTCAGGCACTAAGGTTATTGCAATTTTTAGCCTATTTGCTAACATTTTCCTTCTTTTGCATGTTTATTTTTTCTTCTTTCACTGCCCCTCATTCAATTTTGAGAGAGCCTGCATTTTTTTTTTCTCTTTCAAGCTTATCAGCAAGGGCAAGTTGTGTTTTGAAGTTCCATAGAGAGTACCTCATGGATGTGACAATGTATTTGCTGAAAATATAAGACATGTGCTTAAAAATGATTAATACCTGCTTTTATCAGGTTTCCAGAACTCCTAGGTTCACACCTTTAATTCCAAGTAGTTAGTAAAATTGATGTGAAAGAGTGAGAAAATAGATAATTTCCTTAGAGAGAATAATCCTTATGCTAATAATTGAATTTTCTCCACAAGTATGCCTTTCTTAGCATTTCTAGAAGTAATGTTGTTTCATGACATTTTAACTACGTGATAATCTCCACATTATAAGAATCTCCTCAGACTTTAAATCAATCCTTAACAATTAACAAGATTTTACTGAGCACTCACTATGTGCCTCCCACTGTGCTGGCCACTGTTAGGACACAGAGATATATAAGACATCTCCTTTCTTTTTTTTTTTTTTTAAGATTTTTATTTATTTATTTGAGACAGAGAGAATGAGAGACAGAGAGCATGAGAGGGAGGAGGGTCAGAGGGAGAAGCAGACTCCCTGCCAAGCGGGGAGCCCGATGCGGGACTCGATCCCGGGACTCCAGGATCATGACCTGAGCCGAAGGCAGTCGCCCAACCAACTGAGCCACCCAGGCGCCCAAGACATCTCCTTTCTATTAGAGGGGATTATGGCCTAGTTAGGGAGACTGATAAGATGAATGCAGAAAAGAATTAGAGGACATTTTCAGATGATGTGTAATGTGTTAATGAAGAATAATGGCAATCATTACCATTCACTGGGTGCTTGTTATGTGCCAGTGCCCCCCTTAGGCACTTTAATGTATTGTCTGGGGTTCCAGTTGCAAGGGCTATAGGGACTCAGAGAAGGAGAGATGAGTATGGGCAAGAATGGTTTGAAAAGAAGATGAGGGAGCTGAGCTGCATTTAAGAGAAATACTTGGATCTAGAAAGGTGCAGAAGATGGGGAAGGTGGTCTTGGCAGAATGGTCGGGGCAGCTTCCTGATAGAGCCTGATGCTTCAGAGTGGTACCCAGTGGGGATTGCAAAATATCCCCAAATGTTCACTCTTCTATATCCATGCCCTTTGCCATGTGATTTACAGTTCATCTCATCAATAGATAGACTCTACTTTCTACACGTTGAATATAGGTTCTCCTTGTGACTTGCTTCATGACTTGCTCACTCTCTCTGGGACCCTTGCCTGTTGCTATGGGAACAAGGCTGTGCTAGTCCCATGGATCATGAGAGGCCATGTGGAGCAGAGCTGAATCAGCCAAGCTTTGGTCATCCTACACCAGCCACCCCATGCTGACCTGCCAGCTGGCTGCAGGTTCAGGAGTGAGCTCAGCCACAATGGCAATGATAGCTATTGGATATAAATTAGAAGCAACTGAACTATGAGTAAGGCCCATTTACCAAGGGGTTAGTTAAAAAGGAAAAAGGAAAAAAATCCCCTTTGATATATGTTCTTTACTGGCCTGCAGGACACCAAACTCTTATTTATTTTTTCTTGCTTCAGTTCTTTGTTCCTTCTCAGTTTCCTTTGCTGGTTCTTCCTCCCAATGTTGGAGTGGCCAGAGCTAGTCCTTAGGCCTTCCCTCCAGTAGCTTATTAGTTTTATCCAGCCACTCAGTTTCCATTCCATGCATGTGCTGAGAACTCCAAATGCTATTTATATCTTTAGCCGAGATCTCTCTCCCAAAATCCTATCAACTGCCTGCTTGTCACTTCCACTCAGAAGTCTAGTGAGCATCCCAGAGCCAGGATATCCAAAGCTGAATTCCTGACCTTTCCTCTCATCCCTAGTTCACCACAGCCTTTCCCACATCAGTGTGTCAAGAACATGTTCCTTCTACCATTGTCCCCCTACAGTCTCGATTCTCAATTCAGTAATCAGACTGATTGTTTTAAGAAATGAGTCAGATCATGTCATTTTTTTTGTTCAAAACCTTGCAATGGCTTCCAATTTTACTGAGTGAAATCAATGTGCTTGACCAGATGATCTGGGTGCCCTGTGACCACCTTGACCTACTTCTCTGCTCAGCAGTTTTTCCTCCTCCTTTTCACTCAAACTTGCCAAACATGATCCTACCTTGGAGCCTTTGTTCAAGCTGACTCCCCAACCCCGGAAATTTTCTTCCTGAAACACAGGCTTCTACCTTAGGACTTAAAGAACTCTCCCTTCACCTCACCACTCTTCCCCTGTATTTCTACGTGATTAACTACCCCACTGCATTCCAGTCTTTGCGCAGATGAGGCCTAATAAGATGTAGCTGGAACGACAACTCCCTAAGTGCAGGGACAGTTTTGGTCACTGAGGTTTTCTCAGCTCTTAGAGCAGTGCTTATCCAGTTAAATAGATGAATATCAGTGAAATAGATGAATTCATAAAGATGTGATAGATATCAATGTTTTGGAAAATGGAGAAAAAACCCAATCACCACAGGTATATCAGGTATATCAAATCCTGGCTGTTCTAATCCATGGCATGATATTTTGGACAAGTTGTTGAACATGTCTGTGGTTAATCTTTCCCTCTCTGAAATGGGGATAAATTACTACCTACTTCACAGGGCTATTCTAAGGGCTCAAAGAGTGAATTTATATAAAGTAATTAGAGTAATGCCCAGCACATTATAAATAATGTGCTAATAAGTAAATAAGTGGTGCATTTTATTATCAGTAGTACTGATCTCATAGATTGGGTGTAAGGATTGGATGAAATAATCTGTATAAAGTTCTTAACATAGTAATGCTCAGTTGATGTTAGCCAATGATCTAGTTTCTATGTTTCTAGAATAATTGTTTCTCTTCCCCAGAAAGCTGTTGAAAATATCATCCCACTTTTAGTGTACAATGTGTTTTTAAAATAGCCTTTCCTTTGTGAAAATCCATAATACTTCCAACCTCCACACTATTTATTGACTTAGGTAAGGTCTCCTTCCCAAGAACCTTCCTGGTTGATGGGTGTTGGCCACTTTTCCTCCTTCCCTAATGTACTTCCCATGAGTATCACTTTTCTAACTAGCCACCATTAGTTTCTCTACTGAAGGTGTTGTGTTTAACTGTAGAGGTTAACACTGACCAGCAAAGACCTTGCACTTAATACATTCTTTAAAAAGAGATAGGTATTATTCTTTCATTATGGACTAGTCTTTTGAATCCTGGAAATTAGCTTAAATTGATAAAAGCAGAATAATTGGCATTTTCTTAGTGACTTTTACTTACACTGGTTAGTAAGCACAGTGGTTTACAATACATATTTGCTATCAGATTTGCTCCTGAGAGAAAAGGAAGGCCCTTATTATGCTGCTAACATTCATTATTTCAGACATTATGCTGAGAGAGAGCAGAGAAGGCATTTGGAAGGAATTGCTTTTCTATAGGTCATTGGATCATCTGATTATTGTTCTTTGTTTCATTGATCAGTATGGACTCTATCTTTGCAGATATGAACAATTACTAAATTCAATGAAAATAAGATTAAAAACCCCACCAAGAACTAGAAAGATGATAATAGAAGATCTCATTTTGCTGTTCCTGGGAAGTTTCCCACTAACTGGCTTGTTGGCTCCTTCACTCACACCCCTCCCCAAGTCTCCTGTGTGCTCTTTCTTCCCAGAAGAGCTGAGTCTATGATATTTCAATTCCCGAAAATGATTTGTTACACCAGCATGGTATTTACCACCAATGCTTGATATATATTTTTTAATTAATTTATTTGACAGAGAGATAGAGAGCACAAGCAGGCAGAGTGGCAGGCAGAGGGAAAGGGAGAAGGCGGCTCTCTGCTGAGCAGGGAGCCCGATGTGGGGCTCGATCCCAGGACCCTGGGATCATGACCTGAGCGGAAGGCATCTGTGGGCTTAACCCACAGAGCCACCTAGGCACCCCAACCAATGCTTGATATTTAAGACACTCATTTTCCCAATCCCCTCATCAGAGTGGACAGTGCTGACAACCTCTCTAGAGGGTCCATGTCACCATACACTGAACTGAATTCACCAAAATGATCCTGATTCTTAAGTCAAAATGAATGTTAGAAATCCATTATGCAGATACAAGTGCCAGTTGGTTGAGAGTGTCATTACATGAACAGACTAGAATTCACAGAATTTCACTGCTGAAGGGAGTTCAAGAGTTCTCCTTCTGTCAACTCTAAATCTTTTGCTAATGTCTATATTGAAACCACCATTTCAACCAGTTAGGGGTGTGTGTGTGTGCATGTGTGTGTGTATGCACGCACGTGTGTGTGTGTGTGTGCGTGTGTGTTGTATGGAATATCCCAAGGAAAAAAAGTTCAACCTCTTCATATATATGATGATGGATTTGGAGATTCTTGAATCTTCCAATGGCTAGTATATGAATGTAGACTTTAACCATCTTCTTTTTCCAGGAGTGAAAGCCCAATTCTATTAAAAA
This sequence comes from Mirounga angustirostris, assembly GCF_029215605.1. Lineage (NCBI taxonomy): Eukaryota > Metazoa > Chordata > Mammalia > Carnivora > Phocidae > Mirounga > Mirounga angustirostris. Next base: position 172,505,408 of record NW_026991710.1, read on the forward strand.
CAGGTACATAATCCACTGTATGGTGAAAAGAGCATTGAGCTAATCAGAAGACATGGGTTAATGATCTGGTTTTTTTTCACTTACCAGGTATGTGACCTGAAGCAAGTCACTATATCTCCCTGGGATTCATGCTAGGATAATATCAATTAGGATATTGGGAATCCTTCTCAATTAGTGAGAAGGATTATATTATAATTATAATAATTATAATATAATTATAACTAATTATAGCACTAGGACTTTTTGGTTCACAATCTGCTTCCAATGGCCACTTCAGGCAACTTACTTGCCTCTGCAAGGAAAGATTTTGGGAAAATTTTTGCTAAATAGATAATTAATACTGGAATAGAAATTTAATATGCTAATAATAGGCTATTAAGCTTAAGTTTAGATTTGCCAGAATTATACTCATTCAAATGAAATACCCAGATTTTTTCTGCATTTGGTTTTTAGTAGAAAGATGAAATATGGCAAGACAATTCAGATCAATGCGCCTTTCCTGAAATAGCCATGGCTTGGAGTCAGTGCACATTAGACTGGAGATAATCTGCCTTCTACTGACTCCTCTCTCATCCTTTCTGTACAATGATCATAAATGTTCAGAATGATGACCTCAAGTTACTGCAAGATGTTCAGATACCAAAAAAGTAAACTAAATAAACTATGCTTAAAATACTTCACCTATTAAGAAAGGAGTCATAATGGGGTGCCTGGGTGGCTCAGTCATTAAGCGTCTGCCTTTGGCTCAGGTCATGATCCCAGGGTCCTGGGATCAAGCCCCGCATCGGGCTCCCCGCTCACTGGGAAGCCTGCTTCTCTCTCTCCCACTCCCCCCTGCTTGTGTTCCCTCTCTCACTGTGTCTCTCTCTATCAAATAAATAAAAAAATCTTAAAAAAAAAAGAAAAAAAGAAAGGAGTCATTGAATATCATAACAAACACATTCAAAGGCATTCTTTTAAGGGAAAAAAGATTATTTGATAAAGCAATAAACCCACAAACATTAATTGTACATGAATTTTTCTAGGTATTTCAAGGCATTTAGAAGTTTGAGATATGGTCTTAGTCTCAAAAAAAATTTTTTTTTCAACAATGTGAGACTAGGAAACAAAGCTAATTAATCGTAACATGTTTATGGTTATTGTGGTGAACTGACACTCATCAATTGGTCCTAAATTACTTCTAGTGTGCTTTTCTGTGCTACAGAGTGTAGAAGGTTAAAAACTACCTTTCCTAGACTCTTTTCAAACTGGAGTGCTGGACGCAAGTTCAATTATTCCAATGAGAGGCATTACATGAGATTTGGAAGGCAGAAGTTAGATAGTAGTCTTCCAATCACTGCCACACCTTTTTTTTTTTTGGCTAGAAGCTGGGTTGTGGAGATGGGTTTTTCTGTAGCTGCCTTGCAGTGTCTAGTCACTAATTTTGTGGGTATGTAAAGAGAGTTGAGGAGTTGGTAGCAGCGCCTGCCAAAAATCTGAATTCCAGCTCTACAAGTAAGTAATGAGCCTTGTAATTCTCCCGGGGTTCTATGTTGTGAACAAGGGCAGCAGATTTTCCTCTGATGGGCCAGTTAGCAGGTCTTGTTAGAGGTGCTCCTGGATGCTTAGCTAAAGCCCATCCTGCTCACCCTTGGAACAATTCTGTGAGCACCAAATCTCTGCTTCTAAACCTTTTTCTACTTAAAATATTTAGAATGATTCCTGTTTCCAACTGACATATATATTTATAGACCAGTGATGCTACAGGAGTTCAGAGAGGAGAATAAACAATGAGGACAAGATTATAAAGTAGGGTTTACAGAAGGGAAGGGGGTTGGGGGGATGGGGTAACTGGGTGATGGGTATTAAGGAGGGCATGTGTTGCGATGAGTACTGGGTGTTATAAACAGCTAATGAATCATTGAACACTACATCAAAAACTAATGATGTACCTGAATATAATTTAAAAAAATAATAAAGTAGGGTTTGATGGACTAGGCTGAATCTTGAAGTCTGGGTTAGTGAACATCTGATAATTCTTTGAAAAGTTCAGGTAAGATTTAAGTGTAGATTCATACTTGCACATCATATATGCAGTAATGACTTCAGTTTTGTGTCAGGCTGCAGATTATAAGACCATGGAAGATCCTGAGAGCCACTGCTCTTGGACACTTGGTTTTACTAATTTCAATTTAAAGAGATTCTTAATTTTCCAGGCTCCAAAGCATGAGATGATCCCCAAAAGAGCAGTTTCTGTTGGTTTAGCCCCAGACCTATACAGTAAATTATGAATGATTAAAAATGTGTTCCAGATAGTTTATGGATAATGCTAAGTCAGCAAAAGCCAGAAAACTATAGACTTAAGGACAAAAATTCTCCTGAGCCTGACCCCTTGTGCCAAAGTACTATAAGGACTGTAGTTTGGTCTTGTGGCTTTAAGGCCACAAATCACAAAAGGTCAAATTAGGAAGCCACGCTGGAGAGATTCTAGAAATTCTGTTCAAATCAACAGAAACCTCAGTCAGGTTGGGAAGCTCCAGTGCGCTACTTCCATCTTTCTGCTTTGGACAGCTGTACAATTTTCTTGCTCCCTGAGATTAACCACTCCAGAGCTACCTTGTTTTTTAATGGCCTTCCTAGTGATAGGAAGCATGTGTCCTTGGCCTCTTCCCATGAGGGATCAACCGACAAGCTTTCCTTCTTTCCAACTCTTCTTCCCAGTGACCAACCACCCCTGGCCTGACTTCTTTTTAGCACGGTTTCTCTCTTGATATAAAGCCACTAAGGATAGTATCTTGGTTACCTGCTTCTGAGAGCGGGTTTATGGTGTAGCTCTGTCTCTAAACCTCAGATCAGTTACACACCAGTGACCACAGAGCACATTAACTTCGCTAAGACTAGGACAGGTCTAAATTATCTGATCTTTCTATTTGCTTGGGATATTTGCAGTGTGGGTGAGCATATTGGAGAGGTTGGGCTTCTTAAAACACAAAGAAACAAGAAACATCTAAGTTTGTGGAACTTAGATTGGCTTGCTCAGCAATACATTTTAGTGCTTGTTTGCTTTGTCTTGTTTTCTGAAGACCTATACGAGGAATCTCCAACTATTGAAGAATAACCCATTGTTTAATCTCTCCAGAAATTTGAGGAACATTCTTTTTGTATCCTCCTTGTTGGAGATCAATCTTCAGTGAATGAAACTTCTGCTATTTCCTAATGATGAGGAGAGTGAGAATCTCAGTAGGAAGAGAAAATGCAAGTTTAAAAAATAGAAGAGAGGGAAAGATGAACATAAAGATGAACATACAGAGTGAGGTTACATAGCTAAATAAAGAAAAGGAAAAGGATTTTGAACTATACAGTCTTTTCTAAAAAAGTCTTTTCTTAAAAAAAACTTATGGTCACAAACTTGTTTTTTAAGAGTTAAGTTGTTGTTTTTTTTTTTTAAAGATTTTATTTATTTATTTGAGAGAGAGAATGAGATAGAGAGCGAGCATGAGAGGGGGGAGGGTCAGAAGGAGAAGCAGACTCCCTGCCGAGCAGGGAGCCCGATGCGGGACTCAATCCTGGGACTCCAGGATCATGACCTGAGCCGAAGGCAGTCGCTTAACCAACTGAGCCACCCAGGCGCCCAAGAGTTAAGTTGTTTTAAGGAATTTTCCTACAATATTTGCTCCAATAAACTTACTGCAAATGACAAACAGTATGTGTTTGTTGCTTAGTCATTTACAAGTCTTTCCCTATTACTTCAAAGATTTTTATGTTAGAAGAAATTTAGATTTCTAAAACTAATTAGATTTGGCAGAGAGAAGGCTTATCATATTGGAAATATTAAAGGTAATGCTGATTTTTGTGTGGGGTGTGGGGATTTGTTGAGGTGAAATGTAAGTACCAGGAAATCCCAGAGATCACCACTTGCAGGGCAGAAACATTTCATGTTTGTTAAATTAAGGAATGGTGTTTGACATTGAGTTTTTCCTCCTTAACTCACAAGCTGCTGAGTTAACTCAAATCTGTACTAATTGGGGGTTTTGTTTGGCTCAAAATTATAGGCTCTTAAAAGGCACAAATGTCTATATATTACACGCCATTCCTAATTATAAAATACAAATGACAGTACTGAATTGGCTCAATTTCCCAATCCAGATATCACATGTGGTATTAAGTTCAATAAAGACAAAATGTACTGAAGGTACTGGAAATATAAAGCTCTCATTCGTCAAATATGCTTCATACATTTCATCTTTGAGTTTCATATCATAGGTTTGCATGATATGAAATGAAGCCAATTTCATATTTATTCCATGTGACTAGAATGTGACCCTTCTGAACCTTGAAGACTTCTGGGATTTTGTGACATTGAAAATTGTAGCATTGGCAGAAACATTTTATTCTTTTAATACAACTCCTTTCTAGAGAGGTTATTAAACTCAATGAGCATGCCTCTGTTAGAACTATGGATTAGGAACTCAGAAGCAGTCCTCTCCTCTTTGGAAAAATGCATGAAAGGGGACTTTTATCTTCCTTCTAAAGGAGGGTTCACTCACCTACACACATCACCAGATATCATAACCCTACTTAACTGGTATCAGCAATTCTCTACTATTGTGTTGTTGTAATGGACTATGATAACATGAGGAAAGAATATCAGAATCAACAGGAGGGCAATTTATTTTCAGGATTCCATGTCCTGATTTGTTCTGTGTTATATGGGCTACAGTAAAGATGGGAAAGGATTTCACTAACTGACAGTGATTCACTTGTGTATCTACACCTCATCCTTCTCCAGAAAAAAATATTAAATTGCTGTCAGGAATACAAAAAACATTGAGTCCAGTCTCCTCACTTAACACACATGAGGAAACCTAGACTTAAGAATGCTCAAATGACTAGTCCAAGGTTGCTCAGCCACCTAGTAACAAAGGCAAAACCAGATTCCACACAACGTCTGTCCTATATTACCTGCATTTCTAACTACCTTATGTTATTTCTTTCAGTTCCCAAATTTTCTATATATTAAGTTTACTCCTTCTAAAGATTTGTATGCATTAATGGATACTACATGTCATGAACTAATAGATTCAACTCAAGCTTTGTGTTTGACATAGTCTCAGTGTTCTCAGGAACCTCATTCAGTTCAATAGTTTGTTTGCCCATATCATCTTTGATTATTAGACATCTGTCCTCCACTTAAATTATTACAATGTCAGAGAATGCTTGAATTTCTGAGATAGGCCACTCCATTATTGAGCAGCACTACTTCTGTGGAGAATTCTGTATTATTCTGAGCAAATATGCCAACCTATAATTTGCATCAGTTGGCCAAGTTCTGTTTCCCAATAGATAGAAAATGGCGCACTTCCCTACCCCAGTACAATAGAAGAGCTGACCTTCTCCCTGGAGTCTCAGAACTTGAATCTTTGAAATTTAATAAGGCATTTCTATCCCAGAGAGGATTCCAAAAGGAATCTCAAACCTAAGACATCTCTTCTGTTCCTGTGAGATTGACAGTTGCCATGGGAATGGGGAGGGGTGTGCTGTCCTCAGGCACTCCATGATTTCATCCCAGTACATCTCCTGCTGGGATACAAGTGCCTGCTAAGATTTTTATAGAGGTCAATCAGCTGGGCCCAGCAGAGGAAGTGCTAGGTCCCTCTGCACCAGAGCAAGGGAACATGATTTATTTAGTGCTTATTGAGTGGCTCTAACATCCCCGCCTTGCCTCCCTCACAGAAAAACACAGAAATACTGATTTTATTATAACTCCAGTCTCCTGATTTCAGTCAGAATTCTTCAGTGGATCTCAATAGTTTATAATTAAAAGAAGAGAGTAGTCCAATAAACCTTTAGCTGATCAAGTACCCATAGGTCCACGTGGATGCATCTAAAGTGCAGGTCAGACTCCAAATGTTACGCTTTTGATTTTTCTGTTCTGTAAACATGAGAAAGCTGCTCAAACTGGCTTCAACAGGATCTTCAGTGTGACTCACCCAGTGTTGGGAATTTCAGCTGAGAACACAGTTAGGGCAGTAAGCTATTTTGTAAACTAATGAGAAACCTGACTCTGTCTTTGGAGGGAGACACCACCCAGAAGAGAACTCGGCCATATTGTATATAAAGGGGAGACTGACAACCTGAAACAGGCAGCCAGGAGCCACCTAATGTGAAATCCAAGGCTGGATTTTGTATTGATCTTGGAGTGGAGCAGGGAAGAACATTCCTTATAGTGAAAGCTCCATCTCCAGAGACTCTGAACCACTCTAGGGAAGGCTCAGACCCATCCATCAACATTATTTTGTCAGGAAATAGGAAAATTGAACCTATGTTAAGTCCTTAAATAGGTTTAGCAATATCTTTGCCAGTTTATAGGCAGAACACTAGCTTGCATCATCAAAGTCAATGTCTTGCCTAGGGTTGCTTGATTATATGGATGTGGTCAAGAGATAGACCATTTCTAAGACACTTCCCAAATACATTCTTACGTAAAAAAGCATCATCTTCCAGAGTGGCAGTATTTGGCAGCTCAAGTAATTCCCTGGAAATTTCAGAGTGTCCAGTAAAAAGTCATTTTTCTTAAATAATAGGGAGATTTGTCATTGTAGGCCAGAAATTACCTGAAAACCAATATGTTGCTAGCCAGTCCCTCACCGTTAGGCTATTGCAAGATGTCCGTGATGTGTATGTCATATTATGAGGAAGGCATTTAGAATTTGTTAGGAATTGTTTAAAATACAAAGATATTTGATACAATGAAAAAATATTTTAAAAAATACAATGAATTCTCATGATCCGTTATCCAACATAATAAAAAATGATGCATAAATTTGAAGCTTTCTATATTACCTCCAATCTCATCTCCCCAGGCCCCTGAAAGTAATCTGTCCTAAATTACATGCTTTTTATCCTCAAGTATTTCTTTGAGAAAATTAGTGTATACTATTGACTTGAATGTTTATAAACTTTATATAAAAGGTATTTTGCACATCTTTTTACACTCAACATTGTATTTAAAGTTTGATGCACATTGATAAATATAGCTTCAGTCCATTCATTTTCATTTCTTTTTTTCATATGTTTTGTTTTTTTATTTTATTATGTTATGCTAATCACCATACATTACATCATTAGTTTTTGATGTAGTGTTCCATGATTCATTGTTTGCGTAAAACACCCAGTGCTCCATTCAATACGTGTCATTTTCATTTCTGATTAGTATTTCATTTATTTTTCCATTCTCCTATCAACAGATTATGTAGGTGATTTCTATTTTGTTTAAGGAATGTATACTTTCAACTTGATAAGATATTGTCAAATTGTTCTTGAAAGTGGTTCTAATAATAAATACTCAGATGGGAAATGCATTAGAGTTCCTATTGTTTCACATCCTTACTAATATTTGCTATTTGTCAACCTATTAAAAATTTTGTCTCTCTAATGTTATCTTACCATGGTTCTAATACCTGTTTCTCTGATTTCTAGTGAGGTTAAGCATATTATTGGTACATGGTATACTATTTATAATAAGTTTGCTTTCCTTATTTCATTCTCCATTTCTTACATTAAATATTGCCCTCTTTCTGTTTCTCTTTTTCTCTTTCACATACACGCACATCCACAACCACACACACACACACACATGCACATGCATGCACATACACACACCAATACTTTCTACTGGTATGTATGTTCTGCAAGGCAGAAACATAGATGTATTCTCAATTTTTAACATAAGGTATGACCCAAATAAGGTGTTTAATAAACATTTTCTGAATTAATGAATTTTTGTTGTTTTTCAACTTCAAATTCAGTGCAGGTCTTGATGACAGACATTAACAACTAACTAGTCTCTCTGACTATAGTGACTTTCTGCTGCTTATTCATCCTGTACACCAGGATGTTCCTGAAATACAACATTCATTTTGTCACTTCCATCTTTAAAAACCTTCCATGGCTCCCCGTTGCTAAGCAGAACAGGGTCAAACTCCCGTGTAGAGAGTTAAGGCCCTTCCTCAAATGGAGCCCCTTTGTCAACTCCATTTTATTTCTCATTATGACTCCAATCTGAGCCCTCTGCCCTAAGAAAGTTGGTCCCCTGCTTCTTCCCATGAGACTGCTTAGTGACTATAAAGCTTATTCTTAGAACCTCCAGAATTTTGTGCATATGGAAAATTCTGTACATTTTTTACTAGCTTGTAAGAACTTTGAAGGGCAGAGTCTCTATCTTCCATTCCTGGGACACAGTAGGAATAACTGTTGGTTTTTAGGTGAATGGATTATGTTTTTTGTTTCCTGAGGTGAACTGAACACACAGCATACACCAAGAACTCAGCTCTAATACAAAACAGATGAAATGAATGTCAAAACCTATCTGGGGATTAACATCACAATTTTCATGATGGAAACACACTGTAAGTAGGTTCCAGGCACTGCGTTGGTTAATATTTCTTTGTATACAAAAAACAATTTTGTCAGTTCTCTGTCCTGAAGGGACTTAGAATATAAAAGGGAAAACAATTATTAAATATTATAATATCTACCTCTACCTCTGCCTCCACTTATAGATCTACATTTTGTGTTCTATAAGCACAGTTGTGGAAAAACTTACCCTGCTTGGGTTACTCAGACACTAGCCAATGACCAGAAAACAAGATCTTCAAAATAGCACCTGGAAGTCATTCTTCTACCTTACAAGGGTCACCTATTTTATTTCAGAAAATGATAAGCTCCCTGAGAAATAAGGCTCAGAAAGGCCTAATGGCAAATAGCTGAGAACATTCCTTCCCTTCTTTCTTATATTGAATTACTAAGACCCAAGAATGTTGTGAGGCAGTAAAGGTCACTGACATCAGAAGATTCATAAAGGTCTGAAGTCAGTGCGGGAACTGGAGTCCAATCTATTTTTTCCTTTCCCTTTATTTTCTATTGGCACGTACCCAACATATCCTTCTTACACTTAAAAGCAGATGCTCTATACTGAGGGGAAGAATAATGAAGTCAGCAGAAAACTGAGCTTCTCATTTTGTTCTACCCACTAACACAGAGGAGAAATGAAGAAATTGAACTACAAACTCTTCCAAGTATATCTAGATTTAATATCCTATGCCTCAATGAATCTAAAGTCAGAAGTGTCTTTGGTGCACATTATTTTTTTTAAAGATTTTATTTATTTGAGAGAGAGAGAGCGAGCAAGCACAGCTGGGGGGAGGGGCAGAAGGAGAGGGAGAAGCAGACTCCCCAGTGAGCAGAGAGCTGGACGTGGGGCTTGATCCCAGGACCCTGGGATCATGACCTGAGTTGAGGGCAGAAGCTTAACTGACTGAGCCACCCCGGTGCCCCTTTGGTGCACATTATATTTATTGACAGACGTATTTATTGACAGAGCCTGTGTCTTTAAGAGTTTCTGCATATTTATTTCAAGTTTTGAAAGCATAAGTATAAGTTATTCTCAAAATTTACATAGTAGCTGAAAGTGCTAAAGAAAAAAAATCACTTTTAGTAACCACCTTGAATACTTGGTAGAATTTCAAAGTTTCTAATAATTTCAAAGTAAAGCACTTGGGCTTTCCTGTAGCTTGTACTTTAAAACCAAGAACTTTCAGCAAATGAGTGTTTGCAAGGTAAAATCCAAGGGGAAAATAAGCATCCCCTTACTGTAAAAATGTCTTTAGCTTATATTCTGTTAGCTTACATTCTGTTCAAAATTCTGAACAGAATTTCAGATAATTTCTGAATTTACTAGCTCTAAGAACTTTGAAGGGCGGAGTCTCTATCTTCCATACCTGGGACACAGTAAGAATAACTGTTGTTTTTAGGTGAATAGATATAATCAACTGATTATAAATGTGGTTAGAATTGAAAAGACAAGAAATAACAGGAGTGTTGGCAAGGATATGGAGTAAAAGGAACCTCCATGCACTGTTGGTGGGCATGTGAACCGGGACTATCACCGTAGAAAACAGTATGGAGTTCCCTCAGAAAGATTAAAAATAGAACTACCGTATGATTCAATAGTTCCACTATTGGGTATTTACTCAAAGACAATAGAAACACTAATTCAAAAAGACATATGCACCCCATGTTTATTGCAATATTATTCACACTAACCAAGATATGGAAACAACCTGTGTCCATCAATAGGTGAAGGGATAAGGAAGACACAGACACACACACGAATATTATGCATCCATAAAAAAGAATGGGCTCTTGCCATCTGTGAAAATATGGATGGACATGGATGGTATTATGCTAAGGGAAATAAGTCAGACTGAGAAAGACAAATACCGTGATTTCACTCATATGTGGAATCTTAAGAAAACGAATAAATAAACAAATAAAAAGCAGAATCAGACCTATAGATATAGAGAACAAACTGATCGTTGCCAGAGGGAAGGGGGATGGAGGATAAGCAAAATGGGTGAAGGGGAGTGGTAGACACAGGCTTCCAGTCATGGAATGAATAAATCAAGGGAATAAAAGGCACAGAGTAGAGAATCTAGTCAATGGTATTGTAATAGCATTGTATTGGTGACAGATGGTAGCTACACTTGGGGCGAGCATAGCGTAATGTACAGAGAAGTTGAATCACTATGTCGTACATCTGAAACTAATGTAACATTGTGTGTCAACCATACTAAAAAAATTTTTTTTTAAATTCAAACGATTCCTCTAAACAATTCCATTTATTTAATTTCATTTCTATTTTTAAATTCTCTTTTGCATATTTAGAGGGCACTTGCATTCTTGCGAATTACATATTTCAATTAATATTGTTACTATATAAGGTATGCCCACTTCTACTGAATAAGAATAATGAAATACATGGTAAAAACTGCTGACTGTCCTTGACAAATGCTGTATGGAAGGGGAAATCTTAATTGTCAGGTGTTATTGAAAATATTAAGTAATCTTAAATGGCCTGAGACTCTGAGATAATGAAATAGAGAAGTAATTAATTTTTATTTATAATGGGTATAAGAAGAAAGACCAGTTGTATTCTGGAAAGCACAAGTGTAGATAAGGTATAAAGCATGGGTGAAGATCATTAAGTGGTTTAAACACACAAAGGTTTACTCTTCTAAATAAAAGAGGGCAGGTATGAAGTCCTCAAGAAATTATCTGAAACCAAAGTACCTCTTGTGTCTGCTCTGCCACTGTAGGCTTCAGCTATCAAGTTTACACCCCAGACCTCCCAAAGGAAGAAAGAGGGAAGGGGAAAAAAGGCCCATGTCTACACTGTGTTGACTCCCCTTAAAGAGACTTCTCAGCTGTCCTACACAATAATTCTGCCTTCACCTCATTGACCAGAACTCCCAGTGTCATAGTTGCTGCAAAGGAGGCTGTGATATGCAGTGCTTGAGCTGGGCATGGTAGGTTCTGGAATAAAACTGGGGTTCTGTTATTAAAGAAGAGGGGGACACTTGATACTGTGTAGGTGACTAACAGTCTCTGTTTTAATAACCAAAAGGGGAAGTAAGCGAATGGAGCATTAGGGAGGAAGAAGCAGTGCATGGAATTGGACAATAACTCTTCATACATCAAAAGTTTATGTGGTATAAAGACTGTGACTGGTGGGTCATTGAGACTCATAGAGTTATCTATAGTACTATGCTGAGTAGCTGAATGATAAGGAAAAAGTCATCATTCCCTCTCTTGGTCTCAATTTCGTTACCTAAAAAAGTGAAAGAATTTATTATATCAGTAGTTTTCAGACTTTTTTTCAGCAGCAGAATTTTTTTCTCACATAATTTTATGCAAATTCCCAGATAAGACTGATGAAAAGGAAAACTTAGCAGTTGAAATGGTAGTCATGAGCTGGTAGCTCCATACCATGGTCTTTCCTTTGTTCTCCAATATGACCTCTGAGATACCCAAGAGCTCAAGGTACGACAGTGGGAAATCCACTGGTCTTGTTTTTGACCTGAACATTTCAGGGTTTGATGACTCAGACCAAAACAGCGGTTCTGTAAGCCTATTGTCCATAAGCCTTTGTCTCTCCCTTCTAATACCTACTAACAAAGAATCTGGAGAGAAAATTTCTATTTTATTTCTTATTTGGGAAGAAAATAAGATTCTCATTTTTTATTTCTATTTGAAGAGAAAATAAAATAAATAAAATTCTTATTTTTAAAAAATTCTATTTGGGGAGAAAACGTGGGGAGCGTTTTAATATCTGACCCCTTTTTGCATAAAACTTAAAATCTGGCCCCGTTCACAGGGGTTCTTTGGAATTCTTTACAAGTAGAGATGTACACATTGTATATACCTTGATATTTACTAGACTAGATCAGTAGCTAAATTAGATGTGTGTGTTGTTAGGGTTTCCCTCCATGAAGTGTTAATTTCTAAAGACCACAAAACCATATTCCAGATAATTTATGTCCAATAACACCTGATTTTCTATACATTTCTTAGTTAATGCCTGGATTTCATCCAAAGGTGAATATTGAAAGGAGAAGTTTGACTGTATTCCACGTAGTCAATTTAATATAGTCATGGAGAGGGGGAAGATGTTTTCCTACAGGAATTTTAGCGAAAGTGTTGGAGTTTAAATTTCATGTGTGGCTTTTCCTTTATGAGGATTAGCTGCTGTGCAAGTCTGAAAAAAATGCTAGGGAGAAGTAAAATTATAGATAGAGATAGTGTAAAACCAAGGGTGGCTTTTGAGTCACACTTAATAGGAATATAGAACTCTTTACACTTTCCAAGTTTTCTCCATTCTACTGGGACTCTTAAACTGAAATAATAATCTCTTTTCCCCTTTAAATAATTCTTGTCCTACTTTTAAGACTACTAGGGGAATAAAATAAAACACATGCAAAACTGAACATCAGCATTACTAAAACATATGTAACAGCATGTAGAAACTCCACAGATCTTATAAAAATCCATTTAAGACCACAGAGAAAATCACCTAAAGTACAGACCAAAATGTATTTGAATGGAGAGCATGGGTTTGGAGGGCAAGAAACTCAGAATTTACTTTTAGCTTTCTCATTGCCCAAATCTCTGTCTTCTGTGTAATCATTCTTATCTACCTGAATCTTAGTTTCACCTTTCATATAGTTGAATGGCAGTTTGCTCTTGTCTTCCAGAAATATTGGGAATGCTATGGTCATTTTCCTAATATTCTTAGGTCAAATGAAAGAAGGTGGCTAAATAATTCCAGACATTACTGCTGTTGCAAATGCTGATGAAATACAAGACAGTATGGCTCTCATAGCCTCATGAACCTGGCATTAGACTTAAGGTCATTTGCAAAACATACAAGTTTACGATTACCTGCTATTCTCTCTGGATCCACAGTTCTATGGCCAGATTCCCTTTGGTAGATCTAGATCATTTATTCTTTCCTTTACCCTTGACTACCAAACATTATCTCCTTTATATTTAACCAGAAGTTTAAAACCAAGAACTTCTACATGTGATGGATTTCCTTCTATTCTAAAATCTAATGGATTCCCCTTGTGAGAGCTCAATGTGGTAGGAAATGAGGTGCTACAAATCAGTGGGCTTTAAGATTTCTCTCTTCAATGCTTAGGTCACTGGGGCCCTTTCTTTCTCAATTCTAATAGTTCCAAACAGCCAAAGAGTCCCTAGTCCTTGACCTTGAAATTTGGGCTTGGATCCACAATCTTTAGAACTGGGAGTCAGCCCAAGTATAGCTCTTGTCTGGCTGCAGCCCAAAAGTTTGGTAAAACTCCTAGAAACAAAATATCCATAAACAAACAAAATTAACTAATACATTACTTTCATGCCATTTGAATTTAAATCAGAGCAATTACTTTTAAAAAGTCACATAAAGTATTAAAGAATTTCCCAATTTGCAAAAAGGTATTCTTTAGCAACGTAATGGTTTTAGGGACACAGTGGGTTAGGTCTTAGGGAAAGTTTTGCATGACCTGCCATTAAACTTGATTCTGTAAACCACTCTTGGCAACTCCACTGTGTAAGGTTGTGGTCAGCCACAACTTCATGGGCATGTGACCTCTGCAGTCTCCCAGAACCCTATGTTTAGAAGGGCTCCATGCTTGGTTGAATGCTTTGGTGTAGTCTTCTTGAAATTCTTTGGACTGGGTTTTGTAAGTAAAGTTTGATGTGACAATGAAGCATGAACATGAAAAGAAGAGATATATACCCCTGTTGTTTGTCTCCCTGTTTGTATGTAGTGTTTGCCATGAGCACACAATTCTAGGGGACCCACAATCCATGGGAATTCACTAATACTCAAAATGAGTGCAAGGTAAGCTTCTTATGTCTATGACTGAGTAAATAAGGGTACTGACAGCCCTAAGAAGCAACACTATTAGAATCAAACTTGCTTTGAATTCAGAAGGCTAAAATGGCAAAAATTAGTGTTACCCTCAAAGACTTAAGGAATGCAGAGGTAGTAGTCCTCATCACATCCCCACTGAATTCACCAATCTGATCCTTGTGAAAACAGGACAGATCATGGCAGATTATGATAGACTACATAAATTTAACCAACTGGTAGGCTCAATCACAGCCAATGTGTTGGAAGTGGGATTTTCACTAGAACAGATCTCTGAAATTTGGCATACAGCTATTGAATAGTATATGCATTCTTTCAATGCCCATCAAAAAGCTCTTTTTATTCACCTAGAATAAACTGCAAAACATATATATGTAGTCTTGTTTTAGGGTTTTGCTAACTTTCCTCTCTCTGTCATAATAGAATCATAGGGACCTTGATAATCTTGACATTCTGCAGAATATCACACTGATCTCTTACAATGATGACATAATGCAAATTAAATCTGGTGAATAAGAAGTAAAAAGTATTCTAGATAAGATCTGGAATGATACAAGTGTGACTGAGAGTGGGAGATACTCTGTACATATTCAGGGACCTTCTAAAATTTTTTGTAACCAATAGCCTACAGCATTTTGGGATATGCCCTCCAAGGTAAAAAACAAATTATTTCACCTTATACTTCTGACTAAAAGAAAGAGACACAATACTTGTCAAACCTCTCCATACTTTAGGGGGAGCATATACCACACTGGGAAATATTGATCAACACATTTGTTGAGCAACTTGAAAATCTGCCAATTTTGAGTGGTAACCTCACCTGGTCAGAGGGAGGCCTCTGCATCATGTTCTGGTCTGAAGCACCTGGTCCTGCTACTTGGATCATATAACCTGGCCTATCCAAAATTGCTGTAAGTCCCCATAGTAGACCAGGATGGATTGTAGAATATATCCCAAGCACCAAAATTTGAGTTGCAATGCAGATTCCTAAGGTTCTGGAGTGCGATCATGCCATTTGAAGAAGAGAATTATTCACTGTTTAAAAAACAGCTCCTCAGAGATTCGAATAAGCAAGATGGTGGAATAGGAACCTTTGTTCTACCACAGAGATACATATACAGTGCAACAAACCTTTATGAAAAATAAAGAAACCGGGGCATCTGGGTGGCTCAGTTGGTTAAGCGACTGCCTTCGGCTCAGGTCATGATCCTGGAGTCCCTGGATCAAGTACCGCATCAGGCTCCCTGCTCGGCGAGGAGCCTGCTTCTCCCTCTAACCCTCCCCGCTCTCATGTACTCTCCCTCTCTCATTCTCGCTCTCTCAAATAAATAAATAAATAAATCTTTAAAAAAAATAAAGAAAGAAACCAATTAAAAAGTAATAGTAACAAAAATAATCACAAAACCAAGAATAGCTACACTGAAACAGATGAGAAAAGCCATTCAATTTTATCCAAAATAGCTCTAACCCAAGCCAGCACAGCATGGTACAATGAGGAGAAAATGCCCAACCTGTGGTTTTCCCTTGGGAGGAGAGACAAGACTGGACTGTAGGTCTGAAGTTCTGGCTATTCAGGGCTGCCTGAGGGACTGCTTTCTGTCTCATCTAACTCAGAACACCAGTGGAGAACTGGCCTAGTTTGGAAGCCTGGGCATCACTGAGGACCGAGGAAAGCTTGGCAGTTTCCTGCAGCACCAGAAGACTGCAGTGCCACAGACAACTTTAAGATAGGTCATTTGACTTTCTCTGACTGACTTCTTTCACTTAGCATAATACACTCTAGTTCCATTCATGTTGTTGCAAATGGCAAGATTGCATTCTTCTTGAATAATATATATATATATACACAACATCTTCTTTCTTCATTCATCTGTTGATGGACATCTGGGCTCTTTCCATATCTTGACTATTGCAACATTGCTGCTATAAACATTGGGTGCAAGTGAACCTTCAAATCACAATTTTTGTGTCTTTTGGATAAGTACCTAGTAGTGCAATTGCTGAGTTATTGTTTTATTTTTAACTTTTTGAGGAATCTCCATCCTGTTTTCCAGACTGGCTGCACCAGTTTGCATTCTCACCACTCACCCTTGTGTGGAATTTAAGAAACAAAACAGGTGAGCATAGAAGAAGGGAAGGAAAAATGAAATAAGACAAAAACAGAGAGGGAGGCAAACTATAAGAGACTCAACTATAGAGAAAAAACAGGGTTGCTGGAGCGGGGGTGGGGGGATGGGCTAATGGGATGCAGGGCACTAAGGTGAGCACTTAATGTAATGAGCACTGGGTGTTATACACAGCTCATGAATCACTAAATTCTACCCCTGAAACTAATAATATACTGTATGTTAACCAACTTACTAACTTGAATTTAAATAAAATCAAATAAATAAATAAATAAATAAATAAATAAATAAATAAATACCTCAAAAAAAAAAAGGTAGGTCATTTGAAATTATGGAGTCAGAGGAACAAACAGAAAAAAGAATGAAAAGTGAAGAAAACCTAGGGGATTTCAAATGAACCAATGTATGCATTATAGAAATCTGTAAAAGAGGCTCGAGGAAAAAGAATAATTTCTTATTTGAAGAAATAATGGCTGCAGACCTCTCAATCTTAGGAAGGAAATGCACATCCAAATTCAAGAAGCTCAAAAAACTTGAACTAGGATAAACCTCAAGAGACACACACAAAGACATATTATAATCAAACTGTTAAAAGTCAAAGGCAGAGAGAATTTAGAAAGCAGTGAGAGAAAAATGACTCATCACATAAAGCTCCCACAAGATTATCAATAAATTTCTTAGCAGAAATATTATAGGCAAGAAGGGAAGTAGATAACACATTTAAAGTGCTGAAAACAAAACAAACTACCAACCAAGAATACTATATACAGTAAACTGTCCCTCAAAAATGAAGAAATAAAAACCTTCCAGATAAAAGCTGAGGGAGTTCATACCACTAGATCTGCCTTGTAAGATGCTAAACAAAGTTCTTTAGGTTGAAATGAAAGGATGCTAAACAAGAACACAAAAGCATGCAAAAATATAAAGCTCTTTGGTAAAAATAAATATATAGACAAATACAGAATCCTGAAATACTATAATGGTGGTACATAAATCATTTTTAATTCTGGTATAAACTTTAAAAGATAAAAGCTTAAGAATGACTATAACTATAAAAATTTGTTAGGGTGCCTGGGTGGCTCAGTTGGTTAAGTGACTGCCTTCAGCTCAGGTCATGATCCTGGAGTTCCTGGATCGAGTCCCGCATCGGGCTCCCTGCTCAGCAGGGAGTCTGCTTCTCCCTCTGACCCTCCTCCCTCTCCTGTGCTCTCTCTCTCTCTCAAATAAATAAATAAAATCTTAAAAAAAAATTTGTTAATGAATACAAAATGTAAAAGATGTAATTTGTGACATCAATAACTTAAGGTAGGGGGAGTTTAAAGGAGTAACATTTTGTATATGTTTTCAATTAAGTCATTTTTAGTTTAAAAGAGATTATTATAGGGGTGCCTAGGTGGCTCAGTCAGTTAAACATCTGACTCTTGATCTCAGCTCAGGTCTTGATTTCGGGATCATGAGTTTAAGCCTTGCATTGACCTCCACTCTGGGCATGGAGCCTACTTAAAAAAATAAAATAGATTATTATAAGATGTTTTGTATAATCCTCATGGTAACCACAAAGGAAATACCTATAGAAGATACACAAAAGAAAATGAGAAAGGAACCAAAGCATGTAACCTAAAAAAAATCAACAAAATATGAAGGCAGCAGGAAAGGAAAAGAGGAATAAAATAACTAAAAGACATACAGAAAGCAATGAACAAAATGGTAATAATAAGTCCCTCCCTATTAATCATTAATTGCTTTAAATGTAAGTGGGTTAAACTCCCCAATCAAAAGATAGAGTGACTGAATAGATTTTATTTTATTTTTATTTTTAAAGATTTTATTTATTCATCTGAGACACAGAGATACAGAGAGAGAGAGAGCATGAGCAGGGGGAGAGGCAGAGGGAGGGGGGAAACAGGCTCCCCGCTGAGCCAGGAGCCCGATATGGGACTATCCCAGGACCCTGGGATCATGACCCGAGCCGAAGGCAGATTTTTAACCATCTAAGCCACCCAGGGGTCCAAGACTGAATAGCTTTTAAAAGAACAAGACCCAACTAAATACTATCTGCAAGGGACACATTTTAGATCTAATGACATACATAGGCTGAAAGCGAAAGGATAGGAAAGATAACCAAAAGAGAGCAGAGGTGGCCATATTTATGTCAGAAAACATAGACTTTAAGTCAAAAACTTTATAAAAGCCAAAGAAGGATAAAATGGTAAAAGGGTCAATTTACTAGGAATCTCTAACAATTATAAATACATACGCATCTAATAGAGAGCATCTAATAAAGAGTACCCAAACATATGAAGCAAACATTGTCAGAACTGAAGGGAGAAATGGAGAGTAACTCCAATAATGGTGGGAGGTTTCAATACCCCATTTTCAGTAATGGACAGAATGACTAGACAGATCAATAAGGAAAGAGAGGATGTGACTAACACTATAGACGGATTAGATGTAACAGATATAAACAGAACACTCACCATTAGCAGAATACATATTCTTCTCATGTGCATATGGAACATTCTCTAGGATAGGTCACAGGTTAGGCTACAAAACATATCTTAACAAATTTAAGAAAAGTGAGATCATACGAAGTATCTTTTCTGATCACAATGAAATGTAACTAGAAATCAATAGCAAAAGGAAAACTGGAAAATTCAAGTACATGTGGAAATTAAACAACACACTCTTGAAAAACCAAGACTGAATCATTATGAAATAAAAAATATGAACAGAACTATAACAGTTAAGAATATTGAACCGATATTCAGAAACTTCCCAACAAACAAGAGCTGACAGGACCAGATGGCTTCACTGGAGAATTCCACCAAAAATTTAAATTAATACGAATCCTTCTCAAACTCTTACAAAAAAATAAAGAGGAGGAAACATTTCCAAATTCACTTTAAGAGGCCAACATTATCCTAATACCACAATTAAAACACTATAAGAAAAAGATACAGACCAACATACTTGATGAATACTGATGCAAAAATCCACAACAAAATATTAGCAAACTGAATTCAACAGCACATTAAAAGGATTATGCACCATGACTCAGTGGGATTTATTCCTGAAATGCAAGGATGGTTCAGTATGGAAAAATCAATCAATATAATACACCACATTAACAGAATGAAGGGGAAAAATCACATGATCGTTTCAATTAGACAAAATTAAACACTCTATAATGATAAAAACACTCAACAAACTAGGAAGAAGGAAATTACTTTAACATAATGAAGGCTACATGTGTAAAACCCACATGCAAAAAGCCATTATGTGGTCTATGTCCATTATAGATAGAATCTATGGGATCAAGAACAAAAGAATTGAAGTAGGAATGACTATTCTTACAATTATGTTCAGTGACCAATTTTGAAATTTATGCTTTCTGTCTCTACACCAGGCTCTGTGGGATTATATGTTCTATTCCTGGAATGGAAGGCTTATACCAGGGGACAGTGTGTGAGTTTCACTAACCCCAAAGTTACTGCTACCACTTAGTCATTTGGGGCTATTCATGCCAGTAGACCATAAGGTGAGGAAGAAATCCTACTTGGAGTATTTGACCACCATGAAGAGATACTGTGGCTACTGTACAATGATGTCAAGGAAAAGTATGTCTGGCATTCAGGATATTCACTGGGGGAGCCTGCTGGTACTCAGTGCCCAGTGATAACCATGAATGGGTAGTTGCAGCAAGTGAGTCTGACAAAAATCCAAAAAATGGGAGATTAGAAATTTCAGAAATGAGAGTCTGGGTCATCTTGCCGGCAACTGAAAGCAGCTGAAATGAATGTAGAAAGCATGGTAGAGGAAAATGATGACTATTACTAATGAAGTAGGGACTAGTTAAAGCAATGGGGACTGTAGATAGCTCCACTTATCATCTTGTTATGTCTTTTTTTCCTTAATAAATTTTGTGTGGCCACAACTTTGAAGCATTCCTAACACAACAAAATGAACTCAATACGGGACATGAGTGGACCTATGAAGTACAAAGGATGATTGTAGCCAATGTCTTTGCTGATCAGCCCCTATCCTCTCAGTGCTCACTGTCCCCAGACACACCTGCAGTTTTGTACATGAAGCACAGCTTCTTTTTTTTTGAAAAGTCATTCTGACGGAGAGCTATTTCTGGCCATCAGAACATGTTAAACCCACATAGGATGGGCTGAGAGGAACTGGGACTAAAAGTTCTGCCAGCAGCTCCAACAGATGACAAACAGAGTTAGTAGATACATACCTAGGCTTTCTTGCTTTTGGGTAGAGCCACTTTGAGATATGGTTGTCACTCAGCAGTCATCAGTGGGCCTGAAGACTAATTGCTCACAGTGGCTGATTAGTTATTAATACCTTTCTATCACCTTAATTCTCTTCCTTCTGGAATGGCCTCCCAAATAAACTGGCACTCAAATCCAATTCATGGTCTGGTTCTAAAGGACTACAATTTACAACAAGAGACTTTTAACCCAGGTCCACCTGAAACCAAACCATGAACTCTTAAGCACTATGGTATCCTTCAATGTCGAATAAAATGTGGCCTATGGAATAATTGCCTTAGTATTACCTGGTGACAACTGTTTAAAATAAAGATTCCCATATAGTCAACGGTATTGTAATAGCATTGTATTGTGAGAGGTGGTAGCTACACTTGTGAGCATAGCATAATATATAAAGAAGATGAATCACACTATGTTGTCCACCTGAACCAAATGTAATATTGTGTGTTAACTATATTCAAATAAAAAAATTAAAAAGAAATGAGGTAGAAGGAAAATAAAACAAAATAAAACAAAATAAATAAAATAAAATAAAATGATAAAATAAAATAAAATAAAATAAAATAAAATAAAAATAAGATTCCCAGGGGCGGAGCAAGATGGCGGAGGACTAGGAGACCTGGATTTCATCTCCTCTCAGGAATTCAGCTGGATAGGGATCAAACCATTTGAACACCTACGAACTCAACAGGAGATGGAATAAAAGAAGAGCAACAACTCTCTGAACAGAAAAGCGACCACTTTCTGGAAGGTAGGACGTGTGGAGAAGTGAATCCAAGGCGATATTCGGGAGGATAGATGGCGGGGGAGGGGCCTCCGTCAGCCGCTTCTGGCAAGTGATAGAACCACGGAGCACAAAATCGGAACTTTTAGAAGTCGGCTCCGCTGTGGGACATCGCTCCGGTGCCTAAGCGGGGGGTGGAACCCTCGCAGGACAGTGTGGTCTCAGGACCCTCGGGGTCACAGAAAGACCAGGGGTGCCTGAGTGAGGCAGAGCTCCCAGGTATCAGAGCAGGGAAGCTGGCTGCAGAGGCGGAGCCCAGGCGCGGGCTCTCAGCTCAGGGTTGCCATAAACCATGATCCGCGGCACAGTCGGGCCCCTGCTCCTCCAGCAGGGATCCAACAAGCGGCAGATCCGGGGAGACTCACCTTCCTCCCCTGGGAGGAGCTGCGCAGGAGTGCACTGCAGGGATCTGCTGGGTTTGGAGACTCCACCCAGGGTCGGGTGCCAGAGATAGAAACGCGTGGTCATAGGCCGGGTGAGCACGGAGTGCGCCCGGAGACCGGGGAGACGGGAGTGACTGACTGTTTTTCTCTGGGGGTTCACTGAGGAGCGGGCCCCGAGTTCTCAGCTCCTCTGGGGCGGAGATTGGGAGGCCGCCATTTTCACTCTCGTCCTCCAAAGCTGTACGGAAAGCTTGCAGGGAACAAAAGCTCCCGAGAGCAAACCCAAACAGATTACTTAGCTGGGAGGGGGCAAGGGCGGGGCAATTCCCCCTCCAGCAGAGACATTTGGAAACCACGGCAACAGGCTCCTCCCCAGAAGATCAGCGAGAACAGCCAGCCAAGACCAAGTTTACCGATCAATGAGAACGGCAGAACTCCAGCGCTAGGGGAATACTACACATAGAATTCATGGCTTTTTTACCATGATTCTTTAGTCTTTCAAAGTTATTTTTTTTTAACTGTCTTTTTTTTTTAATTTTTCTTTTTCCCTTTTTCAACCAACATCTTATCAATCCCTTTTTAAAAAAAATTTTTTATTTTTCATTTTTAGAGTCATATTCTATCCCTTCATACTAGTTACCTGTATTTTTGGCATATATATATAAGTTGTTCTCTCTTTAAAATTTTGAGATACAGTTTCTTCTAACAGATCAAAATATACCCTAAATCTCTAGTATATGGTTTTTTTCTACTACCCTGCCTGATCACATTCTCTCCCCTTTTTTTTCTTTTTTCTTTTTTTAAATCCTCTTTTTTCTTTTTTCAAACAACTTATCAATTCCTTTTATAAGATTTTTTATAATTTCCATCTTTAGAGTCATATTCCATCCCTTCATCATATCAACCCTTATTTTTGTACATATATAAGTTTTTCTTTTTTTAAAATTTTGGGAGGCACTTTCTTCTAACAGACCAAAATACACCCAAAATCTAGTCTGTGGCATTGATCTATATACCAGCCTGATCATATTTGATCACATTCTGTTTTTTTGTTGTTGTTGTTTTGTTTTGTTCTGTTTTTGTTTCTTTTTATCTTTATCTTTTTTTCCTTTTTTTTCTTTTTCTTTTTTCTCTCTTTCCCTTTCTTTTTCCACTGCTTCAGGTCTTTTCTGATTTGTTTAGAGTATATTTTCTGGGGACGTTGTTACTCTGCTAGCATTTTGTTCTCTCATTCATCTATTCTCCTCTGCACAAAATGACAAGACAGAAAAAATCACCTCAACAAAAAGAACAAGAGGTAGTACCGACTGCGAGGGACCTACTCAATATGGACATTAGCACGACGTCAGATCTAGAGTTCAGAATCATCACTTTAAAGATACTAGCTGGGCTTGAGAAAAACATGGAAGTTATTAGAGAAACCCTTTCTGGAGAAGTAAAAGAACTAAAATCTAACCAAGTTGAAATCAAAAAGGCTATTAATGAGGTGCAATCAAATATGGGGGCACTAACTGCTAGGATAAATGAGGCAGAAGAGAGAATCAGTGATATAGAAGACCAAATGATGGAAAATAAAGAAGCTGAGAAAAAGAGAGATAAACAACTACTGGATCATGAGGGCAGAATTTGAGAGATAAGCGATACCATAAGACGAAACAACATTAGAATAATTGGGATCCCAGAAGAAGAAGAAAGACAGAGAGGGGCAGAAGGTATATTGGAGCAAATTATAGCAGAGAACTTCCTTAATTTGGGGAAGGAAACAGGCATGAAAATCTAGGAAGCACAGAGAACCCCTCTCAAAATCAATAAAAATAGGTAAACACCCCGACATCTAATAGTAAAACTTACAAGTCTCAGAGACAAAGAGAAAATCCTGAAAGCACCTCGGGAGAAGAGATATGTAACCTACAAGGGTAGAAACATTAGATTGGCAACAGACCTATCCACAGAGACTTGGCAGGCCAGAAAGGACTGGCAAGATATATTCAGAGCACTAAATGAGAAAAATATGCAGCCAAGAATACTATATCCAGCTAGGCTGTCATTGAAAATTGAAGGGGAGATAAAAAAGCTTCCAAGACAAACAAAAACTAAAGGAATTTGCAAACACAAAACCAGCCCTACAGGAAATCTTGAAAGGGGTCCTCTAAGCAAAGAGAGAGCCTAAAAGCAACATAGACCAGAAAGGAACACAGACAATATACAGTAACAGTCACCTTACAGGCAATACAATGGCACTAAATTCCTATCTTTCAATAGTTACCCTGAATGTAAATGGGCTAAATGCCCCAATCAAAAGACACAGGCTATCAGATTGGATTAAAAAACAAGACCCATCGATATGCTGTCTGCAAGAGACTCATTTTAGACCCAAAGACACCCCCATATTGAAAGTGAGGGGGCAGAAAACCATTTACCATGCTAATGGACACCAAAAGAAAGCTAGGGTGGCAATCCTTATATCAGACAAATTAGATTTTAAACCAAAGACTGTAATAAGAGATGAGGAAGGACACTATATCCTACTTAAAGGATCTATCCAACAAGAAGATCTAACAATTGTAAATATCTATGCCCCTAACATGGGAGCAGCCAATTCTATAAGGCAATTAATAACAAAAGCAAAGAAACACATCGAGAATACAATAATAGTGGGGGACTTTAACACCCCCCTCACTGAAATGGACAGATCGTCTAAACAAAAGATCAACAAGGAAATAAAGACTTTAAATGACACACTGGACCAAATGGACTTCACAGACATATTCAGAACATTCCACCCCAAAGCAACGGAATACACATTCTTCTCTAGTGCCCATGGAACATTCTCCAGAATAGATCACATCCTAGGTCATAAATCAGGTCTCAACTGGTACCAAAAGATTGGGATCATTCCCTGCCTATTTTCAGACCACAGTGCTTTGAAACTAGAACTCAATCACAAGAGGAAAGTCAGAAAGAACTCAAATACATGGAGGCTAAAGAGCATCCTACTGAAAAATGAATGGGTCAACCAGGAAATTAAAGAAGAATTTAAAAAATTCATGGAAACCAATGTATATAAAAACACAACTATTCACAATCTTTGGGATGCAGAAAAGGCAGTCCTAAGAGGAAAGTATATAGCAATACAAGCCTTTCTCAAGAAACAAGAAAGTTCTCAAATACACAACCTAACCCTACACCTAAAGGAGCTGGAGAAAGAACAGCAAATAAAACCTAAACCCAGCAGGAGGAGAGAAATAATAAAGATCAGAGCAGAAATCAATGAAATAGAAACCAAAAGAACAGTAGAACAGAAAATGAAACTAGGAGCTGGTTCTTTGAAAGAATTAACAAGATTGATAAACCCCTGGCCAGACTTATCAAAAAGAAAAGAGAAATGACCCAAATCAACAAAATCATGAATGAAAGAGGAGAGATCACAACCAACACAAAAGACATACAATTATAAGAGCATATTATGAGTAACCCTATGCCAGCAAATTAGATAACCTGGAAGAAATGGATGCATTCCTAGAGATGCATCAACTACCAAAACTGAACCAGGATGAAATAGAAAACCTGAACAGACCTATAACCACTAAGGAAATGGAAGCAGTCATCAAAAATCTCCCAACAAACAAAAGCCCAGGGCCAGATGGCTTCCCAGGGGAATTCTACCAAACATTTCAAGAATTAATACCTATTCTTCTGAAACTGTTCCAAAAAATAGAAATGGAAGGAAAACTTCCAAACTCCTTTTATGAGGCCAGCATTACCTTGATCCCAAAACCAGACAAAGACCCCATCAAAAAGGAGAATTACAGACCAATATCCCTGATGAACATGGATGCAAAAATTCTCACCAAAATACTAGCCAATAGGATCCAACAGTACATTAAAAGGATTATTCACCATGACCAAGTGGGATTTATCCCTGGGCTGCAAGGTTGGTTCAACATCTGCAAATCAATCAATGTGATACAATACATTAACAAAAGAAAGAACAAGAATCATATGATCCTCTCAATAGATGCAGAAAAAGCTTTTGACAAAGTACAGCATCCTTTCTTGATCAAAACTCTTCAGAGTATAGGCACAGAGGGTACATACCTCAATATCATAAAAGCCATCTATGAAAAACCTACAGCGAATATCAATCTCAATGGGGAAAAACTGAGAGCTTTCCCCCTAAGGTCAGGAACACGGCAGGGATGTCCACTATCACCACTGCTATTCAACATAGTATTGGAAGTCCTAGCCACAGCAATCAGACAACAAAAAGAAATCAAAGGCATCCAAATCGGCAAAGAAGAAGTCAAACTCTCACTCTTTGCAGATGATATGATACTTTATGTGGAAAACCCAAAAGACTCCACCCCAAAACTGCTAGAACTCATACAGGAATTCAGTCAAGTGGCAGGATATAAAATCAATGCACAGAAGTCAGTGGCATTCCTATATACCAACAACAAGACAGAAGAAAGAGAAATTAAGGAGTCGATCCCATTTACAATTGCACTCAAAACCATAAGATACCTAGGAATCAATCTAACCAAAGAGACAAAGGATCTTTACTCAGAAAACTATAAAATACTCATGAAAGAAATTGAGGAAGACACAAAGAAATGGAAAAACGTTCCATGCTCATGGATTGGAAGAACAAATATTGTGAAGATGTCCATGCTACCTAGAGCAATCTACACATGCAATGCAATCCCCATCAAAATACCATCCACTTTTTTCAAAGAAATGGAACAAATAATCCTAAAATTTGTATGGAACCAGAAAAGACCCCGAATAGCCAGAGGAATGTTGATAAAGAAAAGCAAAGCTGGCGGCATCACAACTCCGGACTTCCAGCTCTATTACAAAGCTGTCATCATCAAGACAGCATGGTACTGGCACAAAAACAGACACATAGATCAATGGAACAGAATAGAGAGCCCAGAAATGGTCCCTCAACTCTATGGTCAACTCATCTTTGACAAAGCAGGAAAGAATGTCCAATGGAAAAAAGACAGTCTCTTCAACAAATGGTGTTGGGAAAATTGACAGCCACTTGCAGAAGAATGAAACTGGACCATTTCCTTACACCACACACAAAAATACACTCCAAATGGTTGAAAGACCTAACTGTGAGACAGGAGTCCATCAAAATCCTCAAGGAGAACACAGGCAGCAACCTCTTTGACCTCAGCCGAAGCAACTTCTTCCTAGAAACATTGCCAAAGGCAAGGGAAGCAAGGGCAAAAATGAACTATTGGGACTTCATCAAGATAAAAAGCTTTTGCACAGCAAAAGAAACAGTCAACAAAACCAAAAGACAACCGACAGAATGGGAGAAGATATTTGCAAATGACATATCAGATAAAGGGCTAGTATCCAAAATCTATAAAGAACTCATCAAACTCCACACCCAAAGAACAAAGAATCCAATCAAGAAATGGGCAGAAGACATGAACAGACATTTTCCCAAAGAAGACATCCAAATGACCAACAGACACATGAAAAAGTGCTCAATATCACTTGGCATCAGGGAAATCCAAATCAAAACCTCAATGAGATACCACCTCACACCAGTCAGAATGGCTAAAATTAACAAGTCAGGAAACAACAGATGTTGGCAGGGATGCGGAGAAAGGGGAACCCTCCTACACTGTTGGTGGGAATGCAAGCTGGTGCAGCCACTCTGGAAAACAGTATGGAGGTTCCTCAAAAAGTTGAAAATAGAGCTACTATACGATCCAGCAATTGCACTACTGGGTATTTACCCCAAAGATACAAAAGTAGGGATCCGAAAGGGTACGTGCACCCTGATGTTTATAGCAGCAATGTCCACAATAGCCAAACTGTGGAAAGAGCCAAGATGTCCATCGACAGATGAACGGATAAAGAAGAAGTGGTATATATATACAATGGAATATTATGCAGCCATCAAAAGGAATGAGATCTTGCCATTTGCAATGACGTGGATGGAACTGGAGGGTATTATGTTGAGTGAAATAAGTCAAACAGAGAAAGACATGTATCATATGACCTCACTGATATGAGGAATTCTTAATTGCAGGAGACAAACTGAGGGTTGCTGGAGTGGGGGGTGGGGTGGGAGGGATGAGGTGACTGGGTGATAGACACTGGGGTGGGTATGTGCTCTGGTAAGTGTTGTGAATTGTGCAAGACTGTTGAATCTCAGATCTGTACCTCTGAAACAAATAATGCAATATATTTTAAGAAAAAAGAAGAAGAAGAAGAAGGAGAAGGAGAAGGAGGAGAAGGAGAAGAAGAAGAAGAAGAAGAAGAAGAAGAAGAAGAAGAAGAAGAAGAAGAAGAAGAAGAAGGAGGAGGAGGAGGAGGAGGAGGAGGAGGAGGAGGAGGAGGAGGAGGAGGAGGAGGAGGAAGAAGAAGAAGAAGAAGAAGAAGAAGAAGAAGAAGAAGAAGAAGGAGAAGAAGAAGAGGAAGAAGGTAGCAGTAGGGGAAGAATGAAGTGGGGGAAATCGGAGGGGTAGACGAACCATGAGAGACGATGGACTCTGAAAAACAAACTGAGGGTTCTAGAGGGGAGGGGGGTGGGAGGATGGGTTAGCCTGGTGATGGGTATTGAGGAGGGCACATTCTGCATGGAGCACTGGGTGTTATGCACAAACAATGAATCATGGAACACTTCATCTAAAACTAATGATGTAATGTATGGGGATAATATAAGAATAAAAAAATTAAAAAGAAAATAATGAAATCTTGCCGTGTGCAACAACATGCATGGACCTCAAGTTGTATCATGCAAAGTAAAATAAGTCAGACAAAGACTAATACTGTATGGTCTCACTTATATGTGGAACGACAAAACCAGCAACAAAAAAACCAGCTCACAGGTATACAGAACAGATCAATGGGTGCCAGAGGTCGGGATGGGTGGGGCGAAATGGGTAAAGGGGGCCAAAAGGTACAAACTTCCAGTTACAAAATAAGGAAGTCAAGTGATATAAAAAAAAAAAAAAAGATTCCCAGGCAGATGGGTCTTAAAAATTCTGGAGCTTAAAAATGACTTCAGTATTTTGAATCTCAGTTAAGATTTCCAAGGCTAAGGAGGATTCTCTTTCTACATGTAGTAATTACATATCATTTCAAGTCACATAGACTGTCCCTAAATGATTTTCTACATTTTTATTTCATGTATGCATGTTGCTTATACTATATGTTTATTCTTACGGATACACTTTGGTTTCTCATAGCAGATCAAGAGTATTCAACAAGCTAAAGTACGAAAATTTCCTAATCATAGAAAAACAAAATCTAAGGAGAAGAGAAAATGTCTTGAAGCAATGGTTTTGATCCTTCATTCTCCATCTACCAACAATTTCCCATGAGGCCCTGAAAAGGCCAGTTAACCTCTTAGTGTCTGTGCTTCCTTATGTGTTAAATGGGACTCATAACCTTATGATGTAAGGACACTAAACAGATGAATTATTTAATATTAGATGATCTATAATCTGCCACACAATATTATTTTGAAGATGCCCATACATTATTGATAGCTGAAGGCACTTATCTTACATTATTAGAGTATGTAGTCTCTCACAAATTTCAGATATTACACACACTTTTTAATAGGTGGCAGTAAGATACATGCTCTGAGATATTTTTAGCTAAAGTGAGTTAATCCTAGCTGACCTACACTGAAATGTTTAAGGGCTCTGTGAAAATGATGAACCTAATCTTCATAGTGGATGATAAATATTACTGTATTTATTTGTAGTTCAATAAAACTTTGGCATTCAGGGATTTAATATCCTAGTTTGTATTCTTTATAAACAATCTCAGAGATTAATGTCACAGAGTAATCTGCAGTTCTGTGGTGGCATAAATTTGAATTGTACACACTAAGAGCCTGATATGTGGGGCCCAGTCTCAATGGCACTGAGAAAAGCTAGCTAGCTTCTCTTCATATGTGCTCACCTTAGCCCTGTCCTCTTCTCTCAGACGTAGTAGCTGTGATAAAACCTTGGTATATTTGTGAAAAATGGCTCTTCTGGGAGAAATAAACCATTGCTAGTGCTGGTGATGAAACTGAAGAAGTCTAAGAAGTGCTTATTCTTAGCCAGAAAAGAGAGATTTTTAATAAATTAAGGAGTGGAATGTTGCAGTTGGCAGATTTAAATCCATGATACAATGGAGTCCACCAAACGGGTATATGAGAACCAGAAAAATCACTTCATGAAATTACTTGAGCAAGCGTCCTCACCAAATCAAAATTTAATCCATTTGTCCATTTTTATTCTTTTTTAAAAATGGTTAATCTGAGGGTCAGAAAAGAAGTTTTCATTTTCAATTTTACTTTGTAGCATTTCGTAAGAGAGGTTATATGTTATGGTAGTGTTCTTTCTCATTTCTTTTATCAATTTTAATAGTATTTTAGCTAATTTTTCTGCATTTTTGTAGGAGGAAATCACACAATTTCCAAATGAAAGTGGTTACCTCCTACTGTTTGACATTTGAACCATTACACTCCTTATTTTGTTGTACTGTATGAGCACTTCAGAAAGAATGTTAAAAATAGAGATACCTGACATATTTCTATTGTTCTTAACTTGAATAGGAATATTTATAGAGTTTCTCAACATGTATTTTGTAGAAAAATTGCCCTCTTTAGAGAAAGAAGTCTATGATAAATTAAACTTTAGAAATATGCCATATATTGTTCTCATGTTAGAAAGTCAAAGAATATATTCACCTACTTATTAAATGTGCTGAGTAGCTCTATAGTTTAATCTTCTATGGTTTATTTAATCCTGGGGTAAACAATCCTCCAGAAATTAAAAAAAGAGAGAACAATTTTTAATGTCTTATGAAGCCAACATAATTTTGATACCACATTAAAGGGAAAAAAAGTATTTAAATCAGTTATCAGTTTTTAATCTCATTCTTTTATTTTTTTAAATTTTTTAAAATTTTATTTTATTATGTTATGTTAATCACCATACATTACATCATTAGTTTTTGATGTAGTGTTCCATGTTTTTAATCTCACTCTTAAGCAAATTGGCAGATATGTCATCATTCAATGTGAGAGCAGAAGTGGTAAGGAAAACCTCTGCCACAATGTCTCCAGTGGTCACTACAGAATGGAAACCAAGCCTTCTAACCATTGAAACAAACTCATAAATGAGAGCTTTCCAAAGTGAACAATCTCCATAAAAATAATATGAACAACTATTGTGCTAGAGATTGTTTGCCACTAAATTTTGTTGATTACTGAGCCAAATTTACCTACATCTCATCTTGCAAGGCTTATGGTTTAGTTTAGTCGAAGAATCATAAGGCAAAATGTATAAAACTTTGATACCTTTGCAAGTAGTTTTCCTATTTGAACCATGATATCTTTAATTCTTTGCTACGTGATTGCAATTATGATCCATGATCTTCCATTTCAGATTATTTTATTCATCAAAGCTATGTTGTTGTCCATAAGAAATTGACTGCGTAATAAACTTTATAAAGTCAAACTTATGAAATACATTTATACAAATAAAAATCCCTTTTCTCTTTCATAACTTCATATAAAAGGTAGTTTTAAAATGTTTAAAAATTTGCCATTGCGTTTTGCTTCTATTAGTTACATCTCTATTCTTCAGTGATATTTGATTAAAGTACTCTTTTGCTTGTTTTTTGGTCAAGTTTTGAGATCATAGATCCAGGTTTTCTCACTATATTTTGAGACAGTCTGTATATCTTGTTAATTATTTATCCTCCAAAGATTTAAAGACTTCACATGTTAAGTCTATACTGCAATAATTTTGGATAACCTTTTAAATCTTTTTTTCTATTTCAGTCATATTTATTGGTATATTTAGGTTTTCTGCATTCTCTTTAATCAATATTGGTAATGTTAATTTTCCTAAATAGTATCATTATTTCCAGATTTGGAAAATCCAAGAAATATCTTTCATTCGTGGTTATAATAAAAAGTACCCTGTACCACTTTCTCACTAACCTTTTCCTCATGTTGGGAAGGAAATTGAAAGAAGAAGAGAAAGACAGTGACAGCAGTAAGAGCAAAGGTGGACTGAAAGAGACCCACCGTAGGAGAATGGAATAGAAAAAGCTGCTTTATTATTCTTTTCTACAGACTTCTTATTAAAAGACAAGTTATTATATAAGAGAAGTGAACGTAGATATACAAGGTAAAGGATGTGCTCTCAAAGATTTAGGCAGGCCACTGTTAACCCAAATTTCTTCAACTATACTATAAAAAAATATTTATATTAACTATATTCAACTTTTGGTATGAGGATTAGGTAAAATATTCTATATTTCTCTGAATACAATCCTACATAAATATAAACTAGTATTATTATTTTATAAATTTCATATGTTCCAATCCTGACTCATCCTCCTCTAGCAAATTTCCATTTTAAATGATAAAAGATTATTTTGAAGATGACCCATAATTTTACCAGTTATTGATGGCAGGTTCTGGCTGACCACAGGACTAGCCAAGAAAAAAAGTGCTTATAAGATCAGATAAGCATGTATATATATATATATTATGCCAGCATATTATATATATATCAGCATATTATATATATATAATATATATATATATTATTCCTGAAAAGAAGTTATAATCACCAATATTGGTCTTCTAGATGAATTTTTAAAAACACTTTGGCAAATAATTACAAATTTGGAACTACTACTGCCCTTCTTAAAAAGAGTCAGTACTAAGTATAAAAAGAGGAACATTTAAGAGATGCGATACCTTGACAAGAAATGTGATCAAAAGAGAGAAAGATATTGGCCTGCAGCCCAGCTACCTATCTTCTGTTCATTAACCCTTCTATCTAACTTCCCCCACTCCTGCCTCCATGACCTAGGCAATTTGTAGTTGGTTCTCTGGTAATAGCTGCTGAGAAAGTTAATTGATTTTTTTCTTATTTCTAACATCATCTCCCTCTTGTTTTGTATTTCATCTATTGTTTTGTTAACAGTGGCAACATCTCACGTGTAAAGAGGGTTTATACTTCCTGAAAGCCATCATTTTAGACATTTAGCAAATGTCCCTAACTTTCTTTAGCCTATACTCCTGTGGGTGGCAAACAGTGTTTTGTTCATTCAAAGCATGAGCTGAGGGCACCTGGGTGGCTCAGTCAGTTAAGTGTCTGCCTTTGGCCCAGGTCATGATCCCAGGGTTCTGGGATCAGTTATGCATCGGGCTCCCTGCTCAGCAGGGAGTCTGCTTCTTCCTCTGCCCCTCCCCTCCTCTCATGCTCTCTCTCTCTCTCTCTCAAAAATAAAATCTTAGGGGCGCCTGGGTGGCTCAGTTGGTTAAGCGACTGCCTTCGGCTCAGGTCATGATCCTGGAGTCCCGGGATCGAGTCCCGCATCGGGCTCCCTGCTCGGCGGGGAGTCTGCTTCTCCCTCTGACCCTCCCCCCTCTCATGTGCTCTCTCTCATTCTCTCTCTCTCAAATAAATAAATAAAATCTTTAAAAAAAAATAAAAAATAAAATAAAATAAAATTTTAAAAAAAATAAAAGCATGAACTGAGAACCAAGAAAAAAAAAAAGGTGTACTTAATTGAAGCCCAAGGTGTTAAGACCATGGAAATATCATTCTTCAGCTCATTAAAACATCTATGGAAGTGTATTTCTCTAGAGAAAAATAACCAAATGAAATGTCCATGCTCCATGCTATCTGTAGGCATCAGTTTGCATAGCTAGAGAGAATGTGGAGGAGGGGGCATAGTGCTAGTGGTCCTGTAGAACTTTGGGTTCATCTGCATATCAGATGCCCCAAACTGGGGACATTACATTAAAAATGAACTTCATGAATTTCATGAGCTTATTTTGGAGAGTGGGTATGACAAAGAGGACCATCTCATGAATGTAAAATAGTTAGATAGGCAGAGGCAACAGACGCACAATAATGGCTGTGTTATAGAGGTGCAAATCTAATTTTCTCATATCTTCCTTCTTCCCCACTGAGTAACCCAATTTCTTAAGATAAAATGAATGAGATGGTCCAGGAAAGACCAAGAAAATCAGATGAACAACTGTAAATAATTGACCTACGCTGTGACCTACACACACAGTTACATGACACTTGGGAAACTAATATTTGCATAATATTAAATTTACAAATCACCTTGAAACCGGATTCTTACATTCTTCCTATGCTAGAGGTGTTATTTTTGGATATTTTTCCACTTTTCAAATGGAATAAATAAACCAAGACTCAGAGATACTCAATGACTAGTCCTTTGCTTTAGAGCTACTATGCACAGAGCTGGGACCCAAACCCAGGTGGACTAGCTCCAAATCCCATGCTTTCCCTACCTTTATGTGGGAAGGTACAACCCATCCATATGAAATAACAGAGAATTAAGCAGAACACATAGGGGAACACTAGGTGAGTGTCCTCACTCTGCTGACAAGGTGCAGCTGGTGGATCAACACAGCATATTTGACTATTAGCAGCTGACTGAAGCAACTCTGAGACTAGCTTGAAGGATTCTCATGGACCTCATATAGCGGTATACCTATATGAAAAATACTGTTACGTATGTCTGTAAAACATGTATTGATTCAATCTGCAAGCAGTGCTTGGATTTGCCTTCCACTTGTGGCTGACATATGGACGCAGTGCAGCTAAAGATTCTTCAGGCTCCTTTGGTCCTGGTATTCTCTACCTCAAAAGGTAAAAAAAAATCTTGTAACCCTCCCTTTCTCATGCATCACTTCATGTATTTTAAAAATCATTATTAAAATGCTTGAAAATTGGAACATTCAAAGGAACCCCCACCCCTCGTGTTTGGAGGACTTTATTGAGTGCTCTTTGAACTTGGGATTTAGACTCAAAGACTATGACTATTTCTTATAATCATCATTGTTCCTTACTGAATTTTCCCAAAAGGTATAGAAGTGGGTCCTAAAACATTCAGATCATCAAAGAGGAAGAACAGATTTTCTAGGTGACTCTTTCAGCCTGTTACAAATTACTTTTTAGGAGGGGACATAAGATTCTTCTCTCCCTTATAATAAATGCCAGCTCTTGGATCATTGTTTCTAAACCATGATTAGAGCTATCCTGAGAGCCTCATGCCAGGTTCCCTCAGCTTTCTACATTAGCATATAGTTGCATGGTTTCTTTGTTCCAAGAAAAAGCCCTAAGACAACTCTGCTGTCAAAAATATGTTTTTCCCTAAGTAGGAGGTCAATAGCATCTCCATATCCCCGACTGAGAAGAAGAAATGAGATGCCAAGTGTGACACCCACTAATCATCTACCTTTCAGGGCTTGATTGGGTAATTTTCTCCATGAATGAAGAAGCTGACAGAAATGCTTTCAAGATGGAAAGTGGGCTTGTAAACCTGCCTGACTTACTATTTTCTGCCTGAAAGCAATAAACATCTGTTTTCTTGATAAAGTAACCAGGTTCATATTTGAGGAGAACAAGCCTATCGTTGGCCTCCAATTATTGATTCTTCTTGAGAACACTGCCCCAGGGGGCTCTCTGCAGTGAAACACTGAACTTTACCCCAAGCCTTCTAGATTCCGTGATATAGTCTGTCAATAACCCAAATTCCATTCCATGAGACATTTTTTCATGCTACAAAATGTTGGAGAATAGGTAATAGCTGTTCACTTTGATGGAGATATTGGAGTAGGCCAAAGCTTAAGGAAGAGACTCTTCCTCATATATAAACCAGTGTTACTCCTGAATATCCAGAATTCATTTCCTTGGACTTAGATAAGTAGATAGGTCTAGAAAGAGATGGGACTTTTGTCTTGTGGTGTGTGTGTGTGTATGTGTGTGTGTATATTGTGTCTGAGTCTTATTATCATAGAACACTCAGACTCTTGGTTCTTGACCAACAAAAGCTTATTCTATTACTACCATTTTAAAACTATAATAAAACAAACTATTCTTTTATTCATTCATTTATTCAGCAAAACTTCTTGAGTATCTCTATGTGCCAGACATTTTTTCAGGTACTTAAAAATATTAAGAAACAAAAGACAATAATCCTTCTCCTCCTGGAAACTTAGATTATGGGCGATAAGTAACAAGCATAGAAAGAAAGAGACTGCACATTGTGGGGGGAAAAATGAACAGAGTAATGGAAATCAGAAAAGCCAGACAGGTAGTGAGTGGGAAGGCAGTTGCAATTTTTAAAAGAATGATCAAGATTACAACTCACTGATAAGGTGACATTTGAGCAAAGGCTTGATGGAGATAAGAGAGCTATCCATCCATCCAGCTCCTCAAGGAAGAATATTCTAGGGAGAAGGAAAAACCAATGCAAGGGCTAGAAGGCCAAGAAGGTAAGAACATGCCTGGGAAGTTCAAGCAGCATCAAGGAAGTCAATGTGCCCGAAGAGGAGTGATCAAGCCGAGAAGCAGCAGGTTTAATGTCAGAGAAGTAAGACTGAAAGGGCAGAAAGGAGTATGAATTATGCAGACTCTTTTGACTGTAGTGAGAACTTTGGCTTGTACCCTGAGTGAAATGAAGTCTTTTACTGGGTATTAAGCAATGGAGCCATATGACCTGACTTGCATTTTAAAAGAATCACTATTTGCTTTGTTAAAAAAAAAAAAAAAAGACTGTGGATATCAGGTAGCAAGCATAGAATCAAGGAGTTTTTTCAGGAAACGACTACAATCGTCCAGGCAAGAGGCTCAGGAAAGGGTGGTAGCAGTAGAGGTGGTGAGAAGTGTGGGACTCTGAATACATTTTGAAGAGTCAATAGGATTTCATGTTATGTGGTGTATAAGGTGTGAAAGAGTCAAGGATGGCCTCAAAATTTTTGACTTCAGCAACTGGGGGGATGGAGATGTATCAACTGAGATGGGGAAAACTGTGGATGAAACAAATCTGGGGAAAAATATCATAACTTCAGTCTTGACATGTTATTTTGAAATGTTTATTAGATAACCTAATGGAGATGTTACAAAGGCAGCTATATTTATAGGTGTAGTTTTCAGATGAAAGATAAAGTGGAGGTATAATTTTGGTATAATTTTTAAACATCTATGGTAATTACAATCATACTGCTGGAGGACATCACCAAAAGAGTAAATATAGTTAGAGAGCTAAAGACTGAGCCCTAGAGCATGCCAAAGTTATGAGGTCAGGGATAAGAAGAGGAAACAGCAAAGAAGAAAAAAGAGAGCATGGTGTTCTAACCTGCAACAAGGAGGAGAGAGTTACTAATTGTACAAATGTGAGATTAGTGAAGTGGAGACTGAAATAGACCACTGGGTTTAGCAATGTAAATCTCATTGGTGACCTTGATAAAGGCTGTCTAAGAATGAGAATATAGCTGGTGACAACAGATGTGGAAAGCCTGTGTAATTTCTTTGCAAATAAGTACAAAAACTGGAGTGGAAGCTGGTGGGGGGAATGGAATCAAAATAAGTTTTTTTGTTTTCTAAGATAAGAGAAATAATGAAGTTTACATGTCATGTTGATGGAAAAATCCAGAACAGAGGGGAAAAAAAATTAATGATGCAGTAGAGAAGAGAGTAGAGAGTATTCCTAAAGAAGTACCTTGGGGTAAATGAACGTAGCCGAGCTGTGGTGCCCTGGACGGATTGGTTTTGAATGGAAGCATAGGTATTCCATCTATGGTTACAGGTGGACAGACAGAGTAGGTGGGGACAGATGTGGATAACTGGGGAGATGTGATAATACGAGTCTTTTGAATGCTTCTGTTCTCTGAGTGAGGTAAGAAGCAAGGCTATCAGGTGGAAATTAGGAGGACAGGAGGAATTTTGGAACATCTGAAGAAAGGAGAAAGTGGGATATAGTTGTTTATGTTATGTTTAAAGTGAAGTCCTTGGGCCAGCAGCCGTGGCATCACCTGGGAGGTTGTTAGAAATGCTGACTCTTAGGCCTCAGAACTACTGAATCAAAAAATGCATTTTAACAGGATCCCCAAGTGTTTCACATGCACGTTAAAATTTGAGAAGCTGTGGTCTTGACAGTCTGCCATACTGGAAAGATCATGAAGGGTATGAGCTTTTGATCCCAATAAACTGAATTCTAACTCTGCCATTTAGAAATCTGTGATTCTCAGAATGTTATGTAAGCTCTGTGTATAGGTTTCCTCATCTGTAAATTGGGGAGAACAATTGCTATTAGCCCGGTAGAAATAAAGGTGGTGGTGGTGGTAGTCCGTTATAATAATGATCGGTAACATTCACTGAGGGCTCTATCAGTTACAGTCTTGGCGGGAAACAGAATTCACTCACATGGTTTCAATAAGCCGTTTTCAACTCTGGCTTCATTACCTGCAGAGCTCTTAAACAGCATGAGCGCGCCCAGGCCCCAACCCAGGCCTGTTACATCAATCTCTAGGGGTAGGGGCCCAGGCATTTGTAGTTTTCAAAAGCTCCCCTGGTGATGATAATGTGCAGGAAGAGTTGAGAACCACTGCTTTTAGTGAGTAGATTTTAATGAAGGGACTACTTACAGAGATTTGGGAAGAGTCAAGGAAACAGAAATGGGATGTTGAAGCACTCAGGGAGCAGCATCAGAGGGAAGGCGTTAACCTTCCTGGGCTGCAGGGACAGAGGGAGCAAACAGGGTCACTACAGCAGTGGCAGAAGGGCCACCAGGTGGAGTTTCATAATGGAGGGCCTGGGTTACTGCCAGAGAAATAAGCAGAAGAGGGCAGGAAGGAAATTCTCTAGTGTCTCTCTCTTCCTCCCTTCTGGTTCCCTGACACTTTCTCCCATTGGCTGACCCCAAACTGAAGCTGGCTGGCAAGGGAACCTGGGTGATATAGTCCTTTCTTTCCTGGGACGGGACCAGGAGAGAGATAAGATGGGAGAATGCATAGTGGGAGTCCAGGGGTTGCTGAGGATCAGATGGAGAATAATCAGCCCAAGCACTTACTATGGACCAGGCTTTCTTCCAAGTGCTTTACATGGACTAACATTTTAGTAAATGGCTTCATTCTTTTTCATTAGAATCCAGTACTTCTTTATTGAACAAAGCATACGTTCCAGATCAATTAATTATTAGAGACAGTTAAATATTTCGAAGTTTTCAGATGCACTATCACCAGAATAGTGTTTTGTGTTGTTCTTCAGTAGTAAGGCTAAAGCCCAGAGCTCAGCATGCACATTCTCTAGGCCAGCTGTGTGCCCCTAGTAAATACTTGGTAATCGTTTGGTTATAGGAATACAATTTGGGTAATGAAACAAACCTGCCTTTGTCCTAATGACCCAGCTTTCTAATTTGTCTTAAGAAAACATGGTAGACAAAGACACGGCCCCCAAGTTTAGATCCTGCCAGAATTCTAAGACGCATTACATGAACTGCATGAAGAAGTCTACAAGACCAACAATACTTATAAGTGTTCTCTGTTGTAAGATATATTTTGATATAATTAACAACAGTTCTGGGAAAACAGGCAGGACATTGGAGAAAACAGGCAGGAGAGGACAACTGGCTGGAAAGGGGCAGATGAAGAGTTCGATCTCGCAAAGATAGAGTGCAAAAGATAATCTGGGTCACATTTTAGAGTTATTGATTAAAAGTTAACCAATAATATTTAGAAGATTTCCTCTCAGAAGAGGGAGATTTACTTATTTTGACCCAGAGAGTCGCTAATGTCAAAGCTATAGTTGAATCTCAGTTGGCTCCAATGGAACACAGTGGATGGAAAATAAGCAACACTAGCACACATGTGTCAGGCAAGGCTCATCTCTGGCAACAACCACTTCCCCCTGCAGTGACCCCATTCCACTTATGGATCAAAAGATGTAGCCAGAGAAAGTGAGGACTGGGATTGGGCACCCGGGGTGGGGGCAGAGCTGAGCCATTGATCAGAAGGAACACAAGTACAATCTATACAGGGCAGTTCTCCAACTGCATTTTGCTTCCTCCAACTGCATTCATCATTGCCTTACCAGGGGCTAGATCAACCTATTGCCTTTAAAATTTGTTGTAAAGCATCACTTTTGAAGAATGTGCTCTGAGGGAGAGATCATATTTCTTTAAAACAACGTCCTGTCTGTCTGTTTGTCCAATGCACGTTTCCCAGATGCCTCATTAGAATTTCATTCCAACACCTGGCTTTCAGACCACACTGAGCAAATCTTTTTTTTTTTTAATTTTTAAAACTTTTTTTAGTAAACTCTACACCCAACATGGGGCTAAAACTCATGACCCCGACATCAAGAGTGGCATACTCTTCCAACTGAGCCAGCCAGGTGCCCCTTGAGCAAATCCTCTTAAAGGTGTTAGTTGGCATATCATCTTGTTAGAGGTTTCTAAGGAAAAGAAAAGTCTACTAAATTCAGAGACACTCTTTCCTAATATTGGAATTCAAGCACCGTGACAAGTCTATGAGAGAGAGAAATTGTTCTCAAAGCCCGCCATACCCCAACTGGTTTAGACTGCTTTCACATTCAGATACTCTACTAAAGAGTTAATGAAGATTGTGTCTCAGCACTGGTGGTATTTATTTAACATGCACTATAATCCCAGCTGACACTTCCTAATGAGTTTATTGCTGCTGTGGAGTTAAAGCTCCCCCACTCAATAAGCATAATCTTGAGTGTCAAAAATGAAACATAGTCAGTCCTGATGCTTAAATGGCCTGTATTGATCCTCTGGCAGTCTAACTGCTCTAGTCTGGTGCCAATCCTCTAATTTGTGCCCTGAAGTGTACAGCCACACCTCATTTAGATGTCAGAATAAGGCAGCACATCAGTTTGAGAAATCAACTGCAACATTCTAAAAAATTGGTCTGGATAGCTTCACCTTGCAGTGTAAGATCATTGCTCTCATGTAAACAAGGGGCTAACTAATATTATTCCCATAGACTTTTTTTTTAGTGTTTTATCAAAGGAAATGTCCTCACAGTCAAAGCTTGCTGTGTTTTGTGTTTTATCTGTACAGAAAATTCCATTTAGAGAAATTTAATGCCAAAGCTGTAAGATCTGCATTCCTAGAGAATGACTATTTAGGGCATTGTCTTTGAATATGAAGTAAACACACACTCAGAATGTTCGTATGAAGCTCTTTCAATGGCCAAGATATGCTCACTATTCCTAGGAGTCAGAAGGACTCAGACAACTTGAAGACGCATGGCATCTGCAAAACACCACTGTGTTCATAGCTATATTTTCTGCCTCAGAGAAATCATCGACCATTTCCAATGACCTCAAAGATGGTGGCTGAAGAACTAGCAGCAGAGAGGTCAGCCAAATTTCTACTTAACACTGGCAAAACATGAGAGAAGCTAATTATCGCCTTCAAACTTAAAGTGAAAAATTCAAACACTTAGAATTATAATACAGACTTTAGAAGAGACTTAAAGATCAACTACTTTTTATGACAAAAGAAATACAAGTCCAAAAAGAAATGAAGTGACCGTTCAAGGTAAAGAGCTTGCCAAGAGGTAAGGAAAGGACTAGAATTCAAGCCCTATTCCCCAAACATTCTCTAGTAGGTCAACTTTTCACTAGACTGGTGTGGATTTACTTTAATCTTATGATTTCCAGGGAAAGGGTCTTCAGTTCCTTTTTGTTGAAGTTGGATATTGTTATAAGATAACCTCAATGTTCTGAAAAAGTCATTAGCAACGCGTTCTTCAGATTTCCTGTTCTTAGAAAGCACGCCTTCCTAAGTTTCTCACTATATTGGTTTCCTTCAGTTTTCCTGAGAGTTGAGGCATTTTGATAACTGTTCTTTACTCTAAAATATTTGATCATATACAGTGTCCTATCAATGCCCAGGGTCAGTTTTAATCCATCTCCTCAGTAGTCAGCCAATTTGTAACCAGAAAACCGGAAGCTGCTACCACTGCTCTGGTGATCAATAGTGCAGGCTTTTCGAAATAGAACAACTGAGTATTAGAAATGGATTTCTTTGGTTAAAGTAATGGTTAATCAACTAGCATAATAGGTGCCAGAAATAAGCTCTCCGTGGCAAAATGAGTGGTTTTCAAGCTTCATGGTTAGGCTAAAATATTTTAGAGACACCCCACACTTGCATAAAAAGGGTATAGGAATGTTGCAGATTCTTCAAATTTACCCTTAATAATGACACCTGAGACTACATCCCCAAGTTGTTCTGTGTCCAGACAAGAGGCCAATTATAAGCCTGACTGCATCTTGCTTCAGAATTCTTTCATCAGCCTCAAGTAAATCTGTCATTCAGAGTGTGGTTAGGGTACCTGGAAGAAGAGAAAATATCTAGGATGACCAAAGGTCCTGGTTTGCTTGGGACTGAGGAGTTTTCTGGATTGACAACTTCAATGCTAAAACTGGACAATCCTGAGCAAACTGGGACCATTGGCACCTTACTTACTACATGGTTCTGTGAATTGCTACGTGCCTGTTTGTTAATAAATGAAGATCCGTGGGTCAGTACTTAGTCTGACACTTGTTGTAATTTTACAAATTACCTGATAAGTTCATTGTGGAAAACCCTGTTTTTATAATGCCTGTTCTTAATTGTTGGTGCAACCAGTATCTATTTTTTAAAAACCTAATGGTTTTGTGGCTAAATTGACTTAGGTCAATCCAACCGATTGAGAGGGGTGGGAAAAACATATTTTATGTCATACTGGTAGATATTTGTGTACCTACATAGTCACATAAATATAAACCTGCATACTCAAACACAAATAAAAACATACCAAAAAAACCTATAATAAGGAATGATACATAAACACCAAGCATAAATTATCTTATGGCCTTGTGGGTAGCAGCCATCAAAACCTTAACTCTTTAATTTATATTATAAAAAGCTTACAAAGGGTGGGAAACTTCAAGGGTCACTCCAAACAAGGTCTTGAGAGTTGTTCAAAATGAATGAAAACCCCTTCACCTAGGTGATGGGGATTAAGAGTACACTGATCAGGGGCACCTAGGTGGCTCAGTTGGTTAAGCCACTGCCTTCGGCTCAGGTCATGATCCCCGGGTCCTAGGATCGAGCCCCGTGTCGGGCTCCCTGCTCAGCGGGGAGCCTGCTTCTCCCTCTCCTTCTGCCTGCCTCTCTGCCTACTTGTGCTCTCTATCTCTCTGTCAAATAAATAAACAAAATCTTAAAAAAAAAAAGAGTACACTGATCATGATGAGCACTGAGTAATGTATAGGATTGTTGAATCACTATAGTGTACACCTGAAACTAATATAACACTATGTTAACTACACTGGAATTAAAATTAAACATAAAAAAATAAATGACTGAAAACAAAGATAGCAATAACAGTTTGAATTCTTATAACACAAAGAATCTCCCTTTTATATTTAATGTAATAAAAAATACAGTTTGCTTTGCCTTTTCCCTTAAACAGTGATTATTTGCTTGATTTCAAAACTTTGAAAAGAATTATGGCAATGTCAAAGGCAAAGGCAAATGCTAAAAGAAGTGAGTGAATTTTCCTAAAAGAATGCCACTTACTAGGTGTCATTGGCTGAGCCTTGAAGAACTTGTCATTTTTCACCCTGGACAATTTATGTCCCAATGCAAAAGCATCACTTACTAACAACCTAACTGAATGTCTGCATTTTAATCCAATGTTGCTTGATGTAATCACTCTTAGATGGATTGAAGCTATTCCCAGTGGTCTACAGGGTCCTTTTGTTTGCCTGGATCTTTCACTATTTTATTAGCACAGTATTGAGCATGGAACACTTCAGCCCACGGATGTTGCAGGACTTCAGTTTCAAGGCAAAATTATTACAGAGAAGATATTATGCTAAAGGTTTTACACTGAAAGGCAGAACAGCTGCAGCCACTCTACTTGCAAATTAAAATCCTAGCTGTGAATTTCAACAAATTAGATGAATTTAGCTAATTGTCTCTACAGTTCATTACTGATGAGTCACAAACTTAACATATTTCTGGCATTCTCAGACTCTAGGGTATCTCTTTAACAGGTACCTGCTGGGGTCAAACCGTATCTTCAGACTCTTTTGCTAAGCAGGTCATGAAAAGCCCTAGATGGCCTTCCTTCTCACCATGGGGCTTTT
Source organism: Mirounga angustirostris (assembly GCF_029215605.1). Taxonomy (NCBI): domain Eukaryota; kingdom Metazoa; phylum Chordata; class Mammalia; order Carnivora; family Phocidae; genus Mirounga; species Mirounga angustirostris. Next base: position 172,549,212 of record NW_026991710.1, read on the forward strand.
TGTCCAGCTACACTATGAAAAGCAAAGTTAACATCCAGATCACTAATCCAGTCTTTTCCTTTTTTTTTTTTCCTTAGGATTATGTGATATATCCCATACCACCATTCCTAGCCTCACCACTAAGTCATCATCTGAATTATTCACATGATCATCTCATTTGTTCAATTCATTTAGGCTTTTAAGACTGAAGGACAAGAGAATTCTATGAGTTTCAAATTCAGCTTCATAGGGCTTGTCATCTCAGAAAAAGCAAGTGGGACAAGAGGTGAAATCAATAACCATCATTCAGTGATGAGTTGGAAAGTTTATTTCAAGGGAGAGAAAATTTGGGCTCTTGGAGGTTTCTGATCCATAGAACAGGAGTTTGTCTATACTTTTAGTTGGGTTTTTGGTGGCAAATCAGGGAAATAACCTTGGATTCTGTGGGAGGATCAGGTGGAGATCTGAAATGAAATGTCGTTCACAACATACTATCTGCTCTTCCATATACACTCCTCAAGAGATTTCTTTTCCCCTTATCAGCTTCCTGGGATGTTCATTTTAATCAGATTTCACTGGATTTTAAATAGGGGATAGGATGTATCACTCCATAAGACTTCTTTGGAGCTTCCCATCCCAGATATGACCCTGTTTGACTTTGGATTTAGCAAGAAAAAAAATGAGCCACCAAGCACACATTTCAGAAAGATCACCTTGTTCTTTATGTTCACAACTCACTAACATATACTAAGTAGAAAAATGAATTCTCCCCCAACCAAATAACTGCTTTTCATTAACTGGGTCAATCAACTCTGGAAAGCTTAGCTAAATTGAGAACTATATAGAAATATAAGGTGGAAGTTCTGAGATCTAATTTAATAACACTCAAATATCTTTTTTTTTAAGTCATCTCTATACCCAACGTGGGGCTTGAACTCACAACCTCGAGATCAAGAGTGGCATGCTCTACTGACCAAGCCAGCCAGGTGCCCCTCAAATACCTTTTTGAATGAGCAGAACTGAAGAGTTCAGAGGTTACTCTAACTCTGAGAATGCATTCTTCTCTGACCTTGGCAAGGAGTACTTTCTCTGGGTGATGTCCAAAATACTAACAACTCATGAATTATACCGTACTCAACCACACATCAGCAAGACTGCTGGCTGGAAACACCAGTGTGCCGCACACAGCACATTAGCCTTCAGATCAGCCCTGCTGCCTCTGTGGTGGCCTCACTTGGCCTGGGATACAGACAACCTGACTCAGTTTTCATGCTATGATCTGACTCATTGTCACATGTTTATTGTCCCATACAGGAACTGGAGAACACAGCATCTTATCTCCATCCCAAAGGCAGGTGGGGCTAGCTCCCACCTTGGAGATCCCATGGGCTGAGGTTTTATACATAAACTGCTATGGATGGTCTGGCTTCCTTTAGAGAATCTGAGATAGAAAGGTTCACCACATTTTTTTCCCCAGAGGTTTCAGAGGTTACTCAGTCTATTTTATAGACTCCCCAAAAGATGGATATTATGACATACCAATTGTTTCTCCAAGTTTGAGGAATCATGAAATACGTCACATCATTCCCCACCATTTCTGAGCCCTGGACCAGCTCTAAATATAAAAGCCATCTTTCTCAGTGACTGTCTTTCTCTGCTAGTGGTGAAGGACTAAGGACAGAGCACCACACTGACTGTACTAAAACATAAGCCACGTCTACCATTCTATTGATACTTTTCCTTTTCCAAAGCAGGGATGTCCCATGGAAGGTAAGTGACCAATCCATCTCATGCTCTGTCCTTTATTCTTAAAAATCTTACTGATTGGCATTAGTTAATACTCTGTTCTGTGTTTGAATGTTACTTTTTTTAAAAAGTATATTGGAAATAAAAATAAGGGTATCCCCCAGACTCCCATTCCATTTAAAGAAAATCTAATATGCAAAAACTCAACAAATTGGTTTGGGATTTATTATTCAATATTAAAAAGGGTTTCTTTACTTTTCAAGAGAGTCTCTACATAAGATATTTTATGTATTCAGCTCAACTAGTGTAATTGTATAAAGGTCCCACTTAAAATAGTGTAATTGTATAAAGGTCCCACTTAAAAATTTTCTATACAGCGCTTAAGGAAAAATGTCTATTATTTATGTTATGATACAACTGGAATGACATTTCTCTGAATTGAATAGCCCAACCGAGCCGCAGTCCAAACAGAATAAAGCAGAAGTAAACTATTTCCTCATTTCTGAATTCAATGCTCTTAGGTTGAATGTGACTTTCCCAGTATCAGGGAAGCACACTGATAAACGTTAAGGAATTTAATGGATTGGCAGGCAATGCAACAGAGGCCAATGAATGGTGACAGAATGGAGGAAAAAGAAAAAAATTTTCTTTTTTAGTGTCTCTGAGAAGTGCTCTGGAATCCCGAATACAAGCCTGTGTATACTGATGCCAGAACAATATAGATTAACTCAAGGGAGTTAAAAGAAGAGGAACATATATGATTAGAAAGTGGGAGAGTGATTTATGGGCAAAGACCCACAGAACTAAATACTGTCCATATAGGTTACTGGAGCAGGAAGCCAAGTTCAGAAGTGACAGCTCAGTAATTGAAGAACACAGGAGGGAGAAGAATATTGTAAGGGGGTAGAAAAAAAGGTTAAGTAGGGGCAGTGGAATGGAATAAAATGCCCTTGTTTGTATATTTAAAAGACCCTCAGAGACAACCTTCTGAATTCCGAATTAGTTGAGTCATCCCAGTGGTCCCTCAAACTTAAAAAGATCAAAATGCCTCGCCATAAACCTCTGAAATGACTGTGTTTGCAGCTCAGAGAGGAAAAAGTAAAAATAAAAATTCTGGTTAGATGTCGAAAATCTTTCCACTTCCAGATGGTGAGAAATATTAGATCATGAAGGAGGTCCCTGAGGGAACTGACAGAAATCACTGTGAAGCTCTTAAAAATCAGACTGCCCAAAGCAACAGAAAATGCAGCAGGGAGAGAAGACCTGTGTTAACAAAGAGATGAAAACAGACACGGTGGGCGCCTGGGTGGCTCAGTCGGTTAAGCGACTGCCTTCGGCTCAGGTCATGATCCTGGAGTCCCGGGATCGAGTCCCGCATCGGGCTCCCTGCTCGGCAGGGAGTCTGCTTCTCCCTCTGACCCTCCTCCCTCTCATGCTTTCTGTCTCAAATAAATAAATAAAATCTTTAAAAAAAAAAAAAAAAAAAAAAGAAAACAGACACGGTAATATCCATCATCTCTCCCTTCTCCAAACTGCTACTCCTCCACATCACTGATGGTGGCACCAACATCTCTCATTTTCTTCCTTCTCACTGGGCAGCCAGTTGCCAGTTGGGTTTCATTTGGTGCATTTTTTGTCAGTTTCGTCCTTCCCATTTACCTTTTACACCACACCACCCTTTACCTCTTAAGGTGACGACTCATAGAAATCCTGAATTCTATCTTTGTCCCTAGCACCTCACCTTCCTACCCATTTTTCATACTGATATCAGATTTATTCTCCTCATGTACAACTTTGATTATGTCACTTCTTTGTTCAAAAAAGCCTTTTTCTTAATAGAATTATTCCAGCTAATAAATCATAAAGGTATGATAGAGTATCACCACTTTGCAATCCTTAATGAAATAATGTATCTAACATTGCTCATCAACCTAAAATCATTAGATAAAGAGCTAAAAGGAAGCTTAATAATGAAAGTTTCAGGCTGACATCCGAACCCTGATGGGTTTTAGCACGACAAAAAAGAGAGACAAAGTACATCCTGATGGAAGAATACAATTTAACTTATACAGAATCCTTGCCAATACATCAAAACTGAATCTAACCAAATATCTAGATATAATTACTAGTTTATAGAAAATATAGGGGACAGAGAACAGTATTAAACAAAACTATGGTGGTGCAAACAGCAAAATATAGACTATGGAAAAATTTAAGGGATCAGTGACCCAGTTTCTTCAACAAATGAAAGGCAAAGAACAAAAAAAGAAATAGAAGATGAATCCATAGATTCAATGAGACTGGAGATATATCAACCAAAGGTAATGTGTAGACCTAGTCTAAATTCTGATCCAAACAAATTACATATAAGACATAATTAGAGGCTTATTAATGACATTTAAATTCTACTAGATACTTGATGATATAGTACCTGGTAAATTATAGGGACAGAGGTGGGATTCAGGGGGAAGTAGGTGTGGATTTAGATGAGAGAAAAGTGACATGACAATTGCTAAAGCTCAGTAATGATATGTGGATTTCATTATACTATCTTTTCCATATATATTTTTTTCCATATATGTATTTTCTATATATATATATATATATGTTTTTGAAATATTCTACAATAAAAAACTTTAAAAAAAATCAACTGACAAAGAAATTTGGTACGCCAATTTTGTTGCACCAAGATAACCAAGGGGACTCACTGGCAGAATCAAATAAAATGCATTCCTGGAGAAGCGGGCTGTTTAAGCATGGAAATTGGATCTCTGTTTTTCTTTTTTGCTCCTTCCATTTGGCAAGAGTTTTAAGTTTGCTGACTCTCCATGTTTTCTCCCCATTTTCTATTAATTTTGTGGTTGTGTTTTTTTCTCTACCATATGCAGCTCATAAGTTATTCAATATTTGGTGGCAGCAATGATTGGGAATTTGGTTTTATGGTCTGGCCATTTGATGATTTCTGTTGGATGGATGATATAGATCTTTTTGCTATTAGATGAGAAACAACATAGACTCCAATCTGTTAGTCAACTGACTGTTTTTGAGTTCAAATCAATTAAGAATTTTGTGGCCACTGAGGAAGAGAAAAACTCTGGACAGTGAATTTTTGAGTTTCTGTGTTGACTTTGACCTATACGGTTATTATAAGCTCTCTTTATGTGTGTATGTCTGTAATTCAAGAAGACTTTTAATTCTTGTTGTTGAGTATGAAATATTTTCCTACTTCCAAAGGGTTTAATAAATTAGATTATAATGTATCTTGAATTAAAGGAGCTCTGTTAATATTGATTCATAGAGGCAATATTTTCAAAATACTCAGAAAATGCAGAAATTGATCTTATAAATTTAAAATATGTGGGACTTTTAAGAAAAAATTTCTTACAGAAACCACCAGCTCAAAAATATTTTTATATAAGAATATAAGTTCACACAACAAAGATGAATCCTTGGTTTCACAATTCAGGTTTAAGAAAGAAAAAATTCAGCTATAAATTTGGGCTTTTCCCAAATTTTATCAGCACTAAATGCAAGAGAATATTTTTTTTTGTAAAATTAAAGTTTGTCTTCTCATGAAGAAACTAGTTAAGCTTAATGTTCTAAATATTTTATATTGGATTATTTATCAGGAAAAAGCTAATACTATATAATACTGAAGACTATGAAAATGTTAGTGTTCAATTAATTTGAGTCTTCATTCTGAAACTTTATCATCAGTAATCATATTTATAGTGTATCCGCTTGAACATAATATCCAAGACCCTTAGATAACATGAAGCTTTAGACTAATATTAAATTAATGAATAATCACTGGACACCCAGATAATTTTAAGTGTGACTAAATTTTAAAGCATAGATAGTAAACATTATCGTAGTGTATATACTTCGCCTCTGTGTTTACATGCTGGGGAACACCCCTATCTTTGGGTCACATTAATAAAAATGTTTAGTTTTTCCATTGTAGGAAATATGTAGAAGGGAAGTGATTGGCTGTGAAATGTGTGTTATGTGTATTCATGAGTTTTGATAGTTTGCAAAAATGCTTATATATGACAGATTTTAGTTACTTATTTTCTAATTTTCCCTGTGAAATAGAAGTTAGTTACTTTGATACTATACTGAGAACAATGGTGGAGAAGTATGCATATGTAGGCAAAGTAATGAACTGTGTTTTTGTTTATCAAGATAAAATGAGGTGTTTTTTTTTTTTCTTAAGGTGTCTGGTTGTTCCAGAATTCAAAACCTGAAGAGGACAGTAAAAGACAAACACTACATGGATGCAGAAAGGTGTAGAAAATTTGTAGAAAAGATACTTTTATTTCCCTTGGTTTATAATGTCAGTCTGAAAAGAAGCAATAAAATGTCCTAAACATTTTTATGAAAGTTGAAAGTTGGGTGGGTATTGATGGGTTTATCCATAAGGAAAATTTTCTGTGTATTCTTTACTGCCAAATATTATGCTCATGAAAAACTGGAATTTGATTTTCTATCTGTTAAAATGATAACTTTATTTTAGAGCTCTTAACAAGAAGTTATTCTTTACTTTTTTGTGTGATCTGCCCAGAAGAAATAGACTCCATATCTTACCATGTAGTCTCCTTTGAACATTTTTTATAAAAATTATTGTAAGATGAGCTTTATCTAAGTTTTCTGCTCTTGTCTAGTTTTCATATTTACATATCTTTGAGTCATGACCCAGTATCACCAAACCAAATACTCATTAAATAGAATAAATAAAAACAAGAAAAAATGATGAATTAGGAAATATAAGGAGAAAAAGCAACAGAAGTGGGAGGAGGAGTCTTTTTTTCTCTCTCTCTCATTTACATAGGAAGCTATAATTAGTAGCTTTGGAAAGAAATATTATAAAGAAAAATAATTATTGCATACAAAGTGAACCAACTTATGTTTTGAAAGAGTTTAAAAGCAATAACAGGCGGGACACCTGGGTGGCTCAGTAGATTAAATGTCTGCCTTCAGCTCAGGTCCTGATCCCAGGACGCTGGGATCTGGGATCACGAGTCCTGCATGGGGCTCCTTGCTCAGCAGGGAGCCTGCTTCTCCCTCTGCCTGCAGATCTCCCTGCTTGTGTTCTCTCTCTCTGACAAATAAATAAAAACTTAAAAAAAAAAACAATAATAGGCAATGATACTATACAGTCCTTTATTTTTTAGTCAATATGTATGGTAAAGCATCTTTTCCAAACATTTATCCATGCTTGTGGAGAGTCCAGAGAAAAGGCTGCATACATAGTTACCCCCATGTACGATCATCAACATTATATGGTATTAACGTAATGTCAACAACTTCTGCATAATAGTCTGTGCCACCGAGTTTCCTGATGCAAATTTCTTTATAGAAAAATAAAGAAATGAAAAAGAACCCAATATTTTCATGGTGATTAAATCAACCTTATACCAAATCTCTAAAACAAATCCATCAAGCTAGTTGGATGGAATATGGTAGGTCAATGTCATGGCCACTATTAAAAATATTTGATAAAACAAGTTTTTTCACAGTAATGTATTACATACTTGCCATACTAAGCTCCTGTAATGACACATAAAGAACAAACCAGGGTGTTTTGAGACTTTGAAGATTCTCTTCAACCACTCAATTTTATAGAAAAGAAAAATGAGGGACAAAAAAATTAGGTGACTTATGTAAGGCTACATAGCTAGTTTTTAATAAACTCCAGCGCACTGCTCATTCTATCTAGTCAAACATGGGAGTGGGATCTATGTCAGTTTTTGGAGACTTAGTCCAACTGTTTTATTTTTTCTCTTTCGAAATTAAAAAGACATCATAGACAAAATGACATGAATTGCAATCACCTCTCATACTACAGAATTAGCAATACTTTTTTCATATTTACTTCTAGTCTACTTATCTTTAATATAATTAAACCTTACTGAAAGAAAGGCCTTTTAAATATCCTCCCAAGTGCTACTTGTTTCCCCTTCTCCTGAGGGTAACCAGTGTGCTGGGTTTGAGATGTAACTTTCTAGTCCAGTGCTGTCCACTAGAAATATAACATGAGCCAAATGTGTAATTTTAAATGTCTATAAGCCATATTTTAAAAAAGAAAAGAAACCAAACCACCCCCCCACACAAAAAGTGGAATTTTAATAATATATTTTAAATTATTACCCAATATATCCCAAATATCATTTCAATAGGAAATCAACATAAAACAATGTTAATGTGCTACTTTAACTCCCTTTTTTTAATCATAAATCTTCAAAACCAGTGTGAAGTTTATACTTATAGCCCACCTCAATTCAGATTAGTGGCATTCCAAGTGTTGGCTTGTCATCTATGGTTAGTGGCTAGGAGTTGGCTAGTCCAGCTCTCATCCATTTTAAATTGGTTTCTCATTTATATGTGTGTGTGTATACACACACACACACATTCACTATACATAGTATTGTTTCTGAATTATGAGTTTAAATTTATATAGGTTAGATGCTGCTGGTATCATTCTCTACTTTTCTTTAACATAATAAATTTAAGATCTATTTGTGATGTATGTAAATCAAATTAATATATTTAAACTGCCATGCTGTGTCCTACTATGTGAATATAAAACATTTTATTTATTTATTCTCCCACTGACACACATTTAGGTTGTTTTCAACCTTTTAATTCTTATTGATAAATACCCAATGAACATCACTCTACTTGTTCACAACCTCCTAATTTTGCTAAGAGAGAAATGTTGAGGGAAATTCGGCAACTTCCCCAATGTCACAAAGGGATATGACCACATATTTCTGACCCAAAGGAAATTACAGGATAAGAGATTTTCACTGGGAGGTATTGTAATCAAAATCACTCGAGTAATGTTTCCAAATCATACAACTCTGCCTCCTCACACCTATCCTAACCCCTAAACCTCCATACCAGTTTAGCTCTACTAGAAGATGAGGTGGTGATAGTATTGAACTTTATCTGAGCCCTGGGGTTTGAAGGTCAAGAAATCTCCCCATTCCTTTATATTCTGGGAAATGGCTAACCACAAAGGACCATGCTGCCTTTGCATATTCCAAGATAAGAATGTCGTGACTCGTGAATCCTGTAAGACTTACTGTCCCTCTTTCCTCCTGATTCCTTCATTTAGTTGCCACTATAAAACCTCACATATTCTCACAGATATTCTTTTCATCTTCGAGATGTTCCTCATTAAAGATATTTATCTCTATTGCAATAGACTGAAAAAAAATCATCTCCTTAATTTATAGTACATTTGTCTTTCATAGTTTGAGTGCCATGACCTTGGACAATCTTGCACCCTGTTTTCATATCCCCATTTGCTTCACCCAGGATAAGAGGCCAATGAGTCTGACTCCTCATGCCTTGCTCTGCATCGTTGTCCATTGGCAGTATGCCAAGGATGTGATTTAATTCCTTTTGAGTATTCAGTTGATTTCTTGTTCTGGCTTCTTTGGTTTCATGTTTTGACCATTTGGTGATCTCTATGAACAGATCAATGGTTGATAGAGATCTCTCTCTGGGGTGAGAGACAACAATAATCTGGTTTGTTAGCCTTTTATGTTTGTCTACCTGTCTATATAGAGCTCAAGTAAATTAAAGATTCATACCCACTGTGAAGAAAACAGCTCTTTGATATGAACTAGTGAGTTTTGTAATTATGTGCTTGTGCTTGACTCATGGCTGAAATTTTAGAATTGAAGCTATAAGGTATCTCTAAGCCTGCATGATTATGTATCTGTAATTCAGAAAGGCTTTTACCTCTCATTGTGTGATGTGTAATACTTCTCTACCTAAAGATGGTATTACTAAATCAGATTATAAAATTTCTTAAAGGAGCTCTATTCTGATGGCTTAACACTAAGTTAGCACTTATGTAAATTGAATATTCCTAATATTCCCAGAAATTAAGGAAATTGAGTCTCAGGTACCTGAATGTGCTAGACTTAAAAATTATCTTTATAGAAAACAACTTGGATATGCTTTAGGAATTCAAGTTCACATAATTTAGATAAAGCTTTGGCAAACAAGACCCATTTAATACTTTTCATTTAATAAAACAGCCATGTCTTCTCTGATTACGGTTAAGAATAATATATACATACATTTTTGTTCTACTTGGAAATGTTCTGCATGAACTCACACAGGTTTACTGATTGATTAAGCCAGTATCACTAATGTTTAAGATTATTAATGTTTAAAATATGAAAAATGTTAATTTGTGTTTAACCAAAAAAAGTCATTATAATAACAAACTTTAACAGTAATTATGTTTTATAGTATGTCAGTGAGAAGATAATTTCTAAGATCTCTAGGACACTTAAAACCCTAGAGTTATACTAAATTGAGTTAACTAATAGATATTAATTGAATGCCCAGATCATTTCAAAGTAAGATGGAATACTGAAACATTAATACATAGGCATAATTTTATGTACTTTTTACCTTTCATCTTATGTGTTACAGAGGGACTGTACATTTGGGTTTGTCAATGAACATGTTCATTTTTACCACTTTGAGAAGTTGTATTATAAGGATGTGTTTGGCTATGAGAAGCTGTGGGATGTATAATCATGAGCTCAGCTCATCTGCTGGAAAGTATTGGCATGTGACAGACAGTTCACAGCTATCTGCCTCCTAGTTTTCTCTGTGAAATAGAAGTTACAGAGGTTAAATAATATGTGAGTGAGACTCTAACAGGAATGGAGCAGCAGGACGGTATAACTTCGTGTGCAAGGTGTGCAGGACGTGTTTCTTTTAAAGAAAAAGAGAGTGATTTTGTTCTAGGGTAAAATGACTGGGTATTATCTTGTGAGACAAAACCAGAATGGATAGAATGTTCATGGAAAGGAAACTATTCACCATCATCAAAGCTAGCTAAGGTTTGATGGGTTTATTCATAAGATTTTCAAAAAAGATCTTATGTTTACATTTGTCTGCTTTACTAAAAGATTATTGTAAAGGCTTTTTTTTTTTTAACTGAGTAATCTTATAGAATGAAGGGGAATGATAGTCTTCTTGAACAAAAAGGGGAACTGATAACAAACTTTAGTCCTCCTCCCCTTTGTGTTCTGGGAAATGGCTAACCACAAAGGACCACCCTGCCTTCCCCTGTTCCAAGATAAGAATAGCCTCCACCCTCTTCTCCAATCCTGTAAGACTCTGTCCTTCCTCATGACTCTTGTTTACCTGCCTCTGTAAACCCCGGTTTTTCTCCCTCTTCTTTGAGACAATCTTTATTAATGAATGGTCTCCCTAGTGCAATAAATAGTCTGAATAAAACCATCTCCTTAATCATCCAGTGCCTTTTGCCTTTCACAGGGCTACAATCCCTAAATTAAGTGACCTTGGCAAATTAATAAATGTAACAAGCAATTCATGTTTAAAAAAAATGACAAAATGATCTATTTTGTGATGACTTTTATGGAAATGAGCCTTAGAGAAAGATTTGAAGGTGAGGAAGGGAAGAGGAAGTTTAGCCTGTTGACAGCAGCCCCAAGAAAACCAAAATGCTCCTCCATACGCACCACCCCCGGGGAGATCAGAAATAGTCAGAAACAAGGAAATTATTACTGAATTTCCAATGCCAAGTCAGACATTTTTGAAAATAGCTGAAATAGTAGCCTTCAATGCAAGTTCTTCTACTGTAGGAGCTGGAATTTTTGATAGATGTTTATTAAGCTTCAAAGGGCTAATAGCCAGGAAGGACACATAGCAGACCCTTTATGTCATGAACCACAGAGAAAGGACTTACGAGTAATGATCAAAGAGCAGTTTCCTACCCCCAAGATACAGAGGTTCATCCAAAGTAGGAAGGAAGAATCAGGGGGTCAGGAATAATTGGTTGGTACCTTAGAATGAATCCACAGTTGAAGATGAATTATGTACATTGATAGAAATCCTAGGTCGTAGGAGAGAAAACACATCACCTGGCCTACTAGTGTGTAGCTTGAGGAACTGAAGGCCTCAGAGAAGAGCTCCAAGTCCAGTGGAAGCTGAGGGAGGTATTTGGGAATTAGGGGATTGATGTGAGCACCCCAATGTGGGGTGGAAAAATCAGTGATGCTAAGAATTCCACAGCCCCCAAAGAGGAGAACAGAAGTGCTAATCAGTTATCTTTTCTGTTGGGTTGAGGTGATGCAGAATGTCCTCTGGCATCTAGGCCAGGGTCTCAGATAACTACAGCAGATGTGGCAGGACCAGAAATGGATTACCAAGACCACGTGAGACACACGACACCTCAGTGATGGTCAAAGAGGACAGAGTGTAGCAAGTGGGCCAGACAGCAATCATCTGATCCCAGGACAGTAAGTCAGAATAAGTCAGCCATCTTGATATTCACATAACATTAGAGAAAGGCAGCAAAGTAGAGAAATTTGTGGATTGAGTCAAAAGGCACAGAAAGATACAGTTTTTAACTGGAAGTGAAATAATGACTTTGAATTGATATGATGAAGTTTTTGCCTACCTAATGGAAATGGGTACTTACAAGCTACATTAAGTTCAGTTTTAAAAAAAATCACATCTTTACACACCTGCATCTATGAATGTAAAATGTTATTACCTACTGCGAATTATAGATGAGTGAAACTAGCCAAGAAACAGGAAAGAGAGATTGTATTTGACTGAAATAAGATTGATCACAGAATGACTATCAGAGCTTTCTAGAACCTGATCCCAGGCAAAGGTCAAGGACAAAGGAATTTGATTTTAAGAAACAGCATGATACAAGGTTCATAGAACTCTTCTTTAGGATAAAAAGCATAGAAGAAAATGACGGCAGATTCTCTACATCTGAGTAGAGAATATTTCTTTTTCTCGGACTCCAAGATCACCAGACATGTTGTGCCTTTCTTGGTAGATGATCTAACTAAAAGGGTTATTCTAAGTGTAGGGTTGGCCTTTCCTACATATTGTATTCCAACAATTTGGACATCTGGACAACTGTAGTTCCATAGATATGAATGTATTTGTAGGGAAAATGTGACTGAATATTTGAAATTCAGTATAATCCTTGAAAGTCCAGGCTGTCCAGTTACTAGACTCACACAGATAACAGATCACAGCTTTCTGGCCAAATACTCCTCCCTCTCAACATAAATAAAAGAGCAATCTGGCTTACAGACTGTCCCCTGGATTCCTGGTTTTCATGAATTAGTTCACTGAAATTAGTCATCCTTAGATTTTTTGTGTAAGTTGGAAGATAGATTGGTTTGGTTTGGTTTTAGACTATCTGAAACACACATGCACACACAGTGCCCTGCACATAGTGATGGCTTCACCTCAAGCTCCTCGTGTTCTCTGGATCTTGATCTATTGGTATACCTACTCTCAGAAAAATTTTTCACACTGAAATGAAACTGCTAACAGTTTGAAATGCATATCTCTTAGAGAAGGAGCAACTCTTAACAACATCAAAATCTGAACCTGAGGAAAGAAATGCTAATAATGACAGAGCAGGCTGCATCCAAGTGGATGAGAGAAATATCTGGGGACTACAACCTTTACCGGACCCGCCTAAAATCATACTACCTAATTGGTAACCTCATCTATGTATAACTTGGCCCTGATGGGACCAACAAACATTTGTCTGGTTAGGTATCAAAGTTAAGCTTTTGGGGAATGAAGATAAAAGGATAGTGCATTTCCCAATGTTTATAGCAGCAATGTCCACAATAGCCAGACTGTGGAAAGAGCCAAGATGTCCATCGACAGATGAATGGATAAAGAAGATGTGGTATATATATATAGACAATGGAATATTATGCAGCCATCAAAAGAATGAAATCTTGCCATTTCCAATGATGTGGATGGAACTGGAGGGTATTATGCTGAACGAAATAAGTCAATCTGAGAAAGACATGTATCATATGACCTCACTGATATGAGGAATTCTTAATCTCAGGAAGCAAACTGAGGGTTGCTGGAGTGGTGGGGGGTGGAGGGATGGGGTGGCTGGGTGATAGACATTGGGGAGGGTATGTGCTATGGTGAGCACTGTGATTTGTGCAAGACTGTTGAATCACAGATCTGTACCTCTGAAACAAATAAGGCAATATATGTTAAGAAAAAAAAAAAAGAAGAAGATAGCAGGAATGGAAGAATGAAGGGGTGGAAATCAGAGGGGAAGACGAATCATGAGAGACGATGGACTCTGAAAAACAAACTGAGGGTTCTGGGGGGGGGGATGGGTTGGCCTGGTGGTGGGTATTAAGGAGGGCGCATTCTGCATGGAGCACTGGGTGTTATGCACAAACAATGAATCATGGAACACTACATCAAAAACTAATGAGGTGGGGGGGTGGAGCAAGATGGCAGAGTAGTAGGAGACCTGGATTTCGTCTCCTCTCAGGAATTCAGCTGGATAGGGATCAAACCATTCTGAACACCTACAAACTCAACAGGAGATCGAAGAAAAGAAGAGCAACAACTCTCTCATCAGAAAAGCGACCACTTTCTGGAAGGTAGGACGTACAGAGAAGTGAATCCGAGGCAATATTCAGGAGGATAGATGGCGGGGGAGGGGCCTCCGTTGGCCGCTTCTGGCAAGTGATAGAACCGCGGAGCATAAAATTGGAACTTTTAAAAGTCTGCTCCGCTGTGGGACGTCACTCTGGTGGCTAAGCGGGGGGTGGAACCCTCCAGGACAGTGTGGTCTCAGGACCCTCGGGGTCACAGAAAGACCAGGGATGCCTGAGTGAGGCAGAGCTCCCAGGTAACGGAGCAGGGAAGCCGGCTACAGAGGCGGAGCCCAGGTGTGGGCTCTCAGCTCAGGGTTGCCATAAACCATGATCCGCGGCACAGTCGGGCCACTGCTCCTCCAGCAGGGACCCAACAAGCGGTAGATCCGGGAAGACTCCCCTTCCTCCCCTGGGAGGAGCTGTGCGGGAGTGCACCGCAGGGATCTGCTGGGTTTGGAGAATCCACCCCGGGTCGGGTGCCAGAGATAGAAACGCGCGGTCACAGGCCGGGTGAGCACGGAGTGCGGCCGGAGACTGGGGAGACGGGAGTGACTGACGGCTTTTCTCTGGGGGCTCACTGAGAAGCAGGGCCCTGAGTTCTTGGCTCCTCCAGGGCAGAGATTGGGAGGCCGCCATTTTCACTCTCTGCCTCCAAAGCTGTACAGAAAGCTTGCAGGGAACAAAAGCTCCCGAGAGCAAACCTGAGCAGATTACTTAGCCGGGAGGGGGCAAGGGCGGGGCATTTCTGCCTCCGGCAGAGACATTTGGAAACCACGGCAACAGGCCCCTCCCCAGAAGATCAGCGAGAACAACCAGCCAAGAACAAGTTTACCCATCAATGAGAATGGCAGAACTCCAGCACTAGGGGAATACTGCACGTAGAATTCATGGCTTTTTTACCATGATTCTTTAGTCTTTCAAAGTTAATTTTTTTAACTGTCTTTTTTTCTTTTTCTTTTTTTTTTTTGAATTTTTCTTTTTCCCTTTTTCAACCAACATCTTATCAATCCCTTTTTTTAAAAAACATTTTTATTTTTCATTTTTTGAGTCATATTCTATCCCTTCATAGTAGTTACCCGTATTTTTGGCATATATATATAAGTTGGTCTCTCTTTAAAATTTTGAGATAGTTTCTTCTAACAGATTAAAATATACCCTAAATCTCTAGTATATGGTTTTTTCTACTCCCCTGCCTGATCACATTCTCTCCTTTTTTCTTTCTTTTTTCTTTTTTAAAATCTTCTTTTCTTTTTTCAAACAACTTCTTATCAATTCCTTTTATAAAATTTTTTATAATTTCCATCTTTACAGTCATATTCCATCCCTTCATCATATCAACCCTTATTTTTGTACATATATAAGTTTTTCTTTCTTTAAAATTTTGGGAGGCACTTTCTTCTAAAAGACCAAAATACACCCCAAATCTAGTGTGTGGCACTGATCTATATACCAGCCGGATATATTTGATCACATTCTGTTTTTTTGTTGTTGTTGTTTTGTTTTGTTTGTTTTTATCTTTATCTTTTTCTTTTTCTTTTTCTTTTTTTTCTTTTTCTTTTTTCTCTCTTTCCCTTTCTTTTTCCACTGCTTCAGGTCTTTTCTGATTTGTTTAGAGTATATTTTCTGGGGATGTTGTAACTCTGCTAGCATTTTGTTCTCTCATTAATCTATTCTCCTCTGCACAAAATGACAAGATGGAAAAAATCACCTCAACAAAAAGAACAAGAGGTAGTACTGACTGCCAGGGACCTACTCAATACAGACATTAGTACGATGTCAGATCTAGAGTTCAGAATCATCACTTTAAAGATACCAGCTGGGCTTGAAAAAAATATGGAAGTTATTAGAGAAAGCTTTTCTGGAGAAGTAAAAGAACTAAAATCTAACCAAGTAGAAATCAAAAAGGCTATTAATGAGGTGCAATCAAAAATGGGGGCACTAACTGCTAGGATAAATGAGGCAGAAGAGAGAATCAGTGATATAGAAGACCAAATGATGGAAAATAAAGAAGCTGAGAAAAAGAGAGATAAACAACTACTGGATCACGAGGGCAGAATTCGAGAGATAAGTGATACCATAAGACGAAACAACATTAGAATAATTGGGATCCCAGAAGAAGAAGAAAGAGAGAGAGGGGCAGAAGGTATAATGGAGCAAATTATAGCAGAGAACTTCCCTAATTTGGGGAAGGAAACAGGCATCAAAATCCAGGAAGCACAGAGAACCCCTCTCAAAATCAATAAAAATAGGTCAACACCCCGACATCTAGTAGTAAAACTTACGAGTCTCAGAGACAAAGAGAAAATCCTGAAAGCAGCTCGGGAGAAGAGATATGTAACCTACAAGGGTAGAAACATTAGATTGGCAACAGACCTATCCACAGAGACCTGGCAGGCCAGAAAGGACTGGCAAGATATATTCAGAGCACTAAATGAGAAAAATATGCAGCCAAGAATACTATATCCAGCTAGGCTGTCATTGAAAATTAAAGGAGAGATAAAAAGCTTCCAGGACAAACAAAAACTAAAGGAATTTGCAAACACAAAACCAGCCCTACAGGAAATCTTGAAAGGGGTCCTCTAAGCAAAGAGAGAGCCTAAAAGCAACATAGACCAGAAAGGAACACAGACAATATACAGTAACAGTCACCTTACAGGCAATACAATGGCACTAAATTCCTATCTTTCAATAGTTACCCTGAATGTAAATGGGCTCAATGCCCCAATCAAAAGACACAGGCTATCAGACTGGATTAAAAAACAAGACCCATCGATATGCTGTCTGCAAGAGACTCATTTTAGAACCAAAGACACCCCCAGATTGAAAGTGAGGGGGTGGAAAACCATTTACCATGCTAATGGACACCAAAAGAAAGCTGGGGTGGCAATCTTTATATCAGACAAATTAGATTTTAAACCAAAGACTGTAATAAGAGATGAGGAAGGACATTATATCCTACTTAAAGGGTGTATCCAACAAGAAGATCTAACAATTGTAAATATCTATGCCCCTAACATGGGAGCAGCCATTTTATAAGGCAATTAATAACAAAAGCAAAGAAACACATTGACAACAATACAATAATATTCTTCTCTAGTGCCCATGGAACATTCTCCAGAATAGATCACATCCTAGGTCATAAATCAGATCTCAACCAGTACCAAAAGACTGGGATCATTCCCTGCCTATTTTCAGACCACAATGCTTTGAAACTAGAACTCAATCACAAGAGGAAAGTCGGAAAGAACTCAAATACATGGAGGCTAAAGAGCATCCTACTGAAGAATGAATGGGTCAACCAGGAAATTAAAGAAGAATTAAAAAAATACATGGAAACCAATGAAAATGAAAACACAACTATTCAAAATCTTTGGGAGGCAGCAAAGGCAGTCCTAAGAGGAAAGTATATAGCAATACAAGCCTTTCACAAGAAGCAAGAAAGGTCTCAAGTACACAACCTAAGCCTACACCTAAAGGAGCTGGAGAAAGAACAGCAAATAAAGCCTAAACCCAGCAGGAGAAGAGAAATCATAAAGATCAGAACAGAAATCAATGAAATAGAAACTAAAAGAACAGTAGAACAGATCAACGAAACTAGGAGCTGGTTCTTTGAAAGAATTAACAAGATTGATAACCCCTGGCCAGACTTATCAAAAAGAGAAGAGAAATGACCCAAATCAACAAAATCATGAATGAAAGAGGAGAGATCACAACCAACACCAAAGAAATACAAACAATTATAGGAACATATTATGAGCAACCCTATGCCAGCAAATTAGATAACCTGGAAGAAATGGATGCATTCTTAGAAATGCATCAACTACCAAAACTGAACCAGGAAGAAATAGAAAACCTGAACAGACCTATAACCACTAAGGAAATGGAAGCAGTCATCAAAAATCTCCCAAAAAACAAAAGTCCAGGGCCAGATGGCTTCCCAGGGGAATTCTACCAAACATTTCAAGAAGAATTAATGCCTATTCTTCTGAAATTGTTCCAAAAAATAGAAATGGAAGGACAACTTCCAAACTCATTTTATGAGGCCAGCATTACCTTGATCCCAAAACCAGACAAAGACCGCATCAAAAAGGAGAATTACAGACCAATATCCCTGATGAACATGGATGCAAAAATTCTCACCAAAATACTACCCAATAGGATCCAACAGTACATTAAAAGGATTATTCACCACGACCAAGTGGGATTTATCCCTGGACTGCAAGGTTGGTTCAACATCCGCAAATCAATCAATGTGATACAATACATTAACAAAAGAAAGAACAAGAATCATGATCCTCTCAATAGATGCAGAAAAAGCTTTTGACAAAGTACAGCATCCTTTCTTGATCAAAACTCTTCAGAGTATAGGCATAGAGGGTACATACCTCAAGATCATAAAAGCCATCTATGAGAAACCTACAGCGAATATCATTCTCAATGGGGAAAAACTGAGAGCTTTCCCCCTAAGGTCAGGAATGCGGCAGGGATGTCCACTATCACCACTGCTATTCAACATAGTATTAGAAGTCCTAGCCACAGCAATCAGACAACAAAAAGAAATCAAAGGCATCCAAATTGGCAAAGAAGAAGTCAAACTCTCACTCTTTGCAGATGATATGATACTTTATGTGGAAAACCCCAAAGACTCCACCCCAATACTGCTAGAACTCATACAGGAATTCAGTCAAGTGGCAGGATATAAAATCAATGCACAGAAATCAGTGGCATTCCTATACACCAACAACAAGACAGAAGAAAGAGAAATTAAGGAGCCGATCCCATTTACAATTGCACCCAAAACCATGATACCTAGGAATAAATCTAACCAAAGAGACAAAGGATCTGTACTCAGAAAACTATAAAATACTCATGAAAGAAATTGAGGAAGACACAAAGAAATGGAAAAACGTTCCATGCTCATGGATTGGAAGAACAAATATTGTGAAGATGTCAATGCTACCTAGAGCAATCTACACATTCAATGCAATCCCCATCAAAATACCATCCACTTTTTCCAAAGAAATGGAATAAATAATCCTAAAATTTGTATGGAACCAGAAAAGACCCCGAATAGCCAGAGGAATGTTGAAAAAGAAAAGCAAAGCTGGCGGCATCACAATTCCGGACTTCCAGCTCTATTACAAAGCTGTCATCATCAAGACAGCATGGTACTGGCACAAAAACAGACACATAGATCAATGAAACAGAATAGAGAGCCCAGAAATGGACCCTCAACTCTATGGTCAACTCATCTTTGACAAAGCAGGAAAGAATGTCCAATGGAAAAAAGACAGTCTCTTCAACAAATGGTGTTGGGAAAATTGGATAGCCACATGCAGAAGAATGAAACTGGACCATTTCCTTACACCACACACAAAAATAGACTCCAAATGGTTGAAAGACCTCAATGTGAGACAGGAGTCCATCAAAATCCTCAAGGAGAACACAGGCAGCAACCTCTTCGACCTCAGCCGAAGCAACTTCTTCCTAGAAACATCGCCAAAGGCAAGGGAAGCAAGGGCAAAAATGAACTATTGGGACTTCATCAAGATAAAAAGCTTTTGCACAGCAAAAGAAACAGTCAACAAAACCAAAAGACAACCGACAGAATGGGAGAAGATATTTGCAAATGACATACCTTATAAAGGGCTAGTATCCAAAATCTATAAAGAACTCATCAAAGTCAACACCCAAAGAACAAAGAATCCAATCAAGAAATGGGCAGAAGACATGAACAGACATTTTTCCAAAGAAGACATCCAAATGGCCAACAGACACATGAAGAAGTGCTCAATATCACTTGGCATCAGGGAAATCCAAATCAAAACCTCAATGAGATACCACCTCACACCAGTCAGAATGGCTAAAATTAACAAGTCAGGAAATGACAGATGTTGGCAGGGATGTGGAGAAAGGGGAACCCTCCTACACTGTTGGTGGGAATGCAAGCTGGTGCAGCCACTCTGGAAAACAGTATGGAGGTTCCTCAAAAAGTTGAAAATAGAGCTACCATATGATCCAGCAATTGCACTACTGGGTATTTACCCCAAAGATACAAAAGTAGGGATCCGAAGGGGTATGTGCACCCTGATGTTTATAGCAGCAATGTCCACAATAGCCAAACTGTGGAAAGAGCCAAGATGTCCATCGACAGATGAATGGATAAAGAAGAAGTGGTATATATATACAATGGAATATTATGCAGCCATCAAAAGGAATGAGATCTTGCCATTTGTAACGATGTGGATGGAACTGAAGGGTGTTATGTTGAGCAAAATAAGTCAATCAGAGAAAGACATGGATCATATGACCTCACTGATATGAGGAATTCTTAATCTCAGGAAACAAACTGAGGGTTGCTGGAGTGGGGGGTGGGGTGGGAGGGATGGGGTGACTGGGTGATAGACACTGGGGAGGGTATGTGCTCTGGTAAGCGCTGTGAATTGTGCAAGACTGTTGAATCTCAGATCTGTACCTCTGAAACAAATAATGCAATATATGTTAAGAAAAAAAAAAAGAAGAAGAAGGTAGCAGGAGGGGAAGAATGAAGTGGGGTAATTCGGAGGGGTAGACGAACCATGAGAGATGATGGACTCTGAAAAACAAACTGAGGGTTCTAGAGGGGAGGGGGGTGGGAGGATGGGTTAGCCTCGTGGTGGGTATTGAGGAGGGCACATTCTGCATGGAGCACTGGGTGTTATGCACAAACAATGAATCATGGAACACTACATCTAAAACTAATGATGTAATGTATGGGGATTATCATAAGAATAAAAAAAAAGAAAAAAAAACTAATGAGGTAATGTATGGTGATTAACATAACATACTTAAAAAAAATTGTGCATTTGATGGAAGTTTGGAAATACATACTATAGGGTATATTATATAGTCAACTGGTATTCATGATTATTTCCTAACAGAAACAGAACTTTAAGGAACAGCTCTTTATGTAAAAAAGAAGATAGATTGCAAGGAACAGGGGTTCAGACAACATAATTGTAGCATGTTTTCTAATGGTGCATCTAAAAATCTGTTGATAGACTCCCCCTGAATCAAGTTTCTCAAGGCAAGCAAGACTGGTTCTTCCTAACATAAAATTCTGTTCCTGTATTTTCTTGCCTAATGATGGCTTAGCTATAAGTATACAAGCTTCTGTGAGAATCTTGATGTGAACAACTTACGTTTCATTGAAAGAGGAAAACAATCTCACTGCTTCAGCAGCAACTGTGGCGACATAAGACAATACAGCAACAACCCTGGTCCTTTCCCAATGGGACAAACGCAAGCAGACTAAGTCCATTATGCAGTCTCCTGGCAGGAGTTCTCACGGATTAGGGAGACAGGCACATCCTCTGATCAGAACATGATGCTAGCACCTGCATCACTCTGCTCTGAGCCTTCTGCCCTTCTTCTTCTTTCTCTTTTTAAAATTACTTCAGGAGCTCTGTTCCATTAAAATCCACTCAATCTGAGCAACCTCTGACAAAGATGTATAGGCCCCTCATGCAGGCTAATAATTTAACATCCCAAGCAGGCTAATAAACTTGCCCCTTCAAACTTGTCTTCTTGAGTCATTTGTTCACATTTAATTGGAGGAGGGGTTGAGGGTAGCTTAGGGGAAAGACAGAGAAGGACTCTAGCAGCAGGAAGCTGTACTCAGACTCTCTCCCTTGTTGGGCACAGTCATTTCTGGCCCCAGCCACTTACACATACCCTCAGCCAAACAAAAGCCTCTACCATTCTCTGGGCTGACCCTTCCTAGTAAGAACTTAAATGAACATCTTATGTTTCTGCATGACCCTAGGGGGTCTCACCCCTTTTTCTAAAAGGTTTTTGAACCTCTTAGAAAAGTAGGTATCTGCATGGAGCACTGGGTGTTATGCACAAACAATGAATCATGGAACACTACATCAAAAACTATTGATGTAATGTATGGTGATTAACATAACAATAAAAATTTTTTAAAAAGTAGGTATCATCTGATATCTACAATTTCTCCATATGAGATAAAGACTCTGCCACTTCCTAGCTGTGTGACTTTGGACAATTATTTAATCTCTCTGTGCCTCAATTTCCAAATCTGTAAAATGGGAATAATAATACTACCTACATCATAGGGTTACTGGGAGATTTAGAGAAGTTAACATACCTAATACATTTAGAACAGTGCCTGGCACAGATTGAGCTGCAAACAAGCATTTGCTATTATTAGTAGAGTATGAAGAAGAATTTGGATAATTACAATTTTCCCAATCTCCTTTCATTTTCAGAAACACTGAGTCAATCCAGTAATGTCTGTTGCTCCACACAGATTGGCATTTTGGACATCTGCTTGGCTGGCCCATTCCTTGATCAGGCTCTGAGTCCATAATAGATAACCATGCCAAAGTGTGCTATAAGAAAAAAGTAGTTAATTAAATTAAGCAGGAGGTGTACTGTCTTCTCAAAACTCAGATGGATAAACAAAGCCTTTCATCAGTACAGGAAGAGTCAGGACAAAATCACTGGTGGTGGCAGCATGAGGTGGAGATCAAGGGCTGGGGAGCTCTTAAAAGAAAACATACTCAGCACCTGAAGGAAATACAATCACTTATGTCTTTAAGAAATATCTGCACCCCTATGTTCACGGCAATATTGTTCACAATAGCCAAGACATGGAAACAACCTAAGTGTCTATCAACAGATGAATGGATAAAGAAAGTAGAGTATAGACATATGTGGAATGTTATTCACCCACGAAAAGGAAGGAACTCCTGCCATAGGCAACAACATGGATGGACCTTAAGGATATTTCTAAGTAAAATAAGTCAGACAGGGAGAAAGACAAATAGCATGTTATCTCACTTATATGTGGACTCTAAAAAAAAGCTAAACTCAGAAACAAAGAGTAGGATGGTGGTTGCCAGGGGCTGAGGGGTGAGGCGGAGATGTGTCAAAGGGTATATACTTCCAGTTATAAGATCTGGGGATTGATGTACAGTGTGGTGACTACAGTTAACAATACTGTATTATATCCTTGAAAGATGCTAAGAAAGTAGATATTAAATGTTTTTACTACAAAAGATGGTAGCTATGTGATGGATGATAAATGATGAATGTGTTAACTAGCCTAATTGTGGTAATCATTTCACAATATGTATGTGTATCAAATTAATCACCTGTACTCCTTAAACTTACACAACGTTTTATGTCAACTATCTGTCAATAAACTTGGGGGGGCGGGGAAGAAAATATTTTCAAACCTACATATTCAAATACTGACTTAACACATGCCCTCTCTTAAGAGGCTATATACTTTTTTCAGTGACGCTGCTATATTTGAAAACATTTTTGGAAACATGGAAATTTTCAGAAAGCCAAATTAGAAGGCACACATGAAAATAAATCATCTTTTTATTTTTTTTACTACAACTTCTGTTGGGCAAGGGGTTTTCTTCCTCTGTATTCACTAGCTGTGATTCTGGAAGGTTTTTTTGGCTATTTCTGAAAAGAAACTTAGAAATAAAAATTTCTATTTTTCTACTGAGGCTGTCCAAACCTCAGTTCTGAAGGTGGCAGCAGCATTTGAATCAGGTATTTAATTTATATTTTAGATAGTGATATAGAATTCCTACAGTTTTTATTAAGAAAATAAACTGCATTCCTTTGTAGTCATTTTATTGATCTTGTGTATTATTAAATCACTGTATTTTCTAGGTAAATCAAACTCAATGACCCATGATCCCGCCCTCAAAAACGAATAAAATTAAATTAGCCACATATTGATTCCACAACAGCAGTCTAAGTTTTAACAAGAATACTTGTAATTCTGAGCTCTTACTCTGTGAAGGCAAATCATCAGTATTAAAGTCAGCAAATAAAGCAGCTGCCTGTGACAGAGACAGGCAAGGTAAAGGTTCTACACAAGTGCTTAAGTGAAGTGCTTGAGAAGCTCTTTCTGTTCTCTGCCTTGTAGCGGCTAATTTATCCTTCATACCACATTCCTTGGCAGGAGTGGAAATGCACTACTCTGGGAACGCTGACTGCATTATGGTGAAGTCAGTTGTGACTGCTAAGTGGCTTGCATCCCAGTAGGACTGAGAGCTCTCAGAATCACCTAGGCCCATGGATTTCCACCAGAGATTCTGCTCAGTGGACTCTTACGTATTTATCATTACAGTTTCACCCCTGAAGAGGTACTGAACTACGTTTGCCTTCAAATTCTGATTGTTATGAGTTTGTGGAAACACAACAAGTAGGGCACATATATGGAGGTGGTAGGCCTTAGGAAAACTATAAGGAAAATCCACAGCTTGTCATGCCTGATACCAAGCCTGTTTGGAAAGTGTCAAGAGCGTGCATGAACCTACAGACTGCTGCACAAGCATTTAGTTGACCTCTGGAATGGCAAAACACTAGCCAGAAAGTAGGAGACAGCACAAAGCCAATACTTGGTTAATTTTAGATACTGAACATAAGAAGTGCCATCAACCAGTTCTATCAGTAAAATCACGTTAGCTCTTTCTTTTATTTTATCAAGAAAAACAAAAGTTTTTAATAGCAAAATCCTTAAACATAAAGCCTCATGTTTTGCAAGATTAATAGCCTCAGTAAGGTTCTTTCTTGCTGGAAAATGAGGAAGACCATAACAGAGTATAGGAGAATGTTAGCTTTATTCACTCAGTTAACAAGTTATTCCACACTATGTACCAGACACCATAATAGCGCTGGAGAGACAAAGTAAATTAATACATGAATACAGCCCTTGAAGCGCTTACTGTTTCAAAAGAGACAGGTAAATAACAACCCCACGTGGGAGGGGGGGCTATACACATCAAGAAGAACATCCTCTAGGTCTGAGGACAACCAACTATGTGGGGGAGTTAATCTTCGTAAAATAATTTACATTTGAGATGGCTTAAAGGTTGAGAATTCACTATAAAGAATTAGGGGAAGAAGAGTCTAGAACAGCTTTCTCTGGGGTTGAAAGCACAGAAGCACTTGGCATATTGGGAGGTGTTATAAGCTGAACTGTGTCCCCCCAAAATTCCTATGTTGAAGTCCTAACCTCAGCACCACAGAAAGTGACCGTAATTAGAAGGAGGGTCATTGCAGATGTAATTAGGGTTAATTTAGGATGAGATTATACCAGAGCAGGATAGACATTATATATTGGGGAAATTTGGACAAAACAATCACACAGGGAGAACACTGTGGGGATGAAGACAGATATCAAGGAGATGCAGCAGAAGTCAAGGCACACTCAGGATTGCCAGCCACCACAGAAGCTTGGGGAGTAGACTGGGTCAGATTCTCCCCCATGGCCCTCAAGTTGTGACCACGCTGCCAGCACCTGGGGCTCAGGCTTCCAGCCTGCAGAACTGTGAGACGATACACTTCTGCTTTTTGTCAACTGCTTTATTGTGCCTTTTAAAGACAACATTAGGAAATGAGCACAGGGGGATGGCAAGAAGTTCCATTTGGTTGATTGGGTAGGTGTAAAGTGGAGAAGAAGAACCATAAGGGAATGAAGCTGGAAAGGAGATTAGACCCTTATCCAGAGTCTTTTTCATCCAAATGAACAAGTTCATCTCAGATTTGTTGATGAAAGGGAACAACGATTTTTAATGAAGGGATAAAGCTCTGGGGAAGGTAAGAAGCTGGAGGCTTACACAGGTGACAGAAACCATAATGAAGAGTCCTTAACCCAGAGTTCATGGACTCAGACAAAAGGAGATTGTGAGACCCTTGAAATTTTAGGTAAAATTTTGTGTAGTCATGAATCATGACAGCTTATTAGTTAAGTGCATACATTTTGAAGTCAGGCATTATTTCCAAATCCCCATTCTAACACATATTAGCCCAAGGCCATCATCAAATTATTTCTCTTCCCTAATGCTCAGTTTCCTCAACTAAAAAAGGGGGATGACCTCATACTATATGTTGCTTATGAGAATATAATGGTATATTGTACATAAAGTACTTAGTACAATGACATAGAGTAAGTGTTCTTTCATAAATGTCTCCGAGTATTGTTTAATTATTTTCATTTTCCACGTGCAGGTGATGCTTCAACAATGAACTCATAGAGATCACTGTCACATTAAGGTTTTGATGCTCTCAAAGCCCACCTCTTAATGGAGAGTATGGCAAACAAAGTTAGGCCTTCAAATTCTAGATCCATATTAAAATTGGCTTAAATAGGTAAAATAAATGATGTTTACTATGAACACACTGTTAATCTCAGTAAATGGACTATTTTATTTTATTTTATTTTTAATTTTTTTATTCTGATGTTAATCCCCATACATTACATCATTAGTTTTAGATGAAGTATTCCATGATTCATTGTTTATGCATAACACCCAGGCTCCATGCAGAATGTGCCCTCCTCAATACCCACCACCAGGCTAACCCATCCTCCCACCCCCCTCCCCTCTAGAACCCTCAGTTTGTTTTTCAGAGTCCATCATCTCTCATGGTTCGTCTACCCCTGTAAATGGACTATTTTAAAAGAACATTAATAATAATTCTATTGAAATGATAGTTACCAGAGGGGACAGGGGCGATAGGGAAGGATGAAATAGGTGATGGGTATTAAGGAGCGCACTTGTTGTGATGAGCACTGAGTGATTTAAAAAAAAAAGACTATCCTGAAATAATTCAGTAAAAATAATAGTAATAGTAATAATTCTATCTCCAGTGGAGGTAAGTGAAGAATACAATTAAGTTCTGGCTAATTGGGCAAAGTTCTTTGAATCTTTGGGGCTAAAGTGACCAACAAAAACTGTCTGAGAAACGCTCATATACATGTTAAATCAGTAAACAAGTACGTGTGTGTGAATGTTTGCATGCATAATATGGCTATGGCCAATTCAACATTACCAAGTATAGTTGATTGACCACTGAGATACAAGTCTTGATAAATCTGTTTCAAAAGAATGACCTATGGCGGCTAACATTCAAATTCACACTAACAGATTGCAATGGATTTATGTTCCAATACTTTACATTTCCCACAATTTTAAAGTAGCTTTTAATTGGAGATGAGTGGGAGTCATGTTATATAATATTTTAATTCCAGATTGTAGTTCTGATTATATCATAAACATTTAGGGCATCTGTTAGTGAGGATAAGTCCTCCCCATCTTTTTAAAACGAAGACCTTTTATACTCCTAGTTGTGGAAGAGAGAAAAAGCTACTATTTCTTTTGTTGAGTACCTGGCCCAAGATCATATGCTCATCGGAGTCAGATTTAAGCCAGTCTAACACAAAGATTTTTATCTGTGACATCTAACTGTCTTTCCAATTCTGTATTAATAACATGAAGATAAGAACAAAGAGGAGGATTAGTACTTTTTGAGTACCTACTACTAAGTACTAGACATTTTGGCGTGGATTATCTCATTTTATTATCACTTATTACCTCCGTTTTTCAAAGTTTACCACTAATATGGGATAGTGCCAAGGTGACTATCCAAGTTTTCCGACTAAGTTCACTGTTCTTTCCACTACACAATAGAAGACTGCCTCAACTCCCCAAAATATCCAAGCTTAGTTTTCTCTCTTCTGACATGCTCTCGTAAATTGTACTTTACTGTCTTAGACTGAATTCTGCAGATATAGACCTCATATCAAGAATTTGAGTGCACAGTTTCTTTAGGAGGTACTTCTAGGCAGGATCCTTAGGGAAGTGGGGAAGTGAAACCAATAAAAGGCACGTTGATGAGCGAATTACCACTGGGGGCAACTGGGATCCAATCCATGGGAGTTTCTGGGAGACTATGTAAAGCACATCTGAGTTGGGATGAGCTAGCAGGGGTATCTACCCACTGACTCCTGTTAGTTAATAGCTGAAAGCTGTTCCTGGAAGCCTTAACTCCCTGGCTCTTATAGTTGGGTGGCCACAGGAAACCCTCAGGCAGAAAGCTGAAGGTGCTTGCCTTTTGAAGTCCTGCTGGAATAGTGAGTTCCCAAAAGATATGGGGGTGGGGTGCAAAGATGAACAGCGTTTGCTACAATTATTCTCATTTTATAAATATGGCAGCTGAAGACCACAGAAAGTAAGTTTCTTGTCCGTCTTACTCAAGGATTATGAACTGGCTAACAGTGGACTCTGCTAAACACTGTAACTTATCCCAAGCGAATGTGTTTCTAATGGTGAGAAAGAATTAATATATTAACTTCTCTAGGGTGTTTCCCTGTTAACACAGTCTCTCTTTCCAGTGAGGAGTTAAGTTATTTTTATCTCCTCATACTGTATTCCTTTCAGTTATTAGCTTTCAGTTTATCAGCTCTCCCTAACTTATTAAACAGTCATTGTGTTCTCCTCTCTGCCTTCTTATGGTATCATCCTCCACCCCAGACCCATTTTAACTTAGTCCCTCTGTAAAGACTCTATCTCCAAATGAGGTCACATTCTGAGGTACTGAAGGTTATAACATCAATATATAAATTTGGAGGTAATATAATTCAGCCCATAACAATACTTACGGGAAGAAGTAAATTAGACCCAGAGAACTGATCATCTATTTTCAGTTTATAGGTTTAGGAATAATCTTGGGGTTTTGGCATTTAAAATAATTGTCATATTTTTTAAAATTGGACATTTTGAAATTCTGAAAGATTAGTCTTACAAGTAAAATGTAAGACATATAATGAGTCATTGATTTTAGACTTGGAATTTTAAGTTGAACAGTATTTTTGGCTAAGTTTGTAAATAATATTAGAACATTTTTAAAGAACTTAGATTCTCTATATTTTTAAAGTATAATTTAATGGATTTACATGCAACATCAAAGTATATGGGAAAGTTTTGCTTGTTGAACATTTATTTAAAATATGTGAAAATTTAATCTAATATGTTACTGTTATAAATGAAGTTTAAAACATTTTAGGAGAGG
Organism: Mirounga angustirostris; assembly: GCF_029215605.1. Taxonomy (NCBI): domain Eukaryota; kingdom Metazoa; phylum Chordata; class Mammalia; order Carnivora; family Phocidae; genus Mirounga; species Mirounga angustirostris. Next base: position 172,578,272 of record NW_026991710.1, read on the forward strand.
GACGCCTGGGTGGCTCAGATGGTTAAGCATCTGCCTTCAGCTCAGGTCATGATCCCAGGGTCCTGGGATCAAGTCCCGCATCGGGCTCCCGGCTCAGCGGGGAGCCTGCTTCTCCCTCTGACCCTCTCCCCTCTGATGCTGTTTCTCTCTCGCTCGCTCTCTAAAAAATAAATAAAATCTTAAAAAAAAAAAAACATTTTAGGAGAGTTTAGGCAAGTTTGTAAATGGGACAGAATATTTAGGAGAATGTAAAAATAATCAAAGTTTCCTTGGAAATGATTGTTAAATGTTATTAGATTTATAACTATAATAATACTATTTTTAGGTTGAACTTAAAAGCTTAAGGGAAAACTAAGTTTTTCAATTTTTCACTTTAATAAATTGAATATTAGTTTTTTAAAAGCAGCCACCAATAGCATTTCCTGTGCATCAATCTGCCCTCAAGAATGCAAAAATCTCATTTCAGGACTAAGAATCTCATGTGAAAAAGAGCTACATTTTTAACTTAAAACTCTATTTTTCTCTTATTACAAAAGCAACACATACATATTATGGAAACATTTGAAACATCTAAGAACATTTTTAAAGATTTGAAGACATTAATGAAAAGATAGTAAAACAAAAATTATATAATCCAGGAGATAATTACAGTAAACATCCTCGTAGGAAGCATCTGCAGATGAAAGTGTTGTCAATGTGTGGTTTCCAGACCAGGGCAGCAGCAGCACCTGGGAACGAGTTGCAAGACCAACACTCCCCCTTCCCTCCACCCTCCAGCCATACTGAATAAGGTTCTGGAAGAGGGGCCCAGCAATCTGGTTAGAACAGTCCCTCCAGGTGATTCTGTTGTAGGTTAAACTTTGAGAGCCACTGACACGTGTCATAATTGTTCCCACAGCATAAATACCTATGAGTGATAAGTGTTTGCTCAAAGGACTTTTTTGTGTTTTGGTTTATTGTTATTATTATGACTTTTTTTACTAAACCTTAGACTTTATTTAGATTGCACCTGTTCTTCCAATAAAGTCCTTTCCTGCTCCAGGATCCAGTACGAGATCCTATATTACATTTAGTCATCATGTCTGCTTTGTCTCCTCAGTTCTATGATATTTAGGCTTTCCTTGTTTTACAAGACCTTGATATTTTTGAAGGGTATTTGTGAAGTATTTTGTTGAATGTCCCTCATTTGGGGTTTTCTCATGATCATTAGAGTGGGGTTATGAGTTTCAGAGAACAATACCAGAGAGATGAGGTACGCTTCTCATTGCATCCTATCGGAGGGTATGTGATATCATCATGATTTATTACTGGTGATGTTAACCTTGACCACTTGGTTAGAGTGGTGTCTACCAGATGTCTCCACTGTAAAGTTACTATTTTTCCTTTTCCATACTTCATTCTTTGCAAGCAAATCACAAAGTACAGTCAACACTCAAGGGAAGGGACATTAAGCTCTACTTCCCAAAGGGGATAGTACCTCCATAAATTCTTTGGAATTGTTCAGTAAGAAGGATTTCCTCTCCCCCATTGATTGATTGACTGATTGATTTACATCAGTATGGATTCATGGACATTTGTTTTATTCTTTGGGTTATAATTCAATACAACATTTATTTATTTCTTCCTCATAGTATTCTAGCTTTGGCCAACTCTCTCAGATTGGCTTCTATGCTTTTCCAGCTTTATTGAGGTATAATTCACCAGTAAAATTGTAATATATTTAGCATGATGATTTGATATGCATATACATAATGAAAGGATTCCTACCAAGTTAATGAACACATCTATCAGGTCACATAGTAGCTTTCTTGGAGGAAGGGGGTAAAGACACTTAAGATTTATTCTGTTAGCAAGTTTCAATTACATAATACAATATTATCAACTATAGTCACCATGCCATAAATTAGATCCTCAGACCTCATTCAACTTATAATTGAAAGTTTACTCCTTCACCAACCTCTTCCTATTTCAGCCTCTAGCCCCTGGGAACCACCAATCTACTCTTTGTTTCTATGAATTTGTTTTTTTTTTCCTAAATTCTACATGTAAGTGATACCATGGAGTATTTGTCTTTGTCTGGCTCCTATGTTTTTTGTTTATCCTTCCTTACTTCTGGCACTACAAGATGTCCCAGGGTTCTTATTTGGTATTTTCTACACCCAGCCCTATAATCAATCATTTCTCTTGATTCCTTTAACTGGAGAATTGTATTCAGTAACAAAGATCTGGGGACCGGCTGTGTTTGTTGCCACCAGGGTATTACTAATCTTAGGCCCTCTCATGGGCAGAGCTAGAAATACATATACTTTTCCAAGTAGGGTTGGAAATCCAAGTAAGTATTCCAATATATATTGCAAAATTATTCTCTAACTTTTTTTCTAGCTTACATCATACTACTAATGTATGATAAAGCAAGTTTTCCTCTATGTTTGTAGAAAAAGATCATTATGATTTATTTTATTAAAACTTTACCAATATGATGAATTCTAAAAAATGGTATACGCATGCAATTTTTATTTCTGGGTTAATTAAATATTTTCCACATATCCACTAGGCATTTTACTTTTTCCTTTCATAAATTTTCTCTGTGGCATCTGCTCATTCATCTTTCTCCTACTGATCATTTACTAACTACAGTAAAAGAAACTGTTTAAACTTAATGCTACTCAGATATTAAGGGAAGAGAAAATGAACATACTAATAGCGATGTCTAGCAAAACTCATGACTTAATTATATTTAAAGAAAAGAAGAAAAGCTATTTAGTTATCTTTTTGACCTGAAGCTCACCTGGAGAGACAATTGTTGGAACAAATTCCAAAGCAGAATAAAATATTGAGACATCTCAGGTTGACCTCCCATTGCACTGGTAGCTGACAGCAATCACTAGCATCCTATGAGTTTGTATGAAGTATGGACTGATTTTAAGTTCCTCTGTACTCTTGTAGAAAGAGTCATGATTTAGCTGTGCTTGTGGCCTGATTTATAAGGATTGGCAAGCTGCACAAACTCTTTCTTCTGAACCTACATGGGGCACATGAATTTTGCTATACCTGCAAAGGAATATTAAGATGGAATTTGAAGTTTAAAAGTTTGGTATGGATGATTATAATCAGGACATTTCATTTATATTATAGTTGTTTCAGGATAAGATATTCAAGAGCAGTTGTATAATTTAACATGGGCTCGGGAAAAAGAAGATATTTGAGGTACAAGACTAGATCTATTGCCTAGAATAGGCTAGCCCTCAAAAACCTGGCAATCCCTTCCCTCTCATTTACTTCATCCACCAGTCTTTGCTCCAATCACATGGAGGTAGTTGCTATCCTTTGACCATGCCAGGGAAACATAAGGGCATTTGCACACATTGTTTTCTCTGCCTAGACCATTCTTTCTCCACATATCCACATGGCTCCCACTATCTGCTCTTACAAGTCTGCTCAGATGTTACCTTCTCAATAAGAACACCCTGACCATGGTGTTAAAATGACAACCCCTTACTCTCAAATCTCTTTGTTAAGATAATGCTAGCAGCTATAACAGATAAAACTCTAATTCTCAATGGTTTACAACAATGGAAGTTTTATTCACTCATATTTCAAATAGTAGATCGATGGGACAGATGGTGGCTCTTTCCCATATAGTCATTCAGGGACTCATGTTGATGAAGGCTCTGCTATCATTAGCATATTAATTCTAAGCATGTCCCAGAATCAATAAAGAAAGAAAAAGATAGTTAAAGCAAGAGACTTTGATACGCCAAAAGAGAACTCACTCAACATCATTCTATCCCCACTTCATTGGCCCAAACTCAGTCACATATGTAACTGTAAAAGAGACTGAGAGATGTGGTCTAGCTATGTGCACAGGAGGAAAAGCAAAAAGGTTTAACAACTAACCAGTCTCTTCCACACACATAGTAGGCACTTATTAAATGTCTGTTGGCATACTGGATAAATGAACACATTAATTCTGTGGGTAATCCATTCAAGTTAAGAGGGGTTTGAGGTGAGGGATTCAATGAATGATAAACATGATGTCTGATGGTTTCAAGGGTTTTGTATTTAAGTGGGAACATATGTGCTCATTTAAAAAATTATCATGCAAAACAATAGATAAGAAACAAATAGCACTTATAAACGGGACTTCAGGAACTCAGAGGAAGGACCCAGCTCTGAGTACTGAAATGGTCATGGAAAGTTTTGAAGGAAGCAGGACTCTCTCAAGTTGGGTCTTTAAAGACGGGTTAGGATTTCCGTAAGTGGAGAGAAAGGTAAGAATAAATCAGGTAGGGGGAACACAAAGAACAAGGATGAAGACATGGGAAACTGGGAGTAGGCCTTCTTATGTATTTCAGGTGGGGAAGTATATCAATAAAGATAGGCTACATTATAGTAAAACATCACCCACATTTCAGAGCTTTAGAACAAGAAAGGTTTGTTTCTAGGTCATTTTACACGTCATTGAAAGTCAGGTGGGACCTCCATTCTATTCTCCAATGTCTGCTTGGGGGCCCAGGTTGATAGATTGGTTGCTATGGAGAACACTGTCAGTAACTGTGGCTAAAGAAAATACAGAGCTCTGGAGGGACTTACCTTACCGGTTAACGGCTCTGCTTGAAAGTGACGTATGTCAATTCCACTTAAACTCACCAGCTACAGGGGCGCCTGGGTGGCTCAGTTGGTTAAGCGACTGCCTTCGGCTCAGGTCATGATCCTGGAGTCCCTGGATCGAGTCCCGCATCGGGCTCCCTGCTCGGCAGGGAGTCTGCTTCTCCCTCTGACCCTCCTCCCTCTCATGCTCTCTGTCTCTCATTCTCTCTCTCTCAAATAAATAAATAAAATCTTTAAAAAAAAAAAAAACTCACCAGCTAGAAATAGTCACATGACATATTCCCAAATGGGAAGAATTTGAATAATTGGCGAACAACACTGAAGACCATCACAAAGGGCAGTGGAGAATGAAGTTAGATTAAAGGTACCAGCATTGTCTTCAGTCTGTACAAACACCACACTTAGAAATCAATTCAAACTGCAAAATCCTGACAGTCTCCAAAACTCACCTCTTCACCCAGATCGCTTTTAAATTCCCCATCTGTTTATGTGACTCCTCACTGCAAGTCTCCACTTGGATATTTATGGTTGTTTTATTCATCAGTTCACATTGATTCAACACACATTTGAGTACCCATCAGGCTAGGTGCTGGGGACACATATGTGAACGAAGCAGTGATATTCCCTGGCTTGACTGAATGTGATAAACCGCAGGAGATTGTGTGGGCAAAAACAGCACTGATGAAAAAATCAAGAATCATCAGGGGCATGGTCTCATTGCTTACCTGTGCATGGTGGCCACAGGAGATGAAGCGCCGTCTATCAGGCTTGGAGGTGTCTTACTTTATCTCTTCCACATTCGCTAAGCCTCCGAGCATGATGCCAGGCACACATCGCGGCAGTTCCCTCTTATCTGCAGTTTGGTTTTGCTCTCCGAGGTTTCAGTTACCCACAGTCAACTGCGGGCCGGGAGCAGCGGCTCCTCCTTCTGACCAATCATCAGAAGGCAGAACGTCCGTGGTCGCCTAATGCTACGTCACAGTGCTCACGTCACAACGCCCCAGTCCCAGCGCCTCCGTCGCTCCTTGCCTGTCTTACCACGTGGGTATTTTATCATCTCTCAGCATCACCACAAGAAGAAGGGTAAGTACCTTACGCAAAAGATGTTTTGAGAGAGAGAGAGAGAGACCACGTTCACATACTCTTATACAGCGTATTGTTATAATTGTTCTATTTTATTACTTACTGTTGTTAATCTCTTTTTTTTTTTAAAGATTTTGTTTATTTGAGAGAGAGACAGAGAGCATGAGAGGGGGGAGGGGCAGAGGGAGAAGCAGACTCCCTGCCGAGCAGGGAGCCCGATGCGGGACTCGATCCAGGGACTCCGGGATCATGACCTGAGCCGAAGGCGGTCGCTTAACCGACTGAGCCACCCAGGCGCCCCTGTAAGTATAGGAAAAAACAGGATGTGTAGGATTTTGTACTATCTGTGGTTTCAGGCATCCACTGGGGGTCTCAGAACACATCCTCTGTGGATAAGGGGGGAGGGCGGTCTACTGTAGATCCTGTACCGCTGTTCCCTCTTGCACTCAATTCTCTTACCTCTTTCTTTCTCTTAATCTCCACCTCTCTCCTTTTCTTTACTGGCAGTGACAGAACCACCCAAAATTAATTTTTTTGTGAAAAGTACTAACCATATTCATGAAAGAGTTGGCAAAGAATATTGTTTCAGCTTTTCATTTCTTAAGTAAGCAGAGTGATGAATTTACCTAGAAAAGAAAATGTCAAAGATAAATTCTGTGGATAATAAAAGTTCTTAACAAAGGCAGGTGGATTGATTTGAGTTCTGCCAAACACAGGTCTCCTGCTGACCTGCCCTCGTTCTACAACTCAGCACAGAGCAAACCATTTATGCAGTATTTGAAAAGTGCCTTAAAAAAAAAAAAAATCATGACTGAGATTTAGAAAGCAAGCTTGTATGGAAAGAAAAAAAAACTTGAGCCTTATCTCCTTTATTTAAAAAAAATGCTAGATCTAGCTTTTTTCAAAATTTAGTGAGAAATCTGGACCTGGCACACAGTAGACAATCAATATTATTTGCTGCTCTGAATTTATTTTTCCCATAAGAAATATTTTGACTTCCTCGCTAATATTGTCTACACACCCATATTTTTCAAATGGTTTTTTGGAATATTTGAAAAGGAACTAAGATATAATTATGAAAAACATTATATAGTCACCCCCCCCCCCAGTAATTGGTAAGTACCATATTGTAGTAAAGTCTTTTGAATTCTAATCTTATAAAATTTACATTTTAAATTTTAGCCCCAGAAATTTAGAAAATTACAAACTGAACTTCATAATTTTCCAAGATTCAAATTCATTTCCAAGTAATGTTATGAGTCAGCAACCTTAAGACTATCATGCTAGATTACCAGAATATATATACACATGTGTATATATAGAATATATATAGGCATTAATATTGCTCTAATATTAGGATACAGAGTCTCCACTATAAGGAGCTAAACAAAGAAAAACAATTATTCTAAAGAAGATAAAAATACACAACTTCCTAAATGAAGTCCATTTTGTCTGGCTTATTCCACACAGTTACATTTAAAAAAATAAATCATAGCATAAATAAACAATCAGGCATAAATCAACCCTTTTGCTTAGATTTTAGGGAAAAATAGGAACTTGGGTCATTTAAAGAATATACATATATCTCTGAAAAGCCTGTAGCAAGATCATCTGAAATACCCTCCCTCACAGGGAAAGATTTTTGTTTTCTCTTGTTCGCCCTTGTTATCTCAACTTTCTTTCTTTCCATAAAGGTTTTCTGAGCACTGGAGACTAGAGGTTGGATCAGTCTAAGAGCTGACATTTTGGGGAGTAAGTGCAATGGGAGCAAAGAAGTGGGACTAGGGCAATGCTGTTATGAAAGATCATGAACCCTAGGCTGAATACAGAGACAGGAGAACAAAGTGATGTAAAATGACAGGACATGGCATTGGAAAGGATTTGGTGAGGTCCAATTACTAGGTCCAACTACTATTGAAATGAAGGCATGTAAGAAAGTTAGGAGAAAGGACACAGGTTGTATTAAGAAGTGAGTATCAATGAACAGTTTAAGAGGTAAAGAGAGAGGTGCCTGAGTGGCTCAGTCTGTTAAGCATCTGACTCTTGGTTTCAGCTCAGGTCATGATCTCATGGGCTGTGGGATCAAGCCCCGTGTTGGGCACCATGCTTTGCAGGGAGTTGGCTTGAGATTCTCTCCCTCTGCCCCTCCCCCCCTATACACACACACATGCATTCTCTCTCTAAAATAAATAAATAAGTCTTTGGGGGAAAAAAGAGGTAATGAGAGCTGGACTGTGGCCCTGAGCACAAATAACAAGGCACAAGAGGAAGGGAAGATCCTTGCCAATAAGGAGGCTGGAGAACCACGAGGACAGAATGTTCTGTCTGTGTCATCTGCATAGTTGTTAAAAAAAAACAAAACAAAACAGGAGTTGCTGTGGAGAGCAAAACTTCACCTGTGCACCAGGTGTGGTATTACTCAATGGACAAAGAGGATGTATTTGGACAGTGCAAGCAAAGAAGATGGGAAGCAGACCCCACAGCCAGCAGCCACTGCTTCTGAACATTGTCTCAAACACACTTCAAACCATAATAATAGCATTTATTGAGGACCTGCCACAGCCAGACACTCTGCTAAGAGCTTTATATTCACCTTCTCACTTACTATTCCCAGCAACCTAAAGCCATTATTTTCCCCAATCTTACCGAATAGGAAAGGGGGTAAAGAAGGATGAATTTGCTCATGTAAACATAATTAAATTTGTGGAATCCATGTTGAACCCAGGCAATCTATTCCAGATTCCATAGTCCTAACCATTAAACAATATGGTCACTCTGTTTAGAACCCCATCCAGGTGAGGCTAATGACCCTGGGTGGTAAGACTTTGTCTGGAATTCTCATAAAAAACTACAAGCGCCTAACCACTTGATCAAGACTAGTTTGGTAGATTTCAGAGGAGGGTCCTTAAACATGAGACATAAATAGAGACTAAAACTACACTATGGCAAACAGGTAGAAGGAAGGGAAGACCTATTTCCCATACCCCCAGGCAGACCCCTTTGTTAGACCTGCAAGAGTGCACTGATGGGAAAGAACATCATTTGACCAAGGAGATTCTGGAGGGGAAGTGTGTTTGCTGATTTGGCCATTCTGAGACTACTCATCAGGCAGTATCTGCAGTCCATAAAGAAAGAATAGATATGGTGAGGAGGATTCCTCAAGCTGCAATATGCTCAAGCCTAAGCTAGTTCAGGCTATTGAAGTAGATGATATATGCTGCCTTAGGTTATTTCTAAATGGCTGTGAAAACTGCTGAGAACCCTAACTCTAAAGTATAAGAGAAAACTTTGGAAAGAGCATAAATAGGAACTTCTGTAACTACTTCATCCTTAGTCAATAGATTCACTTGGGAACATTCTTTTTTTGTTGTCAAGTCAAAAATAAAAGTAAATTTCATTCAGTGGCCAGTGCGGAATCCTCATATTTCTTATATCTAAATGAAGCAAAGTTGGTATCTGGAATAGCCTGCAAGAAACCCAAGGAAAAGAAACCCAGAAACTCTTCATTAACTCCCTTCCCTTTAGCAGAGCAAGTGTCAACTCCCAAACCAGAGGCAAACCATGGTTTTGATGATGTGAGTGAAGCCATGGGAAGAGAAGGGGAACAGGAGGCACTGCAGACACAAAGGATGCCCCCAAATCAGGAAAAAACAGGCTACAGTATCTATAAAGACAGTATTGTTAGAAGGTCTATGAAAAGGTTAGAGTAGAAGAAGCCAGGATAAAAGTTGGAAATCAGTACAGATATAGAGAGAAAGTTCTAGAACTAGGGATGTGTTACCTGGGAACAGGAGGGTTTAGCACAGAGAAATAAAACCAACAGTCAAGGTGTACTTTTTTAGAGGGCCTGGGAGCATATTACCAGACAAAGTGGTTTCTAGTCACTGCTTTTTATATGCTTTTGTACCTACCTATATACCATTTCATGCCCCTATTTTTCCACAAAAAATTCATATCCACGGGGCGCCTGGGTGGCTCAGTTGGTTAAGCGACTGCCTTCAGCTCAGGTCATGATCCTGGAGTCCCGGGATCGAGTCCCACATCGGGCTCCCTGCTCAGCAGGGAGTCTGCTTCTCCCTCTGACCCTCCTCCCTCTCATGCTCTCTGTCTCCCATTGTCTCGCTCGCAAATAAATAAAATCTTAAAAAAAAAAATTAATAAAAAAGAAATTCATATCCACTATAAACAAGTAAAAAATGATAGTTTAACAAAAGAAAAGAGAACAACAACCATAATTAGCTCTGTGGAAATATTATTAATCTTTGAAATATTCATCCAGATTTTTCATATATGTATATTTTCAAAAACAGATCATATTGTACATAATGGACTATAAATTGCTTTTCTCCCTTGGCATTATATTGTGCCAAAACATCCAGGAAAAGATAATTCTTATGTTACAACCATTCCAAAGCATAGAAATTGATGGACAAGTTCCCAGCTATAGGCCAGTGTCACCAACCAACACTATGATACAAAATACTAAAGTATTTGCAAATTAAATCTAGTAATACACCATGACAAGTTGGATTTATTGAAGAATATGTTTCTAACATTGGAAAATTAATCCATATAATTCACTAGATCAAATATTAAAGGAGGAGAAAGGCATGATCATCTCAATGATAGATGTCACCTGTTCCTGATAAAAAAGAATAAATAATTAATGAAACCACTAGTCACTAGGAACAGAAAGAAAATCCTATAGCCTGAATGGGTATCTAGCAGAAACACTGAATTTAGTGGTAAAATATGAGAAGCATTTACAGTTAAGTTAGAGAGGGAAAGAGAGAGAAGGGTATTATGTATCAATGTTATATTCTAACATTTTCTTACTTTCTTTAAGGTTCTAACTAATGCAAAACACACAAGAAATAAGAGGAATGAATATTCACAAAGAAGAGATAGGACTGTCACCATTTGCTGACAGGGACATATAAGAATCATTCCCCACCTCCAAGAAAAAGATTAGAAAAGGTAAAATATTTCAACAAAGTAGCTTATACATAAGATCAACCTACAAAATCAATTGCTTTCCTAAACACTGTCAAAAATTTTTAAATAAAATGAAAAAAAATCATAGTTAAAATAGCAACCACTACTATGAACTACCTAGTAATAAATGTAATCATGAATGTATATTTGTGAAAAAAACATTTTTTGAAATATAAGACTTAAGTGATTTAAAAGATATAACAAGTTCTTGTATTGGAACATTCATTATAAAGATACTGTATGGTGACTAACATAATATAATAAAATTAAATTTTAAAAAAAGATCCTTTTCCTTTTGAAATTAAGCTATAAAGTTAATATTTAATGAAGGTAACATTTTAAAAACATATATGTTTTGGGGGCACCTGGGTGGCTCAGTCATTAAGGGGGTCTGCCTTCAGCTCAGGTCATGATCCCAGGGTCCTGGGATCCAGCCCCACATCACGCTCCCTGCTAGGGGGAAGCCTGCTTCTCCCTCTCCCACTCCCCCTGCTTGTGTTCCCTCTCTCACTGTCTCTCTCTCTGTCAAATAAATAAATAAAATCTTTAAAAAAAAAGCTTAATAAAAACATATATTTTTTTAATTCATCCAGAGGCCTCCATTGATTTGGAAAAAACTAGAATTTTAAAGCAGGATGCAAAGGGAAAGAGGCAATATTCAGATTTTGACTTTAAAAAATATAATTTTTTTTTCAAAAATATTTTTTCTTTTCTTTAAATTCAATTTAATTAACATATATTGTATTATTAGTTTCAGAGGTACAATTTAGTGATTCGTCAGTTGCCTGCAACACAGAGTACTCATTACTTCAAGTGCCCTCCTTTAATGCCCATCACCCGATTACCGATTCCACAGCAAAGAATTTGTCTTGAAAGTCAAGGTTTGGAGGTACCTGGGTGGCTCAGTTGGTTAAGCGTCTCTCTTCAGCTCAAGTCATGATAACAGGGTCCTGGGATCGAGCCCTTTATCGGGCTCTCTGCTCAGCGGCTCTCTCTCTTAGCACCTACTTGTGCTCTCTCTCTCTGTCAAATAAATAAATAAAATCTTTTAAAAAAAGAGAAAAAAGAAAGTCAAGGTTTGTTGAGTGAGGAAAATAGTTTCTAGTTTTACAATCTCTCCTTTACATTTCAAGAGCTAAACTGACTGACCTAGATCATGGGGTTTACTATTATCATACTGTAGGCAGAATGTAACATGCCAGGTAAGAAAGGTTCCCAAAAGATGGAAAGAAAAAGCATAGATCACTCCTCCTTTGGAGGAAGAAGAAAGATTTGAAAGAGAAGTATCTAACATAGAGATGTTGTCTGGATTCTTAAAAGGATATAAGGAGGGGCGCCTGGGTGGCTCAGTCGTTAAGCGTCTGCCTTCGGCTCAGGTCATGATCCCAGGGTCCTGGGATCGAGTCCCACATCGGGCTCCCTGCTCTGCGGGAAGCCTGCTTCTCTCTCTCCCACTCCCCCTGCTTGTGTTCCCTCTCTCGCTGTGTCTCTCTCTGTCAAATAAATAAATAAAATCTTTAAAAAAAAAAAAAAGGATATAAGGATCATAACAATATCAAGAAGAAAAAGGAAGGAAAAAAATGACACGTGTCTATAAGAAAGTAGGTAAAATAAAATTGAAAAAAAGAAAGTAGGTAAAATATACTTATAATATATATATTATATATATAGACTTTAAAAGAATGAGAAAAACAAGTCAATCAATACAATTACATTCAGCTCAAAAATTATACCATGAACCTATTTCTGTGCCAATAAATATATGTCTACAACATCATGTCTAATAGCTGCATATTTTACATTATATAAACATGCCATACATACTTTTCTGTTGCTAGGTACTTAGTTTGTCTCATATTATAACTTTTATATCATAATAAACAATTTTAGACATAAATTGTAGTACACTTTTTTTTTTAAGATTTTATTTATTTATTTGACAGAGAGAGAGATAGTGAGAGCAGGAACACAAGCAGAGGGAGTGGAAGAGGGAGAAGCAGGCTTCCCGCTGAGCAGGGAGCCTGATGTGGGGCTCGATCCCAGGACCCTGGGATCATGACCTGAGCCGAAGGCAGACGCTTAATGACTGAGCCACCCAGGCGCCCCTGTAGTACATTTTCTGATGTTTGTTGTGCAATAAGTTACTTAGGATAAATTGGTAGAACTAGAATTATTGAGACAAAATGCAAGCAAAATATTAAGACTTTTGATATATATTGATAGGTGGCTCTCCAAGATGGTTCTATCAGCTGTGTGGTGAGCTTTGGGGCTGGTATTTTAAACAAAGAGAGGAGAGGTAGGTAAACTTGATTGGAATAATAACTGAAAAAATTGTGCCAAAAGGGTAAGAACAGATCCAGACATTCCTGATCAATTCTGCTGGTTGGTCTTCTACACAGTTTTTTTTTTTTCTTTTCTTTAAATGTACTTATCATAGTTGCTGCAGTGTATCAATAAGCCTCTTTTTCCAGATTAAAAAAAGTCTTCCCAGAATTAGCTTAGCATAATGAAAGGTAAGAAGGCATAGAAGAAAGAACACTAGATTGAGGTAAGATTGTGGATTCATATCTGAGCCCTATTTTGTATTTGTATGAATTTGGGTAAGTCACTTAATTTCTCTTACTCTTTTTTTTTCTTTTTTGTATTTCAATTTTTTATTTAAATCCTAGTTAGTTAACATATATGGTAAAATTGGTTTCAGGTATAGAATTTAGTGACTCATCACTTAGATATAACACCCAGTCCTCTTCACAACAAATACCCTCCTTAATACCCATCATCCATTTGCCCATTCCCCATCCACCTCCGTCTATGGACCCTCAGTTTGTTCTTTATGGTTAAGAGTCTCACGGTTTGCTTCCTTTTCTTTTTTTTTTCCTTTCCCCTATGTTAATCTGTTTTGTTTCTTAAGTTCCACATGAGTGAAATCATTTTGTCTTTCTCTAACTTATTTTGCTTAGCAAGATATACTTTAGCTCCATCCATGTTGTTGCAAATGGCAAGATTTCATTCTTTTTGTTGGCTGAGTAATATTCCTCTGTGTGTGTGTGTGTGTGTGTTTGTGTGTGTGTATACCACAACTTCTTTATCCATTTGGTTTCTTTCTATAATTTGGCTATTGTTGGTAATGCTGCTATAAAAATCAGATACATGTGCCCCTTTGAATTAGTATTTTTTTGTGTCCTTTGGGTAAATACCTAGTAATGCAACTGCTGGGTTCTATTTTTAACTTTTTGAGGAACCTACATATCATTTTCTAGAATGGCTGCACTAGTTTGCATCCCCACCAACAGTGAAAGAAGGTTCCCCTTTCTCCACATTGCTACACCTGTTGTTTCCTGTGTTATTGATTTTAGCCACTCTAACAGGTGTAAGGTGGTATCTCATCGTGGTTTTGATTTGTATTTCTCTGATGATGAGTGATGTTGAGCATCTTTTCACGTGTCTGTTAGTCATCTGGATGTCTTCTTTGGAAAAATGTCTGTTCATGTCTTCTGCCCATTTCTTAACTGGATTATTTATTTTTTGTATGTTGAGTTTGATAAGTTCTTTATAGATTTTGGGTACTAACCCTTTATCAAATATGTCATTTTCAAATATCCTCCCATTCCCATAGGTTGTCTTTTAGTTTTGTTGATTGACTTGTTTGCTGTGCAGAATCTTTTTATCTGGATTAAGTCCCAATAGTTCATTTTTGCTTTTGTTTCCCTTGCCTCCAGAGATGTGTCTAGTAAGAAGTTGCTATGGCTGAGGTCAAAGAGGTTGCTGCCTGTTCTCTCCTCTAGGATTTTGATGATTTCCTATTTCACATTTAGGTCTTTCATCCACTTTGAATTTATTTTTGTGTGTGGCATAAGAAAGTGGTCCAGTTTTATTCTTCTGCATGCTGCTGTCCGGTTTTCCCAACACCATTTGTTGACACTTTTTTCCATAGGATATTTTTTCCTGCTTTGTTGAAGATTAGTCGACCATATAGTTGTGGGTCCATTTCTGGGCCTCTATTCTGTTCCATTGATCTATGTGTCTGTTTTTGTGCCAGTACCATACTGTCATGATGATTACAGCTTTGTAATATACCTTGAAGTTGGGAATTGGGATGCCTCCAGCTCTGTTTTTCTTTTTCAAGATTGCTTTGGCTATTTGAGGTCTTTTGTGGTTCCATACAAGTTTTAGGATTGTTTTAGCTCTGTGAAAAATGCTGGTCGTATTTTGATAAGGATTGCATTAAATGTGTAGATTGTTTGAGTAGTACGGACATTTAAAAAATATTTGTTCTTCCAATCCAAGAGCATGGAATGTTTTTCCATTTCTTTGTGTCTTCCTCAATTTCTTTCATAAGTGTTCTATAGTTTTCAGAGTACATATCTTTTATCTCTTTGTTTAGGTATATTCCTAAGTATCTTATGGGTTTTTTTGTGCAATTGTAAATAAGATCAATTCCTTGATTTCTTTTTCTGCTGCTTACTTATTTGTGCATAGAATGCAACAGATTTCTCTATGTTGATTTTATATCCTGCCACTTTGCTGAATTTGTATATCAGTTCCAGTAATTTTCGGTGGAGTCTTTCAGGTTTTCTACATAGAGTATCATGTCATCTGCGAATAGCAAAAGTTGGACTTCTTCCTTGCTGATTTGGATGCTTTTTATTTCTTTTTGTTTTCTGATTGTTGAGACTAGGACTTCCAGTACTATGTGAAATAACCATGGTAAGAGTGGACATCCCTGTCTTGTTCCTGACTGTAGAGGAAAAGCTCTCAGTTTTTCCTGATTGAGGATGATATTAGCTGTGGGTCTTTCATATATAGCCTCTATGACGTTGAGGTATGTTCCCTCTATCCCTACTTTGTTGAGGATCATTTTTTATTTTATTTTTTTGAGGAATTTTTTTATTATTAGAGAGAGAAAGGAAAGAGAGCGTGTGAGCAGGGGGAGGGAGAATCTCAAGCAGACTCTGTCCTGATCACACAGAGCCCAATGTGGGGCTCAATCTCACCACCCAGAGATTATGACCTGAGCTGAAATCAAGAGTTGGACACTCAATCAACTGAGCCATCGAGGAGCCCCAAGGGTCATTTTTAAAATATAAAGTAAGAATAATACCTTTGGTTGTTGTAGAGGTAAAATCACATATGTGAAAGGACCTGGAACAGTGCCTGACACCAAAGACAGTAAATTTTTATTTCATTTTCCTTCCTAGAGAGCAAAAAGATAAATGAGTTTTATTCAAATAAAATTACTTTATTTGTTGGACACTACACATGAGGAAATGTGTTGGACAAAAACCAGGATGGGGCTTGAGTTCTGGAGACACTTTGCTGGGATACTACATCTCTGTCACTAACTTTCTATATGATTTTTAGCAAATTGTCAGCTCTTCCTGAGATGCATTGTTTTTACCTATAATGAGGAAATGTGTTCTGAATCAAAGATCTAGACCTAAGGCTAATTTTGTATGTATGCACATTTTTTCCAGAAGTAAGGTCCAAAGCTGTCAATAGAATTTCAAAGAGATCTATGTGCAGTAATAGATAGTGATATTCTAGAATCTAGATGGTCTCCAAAATTTCATCTGTATCTAACACTCTCATTCTCATCAAACTCATAATTGACTGTTCCTTTTGGTTCAATATTAGTCATTAATATGTTATGAAGCAGTGTAATGTTTTAGTGGTGATTTTCCAGCCAGAATTTGTAGGTTCTTTCTTGGCCTCTGTGCATCCCTGCAGTTTTCTCACAGTCACTGGGAAAATGGTATGGCCCCAGCATTGCTACACCACAGGTTCTGATTACCTGAGTAGTTTCCTAGACTTACTATCCTCCTCATCCTACTTGGTTCATTTTTTTTTTAAGAAAATGTTCTCTCTCTAGGCTAATTCACCAGAGAACAAATTTAATTAATAGGTGGCAACATATTACAACTCTCACTGCCAAGATACATGATTAAGAAGAGAGCCTGCAGGCTTCCAGATCTTTTGATTGTTTTTATTTCAAGCTTCTTAAAGTGCACAAGATCATATTGAGAACAATGTCAGATTATAACTTCACCATGATAAATATGAATATCTGTGAATATTAAAAAGCAAACTGAAGAAAAAATACTAGATGTAAATGATTGTTAGTAAGCAATATATTTATTTGCAATGAAAATTATAGTGTTAAATGAATGTATCATGGGCTCAGAGAAGTAAAATATTTATTCTGTTAATATTTATCAAGAGTCAACAGTGTACTATTTATCAAGAGTCAACAGTATGCTATGCAAGGGATGTAAAGGATAGAATGTTGAACTTGAATCCTCCCTCCAGGAAAATAATTTATCAGGACATGCAAGAATACACTATATGTTTGCAAATAACTATAATGCAAGATTATAATACAAGTGTTATGTTCCAACTCAATATGGATAGATCAACTACCAAAGCTGTCAGTGGTCAAAAAGAAAACTTTAAAATGGAGGAAAGAAAGATCTCATACAGAAGTTAGCCATCAAGGTGATTTTTGACTCATAGGCTGGGTTTGAACACATGAAATATTGGTATACCAATATTCAAACAGAAGCAATGGAATGGACAAAGCAAAGAGGTAAATCTGAGGGGTTTGAGAACTCTTCAGGACATGCGCTTTAATCTCTTTCTTAATTTCTTGAATCTAAGATACATAATGGGAGTACTAAGAAACACAAGAGAGCAAGCCTGTACTAAATTGGGGAGGACCTTGACTGAAAAACTAGTTTTTATTTCATCTATAGGCTCTGAGGAAACATGGATGTTTTTTAAATAGGGAAGTGATATGATCTGAGTTTACATGAGGAAGATTAATTTTTGGCAGTATATATTGTGGAAACTAACTGGGGAAACAAGAAACTAAGCAAAGATAATGATGTCAGTAATCCAAAGAGGGAGAAGAGAAAGAAAAACTATCATGCTCAAATCATTCATTTTTTTTAAAGATTTTATTTATTTATTTGACAGAGAGACACAGTAAGAGAGGGAACACAAGCAGGGGGAGTGGGAGAGAGCAGGGACCCTGATGTGAGGCTCAATCCCAGGATGTTGGGATCATGACCTGAGCCAAAGGCAGATGCTTAATGACTGAGCCACTCAGGTGCCCAAATCAGTCATTTAAAAAAATTTTTTTTCAACAGTATGAAGGCTCTGGAGGAAGTGGGGGAAAAAATGCCACAGATCTGAGTCTGGGAGGATACTGGAGCTACAGAAACAGGACACTCAAAATCAGTAAGGAGAATAAGACAGGGTTTGGATGGGAAGCTATGTAAACTGAGGAATGGAGATGAAAAAGACTGAAAAAAATTCAGAGACTCAGTGACCTATGTGACAATAACCAGCAGTCTAACATATATATTATTGGAGTCCAAAAAAGAGATGGAGAAAGAAAAAAAAATTTGAAGAAATAATGGCCAAGAAAGTGTAAAGTTTTTTGAAAACTATAAACCAACAGCTCCAAGAAGTTCAACAAACCCCAAGGAAGATAATCACATCAATATTCAAGTTGCTAGAAATAGGAGCTAAAGATTAAATATTCACAACAGCCAGAGGAAAGAAGAGACTTTACAGTAAGACTAGTAAAATGGAACAAGTAAGGGAAATTTGCAGACTATCATCAGAAATAATACAAGCTAGAAAAAAATGGAACTATTTTTAAAGCACTGAAAGAGCAAAGTTATTCATCTAGAACTCTATAGCCTCCCAAAATGAAGGTGAAATATCACATTGTGCATATTAAATCCATAAGTGTGGCAAGTGCGGGCCAAGTGTGGACACTTATCTCCAGTGGGGTGGGAGGATAGAGAGGAGTACATGAATGGGATGGTGGGATTGCTAGAAGCAAAGAAAAACATAACAAAACAAAAAACCCAACTTGATGAAAGGAACAATGGCTAACAAAGAGCTAAGTTTAGCCCAGATGAGAATCTCAGTCAGAAAAAGATGGTTCTCAGAGTAAGAATAATGCCCTTATGAGAGTGAAGGTCAACTGAAGAAAGGAAATACTCATGTTCTTAGGGTACAATGCAGAAGGCTCAGGGGCTATTGACAGGTGTTTTTCCTCAAGATTACCTAGTTCAATCACTTTAAATAACAGGGGATACAGTGACTTTCCTTTTTAAAAAGATCATAGTAAATTGGATTTGTAAACATTTAGAAAATTACTTTTAAATTGATGAAGTTTGCTGTGGGTTGGCCCAGGGTCTAATACCATCTGAGGCTGGTCACAGGGAGTCATATTCGCTTTCTCTATTACTTTCATCAGATGATAATTGCTTTTTTTTTTCTTTAATGCTCCATATTTCTTTTTGAGAACTTGAATAGTTCCTGAATCTCCAGATTACTACTGAAGAACATAAATTCCAGTAGGCAAAGGCCCTGACCTTTCATTCTAGCAGTGATATTACCAAAAGGCTCTCAAGGCAGGCTTTTCTAAACAGGGTGGAGATAGCCTTGGAAGCAGTTGTCACATGATAATTTCTTTTATTTTGTTATAAGGAACTATCAATTTCTTCTAGCTCTTTTTTAATGTTTTTTACAATTTTTTATTGTTATGTTAATCACCATACATTATATCATTAGTTTTTGATGTAGTGTTCCATGATTCATTGTTTGTGCATAACACCCAGTGCTCTATGCAGAATGTGCCCTCTTTAATACCCATCACCAGGCTAACCCATCCTCCCACCCCCCTCCCCTCTAGAACCCTCAGTTTGTTTTTCAGAGTCCATCGTCTCTCATGGTTCGTCTCCCCCTCTGATTTCCCCCCCTTCATTCTTCCCCTCCTGCTATCTTCTTTTTTTTTTTCTTAACATATATTGCCTTATTTGTTTCAGAGGTACAGATCTGTGATTCAACAGTCTTGCACAACACACAGCGTTCACCATAGCACATACCCTTCCCAATGTCTGTCACCGAGCCACCCCATCCCTCCCACCCCCCCTCACTCCAGCAACCCTCAGTTTGTCTCCTGCGATAAGAATTCCTCATATCAGTGAGGTCATATGATCCATGTCTTTCTCTGTTTGACTTATTTCGCTCAGCATAACACCATCCAGGTCCATCCACGTCATTGTAAATGGCAAGATCTCATTCCTTTTGATGGCTGCATAATATTCCATTGTATATATATACCACTTCTTCTTTATCCATTCATCTGTTGATGGACATCTTGGCTCTTTCCACAGTTTGGCTATTGTGGACATTGCTGCTATAAACTTCGGGGTGCACGTACCCCTTCGGATCCCTACATTTGTATCTTTGGGGTAAATACCCAGTAGTGCAATTGCTGGATCGTATGGTAGCTCTATTTTCAACTTTTTGAGGAACCTCCATACTGTTTTCCAGAGTGGTTGCACCAGCTTGTATTCCCACCAACAGTGTAGAAGGGTTACCCTTTCTCTGCATCCCTGCCAACATCTGTCATTTCCTGACTTGTTAATTTTAGCCATTCTGACTGGTGTGAGGTGGTATCTCATTGAGGATTTGATTTGGATTTCCCTGATGCCAAGCCATGTTGAGCACTCTTTTAGGTGTCTGTTGGCCATTTGGATGTCTTCTTTGGAAAAATGTCGTTCATGTCTTCTGCCCATTTCTTGATTGGATCATTTGTTCTTTGAGTGTTGACTTTGATAAGTTCCTTATAGATTCTGGATACTAACCCTTTATCTGATATGTCATTTGCAAATATCTTCTCCCATTCTGTCGGTTGTCTTTTGGTTTTGTTGACTGTTTCCTTTGCTGTGCAAAAGCTTTTTATCTTGATGAAGTCCCAGTAGTTCATTTTTGCCCTTGCTTCCCTTGCCTTTCGCTATGTTTCTAGGAAGAAGTTGCTGTGGCTGAGGTCGAAGAGGTTGCTGCCTGTGTTCTCCTTTAGGATTTTGATGGACTCCTGTCTCACATTGAGGTCTTTCAACCATTTGGAGTGTATTTTTGTTGTGGTGTAAGGAAATGGTCCAGTTTCATTCTTCTGCATGTGGCTGTCCAATTTTCCCAACACCATTTGTTGAAGAGACTGTCTTTGTTCCATTGGACATTCTTTCCTGCTTTGTCGAAGATTAGTTGGCCATAGAGTTGAGATTCCATTTCTGGGCTCTTTCTTCTGTTCCACTGATCTATGTGTCTGTTTTTGTGCCAGTACCATCCTGTCTTGATGATGACAGCTTTGTAATAGAGCTGGAAGTCCGGAATTGTGATGCCACCAGGTTTGCTTTTCTTTTTCAACATTCTTCTGGCTATTCGGGGTCTTTTCTGATTCCATACAAATTTTAGGATTATTTATTCCATTTCTTTGAAAAAAGTGGATGGTATTTTGATGGGGATTGCATTGAATGTGTAGATTGCTCTAGGTAGCATGGACATCTTCACAATATTTGTTCTTCCAATCCATGAGCATGGAACGTTTTTCCACTTCTTTGTGTCTTCCTCAATTTCTTTCATGAGTATTTTATAGTTTTCTGAGTAAAGATCCTTTGCCTCTTTGGTTAGATGTATTCCTAGGTATCTTATGGTTTGGGGTGCAATTGTAAATGGGATCGACTCCTTAATTTCTCTTTCTTCTGTCTTGTTGGTGTATAGGAATGCCACTGATTTCTGTGCATTGATTTTATATCCTGCCACTTGACTGAATTCCTGTATGAGTTCTAGCAGTATTGGGGTGGAGTCTTTGGGGTTTTCCACATAAAGTATCATATCATCTGCAAAGAGTGAGAGTTTGACTTCTTTGCTGATTTGGATGCCTTTGATTTCTTTTTATTGTCTGATTGCTGTGGCTAGGACTTCTAATACTATGTTGAATAGCAGTGGTGATAGTGGACATCCCTGCCGCGTTCCTGACCTTAGGGGGAAAGCTCTCAGTTTTTCCCCATTGAGATGATATTTGCTGTAGGTTTTTCATAGATGGCTTTTATGATATTGAGGTATGTATCCTGTATCCCTATACTCTGAAGAGTTTTGATCAAGAAAGGATGCTGTACTTTGTCAAATGCTTTTTCTGCATCTATTGAGAGGATCATATGATTCTTGTTCTTTCTTTTGTTAATGTATTGTATCACGTTGATTGATTTGAGGATGTTGAACCAAACTTGCAGCCCAGGGATAAATCCCACTTGGTCATAGTGAATAATCCTTTTTCTTTTTTAAAGATTTTATTTATTTATTTGAGAGAGAGAGAGAGAGAGAATGAGAGAGAAAGAGAGCACATGAGAGTGGGGAGGGTCAGAGGGAGAAGCAGACTCCCCGCCGAGCAGGGAGCCCGATGCAGGACTCGATCCCGGGACTCCAGGATCATGACCTGAGCCGAAGGCAGTCGCTTAACCAACTGAGCCACCCAGGCGCCCTGGTGAATAATCCTTTTAATGTACTGTTGGATCCTATTGGCTAGTATTTTGGTGAGAATTTTTACATCCATGTTCATCAAGGATATTGGTCTGTAATTCTCCTTTTTGATGGGGTCTTTGTCTGGTTTTGGGATCAAGGTAATGCTGGCCTCATAAAATGAGTTTGGAAATTTTCCTTCCATTTCTATCTTTTGGAACAGTTTCAGAAGAATAGGTATTAATTCTTCTTGAAATGTTTGGTAGAATTCCCCTGGGAAGCCATCTGACCCAGGGCTTTTGTTTTTTGGGAGATTTTTGATGACTGCTTCCATTTCCTTAGTGGTTATAGGTCTGTTCAGGTTTTCTATTTCTTCCTGGTTCACTTTTGGTAGTTGATACATCTCTAGGAATGCATCCATTTCTTCCAGGTTATCTAATTTGCTGGCATAGAGTTGCTCATAATATGCTCTTATACTTGTTTGTATGTCTTTGGTGTTGGTTGTGATTTCTCCTCTTTCATTCATGATTCTGTTGATTTGGGTCATTTCTCTTTTCTTTTTGATAAGTCTGGCCAGGGGTTTATCAATCTTGTTAATTCTTTCAAAGAACCAGCTCCTAGTTTCGTTGATCTGTTCTACTGTTCTTTTGGTTTCTATTTCATTGATTTCTGCTCTGATCTTTATTATTTCTCTTCTGCTGGGTTTAGGCTTTATTTGCTGTTTTTTCTCTAGCTCCTTTAGGTGTAGGGTTAGGTTGTGTACTTGAGACCCTTCCTGTTCTTGAGAAAGGTTTGTATTGCTATATACTTTCCTCTTAGGACTGCCTTTGCTGCATCCCAAAGATTTTGAACAGTTGTGTTTTCATTTTCATTGGTTTCCATGATTTTTTTAAATTATTCTTTAATTTCTTGGTTGACCCATTCATTCTTTAGTAGGATGCTCTTTAGCTTCCATGTATTTGCGTTTTTCCGACTTTCCTCTTGTGATTGAGCTCTAGTTTCAAAGCATTGTGGTCTGAAAATAGGCAGGGAATGATCCCAATCTTTTGGTACCGGTTGAGACCTGATTTGTGACCTAGGATGTGATCTATTCTGGAGCATGTTCCATGGGCACTAGAGAAGAATGTGTATTCCGGTGCTTTGGGATGGAATGTTCTGAATATGTCTGTGAAGTCCATTTGGTCCAGTGTGTCATTTAAAGCCTTTATTTCCTTGTTGATCTTTTGCTTAGATGATCTGTCCATTTCAGTGAGGGGGGTGTTAAAGTCCCCCACTATTATTGTATTGTTGTCGATGTGTTTCTTTGCTTTTGTTATTAATTGCCTTATAGAATTGGCTGCTCCCATGTTAGGGGCATAGATATTTACAATTGTTAGATCTTCTTGTTGGATACACCCTTTAAGTAGGATATAGTGTCCTTCCTCATCTCTTATTACAGTCTTTGGTTTAAAATCTAATTTGATATAAGGATTGCCACCCCAGCTTTCTTTTGGTGTCCATTAGCATGGTAAATGGTTTTCCACCCCCTCACTTTCAATCTGGGGGTGTCTTTGGGTCTAAAATGAGTCTCTTGCAGACAGCATATCAATGGGTCTTGTTTTTTAATCCAATCTGATAGCCTGTGTCTTTTGATTGGGGCATTTAGCCCATTTACATTCAGGGTAACTCTTGAAAGATAGGAATTTAGTGCCATTGTATTGCCTGTAAGGTGACTGTTACTGTATATTGTCTGTGTTCCTTTCTGGTCTATTTTACTTTTAGGCTCTCTCCTTGTTTAGGGGACCCCTTTCAATATTTCTTGTAGGGCTGGTTTCGTGTTTGCAGGTTCCTTTAGTTTTTGTTTGTCCTGGAAGGTTTTTATCTCTCCTTCAATTTTCAGTGACAGCCTAGCTGGATATAGTATTCTTGGCTGCATATTTTTCTCGTTTAGTGCTCTGAATATATCCTGCTAGTCCTTTCCAGCCTTCCAGGTGTCTATGGGTAAGTCTGTTGCCAATCTAATGTTTCTACCATTGTAGATTACATATCTCTTCTCCCGAGCTTCTTTCAGGATTTTCTCTTTGTCTCTGAGACTCATAAGTTTTACTATTAGATGTCAGAGTGTTGACCTATTTTTATTGATTTTGAGAGGGGTTCTCTGTGCTTCCTGGATTTTCATGCCTGTTTCCTTCCCCAAATTAGGGAAGTTCTCTGCTATAATTTGCTCCAATATACCTTCTGCCCCTCTCTCTCTTTCTTCTTCTTCTGGGATCCCAATTATTCTAATGTTGTTTCATCTTATGGTATCGCTTATCTCTCGAATTCTGCCCTCGTGATCCAGTAGTTGTTTATCTCTCTTTTTCTCATCTTCTTTATTTTCCATCATTTGGTCTTCTATGTCACTGATTCTCTCTTCTGCCTCATTTATCCTAGCAGTTAGCGCCCCCATTTTTTATTGCACCTCATTAATAGCCTTTTTTATTTTGACTTAGTTAGATTTTAGTTCTTTTATTTCTCCAGAGAGGGTTTCTCTAATAACTTCCATGCTTTTTTCAAGCCCAGCTAGAATCTTTAAAATCATGATTCTGAACTCTAGGTCCGACATCGTACTAATGTCTGTATTGAGTAGGTCGCTGGCAGTCGGTACTACCTCTTGTTTTTTTTGTTGAGGTGTTTTTTTCCATCTTGTCATTGTGTCCACAGGAGAACAGATGAATGAGAGAACAAAATGCTAACAGGGTAACAACATCCCCAGAAAATATATTTTAAACAAATCAGAAAAGACCTGAAACCGGTGGAAATGAAAGGGAAAGAAAGAAAAAGATAAAAATAAACAAAAACAGAACAAAAGAAAAAAAAACAGAATATGATCAAATATGATCAGGCTGGTGCATACATCAGTGCCACACACTAGATTTTGGGGTATTTTGTTCTGTTAGATGAAAGTGCCTCCCAAAATTTTAAAGAAAGAAAAACTTATATATGTACAAAAATAAGGATTGATATGATGAAGGGATGGAATATGACTGTAAAGATGAAAATTATAAAAAATTTTATAAAAGGAATTGATAAGAAGTTGTTTGAAAAAAGAAAGAAGAGGATTTAAAAAAAAAAAGAAAAAAAAGGGACAGAATGTGATCAGGCAGGAGACTAGAACAAAGCCATACACCAGAGATTTAGGGTATATTTTGATCTGTTAGAAGAAACTGTATCTCAAAATTTTAAAGAGAGAACGACTTATATATATGCCAAAAATAAGGGTAACTACTATGAATATATAGAATATGACTCTAAAAATGAAAAATAAAATTGTTTTTTAAAAAAGGGATTGATAAGATGTTGTTTGAAAAAGGGAAAAAGAAAAATTAAAAAAAAAAGAGTTAAGAATATTAACTTTGAAAGACTAAAGAATCATGGTAAAAAAGCCATGGATTCTATGTGCATTATTCCCCTAGCGCTGGAGTTCTGCTGTTCTCATTGATGGGTAAACTTGGTCTTGGCTAGCTGTTCTTACTGATCTTCTGGAGGAGGGGCCTGTTGCCGTGGTTCCAAAATGTCTTTGCCCCGCCCTTGCCGGTCCAGGCTAAGTAATCTGCTCGGGTTTGCTCTCGGGAGCTTTTGTTCCCTGCAGGCTTTCCGTCCAGCTTTGGAGGAGGAGAGTGAAAATGGCGGCCTCCCAATCTCCGCCCCGGAGGAGCCAAGAACTCAGGGCCCCACTCCTCAGTGCGCCCCCGGAGAAAAGCAGTCAGTCACTCCTGTCTCCCCGGTCTCCGGCCGCACTCCGTGCTCACCCGGCCTGTGACCGATTGTTTCTATCTCTGGCACCCGACCCCATGTGGAGTCTCCAAACCCAGCAGATCCCTGCAGTGCGCTCCCGGGCCGCTCCTCCCGGGGGAGGAAGGGGAGTCTCCCCAAATCTGCCACTTGTTGGGTCCCTGCTGGAGGAGCAGTGGCCCAACTGTGCCACGGATCACAGTTTATGGCAACCCCGAGCTGAGAGGCCACTCCTCGGCTCCGTCTCTGCAGCCGGCTTCCCTGCTCTGATACCTGGGAGCTCTGGCATACTCAGGCACCCCCAGTCTTCCTGTGACCCCGAGGGTCCTGAGACCACACTGTCCCGCGAGGGTTCCACCCCCCGCTTAGCCACCAGAGCGATGTCCCACAGCGGAGCCGACTTCTAAAATTCCGATTTTGTGCTCCGCGGCTCTATCACTTGCCAGAAGTGGCCGACCGAGGCCCCCTCCTCCGCCGTCTATCCTCCCGAATATCGCCTCGGATTCACTTCTCAGCATGTCCTACCTTCCAGAAAGTGGTCGCTTCTCTGTTCAGAGAGTTGTTGCTATTCCTTTCCTTGATCTCCTGTTGAGTTTGTAGGTGTTCAGAATGATTTGATCCCTATCCAGCTGAATTCCTGAGACCAGACAAAATCCAGGTCTCCTACTCCTCCACCATCTTGCTCTGCCCCTCACATGATAATTTCTTATGTTCCTCGTGCTTTGCAAAGCAGAGAAAAGGGAGTGGTCTCAGTCATCAAGAATTTCCATTTGTTCCTCCAGGAGTCTGTGAGAGCACCATTGGACCTCAGAAGATGCAGCCCACTGCAGATGAGACTTCAGAACCATTTGCAGCTTCCACCTGAGAGCATCCTCTCTGCTCTCAAATCACTCCCCTTCCTTCTCATATCTTAAGGTTTCACCATAAAATGTAATTCTTCCCTTTTCCTTACTAACCTGAAATGCTGTCAGTGATTTTTCTGAAATGTCTTTTGAGTCTGTCACTTTTTTCTATGCCTGTGGCCACAGCTAGTCTTTCTAATTCTGCCATCTCTTTTTTAAAACCCATCTTCCCATCTTGCTATGTCAGTGATTTTAGTCTAAAACTTAGCGTTCCTACCCAAATAAATGTATTTTCTCTGGGATAAATTCCAGGACCTTTTACGTGGTGCTCTAGTTCCTTACCATGTAGCCAAATCCAGTCTCCATCTTATCTTTAATCATCATTACCTGATCTTGCCCACAGATGTCAACACAGAAAAGCTCCAGACGAGAAATTCATAAATTTTAGTTGACAAAATATCAAACTTTGCTGCATTACATATGTCCTTACAAAGGGATTGGCGTGTCAAAAACTACCCAAGGGACAGGGATTTTTCATAAAATGAAGGTGTATATCCTACAGTTCTCTCACCGATAAGAGAAAGATAAACTTCTCAGGGAATGATGGTGGCAACTTTTTCATATGCTAACGGTTAAGATTCCTTAGGAGGAGATTCATAGTTCAAAGTGGTAGAAATCCTCAGTTCCATCTTCAAATCACAGAGGGCAAAAAAACCAAAAAATAAAAAATGGAACATGGCTTTTTCCCCAAACCAAAGGAAGTTTGAAGAAGCTTGATCCAGAGTGAGGTGCTAAGAAAATAGGTTTGTGGCAAAGCCTTCAAAGCCAGAAAGAATGTGAGAGAACAAAGAATAAGGCCCAAGAGGAGGCTGCAAAGGCAAAGGGACAGGGCTCCAGGGAGGGTGGCAGTCTCTCGTCCTGACAGAGACTTCTCTGGGATTTCATTTCTAACCATTGATGGGCAGAGAACAAGGGAGAAGCAACAGTGGAGTTCGTGAGAAACGAGGCTGAAGGAAGAGCAGTTCCAAGCTGAAGGCAAACAGAGGCAGGCCTGGACACAGAAAGGAAAGAGCCCCCTTGTCCAAAGGATTTAAGGAAGCCAGCTTGATAGAAGCCAGATGGAAATACAGTAAAAGGGCAGTGTCCAGAGTGGGACTAAGACTGCTCTTGGATCTGCGAGAGGAGGGCAGGAAGGAAACTTCTGCCTACTCACCTCAAAGTGCGACTTTGCTTGTGCTGCCCCTCAAGCATTCTGCTAGGACCCCATCAGCTGTGGTGTGGAGAGTCTGTAGGACAAGCTGTGTGGGCAAGGCACCCAGAAGAGAGATGGTGTCTAAGATGGGGAATGCAAGTCTCTGCCCCAGAAGGTCACTCTTCTATTAATTCCTGAAAGGCAGAGTGAAAAGGTAGAGGCCAGTGACAACAGGAAACTTCAGCTTCCCTAGAAATAGAAAGGTTTAGCAATCCTGGGCCTTTCCTCCTGCCCTGGACACTTTCCCCATTTACATGACTGCATTGGCTTCTAAAGGCATTTGAGGTTATCTCAGCACCGCAGAGAAACGCAACATCCATATGGGCTGGATTCACAGGAGAAAACATCATGGAATGGGTGGGGTTTGAGCTAGAACCTGACGGAGGGAGACAGAGGAGAGTATGTGTGTCTGTCTAAAGGCCCACAGGCTGACTCTAAGGCCTCAACAGGGTCGAATCCTTTCTCTTGGATTGTCACTAACAGACAGATCACCAAAGGGATCCCCAGCAGGCTCAGCATCACAGAGCCCTTAACCTAAGAGAAACTCTGAGGATTGTGCTGTTACAATGGAGCAAGTCACTGCTGTTCCAGCGAGTGAAAGAGTGTATAATGAAATCAGTGGGCAAGGATAATTTGGGGAAGGAGCAGTGGGCCAGGTGTCCTGATTTCTACTCCTGGTTATTTTATAAATTTGCTATGTGTCTGGGCAATTTGCTGATATTCTAGACCTTCACTTCTTTATCAGTAAAATTAAGGAGTTAGACTAGGTGACCTCCTACTTTTTTAGGCTCAAAAGACCCATGACTCTAAGAAAGTAACTATGCCTGAGCAGCTCTGTTCCCTTTTGGAGGTTAGAGGGAGTGGTGTTTAGTTTGGGACATGTGAGGGAATCACACAATTAATCAATATTTATGGAGCACCAACTATGAGCCAGGCACCATCTTAAGGACTGGAGATACAGTGGTGAACAAAATAGACAAAACATCCCCACCCTCGCTGCACTTAGATTCTCGTGGAGGGGGACAGAAAATAAAGAAAATAAATAAGACACAATATTTCGTATATTAAATGGTGATTAATGCCTACGTGTGATGGTGTCTAGAACTGAAGAAGGCTATGTGTCATAAACAGAGAGCAGAGGATTGAGGCAAACATCACACACCTTGGAACAGAATAAGAGTAAAATTTTCCTTTTGGTCCACCTGCTGTTCTAACTTCTACTTTCCTGAAAACTGGCACACATTCATTATACACACTTGGTATATTGTAATGTGACCAGGGACCATGGCAAAAGTCACAGTGATCAGGCAGTTGTCTGTTGTTTGCCTGATGCCGTGACATCTAGAATGTGCCATCAAAGGCCAGTGTGAGCCTTGCTGGGCAGTGGCAGCCGCTGGTGATGGCAAATTGCTTTTACTTTTTCTGGACTGGTATTCCTTCCAATTCTTTTTCCTTTTTGTATTTTTGGCCTGAAATTCCAAATGTAATGAACATTATTCAATCATTTTTTTTTACCACCGAGAATTTTTTTTTTTTTAATTTACGATTTCACAGATTTTTTTTTTTTTAACTGGGTAAACATCAAAGTTTAAACCTCTCTGTTTTGCAGGTCCGTTTTCTAAGTTAATCTCATTAGTATGTCTAGATAAGGCATAATATTTGTGTCAGAGAAAGGAAGTCAGCATGCTCCAGTATCTTAAGAAAATTACATTTTCTGAAAGCAACTTGGCCTCTATCTAATCGCTGTAAGACACCTTTTTTTTTTCTAGACAACCAAACACAAATTGGCTGATCCCTAGAAAAAAAATAACTCAAGGGTCAGAGAGGAAGGTTAGAGTTTAAGTAAAATAAAACAACCTGAAAAACACCCAACTTAATCACCCAAGTTACCAGTAATCAGAATAGACAGGAAGTAAATGAACATATCATCCAGATTCAAATAGTAGAACTAAAGGCCAATATTTAGAAATGTATAATTTCTTGGATAAAAATATCAAAGCTCAAATTCTAAGCCAAATTGCCTCATGCCCATCATGGTCCCTTGTGGAGTTGATGGGAGAACAAAAGAGGGGGGGTTGATGAGAAGCGTCCACAACTTCACTGGAGGGAACCTCGTGCCGCAGAGTATGAAAGAGCAAAGACATTAGATAAAGTTGTGATGCTTGGCTGTGGATTTCCCTGTGTTGATTTTTATGATGCTTGCTGGCTGAGTCGGAGTAGGGGGTGACAGCTGGTAACTTGGTGGGGAAGGGGGTGGCAGTGCAAACGGGGACCAAGAAGAAGACTTAAGAACAGACTCTAGAACAGATGTGAGCTGCTGGAACACCCCCACGTGATCCAGCAGGGTCCTGACAGCCCTCGTCATTAACTTGCGCTGCATGAGTAGGGAAAAAAGGGCTCTGGTCTTTTTTATTTATTTTTATGTGGGCTTTTGGGGTCTCTTTTTTTATTTTTTATTTTAAAGATTGATTTTTTCTTTTATTTTAGAGAGAGTGACTGCAAGCAGGGGGAGCGGCAGAGGGAGAGAGAGAATCTCAAGCAGACCCTGCACCGAGTGCGGTGCCCATCTCCAGGCTCGATCTCATGACCCTGAGATCATGACCTGAGCTGGAACCAAGAGTTGGACATTCAACCGACTGAGCCACCCAGGTGCCCCTGGTCCTTTTCAAAGTGAGCTTCTTACTTTTCTTTCCTTGCCAGTGCTCAGGCACTTCCCCAGTCTATGTGTTGCTATGTGTGTTCCACTGAGAACGTTTGAGCACTTGCCCTAATGCTAACACATCCTCGTAGTAATAGTAGTTGTCATACTACTAAAAGCAAATACTTAATTTGTGCGCAGCCGATTTTTCAGTCCCTGTTCCAATTACATATATGAATGCTTCTCATCCTCACAAGCCATGCCATGAAGCCGGCACAGTGGGGAGACCTGAGTCACAGAGAAGTTCAGTGACTTACTTAAGGGCATACAACAAGACTCACAGCTGGAGTAAGACACAGGATTGTAGGAATGCCTAACCTGTGCCTTCCAGATTGTTCGCTCAATTTCCACTCATGGGGGCACGTGGGATGGGGGTACTGAAGGTGTGCAGCTGGGAAGATGTCCAGAGCATGTCTTGTCACAGCCCTGTCCTCGCCCACCCTAACACCACCCGCAGTCTCTAGGCCATCAGGATGGGAACGAGAAGTGCTTCCGCCTGGAGAGAGAGCTCACAAGGGTGTCCTGAATAGGAGAGCTGCCGTGGGGAGGGGGCCACCAAGGAAGAAGGGAAAAGCAGGGCTATCAGGTGGCAAAGAACCACCACCAAGTCAGTGTCTCATGAGCCAGGAGAAGAATACTGAGTAGATCTAATATTCATGTGGAGATCATATATTTGTGAGCCCCGACTCAGGGCACATGTTTTGAAACAGAGTCTGAAAATTTAGAATTGGGACTGTCCCCCAAATTCACTGACATTCCAGATACTGAGGCTCTTTTCAAGTCACTTGCTGAATGTTTGACTGCATTCAGCTGAGGAACAGGGTCACCTTGTAAAGGTGTGTGTGGACACACATGTACGTGCAGAACCTCAGGTTCCAAAGAGCTCTGCAGCCACCAAAGCAAATAAATAACACTGGCTATGAACTGCTGGACAGACCAGAACATGGCCCATTCATTACACGGAGGTCTTTGGCTTGATATCATCTGCTATTTGACATCATACATTCAAACATCCCTGCTGCATCTCTATATATTTATCGAGAAAACAAAACCGCAACACCCAAAATCTTGCCTCGTATGCGTGGCACACCTCTTTGGCATTAGGGAAACTTCTGAGGGTTCTTTAATTAATATAATAGAACAATAATCCTGACCTCCCTCCCTCCGCTACAACAGCCTGAGGCTTCCGCAAGCTGCTTTCTGGATAGCTTTGTCTTCCGATAATAAGAGACACTTCAAAAGAAATGTCCCCCTCCGACATGGAGAAGAGCCAGGGGAAATTCCCTTCAGAACATCTCCCATAAATGCTTCCATTTCCTGAAACAGGAACAGGAGGCCACAAAAATGAACTTGGATGAGGCACTATGGTGGCATTTGTCACAATGCATTATAATCACTTATTGTGATTTTCTGGTTCGACTATAAGGGACTCTGTTTTAGCCAGCATTTTACAGAGTAGCACGTACACAATAGATACTCTCTAAATTTTTATGAAAGGGATGAATGAATTCACTGCTCCTGACATGAATAAGGAATTTTAAGCTCAAGTGAAACACACACACACAAGGTACAAAACCAAAATAAAATTTGTACTTCATTGGTCATTAAGAAAATCAAATTAATAAACACAGTAATTCCCACAGTTACGACAATAGTTCTTTCTGCGATCTTTCCCCTCTCCTTCCCCTCAAAAAAAAAAAAAATCTAGGTTATAGCTTTTTTTTTTAAAGTAGGCTGCACACCCAGTGTGGAGCCCAAAGGGGGCTTGAAGTCACAACCCTGAGTTCAAGACCTGAGCCAAAATCAAGAGTCGACCATTCAGCCGACTAAGCCACCCAGGTGCCCCTTTTAAAATTTTCTTTTACTATCAATAAACTAGGAAATTTACAGTATGACTCTTCTTCCTTAGGGATAGTGAACTTTCAATGGGTGCTTACCCATGATAGGCCAACCCCTACACAAAAGACATTGTTATCCATTCAACAGATGAGAAACTGGGTCTCAGAGAGCTGAAACAGCCCTCTCTTTGTCACACAGATATTAAGTGGCGAGGTTGTGATTCAAACCCCAAGAGCTTGCTTTCACCATTACAAATGACCTCTCCACCAGGTTCATAACCTTGCCTTTTTTAATCTCAGAGAAAAATTGAGCCATAATCCTTACGAAACAGGGAGGGGTGGGGGAGTTGAGGAGTAATCAGGAGCAAGAACACTGTCTTGGAGGAAGTTAGCCTTACTAGGAAGCGTGGCATACAGTGAGACCCCAGGAGCTAAAAGCAATGGATCGTTTATGGAAATGCCAGGCAGTGGTTTTACAAAGAGGGAATTTTAAACCTAGCCAGAAGGATAATGATATTGGGACCATTTGCTCCTGCTGAGCAAAAGAGGGATGATGACACAGAGTAGCACAGAGCTCCAAACCCAGTGAGTATCAAGATGAACACAATTAGTAGGGCAGTGGGCTGTTTGCTGGCTGTAGGGCTTAGAAACACAAGAACTGATGTCAGAAACTTTGAAAAGCCCTTTTAGCAGGGGAAGGGCACATGAGAAAAATCATCTGGGAGGCAGAAGTAACTAAAGCAATTGCAAAGGTGCTAAGACATACAAACTTCAACACTTCTTAAATACCACAGCTTGTGGGGATAGCCGGGTCTCCTGAGGGCAGCAGAGTCTGATTTGGTGGGTTTATTTTAGGGGTACCAAATGTCAGTCTCCAAAAGCTACCCCTAAAGCCTGCCACAGCATTAAGAAGTCCACCATTAGAATCGCATAGGACTCAGAAAACCCCTGTTTGGCAAACTCCCAAGAGTAGAAACACACTACATTGTTTCCAGTGTGGTATGGAAGTTTCCAAATAGAAAGTAAGTTGCCACAACGATTGGGCAAGACAAGCAGTTTCTGCAAGAAGACATAAGATGTCCAAAGTACAGAGCACACAGCTATGCCTGAGCTAGGAGGAGACAGGAGAGAGATGATAGAGTGGGAGGTGGCATCATATAAATCTCTCCCGCAGTCATCAGATGTGACTGTCTATGTGCCAAGCACTCTTCTAGGCATTGGATATACGTAATGAGCAAAACAGGCAAAAATTCTGCCCCTTGTGTAGCTTATAACCAAGGAAAAATACTGGTAAATTTTTCTGACTTGACCATTTCCCTTTGGCTACGTAATACCGCGAGTGGGAAGTTCTTTACAGAGAGCACCAGTAGTAACAGTAAAATAACAAATAAACTTCGTTCTGCTTAAGCCAACAGGAGTCTGTTGGCTCTGTATTATCCCAGTTTCACCAGAGGAAACTAGGGTTAAAGCCTGGGAAAGACAACGCAGCTAGCAAGGACTGAGCTGGAATTACGTCTCAGGACTTGGTGACTAGAGAAGCAGCCCAGGGTGGAACATGGACTCTGGGATCAACGGAATTAGAACCGAGGTCTGCCTGTGCTGCTCATGCGACCTTGGGCAATTTGTTTTTTCTAATTCATTCAGTTGGGATGCATGGTTGGGATGATAGAACCTACTTTAAAGGGTGAAGAGAAAGCTAGCTTGAAAAATGGAAGTGAAATTCTCAGACCAATTCCTGGCATGTAGTAGGTGTTCAATAAATGAAAACTCTTGTAACAACCAACAGCAATTAATCCATGTTCTTTCCCTTTTCCAGTGCCTCAGACTTGTCCCCTGGACTGAACATCCACCTGAGGCTGCCAAGGCCTACCCCTACCCTGCCCATCTCCCTCTGCTCCTGTAAACCGTAGACGGGAAACAGATGCGAAGAAGCCCCAGGCATGTAGGTTCATCACTCCCATTCCACAGGCACAGCCATTACACAACATCAGCTGGTCTGCTGTGCCTTTTTGGGAGGCTATTTTTGAAAAGTTGTCCCTTTGAATGCACAGAAGTCAGGAAATGCAAAATTAACGTTCTCAGAGTAACCATAACTCACTCACAATGCACATTGAGGCATAAATTTCCCTGGAAGTACAACAACATAAAACATTGAGCACACCAGAGTGGGAGAAGTGAGGACTGTTGCTAAAGTCATAAATTTGAATTTCGTGACTTGGGTGCATTTTCATTGTCACCCATGACACTACATTAACATAGCATTCACACTAGAAATTGCTACATAATTCAGAGGCCTTCATGCCTGTGACTGAGGTAGTTTTCTCTGTAGGGACCTCTTCTCAGACATTCATAAGGATTTCAAGAAAAAAAAAAAAACCTGAGAAGAAATATTAGTCCCTTGGGGAATGCAGCAAAATCTACCCAGCATGAAAGGATTAGCTACATTTATTTTCTAGCAAGCTCTGGAAGCAAGCAACCACTTTCCTTTCAAGGGCTACATCCCTGAGAGAAGGTGGCTTACTCAATCCTTGCCATCATCTGAATCTTCCACCGGGTCTTGAGGGAGTGTGGGCTGTAGATGTCCTGTCTCCTCACCTGGGACAGGAAGGGTCAAATAAATGGGTGTCAAAGATGTCAGTGTATGCAAATTGATAACTTGTGTATTTACGGTGGCAATCCATTCAACGTTCCCGTAAATTGTAGAAATCAGAGTGAGAACTTCAGGGTCCTCAGGGTTCACAAACCATCAAAGACCCATAGGACTAAGGCACCTAGAATGAGTCACCACCTCAGTTCCAGCCCTCCTTCTACCTGGGTCCCGGTCCCCTGTAAAAGGAGGTCTAATGATAGTAACACTTTCTTTTCATAGAGGGAGGAGACTATGGGAACTCTTATGGTCTTGTCTGCTCTGTGACCAAATATTCTTTGATCATAACGTCTAATCCTAATACCTTCCTGCACAGATGATATTCCAAGATTAACATTTCCCCTAAAGGTTCCCAGTTTTTTACCTTGAGTGTCTCCTTGTCTCAGAGAAGGTACACACTTCCTACACAGAGAGGTTGCTTATTTCTCCCTGGAAAGGAGCCTTTCCAAGGACTGTTAGCAATGGAGACAGTCTATAGGGTGTTCACTTGATCCTCACCGTACCTCCCCCTTGTCTTATTCTTCCTTCTATGGTTATTTTAAGGTTTAAACAACAACAACAAAATGTATATAAAGTGCCTGACACCTAGTAGAGGCTCAACAAATGTCAGATTAGTTTAAGTTGCTTTGCTAAGTAACTAGTGCCCTCCTTACCTGGATGAAGAGTTCCCTTGCACCCTCTTCTCTATCCTCCCCACCCCTCCCCATACAGAGCATGGAGAGAGGATTGCCATGCTACACCCAGGGCTTCCTCTGCTCAGAACACAAGCTAATCCTTAGAGGGCTTCTAGAATCTCACTGTGTAGCAGTCCCTCCAGTCCCTCTTGGACTTTGCCCCTTTCATTTCAGTAACCAGAACACAAAAGCCAGGCAAGATGTAACTTTGGTCTTCCTTGCTCTGTCGTCCCTCAGGAAAATGCCCTTGGTTTCCATATTTTCCCCCATGGCTATCATACATCCGTACTTTACATGTAATAAAAAGCTGTGACAGCCGAATGCTAGTCTTTTCTCCAAGCTGCACCTGTCTGAGGACTGGGGCTGCTAAGTACATTATGAAGTCAAGGAGAGTTCAATCTCTGATAGCTCATCCATCACACATCTGCACATCACCAAAGCTCTGCAACCTTCCTTTTGCGGTGTTTGTCTGGTCCCCCCCACCCTTCCCATGTGCACTGCTCTGCCCTGACACGGCTCATGAGGGACTTACAGTTGGCCTCTTCCCCATCTATTCACATTCAATGTTGTGACTCAAATGCTCTTCTTTAAATTTTTCTTTCTTTCTTTCTTTCTTTCTTTCTTTCTTTCTTTCTTTCTTTCTTTCTTTCTTTCTTTCTTCTCCCTCTCTCTCTCTCTTTCTCTCTCTCTTTCTTTCTTTCTTTCTTTCTTTCTTTCTTTTTTGGTCATGATACAACTCTTAATCACAGCCTGGAAGAGACTTTATTTCCCCTCATGTCAAATCCTGACTCCTAATCAAGTTCTGCAAGGCTCTTCGCTGGAGATAGTCTGTTCCCTGAAGACTGGGAAGTCTTGAAGTTAGAGGCAAGAAGATCAAGGGGTGACTTAATAGTCAGTTTCAAACACTTAGATACGTCTTATGTGAAGGATGTGTTTTTACTCAGGAGACATAATAAGAAGAAAGTTTAAATAGCCATTTTGGAAAAGAAAGAAAGAAAGAAAGAAAGAAAGAAAGAAAGAAAGAAAGAAAGAAAGAAAGAAAGAAAGAAAGAAAGAAAGAAAGAAAGAAAGAAAGAAAGACAGAAAGAAAGAAAGAAAGAAAGAAAGAAAGAAAGAAAGAGAGAAAGAAAAAGAAAGAAGGAAAGAAAGAAAGAAGGAAGGAAGGAAGGAAAGAGAAGAAAGAAAGAAGAAAGAAAGAAAGAGAAAGAAAGAGAAAAAGAGAAAAAGAAAGAAAGAAAGAAAAAGGAAGAAAAGGAAGGAAGGAAGGAAAGAAAGAGAAGAAAGAAAGACAAGAGAAAAGGAAGGAAGGAAGGAAGGAAGGAAGGAAGGAAGAAAGAAAGAAAGAAAGAAAGAAAGAAAGAAAGAAAGAAAGAAAGAGAAAGAAAGAAAGAAAGAAAGAGAAAGAAAGAAAGAAAGAAAGAAAGAAAGAAAGAAAAAGAAAGAAAGAAAGAAAGAAAGAAAGAAAGAAAGAAAGAAAGAAAGAAAGAAAGAAAAAGAAAGAAAGAAAAGGAAGGAAGGAAAGAAAGAGAAGAAAGACAGACAAGAGAAAAGAAGGAAGGAAGGAAGAAAGGAAGGAAGGAAGGAAGGAAGGAAGAAGAAAAAGAAAGAAAGAAAGAAAGAAAGAAAGAAAGAAAGAAAGAAAGAAAGAAAGAAAGAAAGAAAGAAAGGAAGAAAGAAAGGGTGTTTTGACTCTCAGATCTAGCATATGTCCTGCCATCTCCACAAGGGTCTCCTTAAATCTCCAGCTTTCCCCACTAGAACTTTCCTTCATTTGACCTTACAGCCCTTTTCTGCACCATTTATTTTAAATTAGTCTGCCACTTGGCTTTCTGACAGCTCTTGTATTGTTGCTTTGCACATCATTTACCTTGTTCGATATGTATGTCACACCTCTTCCAGGCATGGTATAATTTTTGTTTTATGAAATCTTTCCAAAGTATTTGAACTGCTGCTGACTCCCACAATTTCAAAGTTCCTTCCATTGAATGCGATCTCTGTGTACTTGGCCAATTGTCCTTAGGCCTCGATGACTGTTTCTTCTCATTCCTTCACCTACACTCTAAAAGTTTGTTCTCTTAAAGTGTCCCCTGATTAGTCAAAACTATTTTCTGATCTTACACAAGGAAAGTTTACATTTTGAGACTGTGGGTCTTTGGGAAACTGTGGACTGTTATAGACCATCTCTCCAGAGAACTGCACATACAAACAAACTTTGGATTCTCTAAAGTCAGAAAAGAGACTCTCTAGGATGAAATGAAGCCAGGAAATCCATGCCTATTCTGACCCACTTTCTGGTTATCTCATTGAAACTACATGCTGTTGATTCCCACACTGTATCTTCCTTCAAGATCTCCCTCTTATGCTTCAAACACTCAGATTGATCGACCTACTAAAATATAGTGTCTGACCCCTGTTCCTAATTAGTAAAATATTTTCCTTATATTTAAAGTAAATACTGTATCTTCCATATCTTAGCACTGTTTCTATACTGTAAGCCACAGAGACTTAATCCAATCCTTCTCTCTCATGGTAACCCTTCCCATATAGGAAGACAGCTATGACAAACCCGGCCGCTTTGGTCTCTCTCTTAAAATGAGTGTCTCCAGAACACTCATCTTTGCCTGAATGAGTAATGACTTGTCATTGTCCCTCTTAAAATTGGGACTTACAATGGATCACAATATTCCAGGTAGTTTTTAACAGTGTAAAGTGTCTTGTCATCTCCTTTGTTAACACACGTAACATCTTAAAATTACTCTGGTTTTTCTCATTTGTGATTCATATTAAGATACCAACTAGAGGGCGCCTGGGTGGCTCAGTTGGTTAAGCGACTGCCTTCGGCTCAGGTCATGATCCTGGAGTCCCGGGATCGAGTCCCGCATCGGGCTCCCTGCTCGGCAGGGAGTCTGCTTCTCCCTCTGACCCTCCCCCCTCTCATCCTCTCTCTCTCTCTCTCATTCTCTCTCTCAAATAAATAAATAAAATCTTTAAAAAAAAAAAGATATCAACTAGAAGTCCAAAATCTTTTCACAAAGATTTAACTGCTGTTAAAACACATTTCTCACATCCTGTATTCTATGGTACAATTCTTTAAAAATTATCAGAATTCATCTTGGTTTCAACCTGGTATTCCAACAGCCAAAGTCACTTCTGAGTCTTTATTCAGTCATCCAGGCTAGTGCCAAAACCCTGGGGTGCAGGCCATTGGAAATGCCTTCCATTTTTATACTGATTCACTGATATCTCAGTACTAGCAACAAGCTTCTCTAACTAAACTACAGTTAAGACAAATTTGTCAACAAACATATAATGAAAGACTTTTCCAAATAGCTGGAGGGAAAACATATACTGGAAGCAAATAGTTACTTGGCTTATCAGTCAAGAGATTCTCTTCAGAAAAAAAGAAATGACCCAGCTTGTTCTTAGTGTTATTTCTAGTATTACTGCTTCACATATACTGCAAACATTGATCAACCATTCCTAGAATCTATCAGGAAAGTTATTACAAGCTCACCCAATAATAGATCTCAGAAATTACCTCCCCACCATTTTTGACAATTCTGAAATTATTTGTCCATCCGTCAGTCTTCTGGTACCGTTCTCCTCATTCTTCATGTGTCCTCAGAAATGTGGTCAGTGGTTTAAAATCCCACCTGCAAACATTAGGGGAGACTGGCTGAATTGTGCCCAGGGCCTCCCTGGACATTTCTTTGAGCCTTTCTATGGATCTATATTTATTTCACAATAAAAATATTTTTAAAGAAGTCCCATCTGCAAAGTTCAGTATCATAGGATATAATGTTTCCGAATCTAAAGATTTAGATATAGTTTAAAAGTTAGATGCCTTTTGGGGCACTTGGGTGGCTCAGTCGGTTAAGTGTCAGCCTTCGGCTCAGGTCATGATCCCAGGGTCCTGGGATCGAGCCCCATGTCTGGCGCGCTGCTCAGCGGGGGAGTCTGCTTCTCCCTCTCCTCTCAGCTCCTGCTCACTTGTGCTCTCTGTCACTATCTTTGTCTCTCTCTCTCTCTCAAATAAATAATCTTAAAAAAATAAAATAAAAGATGCCTTTTGTACTAGCTCCCCTATTTTAGGCTTCAGTTTCTTCTTTACCGTGTTTATTTTATTCTTTCTAGTTTGAAGATACTTTTCTTCATTAGAGAAGAGTGAACCCTAAGGGAGTAGAACAGCTCAGTTTCCTGCCTGCCATCTATCCTCAATGTACCATACCTACCTTTCCCTGTTCTTTGTTATCTGTTCATCACTAATTTTGGCTGTCCCATTTTCCAATCACTTTTCTCTTCCTCTGGGTTATCCTTTTGATTCTGTTCTTACCCAGTTTCCTGCCATTCTTTTGCATTTGTTCTTGACCATGTGCTTGCCCCACTGCCTTTCAACTGCATACTTTAAAAATCTGATTTCATTTGAAACCTGCTTGGTACAAAGTACACCATGACACGCTTTTTAGGTTCTGTAAACTGCTAAACCTCCATTATTATCATTAGGAAGAAAATTGCTTCTCTTTTATGACCATTTTAGTTACTCTTGTGTAAGGGTTTTCCTTTTATCTTCTGAGTTTAAATTATTTATATACTAGAAAATTGCTCTGGCTTAAATGGGGAAAGAGGGGATTTTAAAATTTTTTCAGTGGGCCAGGAGATTTAAGACCTTGTGGAAATGGTATTGTTCCTCCAAAACTCCAGACTGCTCTATCTAGGCCCTCTTAGAGTCCTCTCCCCCTGAATTACACTTTTTCATGTGGATATACTTCTGACTTCATCATTCTCTCTCACTGGGGGCATGTGAAGCCCAGCTGGGATTCTTTAAAATGATTTCACTTGAAGTTGGATGTAACCTGTTAGAAACGATCCATCACCCCATCCCTTATTCTGGAGACTTCTTCCTTAGCCAGACTTCTCCTGCTATGGTTCCTACTGTAGAGTAATTTCTCCCAGACATTCAACTGAAATCACTTAGTTCCATCCATGTCACAGCTGGGATGCTGAATTCCTGACGAGGGATGCTACAGAGAGGGTTAACGGAGAGTTTCGGATAGGCCTTTATCTGACCTCCTTAAAAGCGCAATACTAGAAAAGTACAGATTAACACGTAGCAAGAAAATACATTCAGTCAAATATAATCCCATCTGTACCTGCCAAAATCTTCACTCTGCTTTACCCACATCCTTGTAATAACATTGTTAGAAGGTTCTGACACTTCTCAGATAAGCGCTTCATTCAGTTCCCTGCCTCCGTTCAG
Organism: Mirounga angustirostris; assembly: GCF_029215605.1. Taxonomy (NCBI): domain Eukaryota; kingdom Metazoa; phylum Chordata; class Mammalia; order Carnivora; family Phocidae; genus Mirounga; species Mirounga angustirostris. The sequence continues at coordinate 172,619,241 of NW_026991710.1, forward strand.
GAGGAAACAGGAAAATTCCAAATACAGTCAACTGAGTTATCAAGGTCCTCTTATCCAGTCTGTGAAGGATCCAAGCCCTTTGTTTGGGGTGTATTAGTTCCGCTCTGGACCACCACTTCAGGGCACTTTGAGAGAAAAGACTCTTAGGTTCCAGAAATGTTTTTATTTTACTTTTTATTAGCATGCCTAATAAAGAGCCGGGTGAGTGAAGTCTTTGGAACCAAGGCACAAAGCAAAGCTTGATGGTTCCAAGTAAATCTGACTTTGAGACACTTAGTTCCAAGATATCCTGACTTAGCAACAACAATAACTACCCTCAAAATGGGCCTCCTTCCCACAGAAATTGCTAGAGATTTCTTTTTTCTTTCTCTGCTGATCCGTTTTCTTGCTATTTTCTGTCAGTAAAGATAAACCATGCATAGTGAAGCAAAATTAGTTTTGGTTTTTTTTTTCCACAAGAGAAAGACAAACACTTTTTTAACACTGCATCACACATATACATGGGACACAAGTCATGAGGGACCCAAGGGGCTGGTTACAGCTGGGGCTTACCATTTTAGGCTAAACAAAGGTAAAGGGGCTTGGGCTTCTAGATGGTTCAGGAAGGAAGTCAGGGAGGGATAGTAAAGGAGGGTTGCGCAGTAAGGTTTGTTATGCAGATTTAAGTCAAGGACTTCACTATTGATAGAAGTTGTGAAGAGTCCCCTTGGAGTTAAGGGAGAATGCACCTTTACAAATGTGAATTTCCTTTCCAAAAGGAAAACTTGTGCCTGGCTTTTAGAGCTTTTCCTGCATGGCTGGTCCTAAATGGCCTTAGCTCAAAATAATCATATGCCAGAGAGGCTTTTATATATATCTGTATCTATATCTATATCTATATCTATATCTATATCTATATCTATATCTATATATACATTATATATATACATACACGCATTTTTTTTTTAGTAGGCTCCATGCGCAGCACAGAGCTCAACACAAGGCTTGAACTCATGACCCTGAGATCAAGACCTGAGTTCGAGTCGAGCACTTAACCCACTCATCCAACCAGGAGCCTGAAGCAAAATTAGTTATAATAAATAAACCGTGCCATTGGTCTCTAAAATCTTTGAAGATGTTGAGAAACCTCAATCAAGATATCCATCAAATTTCCATCCATCTTTTATCCTTTTCTAATTAAGGGATACAGGGAAGGGGGCAGGGAAAAATGAAAAAAAAAAAGTTTATTAAATCTAATCCCGCCCCCCCCCCCACTCCCCAGTTTTGTATGATTATGTGACTGCTCTCTAGTTTTTATGTAGTAAAGGGGATTTGACCTGCATCTGGTTTAAATAGGCTTCGGAGGGTTTTAAGAGCCAGAGGGCCTAACTGTGTCTACCTCTGTTTCTTTACAGAAAATGTGTTTAGGTTTCCAAAGAAATGCTTCACAGGCAAACTTTGGAATACAACTTGTTTATAATATAGAGCCTACCTAGGTCCCTGGACTTCCCTTCCTGCAACAGCTTCTGCTAACGAAGAATCTAGGACTCAAACATTCCCAGTAGAACTGACTCTGAAATGTTTTAAAGAGAAGTTAGAAATTGATTCAGGCAGTTAGTTTGAACATGCAGGCTAGGACATTGCTCGAAGTTGTATTACTTCCTATGGCACCTGGGACTTAGTTACTTTAAGTGCATAAATCAGTCTTCTGAGAAATAATTCCGTTTCCTGAGCTTAGTTTAAGCTGAATTACAAGTGACCCTATAGAATTATTTTATTCCCCTTTTGCCTGAATTCCTGTGGAAAGGATTAAAATCCACATTGTCTGTTTTCATTGGCATGTCTCCTCTCACCCCACCCCATTTTAATAACCCCGTCTCCTTGAATCTGTATTCTGTATGCGGCATTTTATAGAAATTTGCCAAACATGTAAATGCCCACAATTAACTAGGCCCTAACTATTTCTACAGCAACTGGTGCATATACAGAAAATGTGATGGCCCTTTGGGTACCAATAATTTCCCGGGAACATAAAAATAAGAATCGTTTTGCTTTGCCAGATCTCCCTGGGCTTTATGACATCACCAGGCATTTTGTGACACCATCACTTTAACATAGGGGCTTTGGCCGTAGACTAGAGGCAAAGGGACATGTTTATTGATGGGGGCAGCAGAGGAAGGACTGGAGATTGGAAAGGAAAGACTCCAAAATTTCCTGGAGAAATGTTCCTGAGTCAAAACAAGATCCAGAAATTTCCTAAGGGGAGCAGAAGCCGGGAAGGCAATGAGGGCCAAGGATGAGGCCACACTGAGTTGGAATCATACAATTTTGAAAATCCCCATCAAATTCCAGTGCTTTGTGGTGGTGTTTGTTTTTTCAATTTTAAATTACAAGATGAACAGGAGAGTTTCGAGGTTCACTATCTCAGACTCGAAATGAGGCAATAAAGAAGAGGTGCTAGCTGTCAGTTGTCATCATACAAAACCGAACTGAATTTGGTCCTTCCTTAAGGCACTTTTCCCCACACCATTCATTCTAGATTCCCTGGCCCTGGAGTTAGGAGCCTTAATGCTTTCATTCTGGACTCTCTGGCCACAAGGGGTGCCCTGCGGCCTTCATTGACACAAGGTTGGTTTCTCCATTTCACACTATATGAAGTTGGAAGTCTCTAAAGAAATATGTCCTAGAAAAATAATTTTGTGAGTTTATAAATTACCACACACACAAAGCAATTGGGGAAAAAAAACCCCATATAATAAAGTGTTGGTTTCTAATTATAGTTTCTTTTTTATTTTTTGTAACTTTTTTTTTAAAGATTTTATTTATTTATTTGAGAGAGAGAGTAAGCATGAGAGCAGGGTGAGGGGCAGAGGGAAAAGCAGACTCCCCGCTGAGCAGGGAGCCTGACACAGGACTCGATCGTGAGACTCCAGGATCATGACCTATGCTAAAGGCAGACGCTTAACCAACTGAGCCACCCAGGTGCCCTAGTTCCTTGATATGTAGACAAAAGTAAGGATAGCTATTAACCATTGAAGGGTACTGGGCTATGGACCATTTCTACAACTCAGATAAAACTAAAGTGAATGTTAGGCCAGATTTTTCACTTTTTTTTTTTTGAGAGAGGGGAAGAGCAGAGGGACAGGGAGAATCTTAAACTCTCCACTGCCAGCATGGAGCCCAATGTGGGGCTTGATCTCACACCCCTGAGATCATGACCTGAGCCGAAATCAAGAGTCAGACGCTTAACTGACTGAGCCACCCAGGCGCCCCTCCACTTTTTTTTTTTTTTAACCAGAGGCAGATTACAGTTACTGCCACACCCACATTTCATGGAAATAAATATCTGTTCCTCTCATCACATTTTAGACATGATTCTGGATGATACTACTAAGCCCCCTTGTCCTTATTGCCATAGAGAGAACCCTGGACTGTAGAAACTGGGCATCTGACCACTGTGGTAGTTCCTAGACTTTATATATAATAAGGACTCTCCAAATTCCCTCAGTAAGACTCAAATGTCTACTATCTCTGTGTCTATAACTGGAAAAGAGGTTACACATGATATGAACAAAGAAGGATACAAACCACAATGACCAAAGCCTCCACACACAGCCAGTACTCATTCCCACTTACTCATTAAACGAGCTTTCTTGAGAGAACCCAACAATTCAGTTCTTGAGCCTCGGAGGAATCCATATTCCCCGCATTCAGATGGCAGATGTGGAGGCTTCCATTTCCCCTTGGTGGTGCACTAATCCTGCTCTTACCAATTCACCAAAAGAGAGCCACTCTTCCTGGTGGAATATCAGTGAGCAGAAGGAGAAAAAAAAAAAACAAATCCTTTTCAACCAGAGCTATGAGGTTTACGGTCCCATTGGTTTTTCTCCCCTGAAATTACAATAAGCCAGAAAGAGAAAACTGGATAAATGAAGTAAAATGATAACGATGTTTCTCATCTTGGTAGACTGCCTTCGGGAAATAATGAAGTTCTCAACTGGAGACCTTTATTACACACAATTTCCATTTGGGAGCATCTTTATGCTCCTTGGAGCAACTAGTTTAGGGTTTGTCTGGAGTTGGGTTTTTTTCCCCTTTTTTGGAGGGGGTGCAGTGCTGGTCTAATAGCAGCATTATAAAAACACTGGAAAATACATAAAGTCTAAGAACTATAGCAATTAGAGATGGAGTTGACCCATTATATCATCCCACAGGCCCAGGGGAATCAGTGGAGGATTCTTTCCTAGAATAGATTTTCTAGTTCCTTACCCTGTTGATTTTCAAATGGCTCCAGGGATGGGGTTTCCAGCACTTGCTTTAGTACATATTTCCCCAATCTCATAATTCTCGCTGTCATAATTTTTCAGGGTGTTTAATCCAAATGTTCCCTTTCTCGAAATGACGACTGCTCTCCTTTACTCAGATTCGTGTCCACCTGTTAGAATGGACAATACTCTTTCGAAACTGTAATCATTTTCCATTTTTCATCAGAATTCTTCTCTGATTCTCTCTCTCAAGGCCATTGTAGCTGCAGGTGGGGCAGTGAGCATGTAAAAGAAATCTCCACAATTGGAAAATGGAATTTTAGACTGTGTGAGTCGCGATGTCTCAGAATTTCAACACCAGAGCTCCTCTCAGTGTTTCAGGGCTCACACTGCCAGGCTGGTATCTCCTTTCAGTGCCACATGTGGAGTGTGCGCTTCACATTGACACCACTAGAATTTTGCAGTGCACAGCCTCAACAAACCTCCATGGTCCTTTAAAAAAAAATACCCTACCCTCATAGTCAGTAATGCCTCATTTGAGGTCAGCTTGCACATGAATGAAAGTTGATGTATCTATGTGCCTGTGCATTTTGGGATTATAATTGTAAAGTTTTTAGGTGTATTTCCCTCACAGGGGTCCTGGTAGAGCACAGGGCTGAGAGGCATGAGAAAATCATAAACCCATGTTGTCCAGTCTCTTTATTTAGCAGATAGACAGAGCTAGAAAACTTAGAAGTTCTGAGCCCAGCTGCAACTTACCCAGACAACAGAATCAGAAAAGAACCCCAAGATCCTCTGACAACCTACTGCTTCTACTCTGATCTTGTTCTGATAATTTCCTCACTATGCCTTGGAGAGTGTCTTTCCCTGTCTCTAGACCTCAGGTTTTCTAAGTAGGAAATGAAGAAGTGAGCCAGATGAAAAGGGGCAAACTGGGATCCCCAGAATGACCTTCCTAGCCGTGTTTACTTTTTAAAATTAAATCAATAGATTTTTTTAATGTAACCATCTGAATTTTTAAACTCTAACGAATGCCACTTAGTTGCCTCCTCACATACATTCTGCTGCCCTGTCTCCCCACCTTCTAGCTCCTGCTTTCCCCTCTGAAGATATGTCCCTCGTGGGTACTGGTTCCACCGGCAACTCCTCTGTGAGCTGGGTTCTCATTACTTACTTGCTGCAAGCTCCCTGAATCACTGGTTTCATTTGATAGACAAGAAGATCTGGCAACCTTTGGCCAAAATGTCTCATGGCAACAATGAGCTGGAAACCACAGTGGCTGCCCCCCTTTCGATGGGCTATGCACCTTCCAAGCTCGGCTCATTCTCTCAACTGGCTACCTCTTTGCCCCTGTGGGGATTTCAGTCTGTGACTCTTGGGTGAATGGTGATGTATTACACTGTTTTATATATTATACACATGCATCACATGTGGATGTGGCCCTGGGTGGACACTGTGATTCAATCATCTATTCAATTAGGTCAGATAGCAAGTTTTTACTATGTGACTATACTTTAAACTGACCAAACAGACTAGTGGTTTTGGCATCGTGTGAATGCTGCCGCAGTAAGGCTCTGCTGAAATTCGTGTAGAAATATGTGCCAAATTATATGCAAATTTGTATTTTTCATGGGAGCTGAGAGCTTTGGCACTTAATTTTGATTTTTTTTATAGCTAAGTATGTAGCATTGGCCAAGTTCTGCATGTTTAATCCTTTTAATCATTCAACATAAATCATGCTCTCAGCCCCTTAATCATTCTTGTTATTCTTCTTTGAACCTCTTCCAGTTTCCTTACATCCTTCATTGCATAAAGAAGAGTTTTTTAACAGGCCTGTTTCACTTCCAAGAATCCATTCTGTGATGGAAAGAGTGGGGGTTAGAAGATCCAATGCCATGAGAGACTCCAAGGGAAATGCAAGGCGTGGCCCTCGAAAAGTTGCAGACATTCACAAGAACTAAAAGACCATCTGATCCACTTGTCTGCCACATCTGACCCAGAAAGATGATTTTATATCCTTTTTCCTCCTAAGTAATACAGAGAAGGACTTATGAGGCCCCTCGGTAACATAGTCTACATTCTTCTATTGTGTATTTTTTTATTAAGCATCTACTATGTGAATGAGAGAGTTCTTGCTCTTCTGCTGTTGAGTCCAGGGAGATAAACAGCTGGTAGGATCACATCTCCTAGGATCAGGGATTTAGCTATCATCCATCAACTCTTTCCCCTTTAATCTGGTTAGAGAGGTGCTGGAGAATAGCATCTCCGGTAAACTCTAAGGACAAACAGATTCTGGACGAAGTGGGTGAAAAGCGAAGTTGGCAGAGTGTCTTAACATACATCTGCCTTTTCTTGCATGTACTTCTTCTTTTCTCCACAGGTCCCTCCCTGCCTCCAACTAGAATATAAACTCAAGAGGAACTTTGGTTTGCTCATCAGTCTACCCCAAAACCTAAAAAGGTGCCTGCCACCTAATAAGTGTTCAAAAAGTGCTTGACGAATGAATAAATAATCACCTTCAGCCTATCACTTCATGCTTTGAAAAGGATAATTGATACTTGTTAATCTTATGTAAAGCTTTATACAAAACATAGCTTTAAGACAATCACCAAAGACTCCCTCACTTTCTAATATACCTTTCAAATTGTTTTTGTGCTTAAAGATCCTCTTACAGAGAAATTTAGAGCCACCATCATTCAAGGCCATTTAGTCCAGCTGATTCATGAATCCCCCTTATTGTCCATCCCACCAGTTATCATTCAACCTTTGCTTGAAAACCTCTAGGAACAGAGAGCTCATTTTCTCCCAGAGCTGCCAACCTGTACAATCATGACTATTAGAATACTCCTGCTTAAATTTAGCTAATATCTTTTTTCTATAGCCTTTACCCATTGTTTTAGTTGTCAGAAACACATTAATCTTTCCTTCCACTGGGCAACCCTTCAGGTACTTTGAGACATTAACACATCCCTCCTAAACTTTTTCTTCTGTATATTAAATGTCCCTTGTTCCTTTCTACACCTAGAAACGTATAGCAGAAACTCCAGCTTGAGAGTCTTGTGTGTATTTACCTTGAGGATTCAAACATGAACAGGAACAGACCAGCAGGGTGTCTATTTATGGGGAAGATGAAAGAGCTTCAGAGGGAAATCAGCAAATAACTAGTTAACCAACTACAAGTCATCCTTCAAGAGCCATAAATCAGCATGCAAAGGGAAGAATGTTCAGGGACATGGGCTCAGTTCATTCTGTGGATCCAGTTTTCTGCCCACAGGAAACTTGTGCCAAACTTGGGGAGAAGGAACACTGAGGATCAAAGGCCAAGATCACAGAAATCTCTAGTCAACACTGAAAATACAAGGCAACACTATTTTGGAACTCAGGCAATGTTGGACGCCACCACCTAGGATGGAGAAATGGGGGGAGAAGATCAGATCATATCGAGCTAGAAGGGACAGCACGGGCTTACAGCAGGGCAGAAGCAAAGCAGGAGGCCTGGTGGAGAAAGTGGTATCAGGTGGTGGGTTTGTTTATGGAGCAGTGAGAGTAGGAGGAAGAAATGATGCCCTGGGAGGGATGACCAAGAGGAGAGGGTCTGCATCTGGCACACGGGAGATAACCTCTGGGTAGCATCCAAGGAGGCCTGCAGTTCTTATAAATCTGGTAGGAGAGGCGCCATTTTGTTACTGCTATTTCCCCAGCATCGGGAAACCTGATTTTGTCATAATGATAACCCTATCTTCTCTCTACCGAGTCTGTCTCTGGGCATTAACACCGGGGTAACTCATTCAATCCTCATAATAATCCTCTGAGGCAGGTACAGTTCTTATTCTCATTTTACAAATGAGAAAAGTAAAATTTAATGGATCCATCATATCCAAAATCACACTGCTAGTAAATGGCAGAGCTGTGAAGCAAAGCTACTTCTATCTAACTTGAAGCCTGACGTCTCAAATGATATAAAATTAGGCATTTTCGTATAATTTCCTTGTGTCACAGCCCATACTTCAATAGTAAAGCATTTACGTTTGAGCTGAATATGTTTGGTGCCTTAACCAAAGCTTTTTTTAAAAAAAAATTGCTGAACCTAAGTATATATAGTACATCATACAAAAAACAAACAAACAAAAAACAAACCCTTATGTAGAGAAGTGAAGTGAGTTGATTTCTGCAGGAACTGTGCTTTATCAACAGTGACTACGGGATCATCCATCCCCTATCATGAGGTAGGGGTAAGTGACCATTAGTCTTCATGTCCGTGAGGGCAGCAAGAACTCGCACCCACCAGGGGTTGTTTCTCTAAAGCAGCCTCCTCCATTCAGCATCAAGTCAATAATGATGACTGAGATGAGAAACAGGGTCCCCAATCCCATATGTCCATTGCCATTTTCTGTGTTCCTGGATGCTCCCTTCACCAGAGGACTTTTCTTTCTGGTCCAGTGAAAACGGAATCCCCCCACGAGGAATTCTGGGGCATCCTGTTTTTAAAAACCTTTTATGGGACCATAAAATACCTCACCTCATCACCTTTAAGAAGCTGGCTTCAGGAATGAGAGCAAACTGTATTGCATGGAGCTGAAGACAAGGTAAGCAAATTGTTATTTCTCCTGGCTAAAGCAAGTCCAACTTCTTCATTGGACTAAAGCATTTAGCAAAAGGAAACAGTATTTTAATTACAGGCTCCGTGTTACAGCCGGCAGACTCATGACCTAAGCCAGGAGCCGACTTCAGTATACAGAACAAAGAGTTCTAGACACGCGGATACTTTATGTGCCTGAGAACGTGGCCATTTACAAGCGAGAGCTACTTGATTGCTAATGATCTTTGAAGTTAACAAGGTTTGCAAAAGCTTCTCGGCATTATTATTACTATTTATATTAATAGCATTAGTGATGTCCTTTATTCTTCCAAGACTTAACAGTGCTAATTGGTATCAGTATAAACAGAGGTACAAATGCTATCAGGCAAGGCAAGCAGAGCCAACTCTGGCAGCTTTGTGGGTTTAATATGGAAATGTTTGCTATCTAATGAGGACACAAAATGTTAATCTGCAGAACAAATTGTATTTAGAGAGAAACTAATTATCATATGCAAATGTGACACACAGCACTGGCAAAATTCCTGTTGCCGCTGGGGTGGCACTCTGTGACCTTTCTGAAATGCAGCGCTTTTTAAGCACTAGCTGATGGTTTCATGCGCTGAGGCTGATTACTTTCATTTTCATACAGAAATGAGCTAAATGGGCAAGACTCTGGCTCCGAATAAACACAACAGGGACATGGCCTCCATAACTGTAACCTGCACTCTATTGATTTCTTATCCTTTCCTATAAAACTCAGAGTTCTTCTGCAGCTTTGGCTGTATCTGCAAAGCCAGATTACAGATGACCAGAGTGACAAATGTTTTAACCCATGTAATAAAAGACCTGAGATGTTCTTATCATACACGCAGTCCTATTGAGGGAAGGCGCTTTGATGTTGTTTTCATAAGTATTTTTGCTTTTCGTTGTTTCTCTTCTTCATTGAGTAGGGAGCCCCTAGGTATAGATTGTTAAATCTAACTGAGTATGGGGCTTAACTCCTTTTCTTGGTACTTTTTCCTTTTGTCTTTCAAATATATGTATCCTGTTGTTTTAACCTCATAGAAGTATAAAATGCTGGAAATTAAATGGCCTTAAAGATCACCCCGTGTGTCCAAATATTTCATTTATAGATGAGGAAAGTATGGCTCAGAGATCACATGGTGAGTTGGTAGAAGACACTGGAAGTCAGGTGCTCTTTCTATATGCTTAAACAATTAAAAAAAAAAAAAAAACACCACCAGCAGCAACAACAACAACAACAACAACAAAACACACCTCTGCTGTAGCACTAAGTTTAGACTTGTGTGAATGCTTGGAAGTGTTCTTAACTCTGTATGAAAGATGCTGCTGGCCAGAGAGCCTTGACCAGCCATGGAGATGTAGTTCTGCTAATTCTCACCATGATGTGGGGATCTGGTTCAGCATTCTCCAAATGCCTATTGGGCTCCAAGGACAGAGGGGTGAAGGAAATGTGGCCTCTACCTCTACATAAAACCCACTGTTTGCTGAGGGAGACCAACCTGCAGTGAGACAATTTCAGTGAAACAAGGTAAGTGCATTGGGTGGAAGCATAGAGAAGAAATAAGCACTCTATGCAAAGGAGGCCGCAGGGTGGGGTAGTATATTTGTTTCTATTGCTATGTAACAAATTATCTCAAATTTAGTGGCGTAAAAATGTGTAATTATGATTTCCATGCATCAGGAATTCCTGCATGTCTCAGATGGGTCCTCAGCTTGGGGTCTCCCAAGGATGCAGTGAAGGTGTTGGTCAAGCTTTAGTCTTTTCTGAAGCTCTGTGGTCTCTTCCAAGCTTGTGTGGTTGCTGGCAGAATTCAGTTCCTTATGGTTGTAAGACTGAAGCACTGCTTTCCTGCTGGCCATCTCAGCTCCTGGAGGCCCTCCCCCACCCTCAGTTCCCTGCCATATGGCCTTCCCACAATATGGCAGCTTACTTCTTCAAAGTCAGCTGAAGAATCACTCTCTTCAGGAAGGCCCAGTCCCTTTTTAAAGCGCTTTTACTGATTAACTCAGTCCCACCTAGATTAATCTCCCTTTTGATTAATCCCAAATCATCTGACTTGGGACCTTAATTACATCTACAAAATCTCTTCACATTTGGGATATAATATGACCTGATCATAGGAGCGAAGTCCCTTCATACTTAGAGCCCCCATCCACACTCAAAGGGAAGGTGTTATACAGAGTGTGTGTATCAGAGGGGCAAAAATCCTGGGACTCATCCTAGAACTCTGCCTCCCTCAAGTGGAGAGCAGAGGGGTAGAGTTAGAATCGGTTTCAGGGGGCACCTGGGTGGCTCAGTCGTTAAGTGTCTGCCTTCAGCTCAGGTCATGATCCCGGGGTCCTGGAAATGAGCCCCAGATCGAGCCCCAGATCGAACCCCAGATCAAGCCCCGCATCGGGCTCCCTGCTCAGTGGGGAGTCTGCTTCTCCCTCTGCCTGCCACTCCCCCTGCTTGCTCTCTCTCTCTGTCAAATAAACAAAATATTTTTTTTTAAAAAAAGAACAGCTTTCAGAAAGTGTGAACTCAATCATAAAAGACAAATAGAGGTAAACACCTGATGTGATCAGTTATTTTTATAATTTTCTTTTTTTCTTAAGATTTTATTTATTTACTTGAGAAAGAGAGAAGAGGAGGAACAGAAGGAGAGGGACAAGCAGACGCTGTGCTGAGCACAGAGCCTGTTGCGGGGCTCCATCCCACGACCCTGAGATCATGACCTGAGACAAAATCAAGAGTCAGATGCTTAACCAAATGAACCACCCAAATGCCACTATAATTTTCTTGAAATTATTTTTTCAACAGAAGCCTGTGTTCACAAGCTATGATTTTATTTATTTAAGTCAGGTGTGGACTGAGTGCAAAGGAAAAAGAGGAATGAAATCAACAACTCACCAAGAATAAAAAAAAAACAAACAGTCCCTCTGCCAAAAAAAAAAAAAAAAGGAAGAAAGGATAAAAAGCTTTGTTAGGATGAAGGAATGAGAAACTAGAGACCTAGGTGAGAGCTTGGAAGACAAGGTGTTTTTCGGAGCCTCCATGTTCTCATTTGAAAATATGGTGATTATTTGCAATAGGTGAGAAGCAAAGGAGTAATATTCCTAACATATAAAATGTTCTCATAAAGTAAGAAAAAACAGAAGAGTAGTTGACTCTAAGAATGGGCTAAAGATTGGAATCTTAGGCTTAGGTTCCTATTATGGGCTCCATTTTATAGACACAGAGAAGTTAAGTTCATTGCCAACGGTCACCAAGAAGCAAGTAGCAGAGCCCCAGTCCCACCCAGGAAGTATGGCTGCACTCTAGCAGCACGAGGTCCTGCCTTCAACACACACATCATCAGTACCTATTCAAGTAATGCTTATCTGTTGATGAGGGTTTGGGAAAACAGCTCCCCACCCCCAGCCCATGCCACTGATGAAAATGGAAACAAATCTTTCTGAAAAGTTTTAACAGTTTGTATCTAAAGTCTTCTTTCAAGTACCTGGTCTTTAATGTAGCATCTCTTTCATGTTCTTTCATCCCAATGAAAACAGTGCTTGCATAAATATTCAGCTCTAAGACTCAAGTTACTCCTAATTTAAAAAAAAAATGCTTTTAATGGAAGCAAAGCAGAGGTTATATCAATTATTTGGCATTCATGCAATGGAAGACTATACAACAATTGTGACTGTATTTTATATTGTAGAGTATTAACAGGAAAAACTGTGCTGTATATTAGGAATTGAAAGCAGTTTACATAATACCCCAGATTTGTTTAAGACAAATCCTGCATTAGATGAGTATCAAAGTAGGATGAGGGTGGCCTGGAAATATATCCACCAAACTATTAGGTGTGATATATTTGAAATGTGGTAGAATTATAGGAGATTTGTGTTTTAAAAAAATTTTTTTGAGTATCTTTTTATTCAGTAAGTATCATATAACAAGAAAAAGTAATAGGAGATTTAATTAAATGGTCTTTAAAAGCATTTTTTCACAATACAGTCTGAGACCTATATTTTATAAGTTGTTCCATATAAGCAGTCGGTCTCATACCGTGGCATCAATGCTGAACTCAGAGTCTGGTGATCTGCCTTCTGCCTTTGGTTCAGTCACAGATTAACTCTGGAAAGTTAGAACTGGAAGGGATCCTAAAAGTCAAATGATCTAACACCTCAGTTTTACTGATGAGATGCAAAGGCCACAGGGCACAGATGATGTGTCCAAGACTGACACCAGTGGGAGGCAACCCGGGCAGGAAGGCAGGTCACCTTACCCACAAGCTTGGGACAAGTTTTCTTTTACTATACTGTCTTTCTGGGTTTGTGTGCCTTTAGTTGTGAAATCAGAGCCCTAGATCAGCAATTTCTCAAGGAAGAGTGTGATGGCCACAAACGTAGGATTTGAGGTCAAACAGCCCATGTTCAATGCCTGAGAGAGACCTTCAACAAGAGAATCAACTTTAAAAAAAAAAAAGATTTTATTTATTTGAGAGAGAGAGAGCACGAGCAGGGGAGAGGGACAGAGGGAGAGGGGAAAGCAGACTGAGCAAGGAGCCCAACGCGGGACTCAATCCCAGGACCTTGGGATCATGACCTGAGCCAAAGGACGCTTAACTGACTGAGCCACCCAGGGACCTGAGAATCAACTTTTTTGAGCCTTGCTTTCTCAACTACGAAATGATGATTACAGTAATACTCACCTCTTGGGCTATGGTGAAGATTTTTAAATATGATAATATTTTTAAAATTTTTAGCACAATACCTGGCTTTTTGAAGCCTCAACAAACACCAAGTTATTATCATTCTGTTATGTATCTTTGGGTATAGAACCCTATACTGATTCCAGTGGGGTCCTGTCCTCGGGCAGGAGAGAAACTGAAATGGTGATTGTTTGCCATGGCCATGGTCCCATTTTCCCACCTTTGGAGATAGTGAAAAGCCTCATAGGGGTGGCTGGTTCCCTCAGGCAGTAGAGTAGGCAACTCTTGATTTTGGGGTTGTGGGTTCAAGCCCCACGTTGGGTGTAGAGATTACTTAAAAAAAAAAAATCTTAAAATTAAAAAAAAGCCTCATATACCTTTCCTGATGAAGGAGGAGTTACTTTCTGTCTACTGCCTGCCCTCTGGGGAAATCAGTTTTGTGCCACCACCACAGTAGTAAACCATTCAGATTTATAGGGAACGTAATTTACGAGCTAAGAAATGTCAGCTCCTCACGTGACTAAGTAATAATGTAGGGCAGTAGAACAATCGCTGAAGTTGGCTTACTCTGGAGAATGCTGTTGATGTTGGGGTTCTTGCTTACAGGGTAAGTAAATGCATGGAGGAGGACCTACACATGCACAGACCTTCACCCACGGGTCACTCCTTGCTTGTGCAAAATCACAGAAGTAACCGGTAGTTCAGCTGGCATCACAGTGGAGATGGAAAAAGGACACAAGGAAACAAAATCAACCTGACCCTGACTGGGTCGGTGGGTGAAAGCCCTGTAGCACATTCCCAAACCCTGCCAAAAACTTGCTCTGTTGTATCACTTGGGCAAATCTTGTCACTTCTCTAAGATGCAGGAATTGGGCCAGGTGGTGGGAAAGGTCCCTTCTGAATCTGACACCTTATGAAAATAAGAGTCAGGGTCAAAGGCCCCACCTTTGTGTACTCAGGGTGCATACACTCAAGTTAGAAAGTAAAACTTCAGTTTCTATGGAAACGGTGGAGCAGGCTTATTGAGAAACCCCCCTCAAAAAACCCTTCTAGCCTCTCCCAGCCTGTGATCCAAATCTGTGTTTCCACCACAGAGAAACCAGTAGAATTTATGAGGGATCTTGGACTCCCTAATCCCATTAGCAACCTGCCTGAGGATTTGGCCTCATTCACCCATTGCTCCCTTTCCAATATTCCAATGCATTTAGGTTACATTTGGTTGAATATCAAGGAGCTATTTTTAAATGGTGATAAAAAGAACTCATCACATTTGGCCAAGCCAAGTTGCAAGTATTCCAACTGTTTGTTTGCGCCTCTTATTGGAGCTCAGAGAAGGCATAGGCTCACATCACCCCTGTAATGTAATCCCCGACTTGAGGGGAAGGCAAACATTGCTGTCCCTGAATAAGCAGGGCAGTTATTACTCAATGACTTCCAGAAGATTCATTCTATCGGAACAATTCCATGTGTGATTTTAATGTGTCACAAAATGCTGTTTTCCATTGTCATTGCAAGTTAATGATCATTTGACAGTTGAACACTTTCTTGTCTATCAGGTGGCAGAGAGGAGACTCCATCAATAATACCTATTTCCTTAGCCTTCAGAAAAGTATCTATAAATGTACCACCAATGAAAGGAGACAAGGTTTTTATGGATTCATAGGACTATTAACCTTCTGCTTCACAGCAGAAGGGAAAAGAAGATCAGTTTTCACAAATCCTGGGGCAAAACAAAAGGGAAAATGAGGAACTACCTGAGAAATGCTCCTGAAAATGCTGAAATCAAAGCCAAATGGTGTGAAGGCTCTAGTTCATCCTCGGCTCAATTCCATGGTTCAAAATTACAAAGCTTCTGGAGAAATAGGCTCCAACAAAAGCCATCTTATCCAGGTGAGGGGGAGCAGAGAACTAGGGTCTCCAGGCTGGCTTAGCCATCTAAATGGTCTAATTAAACAAAAACAATTAGGGGTTGGCTTCTGTCCTGCACATTATTCCCCGACTGATGAACTCCCGAAGAATGGCAGGGAGCCAAAATTGCTCAAGTGACTTCTTATTTAACTCAGCCATTTAAGTGCTCATCAAGTGTTAAATTTAAATGTGTGTAAAGATTATTGCAAAACACACACACGCACACACACATCAGGGGGAAAGTGTGAATATGCATACAGAGGGCCACACATATAGGTCAAGAGGGAAATAGCTCCGGGGATATTTAGAGATTTAGCTTTTAGCAAAAGTCATTTTTCTCCCTCCAGTAAGCCTGTGAGCTTTTAATAGCCACTTTCCTTGATTGCTTCTA
Organism: Mirounga angustirostris; assembly: GCF_029215605.1. Classification (NCBI taxonomy): domain Eukaryota; kingdom Metazoa; phylum Chordata; class Mammalia; order Carnivora; family Phocidae; genus Mirounga; species Mirounga angustirostris. The sequence continues at coordinate 172,635,069 of NW_026991710.1, forward strand.
GATCATCGTCTGCTGCCAAGTGCCCCGATATGAATACATAGACACTAGGTCTTGAGGGGGAAGACAGATTTGAGAGAATCCTCACACCAGAATTCTGAAAGCTTTCCCAGACTGAGTCAACCATGTCACTCTCCTAAATTATGCAATAAAATAAAGTCTCAAGCTCAGATTTCAAGAATCCTTCCTTTTAGTTCTGAGTATTTTTATATTCTGAGTGGTAAGAAGTTTGGGAAAATGGCCTCTTCCCTCAGACTTCCTTATATGTTTCTGAAAATATTATGATGGCCTTGCAATTAAGATATTTTAGAAATATGTGACTGTCTAGCAAGTGAATCATTAAAATAATTTATTATCTTGAGAGCTAATGATACTAACCTGTTCTTTATTTTTTTATTAGTATTTTTTTTGGTAGAAATTATTGACCCTTTGATAGTTTTTTTCTTAATAGGTAAGTACATGGTTGAACTAGACCCCATAGTTTGGCCCAGATTTTAAGAGTGGAGAAACTCTGGCATAGTCTTCGTTCTAATACAAAAAAAACCAAACAAACAAAAACAAAACTAAAAAAACAAAAAGCAAGCAAGCAAACAAAAAACAATAAGGAAGCAAAGGATATACCCAAGAGCAAAGATACAGGTTAGGGAACACAGGTGCCCAGTACTTCCTCCCTTAGCACCTCCCCAAGGCACATGACTTACCTCGTTACCTACCAGGTAAGAAACCTGGATCTATGGATTTACTGGCATTTATATCATTTAACCTGCCCGTGAACTTCCCAACAGCTCCAATCAGGACTCAGGGGTCCATTCTATATCAAATAAAGGCTTTTTTGATGTGCCAGTACTGCATACTTACTCTGTTTTATTTTTTACCAAAACATTGGATCTAAAGGAGATTTCTGTCCAGCAGGTTGGGTCACACCAACCACCATGGTGAACTAATAATATTGACCTTTGAAGAGTGCACTATTCTTCCTTTTAAAAAACTTTCCCTTGTTAATTTTCCATAACCACTTGCATAAGAGAAATAATTCTGAAAAGGAAGTCAGTATTGTGGTCTACATCTAAAACACCACATTTACTGAATACCCAGCACTTGAACGGGTGTTGTGTTTGCTTCCAACGTATATTGAAGGTACAGACCTTACCTTGAGTGAAGTTTGGAAGAAGAGAACTACCAAAACCTAAACAAGAATTCAACATTACAAATATCCCCACTTTTATTAAGCACATAGTATTTGCTAGGCACTGAGCTAAGCAGTTTACATATATTATTTCTAGTTTTTCTAGCACTTATTCACAGTAAGCTATGAGACATTTTGTAGACAAATTAAGTTCTAAGAGATTGAGAATTCTTAGATATCACACAGAAAATATCAAAAGATCACAGGTGGGATTAGAACTAGGAATATTTAATATAAAGCTGATATTTCTTCTACTAGACCACATTGCCTCCCAGCAACCAAACAAGAGTTCACAACACAACAGAGGCAAATAATGAAAGAAACATATGTTTATAACTTTTATTAAAATGTTCTACTTAGTTATATATCTACATCAAATCATCACGTTGTATACTTTAAATACATTCTGGTTTTATTTGTCAATTGTATCTCAGTAAAATTGGAAAAGAAAGTTGAAAAGAAAGCCTTATGAAAGTCAGCCAAATCTATGATATATTAATGAACCTCCAATATCAATTTCAGATGGTGATCCTCAGGCATTGAAGACTCTGAGTATCCCAAAATGATGTTCAGTTACGCAACCTTAAATCTTGCCCATCAAAGGCCAAGGGCTTTTTGTTACTTTTTACTGTCCATGGAAGGGAGAAAAGAATTCATCCTGAAATTTTAGAGAAGGTGCTGATGGGAATGTGTTGTCAATATTCTAGATTCCCAGCTTGAAACTTAGAACATGAAATTACCTTGATTAGATTACTGAATGGATATTCAAATATAAGCAGAAAGCCAGGCAACAAGCCATCCTGGGCTGCCTGGTTCTGTAGGGTTCTCAGAACATGGGATTTTCAGAGTTAAAACCAGTAAAGTCCCAGGCAAACCAGAGCAAGTTGATCACTCTCACTGAAATGTGTGTGCTTCTCATAGAATTTTGTATCTGGACAGAATTTTGAGTTTAGCTATTCCAATAAATACACTATTTTGATGGCGATCTATAAGGAGATTAACTCATAGTGCAGTTTAAACATGAACAGAAGTAACAGGACCGCCACATTAAAGTATCCTGGGTATTATTACATTTATAAAATGTCAGGCAATTTTTACTCTCTTAAAGTGTTCTCTATTTTTCTGAATTCCACCTGCCCATTTGGGATTTGGGGATTAGACCATTTCTCCAGGTGGACCCCACACTTACCTAACAAATAGTAAAATAAAAGCTATGACAAATTTTGGCAAAGAAAGGACCACATAGCCTGGAAGTCATCTGGAAAATCCTGTTTGCTTTGTGAAGGGATGTGGAAAGTGGCTGATGATACTGGTTGTCTTAGAAGTGAGGTGTGCAACCCTGTAGTAAGGACAAAGGAGAGATGCTGTCGCTAAGGAATAGGTGCCAAATGGCAAATCTGAGCTGGTTTTCAGGTTATATATAACTCAAAGCAACGCTCCAACCAATGAGGAGAGAGCAGTGCACGTGTTTACTAGCAGCAGGCAATAATAACCACAGATGTCAGCAGGGTGAGCTGAGATGCCCAGATGGGCCATCATCTTCCAGAGACTGGCTATTATTGACAGAGACTCACCTAATCATCACTTCCAAGAGAGTAAGACCCCACTGGACTGAAGGTACAAGGGCCCTTCTCCATCCTCTTGAGGGCACAAAACCCTCCCCCATACACCAAGACTCATTTTGGGAAGGAGAAAGATGTAGGTTCAGCTCTGAAAACTTGATCATTAACCTGAAGGCAACCACTATGAACTGAAAGGAAATGGTTTAAAAAAGAAGACACTGAGGGGTACCTGGGTGGTGCAGTTGGCTGAGCCCCTGACTCTTGGTTTTGGCTCAGGTCGTGATCTCAGGGTCCTGAGATCGAGCCCCAAGTCGGGCTTCTGAGCTCGGAAATTGAGATTGAGATTCTCTTTTCCTCTCCCTGTCCCTCCCACTTGTGCTGTCTCTCTCTCTCTCTCAAATAAATAAATAAATCCTAAAAAAAAAAAAAAGACACTGAGATAGTGTCCACTGACAAAGTTAAGTTCCTCAATGATTCAGTAGGAAGGGGAGCTTGTAAGGAAGATGTGATAATAAAGAAATATTAGAAGCAAGTGATTGACTGAATGAAAATAAAATTGGTTCTGTTTGATTTTCCCACATCTAAGTAGTGGTGAGAAACTCCGCCCACTCCCTACAAAGTACTTCATCGGAGGGCTTGGAAATCATAGATAAGGAGATAAAAGTATAATAATTCTGCCTCCTGGTGATAAACATTATCAATATTTTGTTTAGACAACAGAGTGATGACAAATAGATACTATATATATGTGTCATTAAGCTCTACATACAGTTCTGTATCTTGACTTGCACGTGTTATGACTACAGAATTCGGTCAAATTTTTAAAAAATAATTGTTAATAGTTTTATAATAGCTTTATGATAGCCAATGATCTGGAGACTCCTTGATTTATTTGACCATTTTATTATTGGTGACCACTAGTTTATTTACCCCTACTGTTACAAACAATGCTGCAATGATTTGATGCATAGATCTTTTCCACATATTTGACTATACTTAGCTTTAATTCTTCAAGCTGAAACCATTGAATGAAAGGGTATGAATTTATTTTAATCTCTTGTTAGGTTTAACGATGTATTTCCTGGAAGTCTATGCCGATTTCTCCGTCAGCAGCAGTGTGTGAGCGAGTGCCTTCTCCAAGGCCCCCTTGTAGTGGGCGGCATTTCCAAATCCGAAAAAACTGGATAAAAAGAAAGGCTCTCATTTTTGTTTTAGTTTGTATTTTTGGCTTGCTATTGAAGTCGAGTATTTTTATTATGTTTATTAGCAACTTGAGATATGTGAAACCTCCTTTCTACATTTTTTGGGTATTTCCTTTTTTTATTTGAACAACCTCATTATAAAAGCATATTAAATGCCATACTTGTTGCCTATATTTTTTACATTTTCTTTTTCAGTTTTGACATGCACATTTTTGTCTTCATGTGGTCAAATCTTATCCACTGCCTTATGCTCAGAAAAGCCTTGTTCTAAAATAACATACTCAAATGGTCTTTGCTTTTATAAATTCTACGTTTGCATTTTCAAATATATGTGAAACATACAACATTTCACATATAACATTTTAATCTATCTACAAACTTTTCTTGACATACTGGGGTTTTTATTTCTTTCTAGATGGTTAATTAATTCTCCCAGCAGCATTTATTTCCTTAACATCCAGTAATCTGCAATGATTTCTTTATCAGAGCACGAGCTTGTATGTATAGAAATGGGTTCTATGACTTTTATTCAACTCCAGTGATCCATCTGATGATTTTTGTTCTAGAAAGGGATCATTTTAAATATAGTTTCCAATGTATATTCATATCTTGTTCTTCTTTTTCAAAACTTTCTCGGGTATTTATGTCACTTTTTACTCTACATTGTCAAATTTCAGAAGAAAAAAAACAAACTTTGGGATTTCCGTTGAAAAATTAATCTGAAACAATTTTTAAATTATTTAAACTTACCAAGGTAAGAACATGTTTTGCCTCTCCATTTACTCAATTCTTCTTTTATTTCCATCAGTAAAACTTCTAAGTTTTTTTTGTTAGTTCTTGCATACATATCTTTAAAGTTTATTCTAGTTATTTAATCTTTTTGGCAACTATTACAAGAATAAGAATTTTAAAATAAATTATTAATGGATACATCTGGTATGTAGAAAATACTTTAAAAATGTACTTAACTTTATAAGCCTGACTTTTAGAAATCTTCTCAGTGCTAAGGATTTTAAGCAATTTTTTAAGATTTTACTTCGCATTTTAAAAATGTTTCTTCTATAATCATTATTTAGTTTTCTTGTTTTATAATTGGTGCAAGGCTTCTACTAGTTGAATTAGTGAATTAGTTGAATTAATTAATAATTATAACAAGATCATTGAAGCTAAAGTGTATATAAACCACTGAAAGTTTGACTTCATATGATATGTACATAATAGAAAAGAGAGCAGTTTCCTATAGCAAGCAAGTAAACAAACTATAGTTTCAAGATAACTATAGTTTCTATGATAATTATTCATTGAATTTCAAGTAGATTCATACAGGAGAGCTTCTTGCAAACAAACTAGTCATAGTTCAATATTCTGATGACAAGATACAGAATAAGTAAAAATCTGCTAAGAAGGACCTTCACCCCAATATCCCTCATGTTCATATGGTTTGTGTCTTTCAGGTAACCATGTCTAAATCTTTTCTAGCTCTTGTTGTCTATATTATGAAATGTAATAGCAAGCTCAGTGCTTTATACTCTGGAACACTGAGATCTATAGGCCAAAGTGTATTAATCCCTAAAAGATTCAACTCTTCAAAAATTGTGTGGCCTCTGATTTTTCTTTTAATTTTAGTCAAGGCTGAATTAAAGAACTTGAAGTCTAGAATTTTTCACAAAATCATGTTATTGGCAGGTAGTCGTAATTTTAAATTTCTGCTTCATATTTTATTTTATTCTGCTTCATATAGGTTGGCTAGAATTTCCCAAACAAGCTTAAATAATGTGAATAACAAAGAGCTTCTTTAAAAAAAGCAATGAAAATCTTTGCCTTATTACCTATTTTAAATGGAAGGCATCCACATTCCATTATTAGGGAGCTGACTGGTGGTCCTTAAATGATTTATTATATTGAGAAAAGATTCACTGGTTCCTGATTTGTCTTGAACAACAGGCTTCGAATTTTATCAAATACCATTTTGGCATCCCTTGAGATTATTCTTCTTCAACCTATTAAAGTGATGTTTAAAATGTATTTTTTTTTAAGATTTATTTATTTATTTTTCAGAGAGAGAGATGGTGCGTGCAAGGAGGGAAGAGGCAGAGGGAGAGAAACTCAAGCAGACTCCATGCTGAGCACAGAGCCCCACACAGGGCTCAATCTCATGACCCTGAGATCATGATCTGAGCCGAAATCAAGAGTCAGACATTTAAGTGATTGAGCCACCTAGGCGCCCCTAAAATGTATTTTCTTCAAATAGAGTATCTTAGCCCTTCTATGATAAACTCTCCTTGGTTATGGTTATACATTAATTTTTTGTCACACGAAGGGGTGTGGACTGGCACCACTTGTGTTGAATGGACAGTTAGAGAAACAGAAGAACAGCCACCATCTCCTCGACTCTCTTATCCTGATGAGAGAAGGACCTGGGTGTGATACAGCTGGACACACCAGTAGAGGGTCTCCACTGCTCGCTGCTTTACCTATTTACAGAGGCATTAGAAGGGACAGAAAGTACCCAGTGGCCTATGCGACAGAAGGACCTTGAAGGTGAGGGTAAGAGGCTCTGTAAGAAAAGGAGAGCCTTTAGAGCCCAGCCTCAGGAATTAGCCAGAGGTCCCCTGATCTTTCCACTGAAAACACCCACACTTGCTAAGCTGGCTTCTTGCTAAACTACTGACAGGTGAGGAAGGGCATTCCACAGCCAACCAAGGCTTAACGCACCTTGGTCATACTTAAATCTGCTAGTATATTTTAGAATTTTTGCATATATGTTCATATATACATCTATAATATATATGCAGACCCATTTCTATATTTATCTATCTACCTATCATCTATCTATCTATACCACCTCTGTCACTTTAGTCAATTTAGTTTATGTCCCTAATGTTTAGTGTCTCCATTTACATAACAAAAATAATAATCTCCTACTTCATTAGATTAAGAGGTAATAGTGATACAGCAATTGGCACAGTGTCTGGCCCATAATATGGTCAATAAACATTAGTTTTATTATGGGTATTATTCTTGTGTTCCTTCCATTTCCAATATTTTTATTTACATATTTGATTATATGTTATAGAGTATATGATTATTTGTGGACTGTGTATAATAGCCTTACAAAAGGGCTCTCTGTCCATTTTTTGTTCTGTACTTTAGAGTCTCTTATTATTAACTCCCATTCGTTTTTGTTTGATATTTTGTGTATATCATCTTTGTTCACCCTTTTTATGTCACTTTTTAGGTTATTTTGTTTTGTTTTCATAAAGCACTTTAAGCATCTTCTTATTTTAACCTGTTTATTAGTTGTTGTCATAAGTGATACGTTAGGACTTATTTCTGTAACTTATTTTTTATGTTTCCTTGATATTTGGCTTATTTTCTGCCTCATACAAACTACATATTATTTAATTTTATTTTTCCTAATATCTTGCTTTTAATTTTTTTTTAAAGGTTTTATTTATTTATTCATGAGAGACAGAGAGATAGAGGCAGAGGGAGAAGCAGGCTCCCAAGGAGCAGGGAGCCCGATGCGGGACTCGATCCCAGGACCCTGGGACCATGACCTGAGCCGAAGGCAGACGCTTAACCATCTGAGCCACCCAGGCACCCTTTGCTTTTAATTTTATTAGTAAGTTTCTTTAACTTAAAAATGATGGACATTAAGGAGGGCATGTGACGTAACGAGCACTGGGTATTATATGAATCACTGACCTCTACTGCTGAAACCAATAATACATGATATGTTAATTATTTGAATTTAAAAAAGAACAAGTAACATACATATTTCCAGGCCTACTTTTGTTGTCCCACTTCTGCCCACCTGAATATCATCTCAAAAGTATGGGCGGGGCGCCTGGGTGGCTCAGTTGGTTAAGCGACTGCCTTCGGCTCAGGTCATGATCCTGGAGTCCCAGGATCGAGTCCCGCATCGGGCTCCCTGCTTGGCGGGGGGGTCTGCTTCTCCCTCTGACCCTCCTCCCTCTCATGCTCTCTGTTTCTCATTCTCTCTCTCGCAAATAAATAAAATCTTAAAAAAAAAACTTAAAAAAAAAAAAAAGTATGGCCATAGATCCTGAAATGTTTTGATAAGGAATATGGATTTTACTGAAGAACACATTACATTGCAAGTATAAGAACCAACATTTTAAAAAATCCTGCTTGAATGACTTTTTCTTTCCATAGGACTTCTATCTTTGAAACCTTCCAGTCATGATCCTCTTTTCTCTGTTTTCTTCCTTGAACGTCTTCAGGTTGCATGTGCTCCTTATGCATTCCCTCTTCTACAACGTGTTTGGGTGAGGCTCAAGCCTTGGGATCGTGCAAGTGTAGAAAAAATAATTCACACAGTTCAATAGCCAACTTGGACCATTTATTGGTTATTACTTATGCTTTTTGTGTATGGGGTTGACATGGAGCAGGAAGACTAGGGAAACTCACCACACATACTTGAGCCTATGTTATCAAATTTAACAAAAACATGATACTTGATTCCTTGCTTATATGAGATAAGGAACTAACTTTGCTTGTTTTTCCTCCTGGCCCAATTCCTTTTCAATATTTTCCACCTTTGTTATGAGATTAAACCCAGGCTGCTGTTATTTTTGAAATTTTTATGTTCTCCATGTTCTCTAAGCAGTTAGACACACACACACAATCTTCCTAGACTTACAATGGGCTTACATCCCCAAAAAACCATCATAAATGGAAAAGGTCATAGGTTGAAAATGCATTTAACATTGCCGCTAACCTGCTGAACACCATAGCTTAGCCTAGCCTACCTTAAACATGTTCAGAATGCTTATATTAGCCTACAGTTGGGCAAAATCATCTAACACAAAGCCTATTTTATAATAAAGTGTTGAATATCTCAAGTAATTTATTGAACACTGTACTGAACACGAGAAACAGCGTGAGTGTACAGGTACAGAATAGTTGTACGTGTTTTGGTTGTTCACCCTTGTGATCACATGGTTGACTGGGAGCTATGGCTTCCACTGCTCAGCATCATGAGAGAGATAGAGAGACATCTTGCATATTGCTAGCCCAGGAAAAGGTCCACATGCACAATTCCAAGTACAGTTTCTACTGAATGGGTATTATTTTCCCACCATCAAAAGTCGAAGGACTGTGAGTTGGGGACTACATATATGTATTTATAATTTATAGTATAAAGTAGTCATTTAGACTGCATGCATTCTTGAGAGCTTGTTTGGAGACTCTAGCAGGGGAACACAGCTACTCATCTACCCTTGAAGGAAGAAAGGTCATTCTCCACGGAGGAAGGTCACCCTTCCACTGAGAGCACAGTTTCAGGAGGGACGCACATGGAGTGAAGGGAGCAGGAGAGAGAGCACCCTCCTAGTCAGCCAGATCAGCCAAATCCACCTTGGCAATCTGTCAATGACAGATATAACAGCCAGAGCATGCTCACATCCATAGACCTCATGCATTCTTAAATCTTTGCTTCTTTTCAACATTTTTAGGTGTTGACAGTTTAATTCAATAACAGTACCAAAGATAATAATGTGAAATTTAGGGCAAACAATGAGCTTTTTTGTATATATTTCGTTCGTAGTGAATTATATCAATAAGACCCATGCTTAGATAGATTTTGTGTATTGAGATATAAATGATTACAGTGAAGGATTAGGTTGAGGCTAGAGATAAGTATCCTAGAAAAGAAGTTTGTGGTCATTTTTCAGCAAATAATCTGGTGCATATCCCAACAGTATTATGTTTACAAGATCATGAGTTATTAATGCTTTGGATCTACTTCCAGAAATATGCTGAAAGTGCAAATTACCTCTACCTGGACTGGTGCCCATCTGCCCTGTGAGGTAGGTGGATTCTGCATTCCACTGCACATTATACAGATGGAAAAATTACCAATGAACTTCAGTCAGAATTCTGGCAACCATCCCCCATGCATGGTGAAGAGCAGAATTTGTTTAGAGTGAGTCTCTTCGTTCTTAATTTACTTAAAACTTTCCAGAATAATCCTTCTTTGAATCTGATATTTTCTATATAATGCTGTCCGGACAGATACGTGGTTGGCTCAAATACTAACGACCTATGGGCATTAGCCCTTCTCTTATCAAAAGTTTATGCAGGCAGCATTTGCTGTAATAGTACTGTATAGAAAAAACATCTAAATCTCGGTTGATTGCAAGAACAAACACTTTTTTTTCTCATTAGCAGTTCTGTGAATTGGCTTTGGCCACTCTGCTGGTTTAGGTCTACTTCGTATGCTTTCTCGTCCATAGCACTAAAGTCAAAGTGGCTTCTATCCAGTGTGCACTATTTATCATGAGGAGACCTGGAGTGCATGAAGGCTGGTTGAAACTTTCAATGCCTCTTAGAGCCTTCCCTTTGGAATTGGCATATTGTGTATTCCTCCCACCCCACTGTGTCCCACTGTTCATAGTAAGTCATGAGGTCAAATGGCCAAACCAAACAGTGATGGGGGTCAATAGTATTTATTGTGGGGAGAAAAGGTTAAATATTTGCTGAATAATAATAAAATCTACCACAACCCATCCTCTTGGTCTCAAATATTGATGCACCTTCCCTCTGCTTTCAAAATAAACTCATACTTTCCTTGAGGAGAACAGTCTAAAAGACATTGGATTTGGAGTCCAGGATCTTGTACTAGCCTCTACAGAAAGTCTGGATATGGTTCCTCTTGGTCTACACCTGCATAGCTAAAAGAAAAGTTATGTGTATCTTCTTTTGAGCACACACACATGTACACACACACTCACAAACACACATGCACACACACACCATATAAAGATAAAACAAGACCAGGATAAAGGCAATTAAATAAACTCATTGGGAAAAGGGGAGGTCCAGGCTAGTTGCCAGTCCGTAACAAGTCTGAATTCCCTCTGGGCACATGTCCCTTGTGAACATGTTTCATAAGAAACAAGCTCAGATCTCAGCGGCTGAGGACCAGCAATATTTGTTTCCCACACACTCATCTGCAGGTCAGCTATGTCGTCTATTTCCAGGTAGCAAGGCAGGGTCACAACTCTCCCCCATCTTCTTACTCAAAACCCAAGATGGAAGAGCAGCTATCCTCTGGGGCATGTTGCTTCATCAAGGTGGGCAGGAGTGCAAGAGGGTTAGTGGAAACATAGATACTGTCATACCAGCCACATTTCATCAGCCAAGTCATTTGTCCAAGCCCAGCATTAATACTATACTCCTGTGGCAAGAGGACAGGGAGAGAATATTTGCTAAACAATAATAGAATCTACAAAGAATGAGATATGCTTTAGGTAATTTTTCCTTTTCCAAAGGAGCCCAGTATAAGTAATCTTTCTTAAGGCTGGAAGATCCCAGGGAGTAATTAAATGTTCTTCATGTAAATTATTTTGTAAGCACATGAATAAGTGATACTTACCCATTGAATAAACATAAAGGGAAAGTGCATAGAAGTACATAAATTCCACTTTGTACAGAAAGCTGAATAACACAGTTCAACAGAGAATTGGGAATCAGTTCGAATTACCAATAAAAAAAGGCAAGAGACAGAATGATACAGATGAATTTCACATAAATTCAAATAAATCCAATAAGGTAATCTGTAATTCTTTCTCTACCTGTGCTGCCTTAATGAAAAAGTAGATAATTCCCAGGGCACTAGACTAGCTTTATTTGAGAGGCTAGAAGCATGAGAGCAGAAATATTCTGCAGAAAGAACTCACGAAGTTACAAGAAAAATTGATCCCATGGTTAAGGAAGTTATATGTCTGTCTCAGAATAGTCTGTCTTTCTGTATAAAGTTGTCACAATATTTCTGAGCAACCAAGTACTGAGGTTAACATCAGAATGTCAACTTGGTTAAAACTGTACATTAATCAGGCAGGGCTTAGGATAAGTCTCCAAGAGCCTTAGAACAAAGCAGAGTGTAAAGAGGTAAAACAAGTTTATTTTTCCACCTCTTCGAAGGATGGAAACTTGGACAGGCCTTGCCCAAACATGACTACATGGCCGTGAGTGTCATATTCTTTTGGATTCCAGATTATAGCATCAGATCAGGGCATCCCAAACCCAAATGCTCAGCCACTGTGGATATATGGATCCTACCATCCCCTCACAAAATCAGATTTTACATACTTTGTGGGTTGGTCCGCTCTACCTTTTTAAGACCAATTTTCCTGTGGCATTTCTGAGTCCAGCTCATAGTCACTTTGATGGACAAAAAGATACCTTCAAATCAAGCAAGACATCATAAGGCTAAAGAAATTACAGATCCCGGGGCGCCCGGGTGGCTCAGTTGGTTAAGCATCTGCCTTCGGCTCAGGTCATGATCTTAGGGTCTTAGAATCCAGCCCTAGTTGGGCTCTCTGCTCAGCAGGGAGTCTGCTTCTCCCTCTCCCTCTGCCTCTCCCCCCACCCCCACGCTGGTGCTCTCTCTCCCCCAAATAAATAAATAAAATCTTAAAAAAAAGAAGAAGACAGGCTAGATAGGCCCAGGAGAACACCCAGATAAGGCAAACACAGAATCATCTCTCAGGAGCTCCCACTTTAGGAGTCGAGACTAACCACTCACGCATACACTCACACACATGCACACACACACAAGACTGTAATACAAGGTAGAAAATATGAACATTCAGAAAAAAAGTCATCAGCAATTTAAGGCGCAAGACAAGACCCAGGAAAATGATGTTCCCCAGCTGAAATGAAACCCAGAATGCCAAAAGGTATTAATGCAATATCCTGAAATTGCAGAAAAAATATTAACTTTTAATGAAAGGTCATCACAGATGAGAAAAGGAAAAGAATATTGCTAGCAACTTTAAAATAGAAAAAAATTTGAGCAGGAGGAAAAACGTTGGCGAGCATAGAAAAAGAGGTTTCAATTACTCAAGTATGCGAATGTTAAATTAATGATTTTTGCGCACTGGCAGAAATTAATGAAATTATCAGTGCCTGACACTCTTTGTATTAGGGTCCTTAAGATAATTGCAAATGTGATTAGAAACACTATAAGTTAATAGAACTCTATGGAAGAGAAAAGAAAATCAGTCCAAGAATGGATGAAATATGGATATAACACCTTTTGTATGTATATACATTCAAATAAATACACACAATTTAATATATTTAAAATAATATAAGTGAATACCCACTTAAGACAGTTTTAGAAATGTAACTGCTGGGGGAATCTTACTACTTATAGGTTAGTTCTTTTTACCTTTGAAACCTGGAATTTACCAGTCCAATTTATCCAGTACAATTAGCAATCACTTCAAAGAACACAGAATACGGCATGGCAGATAACCCTGGTTTTTCAAGAGTCAAGCCCACTGAAGTGATTTCTATGAGGAAATAACCTGTCACCTAAATAAGGGGGAAACAAAAAATATAATCTTATAGTGTGATAATTAGGTTTTAGGTATTATTCCACACAGTATTTCCTTTCTAGTCCATTCCATTAGAAGGATGTAGATGAAGGTCACACTGAACAGTCTAATGTATCCAAAGGCAGCTTTGTTTGCTTTACTTTTACCTTCTTAGAAGAAATAGCTCAGTGTTGTGATTATTTACTTTAATTCTTTCTTGTTAAAAAGGAAAACTCTTAAGAGAAGGTTTTGCCTATCTTAAGAAGTACTTATCTGGGGGGCGCCTGGGTGGCTCAGTTGGTTGAGCGACTGCCTTCAGCTCAGGTCATGATCCTGGAGTCCTGGGATGGAGCCTGGCACCGGACTCCCTGCTCAGCTGGGAGCCTGCTTCTCCCTCTGACCCTCCCCCTTCTCGTGCTCTCTTTCTCTCTCTCTCTCTCACACTCTCTCAAATAAATAAATAAAATCTTAAAAAAAAAAAAAAGAAGTACTTATCTGGGGCCACCGGGGTGGCTCAGTCGGTTAAGCATCTGTCTTTGGCTCAGGTCATGAGCCCAGGGTCCTGGGATCGAGTCCCTCATCGGGCTCCCTCCTCAGCTGGAAGCCTGCTTCTCCCTCTCCCTCTGCCTCTCCCCCTGCTTGTGCTCTCTCTCTCTCACTCACTCTCTCTCTCAAATAAATAAATAAAATCTTTAAAAAAAGAAAGAAGTACTTATCTGGCTGCATATCAAAGTACTTTTTTAAATGTATAACTTCGACTATTCTTGTGTTACATAGAATCATAATTCTACTTATGACTCTTATTTGGGATTTACTTGGGATTATATATATTTTTTGTGAAAGACTGGGTGTGGGGAAGAATTGTAATCTTGTTTATATTATTAAAATTTGTGAATTTTTAACTTTATTTTCACGAGTAAATATGGCTTGCATAATTTCTGGTTTTCAATTTTGGGGTCAGAATTGAATCCATTCGGTAAATGTTTCATGGAGGCTTGAAAAAGAGATGAGTTCTTTCTCTGGGTGTGGATATAGGAAACAAAGTTTATTAATTAAGTTATACCAATCCTCTGCTTCTTATTTATATTTGCTATTTAAACATTAGCGATTGAGGTTTGGGCTAAGTTCTTCCCACAAATTCCACCCCTCCTACATTCTGCTATGGTTAATTATGTGGATTAGGAGCCAGGCTGCCTGTTTAAAATCCAGGTTCTATGCTTACCAGCTGCGTCACTTTGGTCAAATTAATGTCTCTATTAAGATCTCCATTTGCGGGGCGCCTGGGTGGCTCAGTTGGTTAAGCGGCTGCCTTCGGCTCAGGTCAAATCCTGGAGTCCCGGGATCGAGTCCCGCATCAGGCTCCCTGCTCGGCAGGGAGTCTGCTTCTCCCTCTGACCCTCCTCCCTCTCATGCTCTCTGTCTCTCATTCTCTCTCTCTCAAATAAATAAATAAAATCTTTAAAAAAAAAAAAAGATCTCCATTTGTGAAATGAAAAGAATTGTCCCCTATATCATAAGAACAGCTTTAGATGAAAAGATATCATGGAGATACACACAGCAATTAGCACAGTGACTGGCACATAAAATGGCCTATAAACATTAGTTTTATTATTATTGGTATTATGATTCTTCTTTTGGTATTGCTAATTTATTATTATTGGTATTATTATCATCATGCTCAGTTCCTTTCTAATACTTTTAAAATTTGTTAATTTTCTTTTCCCTTTTACAGGTATACACTTGCAGAGAGACAGAATGATTGGCCTTTGATCAAACTGATCAGGATGTTTTCTGTAAATCATAATGGCGTGTCGGCCAGGGATTCAAGAGCATCTGTTTTTCAGACAAAAATACCAGACCAATAGATCTGAAGAGAGATCCTCTCTCTTGCTGCATTAAAACCACCTGGGGAAGGGTGCCTGAGTGGTTCAGTCAGTCAAGCATCTGACTCTTGATTTTGGCTCAGGTTATGCTCGCAGGGTTGTGAGATCGAGCTCCACGTCAGTCTCTGTGCTCAGCATGGAGACTACTTAAGATTCTCTCTCCTTCTCCCTCTGCCCCTCCACCTCCCCACTCTCTTTCCCTCTCAAAATAAATAAATAAATAAATAAATAAAAACAAAAACCACCTGGAGAAACTTTAAAAATTGTTCCTGCCCTAGTATTTCTGATTTGCTGGATTGACTGTAGGAGGCAAGCATGTAAGTAGGAGAAAGAGCAAAGGCAGTTGTCCACGTTGAGAGGCAGGTCTGGGAGAGACAGTGGCCTCAACCTAGCCACATCTTGCACGAATGTTCCTGAGCTGGTCCACATCCTGGGTAGAAACCAGGCCTTACAATGGACTCCCCTAGAGGAGGAAGAGGAATAACGGCAGGTTCAGAAAATTAGACAAAAATGGAAATGGCACATTTTTTCTGTTCCAGCTAAACCCAGACTTCTGTGGGAAAGATACACCTCCCCACCAAAGCAGTTATATTCCCTGAATGAGAACCTCTGGAACCAACGAGGTAAGAGAATTAGTTAAGAACAATGATGACTCAGGGAAAGCTTTCATGGTGAATCCATGTTGCAAGTCTAAAGGATGAATAGGTATCCACCATCGAGAAACCAAGAGTTGATACAGGGAAGATACAAGGGAAACAGACAAAGCTGGAATGGGCTATAAAGTCAGCAGAGAAAGTAAAAACACCTTAATTTTAAATAGGATGAATAAAGATTGTAGGTTAGTAAACAAGTTAGAAGTATGCATTCCAGTTGTTTAAACTTGGGCTACTCAACCTCTAGAGCCTCCATTTATTTCCTTGTGAACCAGGCATCCCACGGCACCCACCTGCCCCAGCTGATGAACATAAAGCATTCAATCCATGGTAAGCAAACCAAGATTAAGTTTTATTATTTTACTATTTTTGCAGTGTTTCTTGGCTCATTGTTGTTGTTGATTCATCTTTTATATCTTTACATTAGAGGATATGAAATTAGCAAGTAACTTCTTGAATGATGATACACAGGGCTAGTGAAAGGTCGGGTGAAGAGGACACCAGCATTGTTGGGGGGCATGCAACTCCATTATTTAGGGTAAAAAAAATCAAAAACACAAATCAAGAGCCTTAAAACCTAATGTTTTCCCACTTTAACTCAGTAATTCTACTTCTGGGCATCTACCCTAAGTAAATATTCTGAAATATGTAGAAAAATATTTATGCACAAAATTTCATTACAGTATCATTTATGATAGCAAAAAATAACAAACCTGGGAACAAAAAGATTTCAATCAGGCAACTATGAAAAATGATGTTTACCAAGCATTAACAATTCCGTAGAAAATGTATATGAATAAATGAAGGCAGGAGGACATAACAATTGTGTACGTTATAATCACAACTCCACATTTGTTTATGTATCTGCATAAACAAAAAAATAAGACTGCATAAAAATGTTAATGGCTACTTTGGGCAGTAAGATTACAGGTAAATTTTCCCTTTTACTTTGTTACATTTTTTAATTTTCCAAAATCAACATTTATTACCTCCGTTCTAACAATACTCGTTTATCCAAGCAGAGACTGGGGGATCCTGAGCCTAGGGTAGTTCAGGGACTCTCTCGGTAGAGTTGTTTGCTGGAAAAGATTTGGAATTCCCCCCACCTCTATGTCTTTCTGATGGATTTCTTCATGAATGTTTCTTCTCTACAGCGAGAGCATAAAATGACAACCATGCGCATGCACTCATGACCCTCATTTGTTTACGTGGAAGGTGACAATAACCATTGTGACCTGGAATGCATCCCAAGCAGTCCTTCAAGCCGGTAGTGATATTTCACAGGGTAGAGCAGTCTGGTGGAAGGAAAACACTCCCTGCTTCTTCGGAACTTCCTAAATGTGATGACGCACGCCACCTGCCAGGCCCCTCGTTGCCACCCTCCTATCTTCTCTACCTGTCACAGCTCGTCTTTTTCATTTCAGCCCCGGTGCACTCTCCGGGCACTGCCTCTGCCTGGCGAGCCGCAACCCGACCCTTGGTGGGGATGTCCCCACCCTGTGCTGTGCAGTGCCCGGAGAGAGTGCCTCTCTCCCCTCCAGAAATCAGGTGTCAAAAAATCCAAGTTCATGCAGGACTCTTCCATGGACAAAATGAGCTTTCTCCTATTTATTGGAGAGGAGAGCCACTTGGTTGTCTTTTAAAAATATTTGTTGGGCACCTGGGTGGCTCAGTCGGTTAAGCATCTGCCTTCCACTCAGGTCGTGATCCCAGAGTCCTGGGATCAAGCCCTGCATTGGGCTCCCTGCTCAGCGGAGAGCCTGCTTCTCCCTCTCCACCCTCCCTGCTTGTGCTCTCTCTTTCTCTGACAAATAAAATCTTTAATATATACATATATATATTTGTTATTTATAATAGAACTATTATTCTTTATTACAAATAAATTTCCTTAGGAAAATAATTCCTATTGATGCTGTAATACAATACTACTTCATTACTGACACCATATCATTTATAGTACAGTGAAGAATAATCTGTGCAATAAAAAAAAAGCATTTAATCAGGGAAGTGATCAAATGAATAATTTTTTGTCTCTCCAAGACAACATTTCCAATGGTTACGTGTATAAGGCTTATTCCTGAAAGTACACAATTTTGAAAATAATGACAGAAAAATTTCAGGAGTAATGTAATTTGATCTTTTTCAGGAAATCCATAATTACCAGACTTCTGAAAGGAAAAATCTAAATTGTAAGCTTCAGTATTTTCCAGGTGCTTGTTTACCAAGGCCTGGAGAATTTAGAAACCTGGCACCATACCATAGTTAAAATCCATGGCAATTGTATGTTCACATTCTTAAGATGCGAGGCCTAGAAAGAAGCCTCCCACGCATCTGTTGGATATTGTCATATTCTGCTGAAAAAATTCTGTTGTGTTTCTTATGATATTACTGATACCAGTTGGTGATTTTCTTACTTACTGAATGATTTCTTTGCTTTATTCATATATTTTCAATTCTCTTCTGGGAGATATACAAGGCAATATGAAAAAGTAAGCTAGCAAATTTCCACAGTTGCTGTATTTTTTCTGCCATTCTAGAAATTTTCTGGAACAAATATTCTGTTACCCCACCCATTAAAATCTGCGTAGCTACTGAGTTTACTTATGTTGTTGGTTCCAGGGAGGGCCAGTTCTGAATTCCTCCAGGGGACTTTTTGCGTGATCAGTTTCACACTGTATGTCTGGAAGGGGAGAAGTCCCATCCAATTTGATATCAGCTTGCAGTCTACACTCTGGAAGAGACCCCAGGATGCTGAGGTCTGAGCACAGAAGTAAAAATGAAAGCCATGACCTTTCTAGCAGCTTCCAGAACACAAACAACAGACTTTTCAATTTTTCAAAGTGGAGCCATCTCCCTGTGCGAACCCAAGCTGACAGGCTACAAACTTACTCCAGGCCCTATAATTAATCAGTTTTTCCCACTAACATCCTTGAAGGACGCACCAGGGCTCACAACCACTGTTCTCGTTTTATCTTCTTCCTCTTTCTTTTTTCTAAGTTCACATTACCTTTTACTTTTTTTTTTTTTTAGGTATAATATCTATACCATATAATCCACTCACTGTAATTTCACAATTCAATGATTTTTAGTCTGTTTACGGAGCTGAACAACCATCAGCACGATCCAAACTTAGAACATTTTCATTAGCCCCCCAAAATTTCCCTGGAGCATGGGTGTAGTCTGTCTCTCCTTCCGCCCCCAACCACGGGCAGCCACTGATCTACCTGCTATCTTTATAAATTTGCCTTTTCTGAATATTTCCTTAAATAGAAGCATGGGATATATCGTCCTTTGTGCCTGTCACAATGGTTTTGAGTTTCATTCGTGTTGTAGTCATAGTTCAGTATTGAATTCCTTTTAATGACCAAACCGTATTCTATTGTGTGGGTACACCCCATTTCATTTATCAGTTCACTAATGTATGGACATTTGGATTGTTTTCAGTTTTTGACTCTTATGAATAGCCCTGTTGTGAACAGTCATGCACAAGGCTGTCTGTGGACACCTGTGTTCATTTTCCTTAGGTATATTCTTTTTTTTTTAAAGATTTATTTATTTATTTTTTAGAGGGGGAGGGGGGCAGGGGGAAAGAATCTCAAGCAGACTCCCCTCTGAGTGTGGAGCCCGACGCAGGGCTCAATGTCACGACCCTGAGATCATGACCTGAGCCGAAACCAAGAGAGGGATGCTCAACTGAAGGAACCACCCAGGCACCCCAATTTTTGAATAAATTAAGAAAAAATTTTTTTTTCAAAAATAATTTCAAGTTAAAAGTTACACCATACGGGGGCGCCTGGGTGGCTCAGTCGTGAAGCCGTCTGCCTTCGGCTCTGGTCATGGTCCCAGGGTTCTGGGATCGAGCCCCGCATCGGGCTCCAGCCACGCATCGGGCTCCCTGCTCAGCAGGAAGCCTGCTTCTCCCTCTCCCACTCCCCCTGCTTGTGTTCCCTCTCTCGCTGTGTCTCTCTCTGTCAAATAAATAAATAAAATCTTTAAAAAAAATAACACCGTATGTCAAACAAAGAAAATAGCACAAATAGTATCATCACCCTGAGAAAACCACTATTTTCTAGTATTTTCTGCATATTTTTTCCTATATGTTTTACATAATTATAATAATACTGTTTATACAATTTGCCTAGAGTTTTTCACATAATATTTTGGCATCAACATCTTTCCCTGTTCTTACAAAAAAATATATGGCTGTATAGTATTTCATCATTTGGAAGAAAATACTTGTTTTAATAACTTCCTATATTAGTATATTTAGATTTTTCCATTTTTTAAAAAAGTTTTTATTTATTTATGAGAGCACAAGAAAGGGGAGGGCCAGAGGGACAAGCAGACTCCCCACTGAGCAGGGAGCCCTACGTAGGGCTTGGTTCTGGGACCCCGGGACTATGACCTGAGCCAAAGGTAGACGCTTAACTGACTGAGCCACCCAGGGGTCCCATAGAATTTTCCAGTGTTCTTATACCATACAGAATGCTATGCTGAACATCTTTCAGCATAGTTGTTTTATTTGTCATATTTAGAATTATTTTGTTAGGATAGAGTCCTAAATATGGGTCAAAATACACAAATAATTGGTGAAGTTGAAAAAAATATTTATTGAGTCCAGTGTGCACAAAGCAGGGTGTTACAAGCTGAGATAAATGGCATTGCATTGAGGATAAATTATTCATAAAACTGGAGACATAATCTCTCAATCACTAGGAAAGATGAGCGGTCGTTTGGGGGACCAGGTGGGTGGGAAGTAAATCACACTA
The DNA here is from genome assembly GCF_029215605.1 of Mirounga angustirostris. Taxonomy (NCBI): domain Eukaryota; kingdom Metazoa; phylum Chordata; class Mammalia; order Carnivora; family Phocidae; genus Mirounga; species Mirounga angustirostris. The sequence goes on from NW_026991710.1 coordinate 172,655,671, forward strand.
ATGGCCACGGCTTAGTCTTCATCAGCTGCCACCAGAGATGGTTATGTTAACTTGGTATCGGAGAAAGGAGTAAGGACTTTCAAGTCTAAAACGTAAGAAGTAACGCAGATTTATTAGTTAATTCATAATCTAAACAAGTGGTGCATGGCATAAAACAATCAAACCCAGAAATATCTCTAAAGCGTGTAATCATTTTTATATCATTCAATCCACACCACGGGGCACATTAATGCTGAAAAGACCAGAAGCGGGAAATGGTGTCATTAGCATGTAGCAGCAGTTGCCTTGTTAATGATTCATTTTTCTCAGGCAACTGAGATTCATGAAGTTTTATGGCGATAATCCCTTTCTCAGACTGCAGGTAACCAGAAAGGCAATGTGATGGTGTGGTCCTGCTTTAGGGATGGGAAGCCATCTCGCTGTGAAAACTAGGACCCTGTCTGTATTCCTCCCTGTTCTCCTGTCACCCCATGATATCTCCTAAATGCCTGGGCTCCCGTCCTGCTTTCTTTACTGTAAGGACTCTGCTTCATGTGACTTTCCATTTGCAACCTTTTGGTCTACCTTCTCCTACCTGCAATAAAAATGATCATGGCTGTTTCCTGAGCTATAATTCTAATAAGGCAGATAAAGTATCTGTCTTGTCCATGATACATATCAAGTGCGTAAGCAATGACTGGTGGATAGTGGGGTTCCAAAAAAGATCATTCAATTAAACAGAAGAAAGGCGTCTCATTCTGTCAGGAGTTTGCCCGCTGATAATTCATACTAAAAAATTACTCACGACGTGCGTTATTCCTTCCGGGTAACTATGGCATTTCACCAAAGCTATTCTGTACACTAACTCATGGGTATAAGAAATGTGGGGGTGGGGCGCCTGGGTGGCTCAGCCAGTTAAGTGGCCGCCTCTTGATTTCGGCTCAGGTCATGATCTCAGGGTCATGGGATCGAGCCCCATGTCAGACTCTGTGCTGGGTGTGGAGCCTGCTTAAGATTCTCTCTCACCTTCTCTCTCTGCCCCTACCCACCCCACCCCCACTCTCTCTCTAAAAAAAGGAAATGTGGGAGTTTCAAGTATTAGAAAGGTCACGTTAAGAGAGATGAGGGGATGGATGAGAGGAGTGATTAGCCAGTAGCTCCAGCTTCATGCCCTAAAGATCATGTCGGTCCTCTCCTCAAACTTAATGTTTTCTGTTTCCCTTAAGAGTCTGTCCGTCTGTGTAGACAGGCTGCCCCCTCAGAGGTACAAGAATCCAGAAGGCTCCTTGGGGGCAGGACAGCACTGGCTTCACATCTCCACTTCCTTCACAGTAGCTCAGCGTTGAGCAACTCAGAGAAGCACAGAGAGCTTCGGAGTTCTCATCTATGAATGGGAAAAAATAATGTGCCTGGCAGGATATCCTAAGGATAATGAGATGCTGCGGATATAGAAACTCAGACAGGGCCTGGCACACAGCGAAGGTTCAGCAGCTAGAGCTGCTCCTAGTTCCCACTGCTGCCCTTTAATACCCAATATGTCAGCCATGCTGAATTACCTGCGAGGCTTCAGTTCATGCCGAGCCGTACTAGTCTCCATTATCTGTTCGTGTCGCTTCTTCGGCTTGGGAGCCCGCCCTCCTCCTCGTCATTACCTGTCATTATTCCTTCCCTGACCACCTATCTATGAACTGCCTGCCCTGTGCAAGTCACACCAGCCGCACGGTGATGAACAAGAGAAGACAAAAAGTCTCTGCCCCGATGGAGCTTAGATCCCAACAGAGGACATACAATTACAGAATGGAAGGAGAAATAAGTAGCCTTGCCCCAATTCCACTCCAACCTAGAAGTCTTCTGATGGGACTGGGCTTTTCCGTTAAAATGGCTATTTTTATAATTTTAAAAAGAGTGCCTATTCATGGTGGCAAATTTGAAAAACACATAAAAGCATAAGGAAGAAAATATTGCCTGTAAGTCTGTCATTCAGGAACGACATTATGCTTGTTCTCAAGTATTTTTATCATATTTCTCTATGCATATATTACACATCTAAGATTGGGAAGGATATCACATATACATTTTTCGATATTAAAATATTTTATATGAAAATCTTGATGTATTTTGTATATTAAACGTCTTGGCAGAGGTGTAGGTTCATGTCTTTAAGATGTTTCTTAGTATTATTCTTTAGTTGCTTGACACATAGAAAATATTTTTACAAGAGTAACTTTATTTTAATAGAACTGAATCTTCTTTCAATTTATGACCAGACGGGTTGTTAGGTTCTCAAAATTAAACTAAGTGTCCTTAGGTTCCCTGCCTATATATTCCCATATATATGATGAACCAGTAATTCTTTCAATCAGGAATTGTCTCTTCATTGATTTGTAGGGAGGTGGTAACAATTCACTAGATTGACTAAAATAAAGAAACCTGCATTTGCTTTTCAGAAAACAGTTAAGGTAATTTAGAATTATTGGATTGAAATAATTTTTTGGCCTAGAATTTCTCTCAATATTTCTCTTACTTTAACCAGGAATAAAAATATTGTTAGTGAACTTATATTTCAACAAAGGGTTTTAGTGTTAAAACTACTACTCTGGATTACCCTCCTAATAGTCATATATTTCTAATCATTATTCCTTTTTTATATAAAGATTTTATTTATTTATTTGAGAGAGAGAGAGAGCACAAGCAGGGGGAGCAGCAGAGGGAGAGGGAGAAGCAGGCTCCCTGCTGAGCAGAGAGCCTGATGCCTGACTCAATCCCAGGAACCTAAGATCATGACCTGAGCCAAGGGCAGATGCTTAACCAACTGAGCCACCCAAGCACCCCAATTTAATCATTATTCCTTGAATTCACACCCTACTCATGGAAGGAGCATTAGTGTGCTTGTGAATTTCAAGATGATTTAATCCTAATAGAAGACAAATCATCAGTAAATAGCTATTCTTGCCACTTTTATTAGCATTCTATCATTTATAAAGGACTTTTCCACATGTTGTTGAATTCTAACAACTACTGTCTAGGGCAGGTAGAGAAGTTGACTAATCCCCATTTTTTTAGATACAGGAAATATAGCACAGAAAATCACATACTTTCCCCAAAATAATAGAATAACACCTGTAGTCTGCTAAATCTTAGACATCACATCTTTTATGTCTTCTTACACTTCTTTCTTTGTAATCCTGAGATATAATAGATTATGTCATTTTAGTTCAGTCTCATATAAAGTCAGTTTCTCTCAAATCACATGATGCATAATCTCTGCTTTCAGAAACTTAAACAGTGGACGACACCGAGATGTTAGAGAATGGCCAAGCTTACATGGCAAAGCCAGGTTCATTGTGGGCCATTTGGTATTTCTCTTGGACAGAATGCCCACAGAAACTTTGAAGAGCCACCCTCTGGCTGGCCCAGCACTCATTCACACTTACTCTGGCCGTGAGATACCAATACAGGGATAGCGAAGAACAGATAACGTTTTCTGCCTCTTTTCAAGATCTCCAAACCGTGTACCATTCTGTTTTAGTTGTGCTGTCCAAGAAACAGATATTGAGCCAAAGATTTAGGTTCAGTGATTTAGTAAGGAAGAGCTCCCAGAAGACATCAGTAAGGAGGCAAGAGAAGTAGAATAAGGAAGGAAGAAACAAGCAAGGTCTGATCTTGATGAAGTCCCCAGCCTCAAACTGCTCTCCCAGAGAATGCCGGGATAAATGTGACCTTGGAGATTGTTGCTCCACGTTGAGGTAGAGAAACTGGGATCTTGTCCTCCCATGCTATGTCACTGGCTATGGATCAACATGAGGTGGGGCTTGGGGCTGGATGTAAACTTCCAGGCACAGAATAGTTCCCTGAAGATGGCCAGTAGAGACCACTAGCCATCAGCCATTACCAGCAGAAACTGGGGCACACAGAGCAGGACAAAGAGATAAGAGGAGATTTGGACAAAAATCAAGGGTGTTAAACATTCCAAACCAGAGACTGCTGCAACCTGCTCTCCTGTTCTCTGCTGGTAGAGGAGGTTCACTCCTAATCAGCCTGTGCTCCCCCCATGAGTATGCTCTTTCTATAGGACCAAATACCTACCTAACTGCTGGGGACCCTAACCCTCTCCAAGTATCCTGGAGATTTCTCTCATTATTTGGTGACTCAGAGTTGATATATTGCTTATTATTCACATGCTGGACTGCAGGACATCTTTCTAAAAACTGTCCCACTAATGACTTTAAAATATCTCAGCAGAAGACTGCTCCAACCTCAGGGAGATTAAGCAGGTCCTGAGAAGAGAGCCCTAGGTTTCATTAATGAGTAACACAACCGTTTCCTAGCATTTGGGCCTAACAAGCTGGGGTCAGAGAGTCACTGCCACAGTGTTCCACATAAGGGTGACCTTTACTTTAATGCAGCATTGGTGTCCTTTCAACATTTCTTAGACAAAGGTGGGATGTACCTTACCTAAGAATCACACACCATTACAGCTTCCAAGTACAAACTGCATAAACTTGAGCCACTACTCAGTACCATCACAGTTGTGTTCAAAGAAGCATCATCCTGAGACGAAAGAGTAATAGAAAAGTGAAATAAACCTTTAGTTCAGTTACGCCAAAAAGCAATTATAGCTAATAATGCGTGTGCACAAAAATCTTGCATTCTCTTTTTTCATTTGGCTCTCTTTCCTTCTTTCATACCTATGGCTGGGACCCCAAAGTCTATTTCTGATCAAACTCCAAAAAGACCTTGTTTTACAAACCTGGAAGGCTGTCCTATCTCTCACCCTTCTCTTTGCATGCCTGTTCTCTTCCTTTAGTCAGTAGCTCTTTGCCTTCAGCTAGCTTCTCTGGCTACGCAGGCCCTGATGTGAACGATAAAGATTCAGAAGCTGACCAGGCCAAACAGAATGCACATCATGTCACAGGACAGAAGGAAGACCCGTGAGAAGATCCTGCTCCCTGTGGGGCAAGAAAGGTACTGGGAGTGCTCCTCTTACCTTGTCACGCCAGCCTTCCAGATTGCCCTTAATGCATTCCCGCGAGCAACCGGGGCACTATGCAATGAACACACTCAAAGGCCCAGGAGTCCCTGTGGGGTGAGTCACCCACTGCTAAATGAGTCCTGAGAAATCCTCCTCTGAAGCAGTCCTTGTGAGAGTACTATTGAGTTCCTCTGCTAACAAGATATCTGGGTCAGATTTGCTTTTCTCATGACTTTCTTTAAAGGTGAATATGGTGACCGACTACAACATGGTGTGACCTCAGGGGCTCTCTGCAGGGCTCCCCAGACAAACAAATTTTCTTTTCATTTGACCTTGCTGTTAAGAATATTTTGATAGAGCCCTCCCCCAAAAAATACAAAACCAACCTGGCAGTAAACCGGTCAAAGGCTGGAACAGAGCCTCGAGATGTGTGGAGTCATAGGGACAGGAGTTTTCGGGGAGAGGGACATATCATGATTGCGGAAAAGGAAGCAGAAAAGGGAGGTTGAGGGGCGCCTGGGTGGCTTCCCAGGTTGAGTGTCTGCCTTTGGCTCACGTCATGATCTCAGGGTCCTGGGATAGAGGCCCTTTTTGGGCTCCCTGCTCAGTGAGGGTCTGCTTCTCCTTCTTCCTCTACTCCTCTCTCCACTCATGCACTCTCTCTCTGTCTCTCTCAAATAAATAAATAAAATCTTAAAAAAAAAAGAAAGAAAGAAAGAAAGAAGAAAGAGAAAGAAAGAAAGAAAGAAGAAAGAAAAGAAAGAAAGAAAAAAGAGAAGAAAGAAAGAAAGAAAAAGAAGAAAGAAAGAAAGAAGAAAGAAAGAAAGAAGAGAAAGAAAGGAAGAAAGAAAGAAAGAAAGAAGAAAGAAAAAAAGGAAGAAAGAAAGAAAGAAGAAAGAGAAAGAAAGGAAGAAAGAAAGAAAGAAAGACAGAGAAAGAAAGAAAGAAGAAAGAAAAAAGGAAGAAAGGAAGAAAGAAAGGAAGAAAGAAAGAAAGAAAAAGAAAGAAAGAAAGAAGAAAGAAAGAAAGAAAGAAAGAAAGGAAGGAAGAAAGAAAGGAAGGAAGAAAGGAAGGAAGAAAGAAAGAAAGAAGAAAGAAAGAAAAGGAAAGAAAGAAAAAGAGAAAGAAAGGAAGAAAGGAAGAATGAATGAAAGAAAGAAAGAAAGAAGAAAGAAAGAAAAAGAAAGAAGAAAGAAAGAAAGAAAGAAAAAGAGAGAAGAAAGAAAGAAAAAGAAAGAAGAAAGAAAGAAAGAAAGAAAGAAAGAAGAAAGAAAGAAAAAGAAAGAAGAAAGAAAGAAAGAAGAAAGAAAGAAAGAAAGAAAAAGAGAAAGAAAGGAAGGAAGAAAGGAAGAAAGGAAGAAAGAAAGAAAGAAGAAAGAAAGAAAGAAAGAAAGAAAGAAAAGAAAGAAGAAAGAAAGAAAAAGAAAGAAGAAAGAAAGAAAGAAGAAAGAAAGAAAGAAAGAAAGAAAGAAAGAAGAAAGAAAGAAAGAAAGAAAGAAAGAAAGAAAGAAAGAAAGAAAGAAAGAAAGAAAGAAAGAAAGAAAGAAAGAAGAAAGAAAGAAAGAAAGGAAAAGGGAGGTTGAATTTTACCTGTGTCACAGCTTGGCCTGGGAGTGCTTGCTCCTTACTTTCCCTTGCATCCATTTCTGGATTGGTATCACAAGGTAAATGCTAGCTAAGTCACATATGTTTGTGAGCATATTTTGTAAGCAAGAGTTGGAAGCCATGGTCTGATGGTCAGTTTTTCTTTTTTCTTTTTTCCAGCTTTATTGAGATATAATTGACATAAGACATTATATAAGTGTAAAGTGTGCAATATGACTTTTTATTTTTTATATATATATAAACACTGTATATATATACACACACACACACATATAAATGATTACCACAGTAAGGCTAGTGTACACCTCTATCACCTCACATAGTTACCATTTTTTGTGCATGATGAGAACATTAAGATCTACTCTCTTAGCAGCTTTCAAGTATACAATACTGTGTTGTTAACTATAATCGCCATGCTGCATATTAAATCCCCAGAACATCCTCGTCTCATAATGGGAACAGTTTTTCTTTTTAAAAAAATAAAATAAATGTCTCTTATTATATACAGTTTGAAAAATATAAAAATATATTAAATATAAATTCGTTGTAAAGAATAGTTTTCCAATGGGCCTTATGTAAAGGGATTGTCATTACTTTTTACTAACCCATACATTTACTTTTGGAACCATGGTGCTGCCGGTGACTGAAACGGGCAGCATCTTTGTCCTCACCTCTGCAAGCATCTACTTGTACCCTGTAATTGGTATAGGGGTATAGGGAACTGAGGATCTCCCTGGAGAAACACGGATCAGTATAGTGATCCCAAATGTGTTCAAAGATTAAAGGGCCCATTGGGTGCAACAGTCTCTCATCAGCCCTCTGCTGAGTGCCACTTTGTCACTCTGCTGCTCCGTACCAGGTGAGACATAGTCCCGTGAGTTTCATGTGGATACTACCACATCCTACAGGTACTGATTCTTAATGCTTCACGGGGTGTCAAAGTCTTCCTTCTGGTTCTGTTGTTGCCCTGCCATGTACTATAATGAATGCTTTGGTGACATGTCCAGACCCAAACTGATTTTTAGTAAGAAAGGGGAAAATGTCTCCCTTCTATCTCGGTTTTACTCTGTCAGACAGATCCCGAAACCCTGTACTGTAGTCCGATGTTTTAAAAGGATATTAGTAAAGCAGGTTTATTCTCTACTTTGTACATTCAGACATGTACATGGCACTAAGGCGTACATTCAGGTTATCCAGCTGGAAGATGGATCTAGATGACAGACACCACACTGTACTCAGGCTTCCTTGCTCCTCTGTTGGGTAAGTCTGTCTTCGTGGGTCAAACTCTTGTTGCCAGGCAACTTCTTCCTTCAGAATGAGAACTCTCCCATGAGGACCCTCAATCCATATGCAAACAGGCTTCCGGCAGTTACTCCCACCAATTCAATAGACAGGCTCAGGCATGTTGGGCTCTTAGAGCTAAACTGAGATCTCCATTACATTAATTGAAAGAATCACAGATTCCTCTTTCTACTCTTTCTTCTTCTGAAAATTTTTTTCTTTTATGATATATTAGATACATAAGAAAAGAACATCATTATAATATTATAACCTGTCTTCATTTATAAAACCATCCACACTCCCACCCTCCCCCAACCAATATAGTCCTTTGCCATTCATCTTGGGTAAGACTAATACAGAGAAGAGTCTTGAGTGAATTAAATGATTTCCTACTGTAGAGCTTTATGATCATCTCTGTTGACAGTTATTCCTAAAGCAGTAGCCCTGAACAATATTTATTAAGGATTTCCTATGTTTCAGGTGCTGTGCTAAGCATTAGGGCTGAAGGTGAGTCCGACACAATCCCTAACATCTAGGAGCTTACAACTAATTGGAGGTCAGCCATAAACGTGAAGTCTAAAATGATGCGGTGCATGCCGCAGTTGATAATCTGAAAACCAAAGAAAAAGCAGTGATCCAGTCTTTCTAGAAGTTGCACCAATTTATAGAGAAGCGAAATCCCTCTGATCCTCAACCCTGAGGCTTGGAATTTTCATTCATGGTAGCCAGACTTACTCTATTGTCTATAGTACTGACTATAATTGGACAGCCACATAAACTGCTTTCCATTGCCATATTCATGTTGAGACCAGATCCCTTAGTTTTCAAAACAAGCATGAATATCTGGGTGACTGGAATCATCCAACAGCACTGATTCTGTAAACCTCAATGTTCCATAGATGAAAGTCACACCTGTGGCATTCTGACCCACTGGTTGGCCAGCCTAGTCCGCCCTGACATGGAAGGCTTGCCACTGTCTGGGAAGACTGAATTGAGATAGATTAATTAATTAAAATAATTTATTTCCTGGAAGGCCAATGGGGCAGATCCCAACATAGTTCCTCAAATGTGAAGTTAAACATCATTTGTAGGATTTTTTAGCAATTCCAGAAGTGAGAGAGACACATTTATTCTTCTATGAACTATTCGAATGCCAAAGGTAACACTTTTTCCATGGAGGATGGTAAGATAAAGAAGAGCATCAGAAGAGGTTCTGAAAGCATCCTAGACATCTTCAAACAAGCAACACGGTGCTGGGCACAGCATAAGATGGTAAAAAACAGTGGAAGGATTCTCCCAATAGGTGTGGGCAGGGATGAGTGGTAAGTGAGTGAATGGATATAGATTCTGGGGACGTGTGAGTTTCATGTCTGGCTCACTTGAATGTTGCTTTTATAATAATAAATAGCTTGAAAATGGAGACAGGCTGGCTTCAGTTGGAATTTCCTCTCACATGCTAAGCCCAGAAGCATAACCTATTGCTGTGGAGAGACACTGTCTTCTCTGAATGAGGGTGATTTTCTTAAGTGGCTTTCCAAAATAAATCCTATGAGGTAGGCATCTCTACAAGAGGCCCAGAAAGGGGGAAGTGGGTAAGAACTGAAGCTTTGTTGATTTCCAGCTCCAACTTTTGCAGGCTATAGACATTAGGCAAGATCCTTGACATAGCAGAGCCTTGGTCTTCCCATTCTGTAGCACGAGAATGAGAACGCCTGCCTCATAGAATTGCTGGGAAGATTAAGTGAGGATACCCATGCCAATGGTAGCAGAGCATGGCTCTTGGATCCCCCAGCTCCAGTCAGGGTCTGAACACGCTGATGAAAAGTGCTGGCCTTATCTCAGCCTTTGCCTCTTGGACTTCTGTAAGTGAGTGAAGAATGTTCCATCAAACTTCTCAGAACAGATGTTGGCAACTGTTCCAAAGCCCAAGCTCAGTGACATCCTTGGATCCTTTCCCACCTCACATCCCACCTCCATTTAGCCATTAAGTCTCTTTTCCTCCACCTCATAAATTCCCCCTACTCTGTCTTCTAGTGGCCATCTTCCTGGACACTAATCCAGATTAGGTCCTGATTTTCGTCACTCATTTACAACATTACTTTCCCCTCCTAAATTCTCTTTCTCCACTCCCTTGCCCTGGCGCCCTAGTCTCCAGGATTAATTTTACAAATCCCATTGCTGAACTTGTCAACCTCCTTCTTAATTGCCTCCAGTGCTGACACAATGATCTTATCCCAAAATTTCGTCCCCATTAGCCACACCAGTCTTACATTTGAATCTACCTCAATTCACCTCCATCTACCATTTGCATCCTCCATACCAATTTGAAAAGACCCTGCTTTTTTTTTTTTTTTTTTTTTTTTTTTTTTACTTCTCTGGGCATTTTCTCATGAAAATTAAATCGCAGTAATCTTTACCCAATTCTCTGGTGGGTGAGCTACACCTCTTCTAAAACCCAGCTGAATTATAACCCTCAGAGAGGAGTTATCTTTTCTGTGCTCTCATAGTACTTGGTGATATCATTATCACAGCATCTTTAAATTCCCATTCAAACTATTACTGAGCAGTTTCTCTGTGCCAGATGATAATTTGGAGATATCCCTAATGATATCCTACTATCCTTTTAAAATTATTCAACTCTTACTAGTAAGTAAGTTAAGCTCTAAGAGTAGTGATATGCCAAACTTCACATAGTACCTACGTGGCAGAGTTGGCAGTGAATATACGATGCAAGATCCCAAGTCCTATGTTCTTATCGCTCAAAAACAACCTCCTTGACCCATCTCGCTGCAGCTGCCTATGCGTTAATCTCCAGAACTAGGATGTGCTTTCTTGGAAGGATCAGATGTGTTCAAATGAGATGTATTTTCTTCTTTGCATCACCAGTTCTTCGCCCAGCATCATTCGTGTTGCGTATACCCATTTGTTGAATGAAAGAATGAGCTTTGTGTACATGAATGATATTTGAGTCCAGCTTCTTTGAGGATTGATTCTGGAAGGGTTGCAGAACAGTGCTGGAGACTGATTCTCAAACATCTAATGGTCAGGCAGTGTGGCCATGGCTGGAAGACTAGAGGAGGAACAGAGTGACTCTGTTTCCAACCCTGCGAGGGGGAAGTGGCTGTAGCAGCTGACCACATCAGCAAGCCTTGTATTCTGGGCCATCTCTGGCACCCTGTCTTAGGCTGCTGTCCTGTTCATAAGTCAGATGACTAGTTACAGGTCTCTTGGGAGGTCATTTGTCACTTGTCTAAAGCATTCCTCATCTCCATCTTCACAGACAATCACTATCACATGGCCCCCATCCAACAAGTTATTGCTCCATCTTTGCCTTCTGAAGATAGCAAGTGAAATGGAACTAGAGAAAAGCTATGCCCCCAAAAGGATGCCTTTCTATCCAGCCTGAACATAGCTGCCAAGACATCCTGTGACTTCAGGGCCTCGGTTTGCTTCATGTCTGAAAAACACAAACTCTGTGAAGCTTAGTGTCTCCAACAAGGGTAATCAATATCAGAAATTGTGCACATCTGAAATCTTGCAAAAGCATGAGGCAATTTGGCATCTACAGGAATAAGCAAGAGTATCGTGGTCTCCACACTTCTCTGCTTGGGCCTCATGCCTCAGAGAAGCTTCCTGCTCACTGAAGTCCGGGTTGCTCTGTGGGGGACATAGTTGATCAAGGTTCCAGATGGCTGGATTTAGCTGCCTCCATCAGTGTCTTCAAGGTCCAGTGGCCACAGAATAATTTCAAGATCAGACAGTGGTTTTGCTGATTACTTCACTGTAAGCATATTTTAAAATGAACTTGTAGGTGCAGAATTACCAGGTGTGTATGTCCAGGGAAGCTTTCTCAGTCACCTTGCCTGATCCTGCTGAGAGAGAAAGTTTCATTGCATTTTCCATCAGCTGATGAGTCATGCAGCATATTTCATATTTGCTGAGCTCTTGAGGTTGCCTGTGGGCAAATTGGAGCCCATTCTGTAGTGCAATCTTGCTGCTGAGCTATTACAGGATATCTAATTAAATTAAGCCATAAGGCAGGAGAAAACTGTGCCATAACCTTCATAATCTGTGAAGCCTTTCATCTTTTGCCAAGTGTCAATTTCCTAAAAATGGGAACTGCAGCACATCACCAGGCGACGAAATCCTAAAATGGAAATTGTGATTGTTTACAATGTGTGCAGGGATGCTGAGCCACAAAACCAGAGAGGGAGGGGTGCCAAAGCACTAGGCATGGGAAAGAGGGAGTACACCGTACACAATGACCTTGAAATCCAAATTAGCTCTTGCTAATTGGATAGAGAGAATTATCATTTCCATTGCTGCATTTGTAAAATTGTTTTCTTCTCAGGGAAAGAGAAACATCTGCTCTTTGGGGATAACTCAGTTCTGAGTAAGTTTGTCTTCCTGTGTTTTGGTGTAGCCGGGTGAGCAAAAGGGGGCTCCATCCTGGCAGCAGAGCCTGAAATCCAGCTTTCTGATGACACATCCTCAACTAGCTTCCCCAGGGGAGCTCTCCGTAGGCAGGGCAGGACAACCAAAGCCAGCGAAGCTGCTAAGCTTGGGAGCACGGTCCCCTTCTCCCTGTCAGACAAACCAGCTTTCCTACACAAAGAAATCTGCAAACAGTGAAGATGTGATGTTTATTGAGCACCTACTACATGGCAAAGCACCATGCTTAAGCTTGCACAGATAATAATTATTTCATTTAATCTACATAATGAATCTGAAGCTCAGGGATGCTAACTTGCCCAAATTGCCCGAGTGAGAGAGGAAGAACTCATACCTTGATCTCACTGTTTCTGAGTTCATGCTCTTTACACTGTGTGATTCTGGTGCTATAATGTAGGCAGAATCTAGGAAAAGCTACCTAATATTTCACAGTTTCCAAAATGGAAGGTGGATATACAAAGATGGGTAAGGAAGAGCAGGTTTCTAAACTTCAAATTTTCTTCCAAGGCTTTAAAGTCTGAGTAGCAGCAGGGCCTAATGACAGCTGAAGAGTTCTCAGTTCCTCTTTTTAGGTCTTCATCTTATTGGCTGGGTGACTGTGGGCAAGCTCAATCCTTTGACATACTCAAGTCGTGGATTCAAAGGGAGGAGTTATAATCATCTGAGTGGCTTATTCTGAATCTCTTGGACTTTGCTCTTATACGAAAAAACAACAACAAAAATGCTAACCTTGTCTTGGAGCAAAGATATTTTGGCCTCCTAGATTTGATCATGTGCCAGCTGCTGACTTAATCATATTTCGATATCTGCTTGTCCAGCTAGTGCATTTTAGGTGGAAAATGACGATATTGGGAGCAATGTGGTATCTGCTATCCTGTGTGCTGTCCACAGTGCTGGTGCCTTCGGAATTGCTAAAGAGGCAGCATAGGACAATAGTTCTGGGGCTGACAGGCACAGAATTTGGCAGGGACTGCAGGTATGATCAGCTCAATGGCAGTGTAGATACCCCCTTGCACCGACATTTCCAAAACTCTTGGCATGCATTTCCAATCTAACTCTTTCCTCTGAAGTTTAAAATTGCATACGATTCCATTGACCAGCTGGTAGTTGTATTATTGGCCTAGTACGTCAGCCACGAAGCTCAAATAACTACGCGATTATATTCTTTTAATCTCTGGATAACTAAACTTGGAGTCTGCTTTACACTCTCCAGGCTAAACACAACAAAAAAGTTTTACTTTTAAATAGACAATTTGACAGATCTTTCTTTTAATCAATAAAGAAGACTGCATTTCTAGACTAGATAAACTCTTAGGGAAGGAAGTCCAATGTGGTAAAAGGTAAATGTCCTTCCTCTCCCTCACAATGGTCATACTATACTTAACTATGAAATAGAATCATCCAGAAAATATCACTGAATACTGACAGGAGGATGTACCTTTTCAAAGGATTGGAGACTTAGGTTGGTTTTAATACAGTGGTCAGTACAGAAGTCTTCTTTATAAGAATGACCAGGTTGAACAATACTCAGTTATAAGGTTTTATTTTCAAGACCTTGCTAAGAAGTGAGAGGGATGAAGGGAGAACAGACATGAAAGGTTAATTTTAAGCCAGAGCTCTTGAGTGGAGAGGAAACTAAAACCAAATACAAAGGGTATATGCGGTAGTCATGTGTTCATTACCAAATTTAGTTCGAGCCATGGAGTTTTCATCCCTTAGATTCTGTGTTTTTGTTTTTGTTTTGTTTTTTTTTACCATGATTTAGCAAAGTTGGTTCCATCCCCATATGTTTCTGATTTTGTCTTAGCAACTTACAGATTACTCTTTCCTTTTTCTTTTTCCTTTACAATTATTTTTGTTATTATATGGAAGCAACCCAGATGTCTATTCATAGATAAATGGATAAAGATGTGAGATACATACATATATATATATATATATTATATAGGAATATATATACACACACATATATAGGAATATATTTATATATTGATGGGTATATGTGATGTATATAATGTATATATTTTGTGTGTGTATATATATACACAAATTATATATAATGCATTCCATAATATATGTATATTCCATATATACATATAATATATATAATACACATATGTATATTCCATATATACATATAATATTTCACTATATAGCTCATGGAATACATTTTATTCATGGATGGAATATATATATGATGGAATATTACTCAGCCATAAAAAAAGCATGAAAACTTTCAATTCACAACAACATGCATGCTAAGTGAAATAAGTCAGTCAGGTTACTCTTTTCAGGCTCTCTGCATTTAAAAATGCCTATGATAACCTAGATTCCTCACATGCTTGCCTACATATGTAAATATCCTGATTATTTATATTATTAATTCTTAAATAATAATGAATTATTATTTATCCTGATTTATTCTTCAAACATCCAGCATCTGTCATGTTCCAGGCATTGTGCAAGGCATGGATATACACGGAAAGGACAGTGTCTCTGCCCTCAGAGAGTACATGGTCTACTAAGGGAAGGATGTCAGTTCAGCAGAAGCTGTGAGCTGGATGGAAAATACAACATAAAATGTTGTGCAGCATACCATGAAACAGCAAAGGAAAAGCACTTTTCATATAGAAAAGGCAGATATTTGTCAGAGAAGGATTCCTAGACAAAGACACTCCATCCACGGAAGGGGGTAAAGGGAGTTTGTCAGAAAGATAAATGGAGAAAATAGTTTCTGTTAAACGAAATGGTGTGCACAAGGGCAGGGCTATATGACAAGCACGGTGCTGCACGGTGGTGTAAGATCAGAGGGTGACCGAATGTTGCATCCAAAATTATTTTAGGATCTAGCACATTAAATAACATTGACTAGAACTGTAGAAGTGACTTCCTGTCAACTCCCTCTCAATCCTAGTTAAGTCAAGGAATAAATCTTTCTGTGTTCCTGAATATATTTCCAACTTCTCCAACACTTGCTGATCTCCCCTTTTGTCAGAGAACAGGTTTCAGCCCAGCTACTTTAGCAGGCAACAACACCCTGTTAGAATTTAGTTACATTGTTTCATTTTTGTTATATTTACTTTGACAGTTTTATTTTGATTATGGCAGCTGGTTGAAGTTTTCCACTCATAGCATCGATACAAAGTTTCATTTGAAATGACTTTATTTTAGTTAAAAATGCAATCAATTGAAAAAAACAATATGCAAAAAATAATACAGGTGGTACATGAATATGGTAATAGTCATGAGGTTGGTACGCCAATGAGTAGAGTTT
The DNA here is from genome assembly GCF_029215605.1 of Mirounga angustirostris. NCBI lineage: Eukaryota > Metazoa > Chordata > Mammalia > Carnivora > Phocidae > Mirounga > Mirounga angustirostris. The sequence goes on from NW_026991710.1 coordinate 172,671,234, forward strand.
GACAAACACTGGTGTGGAATACTTGGAAAATAGAAAATCGTAAGATGGAGTGAAGGGTGAAGTGGGAGGCACTACAGGAGTTTGGTAGAAGCCAGCCTGTGGAGAGCATCCTATGTCAAGCTGAGGAGTCAAGCTTCATGAGGAGCCATTGAAGGGTTATAATCAGGAGGATGCACAGCAAGGTTTGTGAGTTAGAGAGAAACTTCCAGCAAAATGCGAAGGATGCCCCAGAGGAGCTAAAAGAAGCAGGTCAGTTAGGAGGCTAATGGGGCCCCCAGCGAGAGAGGAAGAGGGCGCCAGTGTTACAAGTGTGTATAGGGGGGGCTTGACATGTCAGTGGTACAATCACCATTGTCTCCAGTTAGATGTGGAGGAAGAAATCTAGAATATTGCTCAGGTTCTGGCTTGCTCAGTGGGTGACATGTGGCTCTCCTAATCAGATGAGGGGATATTTTCCCTTAGTAGTTCTTTTGCTGGATAACTGGTACGAGTTTGACCCTGAGTGGTAACCTAAATCCCATTAACTCTGCATCAACAGCTTAATAAGAAGGGTCCGCAGTTCTTTTCCTCACACGCATGGCTAGAGATCTAACTCCCCAGACAAACAGGCAGAACTCAGAATGTGTGCATAATTAGCATCTTTTCATGTTGTGAAAGAGTGTTTGGTCAAGCAAATACCAAAAAAGATATCATGCTCTCTGACTCTGCCCTAAAATTTTCTAAAGGGCTTACAACACATCAAGAAAAACTTCTCAGTTTTTAAAAAGTACTTTAAATCTTAAACCCCATAATTTCTGACTAATCTTTGTTCCAAATGTGAAATTATATTGTCCTTTGATTTCGAAATCAGAGGTATCAGCCCAGGGACGAGAAAGGCTCTAAACTAAGAAGTTACTGAGGGAGGTCTCTATTTTGCAAAAATAAGGTTACTCTGAAGGAAGGCTGCGATGGATATTTGCAGAGAGATTCTTGCGGGAGAGCAGAATCATCTCGTAATTGGAAGGAAGTTGGGTACTGGGAATTGGCTCTGACACACAGCATTTTCTGTCTTTCCTTTTCATAGTGGAGAGGGTCTAAGATATAAGGGAAAATGCTTTTATTACCTTATCACCTGCTAAAGGGCGTACTGATGAAGACCCTTCATCTGAAGAAGATGGAAAGTATACTTCAGGCTGACTGTGAGAAACCAAAAGGGCTCCAGAAAACTTGCCCAGCCTGAGGCCCCCAACCCTCTTCAAGAGAAAGGTCAAGATCAGGCAAGAAGGAAATCACCAAATGAAAGCCAAAGAATGGGAGACAAGTGTTCACTTAACAATGATGATAACTAATAATTAACATGATACAAAGTTTACATTTAGTTTATCTCTTAAAAAAAAAACAAGGAAGTGTCCTTATTTATCATTTTTATAGGGAGCTAGAGTTAGGATTATTTTCAATAAAATACATTCTTATTTAAATGAAGGATAATGTACGGGCAATTATATTAGACTCTCTTGCCATTAATAATAGAACTATATTAACTACATGACAAGCCTGATGATGAATATCATGAGACCAAGTCCCCACCATTCTTAATGTAGGATGACATTTTAAGGTATTGAATCCAAAAAGCTTCAAGCTATAAATTATTCATAAAAAAGAATCTTGTTTTATGCATAAAGAGTGAGTAGAACCTGAAAAATTACTTATTGGATAGACCATGGGAGGGGGTGAGAAACATCCATAAGCAAAGGGGTTTCTTCCATTTAGGAGTTAATCTGAGACCTGACTCCTCTAACTTTATCACTATGCAGACTTTGCCTAGATTATATTGTTCTGAAAAAAAAAAAAAAAAAAAAAGAGGAACATGCCAGGACATCTTGGGTGCAAACGAAGGAAAATGGGTGTGCAAAGATATCCTATCAATTTAGGATCGTGTTTTGCTTGTCTTACTACATGTTTGCAATGAAGTTTGAAAATGGTATTCTGAAAACTCTACAAAGAGGTATGTTTCAGTAAATTTCTGTGAAATTATAATGAAACACTCACGCAATAAGCCTTTAAAAATTACGGACTTTATGTGAAACAGTGTGGCTACACAAGAAGCAAACATAAAATAAAGAACTTATTTAAGTTACAACTTTAAATGCTGTTCAGTGAATTTGCCTATTGGCATGAGATAGGAGAAATGCTCAAATATGTTTATTTGATGAGCTTGTGTGATATAGAGTGTGTCATTTGGAACTGAGAAACACAAGCTCCAATACTTAAGAACATAAAGTGGGGGGTAAGGAGCAAAGAGAAGGTAGCCTTTGGATATTCACTATATGCTAGACATGTATGGCTTCTTTACATGTGTTCAAGTGTAATCCTCATTACACACCTCAGCCTTGTAAAGTCGCTTGGATTCCCATAATAGTGAGCAAGAAATAAGCTTGGAGGGGGAAATTGTTCAAACGGGCCAAGCTGCTAAGTGGTGGGAACAGTGCTGCCTATAAGCCCCTCCTCATTTCACTGCTGGATGCTACCTACACATTGAAATTGTGAATTCATTCCCATAGTTACACTTCATTTCCTTAAAAAGCTATGTTTAGGAAAAAAGTGCATAGTCACTAAGTCAAGCAAATTGGGTTCTAGAGTAACTCTAAACCAAAGCCAGAGGAGCTCATATTCTTTCAAATAGAAACTTGGTTTTGGATGGAACTTGTCTTGAGGCAATGAAAGGCTGAAAATGGCAGCCTTCGTTGAGTCTGGAGTGGGGAAGGAAGGCATGCAATGGGTAGAAAAAGGAGTTGTAGTCAGAAAGCCTGGGTACAAGTGTTACCTCTGCCACTTACCACATGTGTAGCTCCAGGAAACATTTTTAACTTTCCTGAACCTAAAATTTCCTCACTATTTATCATAGCAACATCCCATGGGTTTAAGAGGATTATAAATGAAAAGGATGTTTTAAGCCATAAAATATTATAAAATATTACTTACGCATAATAGATTATTTCTCTGCATATAAGCAAACCTGTACATAAGCTATGAAAGATTTTTGTATCTATGAAGGTAATTCTCTAGCCCTTTTGGCATGTTGTGGGGTGGGAAGAGACTCGCTTCTTCCATCAAATTCTGTCCCAATAAATACATTTGACGGGGGGAAGGATTCTCTGTCTCCTTTTATGAATTACTGGTCTCCCTCTTCTGGTTTGCTTTTAAAAATATCAGGTAGGTCATGATGGGTTTCCTCCAGGTGACCAAATCCATTTGCTATCCCCCTGCCAAGTGATGTTTTGAAGCTCACTAAAGCTCAGACAACAGCTCACCTGAGAGGTCCAACAAGGACAGTCTCAGTTTGTCAACGGGAGCCCCCAGGGACATGCAGGATTGGGTCTGACTTCTCTGTCCCACTACAGCCTCAAAGGGAGGAATATGGCAGTTTACTGTAGCAGCAGGATTGTCCTGTCTTACATAAACTGAAAGCATTTCTCTTGCCTACCAGGTCGATCTTTTGGAGTAATGGTTTCCATAAATTTATTTTATTCTGTTTCAGGAAGGGCAAGCCCAAGATAGACTACAAAGTGATTCACATGAGGTCATCAAAATTTTCCACTCCCTCCAGCATCCTAAATCTCTAGATTTCCAAACTGCCTCACTGAATCCCCAATCCCTGACATCAGGTCCTTTGGTCATTCATCATCAGGGCTGAGAGCAGGGAAATCTAATGATGTCTTCCCCAGACATTAGGCTCCAGAGATGTTGTTGGCCTGGGTTTGACATTCCAGTCTACAGCATTGAAGTGAATGGAGAATTGTGATAATCTAGATATTCAGATAATCTTCATTCTCTCTGTACTATGGTCCACCACATAGGCTTCTGCCTCAAATACCAATATATGTTAGGTAGCTGACTCTAGCCTGCGTTACTGAGATAGCTGCTTGTAGTTTTCAGTTTGAGGGATGGGCAAAGCCTCAGCTTCCACTTGAAGACATAGGGAAGTGTCTCAGTCTTCAATTTTTCCATATTCTGTGCACTCCTTCATTTGCTGAATGGCTGGTTGGCTGGATTGGACAAGTGAAATGATGTGGTGGCTTCAGGATAGTGTGTATTAGGAAGTGTGTGTGTGTGCGTGTGTGTGTGTGTTTGTACGCGCATGTGCATCCATGGGCGTGCGCATGTGTAAACCAAAGTCGACACTAATATGAGGATTCTGAATTGTTTTGAAAAGTTCATAATATAAATAATAACGAGTACAGTCAAAGGCCACTATCTGAATCTCTTAGACATCTAACACTGTTCTGGAAATGATACCAGTGGAGCTGTTACTAGGTACTAGGAATCATATACATATATGGAGATGGACTTCGATGGCAAGCATCGGGTGCCCTCAAACTCCAACGGAGGCCCCTGTGTACCCCCACAGGATTCTTGAGCTCTATTTCATATCCTTCAGAAGCCCCAATCTTATCTAGAATAATGAGTAAATTGCTTGAAATATATAAAAAGTATCACCCATGCAAATATCTATTTGTTAAAATATGGCTTTTGTTTAGGCTAATTTCAATAAGAAAAGTAATATCCCCATTTCTATGACTACATCTTAGAATGTGGGAAATTTCTCATGCATAGGCCCTTCCCTGAGCAGTAAGATGGGCATTTCGTTTGATTTATTGATAGCATGAGGGGAAAGAATCCAACTTAGCCTTATCTTCTCTCAAAACTGAATCAATAAATTGTGGGCCTGAATCAATAAATCATGGGCCTGATGGAAGATAAATTTACTGAAGCTACAGGAAAGCTGAGCATGGCCAGGTTCTGATGGCTGCCTTTTGGGCCCTGTTGGCCGTCAGATTACTTGAACCCCAATAACATGTTTTCCTTTCACGACTGCTGGGGATCGTCACATTGACATTTCCATTAGTCTGAAGAAGTCTCTTACAGTCCCTACAGAACATGTCAACAACTAGGATCCAGGCAGTCATGCCCTAAAGGTCCTCTCTGATATGTTATTGCGTATTGGCGGGGGGGAGGGGCGGTGTGCAAGAAGGGGAAGAAGACATTGTATTGCTTGCTTGTGGCCCCTTCAACAAGGAAGACAGTGGTGAGCAGAAGCAACAGGCAGAAAGTGATGAAAGAACAGGCAGTGTGGCAAAAGCAACAGAGGAGATGATCATGGGGTCCATCAGGCACATTCCTAAATTAATACAACTGTCACAGTCAGCTGAAAGGTGCTGGTCTAACAGACTGAAACATTAGTCTGCTGAGCAACACTCCCACGCCTCCACAGAGTAGCATTTTTATTGCAGTATGTCTTTCATGGAAAATGAACAAAATTTTAAATAAATCACAATTACTTATTGCTTAGTATTTTGGATAATAAATTCTTTAGTTTATCAGTACCTCAGGGCCTTCAAATGTGCATTCTTCAAATAGTTTCAATTACATATACATTCTTTCTCCTGAACAATAAATTATTCTTAAAAAAAAAAAGAAAAAAGAAAAGATACATAATTTTAAAGCAAAGGAAAACAAAAAAAACCCCATATATTTTTGACATTTATCTTAAACTTATATGAAAACAACTCTATGTTAGATGCTTAAATATAAATAATAAAGGACAATATGTTATTTACAATGTTACACAGTAAGTTGAGAGAGTAAAAAACTGACATTAACTCATAAAGACAGTAAATGATTTAGGAAAACATCCAAGTAACGTACAATGTGTATTTACAAAAGAATATATAATAGAACTCGTGATATGTGGCCATTTCCTTTCGCCTGCACTTGTCTGCAGTGTTTCACGGGTCTTTGCAGATAGAAATCTCTGTGGGTTGGTGGAATGGAGCCAGTACTAAAAGATAAAACCAGGCCTTCCTTATTTTCACCAATGTGAGCCATGCACCTTTTAACTCAGGCCAAAAAAAGGAATAATTATGAGCAAGTTACCCTGGATAAACTCCACCTATATCAAGACAGTCACACTTAAACAAGGAGGATACGGTCTGCGGTGTTTGGGACACATTTCACATATACTCAGGCAGAGTGCCATTTTGTAGAAAGCATGAGGCTGTCCAGGCACTCCTGAAAAAAAAAAACAAACAAAAAAAGGCATACCAGGCAAGAAGGGGGAGTAGGACAGAAAGGGAATCTGGATTGAGAAAAAGAAGTTCTGCCTACCCCTCGGTGGGGTATGATTTCAGACCCAGGAAACTTCTGGGCAACTTCCACTCCCTGGGAACCCCTCTGAAGCTTGCCACATGCTGGGAGCACGGGTTCCCGCCCCTCCGCGGGATTGCCACTACACCGCCTGGGTTTATAGACAGGGCTGGTTGAGAGCCATGTGCGGACTAAACATCACAGAGAGGTCCATTTGAACACAAAGCTGGTGGTGGCAGCAGGTAGCCCTGAGGAGACAGCTGGCCTTTCTTACCAGGGGAAACTCGTTCTCCAGAAGGAAAGGCTGTCCCAGAGAATATGCCACCTCTCTGAGTGACCAGAATCAAGCTGGAAATAAAATTTCCTCTTGTCCTAAATGTTCCTGTATATTTGCGACCTGAAAATGTAGATAGCAATTTTCATACTGAGGAAAATGTTGGTTTCAGAAGATTTCATTTATTCTGGAAATTCTCCACAATGGGGCATTTGAATACTCCAATGCCCAAAGATTTTTGCAGCAGAAATTTTAGACTTTTCATTAATGGTAGAAATTTCTTTATTGACATAGTCTCTGAATGACCCAAGGCCTTCAAAGGCAATATTAATTTAATAATTTAAAGGACCTCTTTGGGTGGGCTGCCCTCTTCCCCCTGCCACGAGCTTACTCATTTCTACAGAAGTGGGAAATCGGAATAACTTGGGCAACCCGAAAGCAGCACAGAGAAAGTGGCATGTGAGTAATGAAGGACAGTTCAGGATACCAAATACTAAGAGTAACTTCAAGGACCTGCAGACAGACATCTCTGTGGGTTGTAGAAACATGAAAGTTGCTTAATGACATGCCTCGCGTCCAGCCCGCATTTTCCCACGAACTCCTTGCACGTCCCTTCTTCCCGAGAATTTTAACATAGACATTTGATGAAGAACTAAACCCAGTTCACCTGCAAACAAGCAGCAGCTGCTCTTGTTGACTTCACGCCTGGTATTTGGAACCCCCTGCTGACCCGTTTCCTGTTTTGTCCCATGGATCCCAGGAGGTCACCAGGAATCTAAGTAAAGCTCTAGCCTGATTTGACAGATATCAGGCAGGGCATGAAATAGGGCCTGCATTTTTTTTTTTTAAATCTCCTTATTTTCCTGAATTAGCGTTTGTTCCACATATTAACACCCATAGGCCTTCCTTGGACTTACAATCACAGAGAACATGCAAAGTTTAGACCCATCTTCCATCCTGTTTTGTGACAGTAAAGCAAAAGGTAAGAAAGGGGAGGACATGGATGATACAGGCTGCAGATCGAGAGGTCAGGACAGAGGTGGGGGGTCACTTCTGCAAGTAAAGGTGCAATCTTTCCAACACTGTCAACGTTCCCTGATGAATCGACACTCTTGGAAGGCTCTTGCTATTCACAGATCACATGCACGTTGGCCATTCCTGACAAAAATGTTCGTGCATAGTTACGACCTGATCGAGGCAACATGGAAAAACAAGAGGAAAGTCATGAGGAGAAAGGCGTGGTCAACAGAACTGTTTAAAACTGCGACCAAGTCACACGGCTCTTCTCCATCTGTGCCTTCCAGACACTCACTCCTTCTAGATACTCTACAACAGAACTATTTCCCTATGATAACTAGTCACCACCGCATATGGCAGGCATATTTCACTGCAGAAGTATTTCAGATTGCTGAGTGTGCCGTTTAAGCTGGTCATTTTGTGCCTAACATGTCTGTTCTTGAGCTGATAAGACACAACCAATGGCTAGCCCCCCAATCAGTGAAAAACACAAGTCAAGAACGATTGCACCTTTTTCAGCCACGGTTTGATTTTCAACTAGATGACCTGCTGTATCATTCCCCCAGAAAGTGAGGTGGAGTCCTCTTAGAAGACGATGGATTTACCCCGACAGCAAGCCAGAACCCATTTACGATGCTATCCACCCAACTGTTGCTCTTTTTCAAGAAAAATAAACCCCAATAAAGCAAATGGTAGCTCTTTTTCGTGAGAGCAAGCTGTCTTCTGATTAAGAATATAGTTTTTTAAAAAAATCACAATACTACTTTCTTCCTAATATTTAACATTACTTAATGCAGTTTCCTGCTGTAATTAATAGTAGCATGCTGTTGGATCTACTATTATCTCAGAGCCCAGTGAAGCAAACCTTTGGCTGGCAGAGTAGACACAACTCATTTCATATACTGAAAGCAAAAGAAAACTTCGTACAAAAGAGAAGAGTATTTGGATGGATGTGCCATTACAAGACGTACTGATCGGGCGCTACTAGAAATAGCAAACAGAGGGACAGTTGCAAGTCTTGCAAATCATACATCCTGTCAACATCATAATGCAATGCACAAGAAGCCAGCGAAAACTGAATATATGGGAGGTTTTGCTGAAATACTGTGGAAAAGCAATCACAGTAACTGTACAAAACTCGCTCTCAACATAACAGAACATAAAGGCACCATTGATATCTTTCTTGTTTTGAAATACTGTAAAAAATTGCTACATATGGCACATAACACATTTGTACATACATATATTTAATTTATAAAAGTTTTTTTTTCCTGTTTTCTATTTGCAGAACTGCTAAAATAAAATAAATTGTTTAATTTAAGGTGGAATACTTTATTATATAAAATAAAGTTTTACAGGTGAATCTATGTGTTTATTTAGGTTTTATACAGCGATAGGGTCTTGGTTAGCGATTACACTAGACAGCCTGGCCTGCAATTCCTCCTGCGTCGAGAAGCGGCCTGCTGGGTTAGTCCTGCTGTCCGCCAGGCGGAAGGCAGGTACTGCCTCAAGACTGGCTGCCAGGGGGTTCTGAATGCCCAGAAAGGGAGTATCTTCCCCTACCCTCTCATCTTCTGTTTCACTCTCTGAGTGAGTGCCCTCAGCGCTTGCGTTGCTGTCCATTTCCAACCTGTTAGCAATGTGGCCATTGAGCTTGGTTCTTTTGGCCCGCCGGCTACTGGTGAGTTTCTTAACAGGCTCTTGAGCTGGCTCGTACTCCTGGGTGGTTTCATACTCCTCATCTTCCACTATCCTCAAGGGGCTAGGGGGCAGGCTGTTGTTCCCATGTGAAGGGTTGTGGTGGTAGGAGTTGAACTGCTGAGGGTGGGGGTCATACTTCTCCCGAAGCCGTGGTGCTGTCACAAGCAGCAGAGGTCTCTCTTCTTCCACGAAGGGGCTGACTGCCATGATGGGCAGGGACACCGCCGTGCTGGACGCAGGTGGAGACATTTCCGAAGGGGGCGATTTGGGGGAGCTTGGCGTGTGGAAATCTACAGGTGACATGCGAGCCGGGGTGGTCATTGCTGACACATACCTGTGTGAGCACAGAATACCCCCCCATGAGTGTGGTGGAAGAAGAGGCAGAGGCAGGGAGGGTAAGGGGACAGAAGTCACGATATTACAGAATCAGAAAACAAAGAATTTCTATGCGTTGTACACTTCTCGATTTTTAACACTAAGGACGTTCGGCACCCTTGGAATCTGAAATTATGTAGCCAAGAGTTTCCTCACGGGAGTACATGCATAGATCAGCTAGGTGGCCTAACTCAACCAAGCTTTGGGGATTTTCAATCTCATGGTGATTTTAAATAAAAGCATGTGAGTCAGGACAAGAGGGCACTAGGTCCCGGAAACTTCAGTTTACAAGGACCAAGGCGCAGGGATTTGCAAGGGAAAGAAGTATTACTTAAATACTATACCTTCCTAAAGGCCAAGGGGTCTTAGAGAATGAAGCCCAAATGGGGAATGGAAGAAGATCTAAGATGAGTTGCTGAGAGCTGGATCTGCATGCATTTGGATCTGTGTGCCTTGTTTCTCCTTAGCTCAGCTATAAGGTTATGTCTTATGAAAAAAAAAAAAGCATAGTAACTTAGATTTATTCCTGATAACAGTGTAACACATTTGTGTGCTTTCAGTTTTTCCATGAAATGTTACTTCTTAACATTCAATTTGCAACTCTCCATCCCAGTGACCAAGACATTCAGAAAAAAGCCTGAGAAAACCTTATGTTGGCTCCCGAGGTATGTCCAAGCTCTGGTCTACCTCTCTTCAAAACCCATGGCTGCATCAATCTTTCGCTTATCTTTTTTTTTTTTTTTTTTTAAAGATTTTATTTATTCATTTGAAACACAGAGATACAGAGAGAGAGAGAGAAAGCATGAGCAGGGGAGAGAGGCAGGGGGAGAGGGAGAAGCAGGCTCCTCGCCGAGCCAGGAGCCTGATGTGGGGCTCGATCCCAGGACCCTGGGATCATGACCTGAGCTGAAGGCAGTGGCTTAACCAACTGAGCCACCCAGGTGCCCCTCTTTCACTTATCTTTTGTGACTGCTCAAGGGTTGGCTGCACCCTGGTACCTCATGACCTGTTATATCCAGTAGTGCTCAGTAAATCTCATTGCCAAGACATTGAGTGCATTTTTTTTTTAAACCATATCATGCTTTCTTCTTCTAGAACAAGAAGGCCTGACTTAGCACTGAGGAAGATGTGGCTTATTCAGAGTCACATTTCTCAACTTTGATAAAAATGTTGCCAGTGCATAGCACCAAAGCTCTCTTTTCTTCATGTTGGCGTTCACAGAGTCTAATTTAACATGACCTGTGATGACACAGGACACCGTTATCTGAACTCTAGCTAACAAGAACAGGAAACCTATTAACTTTCCTGCTCTTCAGCCATGATTCAGAGTCATATGGATGTGAGGTCTAGCTGTGTCTAAAACAGGAAGGTGTTTAGAGATGGAAATACTTGGGGCTTGAGGCTTCAACTTTTGTTCTGGGGATACTTAAACTAAGCTCTCTGAGAAATGCTAATCTGGATTCAGCCAACACATAAAGGTGATTCATCTTTTCTCTCCATGTTCTCGAGGTTCAGGTATATTTCGAGGTCCTAGATAATATCTGCGGTGTGCGTGGAAGCCTACCACAGCAGAGAAATGTCAGCCTTTAGAGAGAAATATCACATGGAGTGATGAAGAAAGAATTTATCCCTAACCTCTTTCTCAGGTCTCAAAAAAGACTGGATTAAGACAGATAGAGTTTCTTAATACATAAAGATACAATTATGTGAATTTAAGACTAAGGTTTTAAACCACTTTGGGACCATGCCTACATTTTCACAGATGAATGACAGAGCAACCTCTCATTCCATAAAGCTCTGAAATACCATTTTGGAGTAAAGACCCTTGAAGAAGTGATTAGCAAGCTCTATAGGACCTACTGGCCCAGAACTAGTCATCCTTTGTTACAAGGACTTCCCAGCCAGTCCATGAGTGGAAAGAGTCTATCAGCATTATCTCCACCCACGTAACTAGGTATGGATTTGACATTATGTAAACCTTTCGGCAAGTGGTCAAAGATGACGCTGAGATGGTGATACAGTAAACAAATAGACAACACCCCTCTGGATTTGAAAACAAACAAGTAGCAGCTTACTGATAATGCCACAAAGGCTGGTTGGATATAACTCGCTCCCAATTTAAGTGAAAATGAATCAAGACAATCTATGAATTCAGTATTCCTATGAAGCATCTCTTACTTTCCTCTGTTCTTGATTTTACCTTGTCTGTAACCCTCCTCCCCCCCACCCCCAACCCAATCCAATATCCCCAGAAGAAAGCCAAAACATTCTGGAATAAAGCAATATCTGCTTTGAAAACCACCTGTGAAGACTGCGTCTGCAGCATACAAGAGATTTATTTATTCATCCCTTCTTCGAATTTCGTAAAAGGGACACTACAGGGTGGAATGCAAGCAGTTGTGTCCCACGAGACTCAGCAGTGACACAGCCTTTGATTTGATTTAACTGAGGCTGGAAGGTAAGAAAGAGTTAGCACACAAGACCACGAGACCAGCTCGACCGGAGTTTGGGTAGCTTGGCAAATTCGAATTATTAGAAGGGTCTTTACGGACTGCTGGTGCCATCTCTCTAAAGTTACAACTGAGGAAACAGAGATGCCAAGTGGGTGTGAGCCTAAGGTCAGAGCTGGGACCTCTGGGTTAGCTGCCCCTCCAACATCAAATCACTCCCGCTCCTTAAGAGTCTGTTGCCTGTCAGCCACTGGGGCCATGCGCGCAGCTCAGAAGAAACGAGTTCAGTCAAACAAAAAGATGACTTCATCAACTAGGGAACTGGAACAAGCAAGTACCGCCCCTTAGGCTCATTAGAGTAGATTTCCTTAGGTGAGGCCCCAGCTGCTCATGGGGATTCTCCTACTGGGGTGCTTTCTTCTCCGCAGTAGCTTTGCCCTTCGGTTTTACCTTTCACTATGAGGAGAGTCTCGGTAGGAGTCAGGGGTTTCTCTGGCATGCCTGAGGAAGCTGTTACATTCGCGAGGGCCTCCCAAGCCATTAAGTCGTCCTCTTGGGCCCCCAGCTGGGCTGCTGTGCCTACTGTTTTCTACTGATGACATCATGATTACAGAGTGACTTTCTGAAATGATGCTTTCAGTGTGCCCATTGCTCCAGCTGGAGGGGAAACGGGAGAGGCAAAGAGACATACATATGCATTTTTTAATGATACGCAAAAATGGAAAGGAAAGGAAGTGATCTGGTAACTATTTCAACTTACTGGTGTATCAGCAGTTGACGACAACATTACTTGTCTCAGAATAGAATTATTATTACTTGCTATAGAGGGGCTCTTGATTTTGTTTGGCTTTGTAAGGATACAGTTTATGCACCTGTTCACCCATTCAACACACATGTATCAAATGTCGGTATGTACTAAGTACTCTTGCAATCTCTCTGCTTAGGTCAAGGAGACACTTGGCCTATGAGCTACATTTGGCAGTCCTTGGTAGCATGCACTCACATGGGGATACCCGAGGCATGTGAGTTCAGCTATCGAACAAGTTCTCGTGTTCATTTCCAAGGGCAACCCAATCATTGGAAGGAGTCAACTTCTAAATATTCTATAGCATCTAGGACAGACTTTTTCCACTGTAGCAATTCAGTGAGTAGTCAGGCATGAGTAAAGACAATCTTTAAAATGGGGAACAACAATCCTGTGAGTGGGTATTATTTTCACCTTCAGTAATGAAAAAATGGAGGCTCAAGTTTAAATGGCCATTAAATGGCAGAGCCAGTTGATGTCCAAAGTCTGTTTCTGTCCCCAGTCATACATGTTGTTATATGTCCTTGCCTCGTAAGTGTCTCCTGTTCCTTTCTTAGGCAGTGAAAGCAAAAGACAATGTCTAGAAATTCTCTCTCAGAGTAGTGCCCTGCAATTGCTTTCATTCTCATACCTGTGGCTGGGAGTCTGGGTGACAGTAGTAGAGTGGTGAGCTGTTGAGGTATAGTGACTGGTGGAAAAAGATGTCTCCGCTTCTCTCTCAACAATATGCTCACTAGAGATGACATTTTTAGATACGTATTGCTGGATAAACAAAGAGACACAACTTGAAGATTCATATTAATCAAAACAGTAACATCATCACACACAAATTCTATTCTCATACATATCCTTCACAACCCACTCCATTTCTCCAATGGTCAGATGGCAAATCCTATCCTGGCTCTATGGCCTTTAAATTCAGTACATGAAATTAATGAATTATCCTTTGGATGCGCATGCAGTGTGGGTTCTGCAGTCTTAACTGCATATTATCAGAAACAGACCTAGTTCTTCTATCTTATTTCCAACTGATAATGTGAGTGGAATTCAAGACAAATCTCTGCCCCATATTCATTTTTTGTCATAGTTGTTGTAGGTGAAGAAGATTAACAGACAGCTGAATGAAACAAAAGCATAGAGATGGTTTGTCTTCTTTCAAATTTCAAGTCAGGAGACGGATTTTTTTTTTTTTTTTTAACAATCTCTATATTTTGGATCTACTTTTCTTTTTCAGTTTCCAAGAGCCCGCGTTGCCCTAACGATAGCACTGAAATTTTCAATTTGTTGTCAGTGGTAAGACTAACAAGGCCACTGAGAGGTTTGAAGGACTTACAGAAGCCGTCAAGGTCACACATCTTGACAAAGTACACAGTATACAGAGGGCCTATATATAGTGCAAGTAGATTCTACTTATTTTCATCACCAAATCGCACGAGCTCTTCCTGCCTTCAATCAGTGAAAGAGGCACATTTCAAAGTTGTGTTTGAAATGCTGTTAGTTTTATACCAAATTAAATTGAGTAATGGAAAAAGTCATGGAAAGGAATACTCTCAGATGAAATGGGCACTTTATAAGCAATGGGCTGTGGGCCTTAAAAGAGCCTGATGTATTTATGGAAACCCCCAAAATATACAACTTGAATTATGCTTGAAACTCTAGTTGGTTCTCTTAGTGGAAAGGCTAGTCCATGTGGCTCTTTCTGGGACGTGCAGTTTAGCTTGCTTTAAGGAAAAGATGGTGATGTCATGATTCATGAGCTCTTTCTAGTCTGTGTACCATCTCACTCTTGGTCCTTGAAAGGCAATGTAAGCTTGGTGAATCTAATGAAAATAATATCTAACAATTATTGACCACATACTGAATGTCACCGGGCTAAGGGTTTTGTATGGATTGTCTTGTTTAATGCTCATAGAACTTGTTGAAGTAGGTATTATTTTTAGGCCTGTTGTCATAATGAAGAAATAGGGTGTAGACAGATTAAATAAAGCCCAAAGTAACACAGCCTGAGAGATAATTGGAATGCAAGCAGCCATTCTGCTTCCTATATATTATAACAGACATAGTGACAGATTGTAGGTGTGTCTGTATGGAGTGAATGCATTTGTCAACTGTGTAGAACATTCTAATGAACACTGGTAGGGAGAGGGAGGCAGCAAAATAGGCTAATATATTAGCACCTTAATCTGTCTCTGGAAGGTCTTTGCTACAAGATTTGCTGGTGGCTGAGTAACCACCAACTCTGAACTTGGGTGTAGGATATCTTTGCTCCACACAAAATACATATTTTCCTACAGGATAGAAAAAAGTGGTACTACAATGTAACCTTCAAGCTTTGCCTATACAAAGCCAAACATCCGAGGGAAATGCAGAAAACAGGAAAAATTATGGTGGAATAAGAAGAGCAATACTCCAAATGCCAGGAAAGCTGAGTTCAGCTTTGGCCCTTATCTGTAAAAAGGGGAGGCTTGAAAGATCACATCTAAAGATTCTTCAGAATGTAATACTCTATGACCTAGTTATATTTAAAAGCTGAGTGCTTGGTAAATTTTAAACAGAATATTTGAGTGATTAAAGATATATTTAATCTGGATGGTTTGACACCATGTAGAAGGAGTCAGGGGATAAGAAAGCATTATGTTCTGCAGTTTTGCTACTGAGAAGGGAGTTTGATAAGTCATCTGGCCTTTGCATGCCCTAACTTCTTCCTTTGTACGTCAGAATCAGTAAATCATCAGGCCCTGGGAGATGCCTCTAATAAAAATCACTCTAAAGCCCTTAGCTCAGTTCTCAGTTAGAGACTGGAGGAGCCTTTGTTTCCAAATTATTAAGAAAAAAAAAATTCCTTCTGATTCTTGTATCATTAATTTTATTATTTTTCTGTGTTTTTCTTTTCTTTCTTCCAGTTAGGCCCTCCCTGTAGAACAAACCCAATATTATTATTCCATCCCCTTAACGAACACTTTACGAGAGGAAATGTGCTGGCCTTACAGTAACCAAATCCACTTAAAAAAAATGTTCCCATTATTTTGTCCTGGCAAAACCCCGGATTCCTGGAAGTCGTGGTGATTAATGGCAGTAGCTAAGAGCCTAAGAGCTTTAGAAAATAAACGTCAAGGTGCCTGAACAGAGGAGAGATGCTGAGCTTTTCCACTGGCCAGACTCAACATACATTCACCAGCTGGACGTTCTCGGGGGGCGGGTTGGGGTGGTGAGGCCCATTGGCTATGTTGACCATGTTGTTGCGTTCAGACCGCAGACTCTGCCGAAGCCGGTCATGAAGCTTTTTCCGTTGTTTCCTGGATATGAAAAGGGGAGCATTTATTTTTTTCTATCATTTACATTTCTTGGTACACTCAACTCTTGGTTCTACCAACACGTAAGTCAGGTAGGAGACTGGTGGAGGATATGCCACTCCATCTCGGATTCTGCCTACGGACAGAAGTGGAATCACACAATTTTAGTGAATATATTTAAGGAGCTGGGGCGGGGGGGGTGATTCTTACAGAAATCTAACTGGACTGCTGAGAGATAAGAAAAAAAAAGGAGAAGACAAGATAAATCAAGTTGCTATTTGGCTCAAACCCCAACTTTCGCAGTCAATCCATCTTTGCCTGAGTCTTACAGATGGTCATTTGTCTTGGGTACCAATTTGTGCCGTGCAATTGATAAGGCTGATTGCATTCATAATTTTGCCTGTGTGTCTCTTAAGAAGATGCGGTTAATTCTGAATCTGTACCTTCTACACGGTGGGTGTGCATGTATGGCATTGTATGTGAGTGCCGCTAGGTACATATTTTGCCCATAGATTTAGCACAGTTAGAACATGATCTTATTCTTACTAACACTTTTTTTGTAGAACTAGGCAATGGATATTGAAATACTGAGATTGAATCTAATAAGACTCATAAGGTAGATTTCAGTAAGACTTATTTCTATCACTTACTCAATTCTGGCAACTCATGAAATCCTGGGGTATTAAGAAAATGCCATCCATGCCCTTAATTTTATGTCTAAAAGCATATTGTCTTTGTTCCTCAATGCAACATTCAGGTCATGATAATATCCCCATGGCTGGTTTTGGCAAGAGAGTTTATGTGATGAAGCAACAAAATGAAACAAAACTGTTAACGTTACTTCCTACTTGAAGCAGAAGTTCTATGTAAGAGAGAAAAGTGAAGGGAAATCAGGTCACACAGTAACTGGGTTTGTTAATATGGACGCAGCATAACGGACCAGACATAGTGAACACAAATCTGCTTTAATGTTTTCTATTCTTCTTTCAAAGCAAGATTTGCTTGATTTTCCTCCCATGAGATTCTTTTTGTACCTCCCACACTTTGAGAGCATTTGAGTTGGTAAGCTCATTAGATGGAATGGGAAAATAATCGCAATAATGTTTTAAAAACCTTCATTCCCAACATCACCAAGTGTTTCCTTTATCTCCTAAGTCTGAGTGCAAAGTGGGATGTGTCCTCAGCATTGACATGACAGGTGCACCCTAGGCACCAATCCCTGTCCTCTCAGGATCATCCACATGCACCTGCATATGCCCCACAAGCCCATCCATCCAACTCTTTCCCGGGTCAGGGGCCATGGTCAATGACCAGAAGTCTTCTGAACACTTTCACAGAAATAGGCAAAGCTTTCTAGTTATGTGATTAGAGAAAGTCCTCGAAATAGATTGCTCAGAGGAAAAAATGAGAAGAAACACCCCCCACCTCCCCACTCCCCCTTTTCAAGCCTAGGCTGTGGAAAATGCTTTCCGCAAAGCCCTGGGCCAGCTGAGCTGTCTTCTCTGCGCTAAGGAACGAGAGGCATGGAGGAGGAAGGTTTACTTGGTTTTGCAGTAGGCCACCACACACATGATGCCGACCACAAGCAGGGCGATGCAGATGCCAGTGATGGTCAGCACTCTCTTCTGGTACAGCTCCTCCGCTTCTGGAAAGGGATGAGAGCAGATGTCACCAAAGCCCCCTTATACTCGCCAGGACTTAACAACTGAATAGTTGGCATGCGGCATGGCATTGTCCATGTTCACGAGAAAGTAAATACGTGACAATTCATTACTTTTGCAGACATACTTAAGGTACGGCATACTCTGCATTACACTTTGAGCATAAACAGCAAAGCCAGCTGGGGCCATTTGCAGTAAAAAAATTATACTATTAAATTACTCTACTTATAAGCTACAGATATATATGTATTAAACTGGCAAATCATAAACATTAATTATAAAATAATAACTTCGTTAAAACTGTAGTTTTTAATGAAAAAAGGAAATCTCTTGCAAAGGCAACAGGAATCAATGCCAATAAAAGGAGCTGGAATTGGAACCACTGGGGCCGTCCTCGGCCTCCTCTCTCCCTCCCTCCCCCCTCCCAAACCCCTTTTTATTATTCCCGTGGTCTTTACAAGGAGCCATTTCTAACTTAAAAAAATAAACTCAAAGACATTTGCAAACATGAGCTTGACTTGTAGTTAGCAACAGAATTGAGGCAGGATCCCTATGATTTAACAGTAAAATGTGAACATAAGCAACACAGCAGGGCACTGTATCAGAGAAAATCCAATATGGTGGGTAGGAGAGTCTGGGGCCAAGATGAACCCTTGTCCTTTGAGGGACAATTATTGTCACTTCACTGACTGTACTTAGAAACCGAATTGATCTGTATAAAGAAACCGCTAGCACCCAGGATATGTGACTTGGACTAGATTGTCCATCCCTGTAGTGATCAGCTTGGCCAATTAGCTCAAGGAGGTCGCATAACGGAGGGTGATGCTTAGAACTTTGCATTAATAGTACCACTGTACCTTAAATGCAGCCAGTCTCTTATTCATGGAAGTCTTTCTACTTGCAAATCAGTTTTGGGGAGGGATCACTTGATTATACTTTGGTAGGCCAGGTTCTTCACGAGATTGGCAGATTTAATGGCGAACTGATCCCTTAGGAACTGAGCTTCCAACCAGTCTAATTACATTTATTGGAAGACATTCACAAGTTCACCGAAGAAGAGAACTCAGACCGGGTGCATCATAAGCATTATAAGCCGGACTTGCCAAACTGATTAATAAGCTGGTCAAAAACTGGGCGATATCATACAAATGAAGGTCTCTTATCTGGACATCAACATGGGGCCGTAGGGAACATTTTCAATTTTCTTTACTGAGAGAGGGCGAGTCGCAGGAAGTTTTCTTGAAATGAAAAAGCGCATTTTAATTTCTGTGATACAGTAGACCTTATCATTAAACAAAACATTTCCTACAAGCCAAGCCCATGGTAATCAAATTCCAGTTAACAGATCAGGAACATTGTCAAATCAAATTAATATAGCACTGATTATTAACAGGAGGAGAATAGAAGTCTGGGTAAAAGACTAGAAGGCCGCAGAAATTATACAAAAACAAACCCAAAGGGTCGGAAGTGGGAGGGAAGAAAACAAACCCAGAGGACAGACAGACTGACAGAATGACGGAGAGAGGGAGGAAGTCAGGTAGGAGGGAAAAACAAGATTAAAAGTGAAGGAGCCATCTGAAGTCCCTGGCACAGCATGCCTGATACTAAGGGAGGAAAAAAATAAACAAACAAAAGAAAAGCGGAGGGAGGAAATGCTGGGTGGGAAGAGAGGGTGGATGCAAAGTTGGAAGGGTTATCCCATACAGCATAACTCCTACCCTAGGCTGGCGGTCACGTGGAAGCCACAATTAGGAAGCAAAGCAGCTGGTGCATTGCAGTAGAGTGGGGTCGGGTCACATATTTTCGTGCTGCAAAAGTCAGCTGAGGATGTGGAATGTGAACGCTTCTATGTTAATTGCTGTGTCCGCTGCCTCCCCCCACCCTAGAGCCCCAGGACAGGGAATTACATTTGACGAGGTGGTAATCTGTGAGCAGATTCACAAGTTCACCGAAGGAGAAGTACAGGAGCCTCCTCCTGGACCTGGCATGCGGATCAGTTTTTAGCAAAATGTCTAAGAAGGAGAGGCGGCGCCCCACTGGACCCTCCCCGTGGGGCCCGGGAAGCAGGGCTCCGCCGGGTGTGACTGCTTGGTTTAGAAACAGCTGCGAGAAATGGAACCTCTCTTGTCTTCCTTTGAAAGGGGGAGGGCTTGGTAGTGCTGGCGTCTTAACACGCTGTCTTTAGAAAGAGCTGCGAAGTTACTTCTGACAACTATGAAAATGGGTTGCATCTAAGGACTGAAGGGGGAAAGGGCGTCCCGGGTCCTCCCTGGGATTCCACGGACAAGTTTTTTTGGTGGTTGCTAATCATAAAAGAATAGATTGACCTCAGGTTGTCAGCAAATGTGGCATGCTGCCTCACTGTTCTGCCTATGTGATGGGGGAAGACACACATTTTTCCAGTGAAATTGGTCATGGAAATAAAAAGGCAAGCTCAGCAAAGGCCAAAGGGTAAAGCAAAGTGCTAAAATGAACCAATGAGAGACAAGGCCCACAGAATACAGACGGAGGATTAAGATTCTGTATTCACAACAGCATTCACCAAATACATTAAATGTTTCTCATCTTAGTTTCTATTTCCTTTCCCAATGATTTACTAGATCAGGGGACCTCCCCTCCCCCACATCATGAATGTGTTAAAAGAGAAGTACTTGATGAACAATCATATAAACAATGGGTTTTCACCCCCTGTTCCCCTTATTTTTTTCCCCTAGTGTGACAGGGTCAATAGGGCAAGAGCAAATTAGAGGCAGTGCTGAAAAAAAAAAAAAAAAAGAATCTGTCAGTCCAGTTGGCAGATCTGCCTTAATGAATGGAAATGCTTCCGAGTCCTTACTCTATGGTTTGGCTGGACGCATTGAAGTCAATCAGATCAAGCATGTTTTCCAGTCTGATCTGGTCAGGCTGAGAGACAGAAGCCTTGTCTTTCTCAATGTTAATTGACCTTTAAGGTCTGATTTTCCTTAAGGATGAACGTTCTGGCTCAGTACACCGGCTGTCCTGGGGCTGTGGAGTCTCTGGACCATTTGCCTTTAAGCGGTACGCAGACACCAGCATGATGTATCTTTACTGACCCTTCAGATCGTACTGAGGGAGAAGACCTATATCTGAACTATCCATTGCCCTACCTCATTGTCTGGGAAGAGAAATATTAAATTCTAGTTAGACCCGAAAGTGATAAAATGGGACAAAGATGCTATTAAGGAAAAGGAGGAGGTGATGGTAGATTTTTTTCCTCCCTGCAGGAAAGGCTGGTAAGCCTTTTCAGTAGTGAGACAATTTTTATTCTGAGGGAGGTCTCCTAAATAGATCCCTCTCGTCATGTAGATAACCCACCACCCGAGTGGCGCTGGTGGGAACTCTCGTGCTTCTCACTCTTGGGAGATGTTCTCTGCTGTGCACAGGGTCACTCACATATAAGTGGGGGTTTCCTCATCCAATGAATAGTTTCTCTTCAAAGTTTTCTGAGGGGGGGAGTGGGCAATCGATTGAGTTTCTATCGCTGTCCCGGACAGAACTTGCAACAGCCTTATTTTCCACGAATTATGGAAAGTAGATTAGGTAGGGACTGTGATGCTACCATCCAGGAGAGAGTAGCAGCTATGCTCCAGGGCGCTCTCACTGCGTGATGTCACCAACACCAGCTGGCTGGAGCTCAGCTCTTCTGTTAATCAGGACTTTGCTTTGTTGCCCCACAGCCGCGATCCAGCGCTGCAGGCAGTGCTCAGGGAGCCCCGGCACCTGCATCGTGGAGCCTCTGGGATGACCGAATGGCTTCCCTCTCCTCCCAAAAATTGGCCCTGGCTCCCAATGATTTAGGACAAAGGCCTTCAAAGGGAGTATGCCCCAAATTCATATGCTCATAAGAGATATTATCCTATGTTTACAGTGTGAACATTTCTATTTGATTACTTATCTGGATAATCTAAGTGACTCAAGGTTAATTCCATTAGTGCTAGAATTTCCACCTAAAATAGCACTGGGCGTATTTCTTTCTGTTTTCTATTTCCTTGCTCCAAAGATAATGAAGTTGACTAGAGGAGCGCTTGAATATCCCCAGAAAAATCACAGTCTGCACGTACAGTATTGTGTGGCATTGTAAGGCCTTTCCATGTTACTGTATCAAGTAGGTGATTCTTTACATTGTATGTCACATTCTCATCAGCCTAAGATGTGGGGTGTTTTTAAGCTGATGCACTTAGAGCTTCTTTTGTTCTCTCAGGCCTGGCTTGGTTCCTCCCATAGCCTTATGCACCTCTCCAACTTACCCCCGCTTTGAAATAACAGCATGGTCAGATCCAGTCAGAGGGTCAAGGAACGTGGGGTATATGTGACTTTGCAGCAGGTTGAGGTGATTTTTAAACTCTTAAGTGAAGTATGGAAATCTAGAAACTGCTGCACTCAGTGACATTTCAGTAAACTAATCATAGATTGGAAGCAGAGAAATCATTGTTATAGCTGTATGATCCCTTCTGAAGGAAAAGGAAATTAGTTAGGAACTGGAAGGTAAGAGTAGGAAGGGAAAAGATTTCAGCTCATAGGTTCTAAATTCTGCAGGCTAAAAGGAATGATGATTGGTCCATACCCATAAATTCAATCCCAAGATGCTCTGCCAATGCAGAAAGTTGACAAAAAAAAGAAAGAAAGGGAAAAAAGTTTCAGAAAAGAGCAATACACTGCACTCCAAAACACATTACACATGACTATTAACGGCTCTCTGTGCGTGCACATTGAACAGGACAAATGGCGGGTGGTTAAGGAAGCAGTGCTCAGGTACGCCTCCGTGAGTCCCATAGGGAACTTCTCTTTTTTAAGAGGTGTGCAAATACCAGCACACCCTCTCTTTATTAACCCTTAAAAGACCTTACTGAGGGAGAAGTTGTACTGCTGAACTATCCTCTACGCTACTTCATCATCTAGGAACGGAAATACCGTATTTATAATAATAAAAAAAAAGGCATTCGGTATTATCTCATTCCTCTCTTGAAAAGGCGAAGCAAAGTCGCAGGGAGGTCGGGATTTTGTTTTTTACCCAAAGGCACCCAGTGGCAGAGCCAGGAGTGGAAGCCAAGAGTATAGCAATTTGGTCTGAAATTTTTATTGCATTGTATTTACATTTTTTGTAGCCTGTGGATAGTCATGCTCTAACATTTCTTGTTGTTTGGTTATTTTTTAAAACAAAAACCTATCTCCTTTTCTGCTCCTAACCTTCCACTTTCTCCACCACTTACATAATGTTTCATTCATAGAAAGCAATAAATGCTTCTGCTCAAAAAGCCAGAGAGGGAATTGGGGTACAGAGCCTGCCTCTAGAGTTTTTTCAAATAGCTCCTGTGTGGCATCGGATAACTCTCAATGCCTCACTTTTCCAAACAGTTAAAAAAAAGGGGGGGTGGTGCTGCTGGTCCTTAGTTAATGTCAATGTATGACTCCCTCAAATAACAGAGAGCCAACTCAATGGGCACTCCACAGTGCCGAGCTCCGCCACCCAGATGAGAGCACAGGGCTCAGAGGCGCAGCAGGGCTGCCCGGGCAGGGGGCTTAAAGGCGTGAGCTCATTACAGCCCACAGTCCTGGTAGATGTGTCCATGGAGGCTCCGGAATGACAGGACTAACAGAACCTGCTCAGGCTCCAGTGAAGAAATGGGGAACATGGGCCAATTAAAAATAAAACCCCCAAACCTCCAGAAATGACACTTTCCATTCTCGAAGCAAAAAACTGAATCGAATTTCATCGGGTGGGACCCTTTTGGATTCCTTACTTGCCTGTGTGTGGTGGAGAGGCCTGTGGGAAGGAAGGGCGGAATGAAAACGGAGATTCAGGGGTCTACAGTTCTTCCCTTGATCCCTGACTGGAGAGATACCAGGGAGGTCCAAAAATAGGACACAGCACCTCTTGAGTTTGAAAACATGCGGTTGAGGGGTAGTTCTCTTACAAAAACATCAGTTTGGGCATGGACAAAGCGCCTCAAGTAGAGAGTAGAAAATCAGATGGTAAGTGTGCTGTCTGGCTTGTCCCGGTTCCAGGTCCTGTCTCTGCCATTGACCTGTTCAGTGACTTTGGACCAGTTAATTTCTCACTGACAAAATGCTTAGGATCCTAACACATGCGTCACAGGGAGACCCTGTGCAATAAAGGAGCCATGAAATATGGCGGCCAACAGCAAAAGGGTTAAGAGCTCGGAGAGCAAACCTATCTGGAGATCTACCTTGGGCCACTTAATTGCATGTAGGTTTACTTTTAACTAACTCATGGCCAGGAAAACTCTGAAAGCTCCTGGGGTGTACCCAAGAATTTAGACTTTAAACACTTTCCACCTCTTAAGGAAATGAAGCTTCCAGATTAAAAAAGAAATCAAAGAGTCCATCGAGTAACAATAATAATGAGAGGCACGATGTATAATAGTTCAGTTTGCCCTGGGTCAAGGGTACTCAGGCAAATAGCCTAAACTCTTCATAAATCAAAAGCCAGGGGATTTAGGATTAAATCGGTTGCACAATGTTCACAGCAAAATCACAATTTATTCAAATCCAAGTGAACTTCACTTGTGTCTGTGCAACACTCAATTTGACAATTTGCTCCCTTTATATAAACTTTGGAACATCAAGTACAAGAACTCATTTTCCAAGGAAGTGATAATAAATTTCCTTACACATTTCCTTGAAGATGTGACTCAGTTTTTCTCCCTAGAATCCCTTTCATCTTATGCCTTTTCCTCCTACCGGTCAGTAATAATTTAAGGGTTAAAATCAAGAGATTATCTACAGAAACTCTTTCCAGAGAATCATTATTCCATGCCTACATGAACACTGCTAATGATCTATATTAGTTGCGTAGAAAGCTTGGTTAAGTCTTCAATAAAATTAGTAGCATGCCCATGCATACATATTACTGCATTTACAGTTTTATAGGTAAGTCTGTGAGCCCAACTATAATTTCATTTCATGGGAAGTCATTCATATCAGGCAGCTCCAATTTCAAATAATTCAAAGGGAAATTGGTACTTAAAATTGGAATCTCTTCTGGCCATAAGCCCTAACAAGGAAACAAGCAGAGGAAACATGCATCAGTCATTCTCAACCTGGAGCAAATACTGCTCTAATTTATTTTTACTATTGGTGGCTACATTTCTTTCATTTTGAGTCAAGAAAAGCAGAATACACAAATAATTTTCATTTTATGAAAAGGTTATTACTTTCTATCTGTTCTATTTAATCTAATGTTGGCTTAGGCTCGTTATGTATCATACGCTTCCTATTGAACTTCTGATCTAGCCACTACATTTTTCAAATTAATAATTCAAAAACACAAAGGTTACTGTAAACAATTTAGTTTCCTTTTCTACATGTGATTTCCTGCTGTGCAGTAAGCAATATAAAAAATTAATTTAAACCTAAGAGTCTTCAGAAACTATTAAATATTGACTCACTAATCCTTTGCTGTAGGATTTTATAATTGTTTGAAGAAAACTGATTAACCTGTAGGTTAATTTAAATTTTCAATCGCATCAGAGAAAAATAAGACAACTTTCTTTTACCAAAATTTATCTGTACATGCATTTCGTGGTTTCTGTTAAAACTTGAAGACATTCAGGATTTTACTCTTTAATATCTTGGGCCTCCTTACGCAAATAATATCACAGACATATGTACAGTCCTGAGTCGCTGCAGCCCTGAGACTTCTCAAGGAGGTCTGTCAATGCCAGTGCTAAATGGGACCAATTTAGTGTCTGACTTTTAGTTTTGACTTACCTTTACAAATGTAAGTACTTTTTTTTTTTTTTCACATATACAAATCCGTATTGCCACTGAGCCTTTTGAAATGTAATAGGAGACTTTGTCTTCACCCCCAAGTTTCCATGTGCACATGAGCTCACTCACCGACACACACACAATAAAGTCTCACTAACACTCAGCTGGGCTTTATGACAATTTGTCATTGATTGTGCCTTTATTCTACTGTCAGCAAGATACACATGTTGGATAAATAAATGAATAGCATCAGTGGTTTTTAAAGCATTTAGAAATCAACATAAGTAATTTATGCACTAGGAACCTCTGATTCAAGACTACATTTAAGGATATCTATTGGGTTTACTCATTCTAAGAATATGCTTAGAAGTTCTAAAATTATAGTCTTTAAGAATATTCTATAATTTGGGCTATTCGATAACTATCTCCTATTATATATTAGTTTCTATATGACATACTTGTTCCATATTGCCTCTAGCTATTGAAGCTGTGAGTGCTTTTTTTCCTGTCCAATAAATCCACAAATCAGTTATGAATTGTCTGTATAGCTCCCCCCACCACAAACATACCCCACAATGATGAATACAGTCCTTTAAAGTAGGAATTCTGTGTCAAGATAGGTCAAATTTGAAGCTGACTAACCTTGACAACATTTTCCTAGAAAGTATTCCAAATACGTTTTCTTTCAAAGCAAATGGCTGTCTTCAAGAAAGCCCTATAAAATATACATTTGTTCTTTTCTTTCATACTTTAAATCTGTTTTTATAAATCAATAAATGCCCACAGGATACTCTGACCAGAAAAATTGCATCAAATCCTAATAATGTAAGTTATGTGTTAATAAGCATTTTAAAAATTGTACATTCTTTTAGAATGTCATTCTTCAATTGAAAATGTAGTTTGGTGAGTTGGAAAAATGTTTCTTTCCGAACCTGGGGAATAGCTTTTCTTTGAAAATTTATGTATGTGTTTCAGATGTTATGAACACAATTAAGATTTAATCATTACCACTGTGGCGGCATTTTTTATTCTTCGTGCAGACGACATTGCTACTTGAACATAAAGTTCTTAAAGCAGCAAAATTTATTTTCCTGCCTTCTCTATAGGGATTTGCAGAAACGAACACTGAGAACTTAAGACATAGAGGTTAGAAAATTAACTCTGGGCAAGACAACTTTGAAAAGCAGTTTCTGAATGGCAGCTCTTGTGTTTCCAGATCTGAGGCGGCATCCATGCCGGGCCATTTACAGCTTCTGTTCCTAAATGTGCTTCCTATCAATCTTTGTTACATCAGGGTAAATAGGAATGCTGCCGTCCTGGATGTCTTCCAAAAGTGCCATCGAAAGCTTACTGAAAAATTTATTTAAGGAATCACACTCTGATTAAATACACAGAGGCTATTTTGAAATGATACCTTAGGAAAAAGAAAACGGTCTAAAATAGAAGTTTGAAACATTTTCTCGGGTTACTACTGTCAGCTCTAAACTGCATCATTATTTGGGGAAATAGCTTCATTTTTTTAAATGCTTTTCCCTAGATAGGGTCCTAACATTGCTTCCAGTGCACAATGAAACTCTACATAACACCAAAAATTTAAGTATAATATAAACGTTCAGAATTTTCACGAAATTCTAAAATATAATGCTATCATATTTATATAGGCATGTGATTTGCTAAATCTATGGTATTTGAATACAAACTGATTTCTAAAAGGAATGGCTTAACTATATTGAGTAAAACTCTATCACTTCTATTTTTACTTTGCATCTTATCTACCTTTAAAAAGATTAATCTATAGCTATGGGGAGAAAAATTCTGTCCACTAAATGTATATTATTTAAAGACTTGTGGATAAAGGGAAGACTGTGTTTGAAAATTTAGCAAATGCCAATTTACTAATTTTTCCCAACAGAAAATGGCCTATGACATCTATGTAAATACACAAAAAGTACCACCTCTCTAACTAAACGAATAAATATTATGCGTGTGATCTCCCCGTAATGCGTATGAAATTAATTTTTCTGTGAAATTTATTCTTCCATGAGTGTTAACAGGAGGCATAGAACCTTATTTTTTGCATGCAGCAAGTAAAGGTAAATCTGATTCTTTTAGGGTCCCCAAATGACCGGCTCACATCACTGTTTCTGGTGTCACGTGAATTTACACCGATAAGCTATGTGAAGTATTTTTCAGGCTGCGCAACTGACAATCCAAATTAGGGGTCGATAAATCCAGCCCACTGCCTGCTTTTGTAAATAAAATTTTATTTTATTATGTTCAGTTAGCCACTGTATAGTACATCATTAGTTTTTGCTGCAGTGTTCAATGATTCATTAGTTGCGTAAATAAAGTTCTAATAGTGCACCTCTATGCTCATCAGTTCATGCGTTGTCTATGGCGGCTTTTGAGTTGGCAGAATTAGCAGTTTGTGCCAGGGATGTTATCACCTGGCAAACCCTGAAGTCTTTACTATCTGATCTTTCACAGAAAAAAAAAAAAAATTGTCGACCTCTGATCTCAATCGATAACTATATGGAATCCACCTTAAGTATAATGCTTTGAAAGCTCCAGAATTAAAAGTGATAGCCCAGTTCATAACAGCAGGACAAATTATATAGTTCAGTTATCCATGCAAATTATATACGTGTGAACTGGGTCGCTTAGGAATGATGTTCAAAGCTTCACAAAGTCATAGACAGCCATCAAAATTTCCCAGTTCTGCATTTAAAAGTATCTATCTAGAGGTAAACTACTATATTTCAAAGTAAATAATAAATATCTTTAAAAAAACCTATTTGTCCCTAAAGTTATCATTGAAACCAGCATAAAGGAATGCTAATATAAATAAATGATTGTTTAAACTAGTCCTGAATCACTTGTTTCCTAAGCAACATAAGGAGAAGCCAGGATATCTCATTTGCTGTGAAATGTTTGTTTGTAATTTTCCTAGTCAGTGCCTTTTTAAATACCTAAATGCAAACTGTTAATGAAGAGAAACATCTGAACTCTTTTGAGTATGTTTATTTGTTATAAATAACACATTCTGAGCCAAAATTAACTTACCATCATTTCAAGTGCATATTGATTACAACTTGGCAGCATCCTTTTCCGGATGTTGCCATTTTTTATAAAGAAGATGGACTGTTTAGCGGAATGATTTTATTTTATCAATAAAAGTGAGACTTTTAAATGCCTTTATTATAATTGCACTGTGTGATGTTGACTATCATTTTGTATCACATTATTCAGTACCAATTTCAGAAGCATCCGGAGCTTCACACGCCTATTAGTATCTCAGAGCCAACTAGTCACGAACAGAGGAAGTAATACAATCGCTTTTTGTTAATGTTCTCATGCGACAGGCAGAGGCAGTCAATGTTAGACCTGGTAAAACGCATCTAGCTCTAGGTGAGATCTGGGGGGAGATGCAGCAACAAGAAAGCGGCACCGACTGAGCATGCTCCTACTCAGGCAGAGACAGAAAGGGAGTGGACGTACTGTAGAAGCTGGCCATTACGTAGTTTTGGCAGCGATCACCAGTAAACTCATTTGGGCACCTGAGAGAAGAAACAAAAAACAATGGTAGAAAAAACAGAGAAAAAGAGAAGAGGTGAATATACGCTAGAAAGAAGCTCCTTCAGTGTCATTTGACTGAACTTGGTGAGTTCACCCTCAGGAACTGAGTCTTTGTCCTAACCATGGTTTCCAGACTCTGGCATTTCCCCCAAAGGATTCAAAATTTGGACGAAGTGTGGTCCCAGCGTCTGCATGACGGAAAGATGGCAGCATCTTAAGGGGCAGCTTTCTTCCAAAGGGACTCACCTACAGTGAACTCGGAGGTATTCTTCGAGTCCGTTTTCCATTTGAGAGCTTTGGTCAAAGGTGTTGGAAGGAAATTTTCTTTTTTTTTGGTTGGCCTGCCTGCCACGGTGGCCAGCCTCACTGGCCATCTTGGCCGGCACTTCTCATTTACCTTGATGATCTTTGGGGCCCAAGCTGGCAGACAGTGAAACAAGCTCACACTGAATGAGTTTACACCCCGAGTGCTTAAGCCATTGTTAGGACAAAAGGAATCAGTTACAACTGAACTGTAAAAGCACCAAGTGGTAGTAATTGTTGCTGTAGTTTGGGGGAGAAAGCAAATTTCAGATTATTTTAACATACTTTCTTGGTTTTGGACTTTCATGGGCACATTCTCAGTACATCTTGCTCCAGTGAATCCAGGTTGGCACCTAGAGGGCAAAAATGTGATAAGCAATAGAACGCTATAGACACTGAATTTTCAGACTGGCAATTTTCCTCCTATGGAATATGGAGATTCCTACAATGACCTGGTGACTGAACAACATAAAGAAAAGGAAAAGAACACATTTAGAAAACCAAGTTCCAAGACAACTGCGGGGCATATATTTTTGTTGTGGTTTGCTTCAGTCTTCCTAAGAAGAGTTGACTTAAATTTAACTCAAGGGAGGCTGAAAAGTTGAATAGGGCTGGCAAGGCCTGGGCCACTAAGTCACCTTCCCTTATTTGCCACTGGGCACTGACTCCTACCTTGTTAAAACGCTGGTTTTGATAAGGACTTACACGGTTCCATCCATGATCTTTTATTATTTAAATGATCCTAAGCCTTTCCATCCTCTATACACTCAATTCTGTACATTCATAGCTACTTTTATGTTAGTTCAATCATCGAACTACCAGAGAAGTCAAGCGCTTCCATACTCTAGCGATTACTGACAAGAACAACTATATTCCCCATTTTTTTAAAGGTATTACAGATTAGGTCTCATTTTTAATACTGCATGACAGAAAAAGGCAGATTATTTATTAGCACAAATTTCACTTCATCCATGGATCCCAAATCAAAGGCAGATACGTTTTTAAAATTTAAATGGCTACTCTTCTATAGTCGTACTTAACAGATATCATTTTGTATCTAAGATAAAACTATCTTTCAGTGGTATAAACTTTTCATTTTACTCACATACGTTCACCCATATCGTTCATAAGGTCATGCAATGGGGATGCGCCTAACTTTGGAAGTCCTTTCTAACGGCTCTTTTTGTTGCTGTTATACCACTAACGAAAGCATTTCATATTGGATTCATTGTACCCAATAACATACTCTAGGAAATAGGGCCATCAAAAGGTTCCAGGAAGCAAATAAACTTATAGATGCTCAACACCCATAGCCGTGATTACTATTAATAGTTTAGCTATACCATAATGATCATGCAAAACACCTAATAAAATGTAGCAGTGACAGCACATACCTCATGATTTACACATGACCCTGTCTTCTCAGAGTAAATAAGAATAAACACTATTTTTTTGGCATCAAAGAAATGTGAATAAAACTATTCATTTTTACAAATGTAAGGGTGATATTTTTCTCATTCCCCTTAAAACCATATTCAATGCCAAAAAAGTATTACCAAGTGACTTGGTGTATCTAATTTTCCTATTTCTTTTCTTTTTTTTTTTTTTTTAAAGGTTTTATTTATTTGACAGAGAGAGACACAGTGAGAGAGGGAACACAAGCAGGGGGAGTGGCAGAGGGAGAGGCAGGCTTCCCGCAGAGCAGGGAGCCCGATGCGGGGCTCGATCCCAGGACCCTGGGATCATGACCTGAGCCGAAGGCAGCCGCTTAACTGACTGAGCCACCCAGGCGCCCCTCTAAATTTCCTATTTCATGAAGAATGGCGTGTAAGATAAAATACTAGCACTTCTTGAGTTTTAGTCCCGTGAGTTCTTGTGCAAACATAAAGTGTAATTATGATTATTAGCATATTATCAATAAACTTAACAACAAACATCGTGTATTGGTATAGCTCTTTTCAACCCTTCAAAACACTTTTGTATAATTAAACTGGTTATTTTTGGTTAGAATATGTTTGCAGCAGTGAATAGAGGAAGATCTACCCAGAGAAATCCAGAAATAAGAATGGTAGTCTGTAGGGGCTCCTGGGTGGCTCAGTCATTAAGCATCTGCCTTTGGCTCAGGTCATGATCCCAGGGTCCTAGGATCGAGCCCCGCATCGGGCTCCCTGCTCTGCAGGAAGCCTGCTTCTCCCTCTCCCACGCCCCCTGCTTGTGTTCTTGCTCTCACTATGTCTCTGTGAAAAAAATAAATAAAATCTTTCCAAAAAAAAAAAAAAAAAAGAATGGTAGTCTGTGAGGTTGGGCCATTTTTCATAAAGATGTCATTACACATGCTTTAATAAGAATGTCTTCACAGATATATGAGGAAAATACATGGACACCTGTTTTCCATAGAACTTATTTCACATAATGACTTCTGAAATACACAGGGTCTTTGTTTGTGTATTTGTTTCTGAACTAGGATTGCAAGTCCGCATGGGCATACCCTACAATTAAGCAGGTAATCCAGAATTAAGGATATATTCTATGATGACCATTTCATCTTACCTGTTTGCATTCTTGATAAAAATTAGAATTCTCATATTGATCACACAATAATCCACTTGTTCCGTGCAATGAACATGGTATAAGACATGTGAACACTTGCGTGTGGCGGGGGAGAGGGGAGGTAGGGGAGAACCATTTGAAGTAAGAAGTGCACTGATTTAAGGATCAGGAAATTAACATATAGCTGAAGAATCATGAGTCCCTTGAGAGAAGGAATGCATTTATTAGAAAATTGTCATTTGTGCATCTTGGGTGTCCGTGTTGAGTGAGAAGGCACAGGACAACTGGGTGAAGTGGATCAAAACTCTTGCCCAATCAATTTTCTAATTAGTATGAACTTCTAAAATGATGTTTCCTAGGAACCTGGCATTATGGCTTGGTGGTTTATCTCCATCATAAGATGACATTGACTATCTGGTATAGTAACACCAGATCTGCTGAAGGTATGGCAATCTTTTTTGGAACTATCAGTTATATCTGAACCCAAACTACCCTTATGCTAATGTTTCCCTTCACTCAGATAAATTTTCTTAGGGTAAAGCCTTATTATTATTCAAAGTGTGGTTCATGGACCAAAAGCATCAGCATCTCCTGGGATCTTATTAGTAGAAATGCAGAATCTTGGGCCCCCACTTCATAACTACTGAATAAGAATCTGCATTTTAACAAGATCCCTAAGAGATCTGTATGTACATTAAAGTTCAAGGTGTCAGGGACCCCGACCTTGGAAGATGGAGACTAAGTCCCTCTATCCTGTCACCACAGTTATCTTGGGGCTTGGACGTGGGCAGTCCATTTGACTTTGACTTCATCAGGCCTCAGTGATAAGATGAGGGACTTAACTAAGTGATTTATCAAAGGCTCCTTTCACCACAAAGGTTCTGGGAATCAATGCTCATCCTAACACATGGAGTCACTGTATGAAAACTGACGAGCATTTCTTCTGAATGTGTTACCGGTCGGGGAGGACTCAAGGACTTTGAAAAAACATTTTTGATAGGATGCATTTTTAAGACCATCATGAAGGGAAAACGAATTGCAAATACCTATTCCTAAAGCAATTTGAGCGTGCAGCAATAGTCATTATGTAACTTTTGTGGACATCTAGAGTTGTCGCCAAATTAAATGGAAGGAAGCAGAGACTGAGATAGTTTTTATGTAAGCAAACTGCAGACTGCATTGATTGTATACAGAAAGCATATGCAAATGGAAATTCATCTGATCTATAAGCTCTGATTAACTTCTATGGAATTACTTCTGAAAGACAAGGAGACTGTCTGGCTTCTTACGTATTTATAAATTAGCATTCTACATTAAGCATCCAATCTATCACTTTCTTTGGAGATAAGAGTATGGTAAATTTAATCTGATTTTGAACAATATGCTTTGGCAAGAGTCTGGGAAAATTCCAAGAATTTTATTTCTTAGAAAAATCTGTATGAATAATAATAAGTCTCTATTGTAGCCTCAAATGTCTCTGTCTCTGAAACCATTTGTTTCATTGATCAGAGTAGACGAAAATTAGTATTATTTTTTGTTTTAGTATTTGCTCTTAACATGATAAATAATTTTTGCTCTACATTTGTGCTTAATGAGATGAAAGTTCACAGACAGTTTCGTCTGAACTTAAAAGTATCACCTCTTCCAACTGACCCTTCCCTGACCTCCATCTCCCCATCTCTGGCTCCCACGGCCTAGCTGACGATTCTCTCTTGGGCTCCCGCACTGCACCCTGTCCCCATCTCTTTCATTGCCCTCGCCTGTCTGGGTTGGGACAGTGACCATATTTTGATCATTCTGTATCTCTAATTTTAACTCAGTATCTGCCTTGTCAAAAGCTCTCACAAAATGTTTGTTAAACCGAGCCTAAGAGTGTCAGAATGCAGTGTCCAATAAAGGGTGAAGGTAAACATTAGCATAAGGGTAGTTTGGGTTCAGATATAACTGATAGTTCCAAAAAAGATTGGCATAGCTTCAGCAGATCTGGTGTTACTATACCAAAGAGTCAATGTCATCTTATGATGGAGATAAACCACCAAGTCATGATGCCAGTTCTTTATTGGACACTGCAAGACTTGAACATAGTATTGTCAAACAGAAACTGTTTGCAACAATAACCTTAATACTT
Source organism: Mirounga angustirostris (assembly GCF_029215605.1). Classification (NCBI taxonomy): domain Eukaryota; kingdom Metazoa; phylum Chordata; class Mammalia; order Carnivora; family Phocidae; genus Mirounga; species Mirounga angustirostris. Next base: position 172,705,242 of record NW_026991710.1, read on the forward strand.
GGTGACTATCCTGATATGCTTATGATGTAATAAATCATACATGCATGTATTTTGGGAATTGATTTAATGCTTGGTAAGGTTTTGATATTCTAATTGAATACTATTTCCCCTTTATTGGTGGAGCCGCTAGACATATTCAGAGATACTTACAGACCCCCAAGAAACTTCTAGTTATTTACCATTGGCTAATTTTATAAACCATTATAAGTGGTTTTGTGGTTTTACAAATTTATGGTCAATTTTTAAACCATCCTAAGACACCCTTTATTCTTGGTTTCATGAATTTTCATCAGGCCCTCCCTAATCAGACAGGAAAAGGGAAACAAAGTCTATATCTGATATCTCCTCCCTCCTGGTCATCACCCTACAATGAGATATTTGGAGAGTTTAAAAAAATACCTTGCCTCAAAAAGAAGAGCCCCTATTGTCTATTCGCTCTACTTCAAAACTAGTTGTGGTATTTCCTTCATACTGTATAACCTCTGAAATAATTTCTTTGGTGTTTAATGTTTACAAATATCAACTAATGGAAATGACAACAAATACATCTTAAGGAATCTCAGTGAGTTTAAGTGTTAGATGGGAAGGCCTTTTGCTCTCTTTCTGTGTAAAGCTAGATTTGGCAGTGTCTACGCTAGCTCAAATAGTTGTGGATCTGTTTTTCTACAGTATCACATTACAAGCACTGATTTTACTCACCCCTTCCCCTGCTCAGCATTCTGGCTAGACCTCGCCCACTCACTGCTTGAGTATCTGTGTTGTAGATTACTCTTTCCCAAATGTATTGTTACTCTTAGTCTGCATTTTCCCCACAATGAACCTCATTCTGTTATCTACCTTTAAGTGAAATTTCTTAAGGTTTGTATATGCTTTTCTAATTCATGTTTCAGTTTTCTCTATGGCATCATATGTAAAAGATATTTATTTCCTCCAGGAAAGGCGTCCTTCAACGTCATTAAAGAAAATATTAAATATAAAATGTTTCAGTAACATTTCCTTCGGATCCAACCCTGGATACCTCCCCGTTACTGTTCAGCTAGCACACATCACCACTTTTCCCTTTTTTTATTTAATATGGATCTGGGGACTCATTCTCAAGCCAGAAGATAACGGTATACATAGAGTGGCCACACTGGATTCATGGGTAAATATTGAGGAAAAACAAAAATCAGAGTTGTCCTGGCTCTCCAGTGTTGGTTTTCAGTGTCTAAGACATACAATCCCAATAATGACGGTGGCAGTGTTTATGAATTAACCGGTCCTGTTTGAACCTTGGTGCCCTTCCCAGAGCTCTGTTTGCACAGCTTGCTCTGAAATGCTCATCTGCAGACTCAAACTCTCGCCATTGTTTACTTGACATGATGTATCTTGGTAAGTCTGGGGTCAAACAATTTCATCGGCTATGGGATCAATCTACATCCCATACATCTCCACGTCACTGTGACTCGAGGACATACTGAGTGCTACTTTGTGGTCTGGTCTTCCTCTCTGGAGGATGTCCTCCCCCTGTCATGTCCAACAGCCTGGAGACTCAGAACTTTACAGTTCTATCTACTCTGCCAGCCTTGTTTTATGACGAAGCAGCTAAATATTCCCATTTTATTTAAATAATTCAATATAAACATTTCAAAATTGTGTTTTAAGTAGGCTATTTGTTTCTCAAGGCGAGAGCTGCATATACTTTCCCCCGCCCCAGAGTCTCCACCTCTGACTAGTTGGGGTCTCCCATAAAACATTTCCTTAGCTCCCTAAATATCCATCATGGCACCCGGCACACCTACCACTTGTAATTAAATTAATTACTTGAAATATGTTTGCTACTCTCAATAGCCTACAGACTCCCTGAGGGCAGAGCCTAGCATGGCTTTTGTTCAGTACTTCATGCTAAGCACTAGCACAGAGCCTGCCTCATAGAAGGAGATTAATAAATATGTGGCCACCCTGGCTGAGTTTAGGAGAAAAAGGGGAGCAAACTATTAAGAACACCTAGTCAGTGCACCTGATTTTAGGCAAAACTACACCTAAATTGTTTTCTATAAGAACAAAAGGATTTCCTTCAATCTGCCTTAGTGAGTGAAAGTCAAAATGAGTTCATAACTACCTAACCTAGTAAGCGCATGGCAGGATTCTCAGTGCACGAGAAACACAGAAGAAATAGAAGATGTGGTCATCTCAAAAGCAGATCTAAGCCACCAGTTGCACTGACTCTCTCTCATAAATGCTTCTCCATCTGTTAAATGTTACAGCTTTTAAGAACAGAGAAGTGCCATAGGCAGGTGTCACACCCATTCGGAAGAATGAACTCTTCTAGGGCTGGAATAAGAGTTCAGTTAGCAGTCTGTTCTCATGGACTGGAGGTTCTGACCCAATATATACATATTCCTTTTATCTATTTCAAATTTCTCCTTTACAGCCATGATAATGAGGCCACAGGACACAACCATGAATACGAGCCGTCATCCCCTTGTTTAATTATGCTAATCCAGCTACTAAAAAGTGTTATAAATATCATCATCATTTTTATTGCAGGATTTTATAAAACTTTTTTTTTTTTTAAAGATTTATTTATTTGAGAGAGCGAGAATGAGAGAGAGACAGTACATGAGAGGGGGGAGGGTCCGAGGGAGAAGCAGGCTCCTCGCTGAGCAGGGAGCCTGATGCGGGACTCGATCCCAGGACTCCGGGATCATGACCTGAGTCGAAGGCAGTCGCTTAACCAACTGAGCCACCCAGGCACCCAGATTTTATAAAATTTTAACCTTAGCTAGTGTCTCTTTCTCACCCCACCTTACCTAGTCCCCAAATATCTCTATCCTGTACAGAAGTCTGTCTTCCCTAAACATCTGTTCTATATTTACTGTGTCACTCTCCTGCTCCAGAAGTCACTAATACTCCCTATTAGCTCTCACAATGTCCAAGGTCATCTGCCTGGCCTTTGGAACTCATAAACTGGTCCTCACGTCTAAGTTGTTTTTTGTTTTGTTTTGTTTTGTTTTGTTTTGTTTTGTAGCTGTTTTGCATCCCAGAATGGAGCTGCTGGTCTAGCTATGCATGTGACTGTGTCTTGCAGGAAAGATTATTGCAGTCTCAATGCCTGTCGGGTATATGGAAAACACTCCGTAAGTGATGGCTATGTTTATAGAGTCTTCTCCAAGTTATTCCCGTCTTTTCTCTTCCTTCTTTCAATTTTCATTATCATAATAATCAGCACTGCACCACTTGGGATATATTCACTCTAATTGATTTACTATTTTAGCTACTTCATTTTCCTAAACAGACTAACTTCCCAGGGACCAGAGACCACGCCTTCCATTTTCTCTGTGTTTTCAAAAATGCCTGGCATAGATATAGTTGTTCTATAAACAAATGCTTAATGTTTCACTTATTGAGTTTATTATAACGTATTTGTTGTTACTTTATCTCTTAGTTATGTGTATTTTTATAGGCCCTTATATATACTACACAGCTTCATAAATGATATAAAATCGTAAGTTCATGTTTGAAGGCAACTCCCATCTTCCCAAGTTTTGTGTGTTTTGTTTCTGGTTTTTGTTTTGTGTTTGTTTCTGTTCTGGTTTCTGCTTATAAGAAAGATAATGGTCAGAGATATTACATGATCTGTCAAATGCAAAGTTACAAAGCTAGCTGGTAGCCCCACCAAACCAAGTAAAACTGTGAATGTTAAGTAAAATGAAGAAATGTTGTTTTTTTTTTAAACATGCTAGCATAGTCTATTAAGACAGGTGTATGTATTTGTCTAATGTCTACAGAGAAAATGTAATACTACCATTTACTTTTTATTATAAGTAAAAAAAAAATCTTGCTTCCCCAGAGTTAGAAATACTTTAGCAGAAATGAATTCATTTAATTTCATGGACTCCCTGGGAAGAAATTTGGAGAACATATTAACTCTATATTATACATAAAGATATCGTCCAGAGAGTTGAAGTGAAAGGACTCAAGACCATTCACCAAAATTGGTGGTTAAGACTCTAATCCCCTCATGCGAAAACCACATCTGTCCATGGGACAACATAATGGGTTAAAAAATATGGTCTGGTATAAAATCATTTTTAGATTAAAAAAAAAATCACAACAATATCTTCCAAAATAGTTCTCTACTGAAACTACTCAGAGAATTGATATACAAGAACAAGGGGAAAAGCAAAGAGGAAAATCTCGACATTATTTCAAATTATCTTGTTTCTTTGAACCATGCGATTACACAGGGCATCAAAAGGTGAAAGATGGAATGATTCTTCTGTCTTTATGTGATCTGGAATAGTAACTATTTTTTCCCCAGGATAGATTTTAAATTACTATGGAGAGAAGAGCAATATAGAAGATGAGAACCACTGCTGAAATTCCCACACAGTCCCCAAGGGAATGTCCAAGTAACCAGCAAACCTCTCCTCAGAGAAGTGTTTAACTGTTACATGGTTAATCCATTTGGAACACCTTGTTCTAAGTGGAGAGACAAAAGAGATCTGCTATACAGTCTTCTACTTCAACTCCCAAGAAGACAACAGTGGATTAGGGGACCAGAGAGACGATTTGGAAACTTCCATGCTTGTGGTGTTTGAGTCATGGGATAAAGTTGATTTTGAACGATGTGCCTCATGCTTCAGCAATGTTTTGCTTTAGACAGATGGACCATATGGAAACTATGAACTGGCTTCGTACACAGGACTATGATGAGCCAATGTAGCATTTTTTTTTAATGTTTTCTGTGTCTATTCATGTGGTCTAGTGAACAGTATACTATCAAAAGACATGGTATATTACATGTCTTTGTTTCAATTCTGAATAGTGATTTTTTTTTTTTATGTTAAAGATGTTTTTAATACAAGGATAAAAAAAAAACACTTTCATTCAACAAAAAAGGCCTGAAATATTCTGGATTTTAAATATACTCTTAATTCTTTCCTCAAGGCACTAGCCTGCTTTGACGGTTCAATAAAAAGATGGTCCAGAAGGGAGTAAAACAGTTATCAAAATCATAGGTGTCAAAGATTTTGTTTCTAACAAGATCCAGTGATAAGCATTTAACACTTTTCTGAAAGATTATAATTACCACAAAAAACCCAAAACCCAACCCAGTAAAATTATGATGCCAATCTGCTGAGAAGTGGAAGACAAGCATAACCCACTAGACAATTAGCTTGGGGGATACAGAGTGTTCATTCATGGTTTGCTGCTTTAATATTTATTAGAGGAATAACAAACATTTCACTTCAAGATTAAAAAAATATACAGCAAGTATTTTTTTTTTCTGGATTGGGCTTAAAATTTAATGAGAAACTGGTGGGTGAAAAAAAATTACGGTTGCTGGCATAATACCAAAATGGAACAAATGAACAGCACTTATGTGATTGCATGTTTTGTGTAGGACGTGGGAGGGTTGCAGAACAGCTGAAATTAATATGTGGAAAATCACTGTGCTGGTTCTTTAGAGGTATTCAGAAACTATCAGATGCACCTACGCAGCTTGTCAATCTTTGCAAAGACGATGATGAAAAATGATCATGTTTCATTATTATAATTAAAATATAGTGGTCTCAGATGCTTTCCTCAAGAAGTAGTTGTATGAGACATAGGTAATCTGGGTGCAGTTGTTTAAAAAGAAGGAGAACTTAAGGACCTGTAATTTCAATGTTTTTTTTTTCAAGGCGATTTATTAAAACATAATTAGGTGGTTTGCCTAAGATTAGGACGGAATAACAAAATTTCCCCATGTAATAAATGAACCTCATATTTTATAGATTATAATTCTCAGCTTCTGTTTGTTTCTATTTCGATGAGAGAAAACCTTGGAGGAGATCATAAAATTTCTTCATCTCAATTCAATATGATAAATATAGGGGTGCCATGTTTGTGTTGTGTTCACAGCAAGTCGGCAGAACCAAAGACCAAAACTGACCAACTTTTATTCTTTACTATAGGTATGTAGATTTCAATATACTCGTGATCTAAAAGTGAATCTCTAGGATTACTGTTAAACCAATAAACACTCATTGTCATATGAAGTAATTTGGACCCGGAAGAAATAATTTTCTACATGCTCTTTCATTTTCATCTTGCTTTCAAATTTTGAAAAGGCCTTTACCTATGAGTTTTATCTTGGCTTAAGGCTATTACCTATCTCTGTGAAAGAGATGTTTGGTAATTGAGATTAGAATTCTAATTCTTGTGATTCTTAGTCTTTTGTTCACTCTAAAAGACTATATTTAATCTTATTAGTTGCCTGTCTTCATTGATAAAATCAGCTACACAACTACCAAAACTTGTCTTCTCTTGGAACCACTTCTGCTCTTTTATAAGAGCTTAACAAAAAAAAAAAAAGCTTTTGAGGGCAAGAAAGTGGTTCTGGGAGGTACTTGTTCACTTGTACTTAGTACCTGAGGTCCCATGACACACCCTACAGACAGCCCTTGTCTAGAACAGCACAGGGTGTGACAAAACATTTCCCACAAAAATGGTATTTTTGTTTGATGTGATGATTTTAAAACATGTGTCTTTAATGATGTCCTTTGTAACTTATAAAAAATAAAAGGTTTTCTTAGAACTGGCACATAAATATTTCTATACTATTTATATGATGTGAAAGGGAAATGGCCTTCTTAATTATTTCTTGTGCCTTTTTTTTTCCATTTTGCTAATTGCTCTATTAGCTCAGCTGTGTCTCTGACAAACTTGCTCTTCTTTGTCCACATGTAAGCCACAAGCTCATATTCTGGAGGTAGTTTTTATGATGGCATGTTTTTTTTCCTCCTTTATGATAATCACTGCTACTTTAGAAAAATGGGACACAGACATCAGGCAACTGAAAAATAAATACGCATTTCTCATCATTTCAATGGGACATTACACATTTTTACCACATCACATTATATGCGTCCATGTCCCACATACAGCCGGAATATCAAGAGGAGACTTAAAAGGCATGGCACAATAAACATGTGGTTTTAATAAGACCTACTAATTTTAACTGCAAGGTTTAAATATTTAATGTACTGGTAATATCATTGTTTCATTCTGCCTGTTAAGAAAGAATGACTGTGATCCTTCTTAATGGTGCATCAACTTCCTCAGGTCACTAGAAAGAGCACCATTCTAAATATATCTCCAAACAACGGCAGTGCATGAAAGAACACTCTGCCTTCTACACACAATGATGGTACACACACTAAATGCATTTCCAAACATGTGCAATTTTTTTTTTCCTATTAGTGAGAGCAACCTAAATTCCATTTTTAGAATAGTTGTAAACCAATAAACTAATGCCAAGTGTAACAGATGCATAAGTAAAGAATCTTCTACCCTTCTGCTGCTTTTAGTTGTCCTATTCATTTTGCAGGTGATCATTGGGGTAAAAAGGCACATTATCTTACAGCCTCATTCATACACTGGATGGAGAAGGAGCTTTCAAAAGTTATAGGCCTCTGTGATATTTGCACATCTCTTCTAGGTACCAGTGAGGAAAACCATGGGGAAAGCAACTTTATAAATATAAAGGCACAAAGAAAATTGAAACAAGCAAAAAACAATTCTGGATGTAACAGAGGAGATGACAAATGGTGTGAACTTTTCAAAACACTCTACAAATAAAACAGCATTATTCAACAGGATGCAACAAAATCGGGAAAAGAAGCAACAAGACATCATGAGACATGGAGTCATCTGAAAGAAGCAGTTACGGACATAAGCCACAAAGAGGATTGCTTTTCTTACTTGCACAAGTATCTTGAGGGGTTTGAAAGGTCTTTCACCATGAAGCACTCGCCTCCATTCACACAGAAAGTTTTCTCCTTCTCTGCACACTTTACAAGATGGCTTGTCCCGGTTGTAGATGTAGATGTAGCTGGATAGAAGATAAAGAAGGGGAAGGTTTACATGTGTCTTTCCCTCTTCTCAACAACCTTTAGTCTTAAATCCTCTTAAAAGGAAGAGTTCACATAAGGTATGGCAGACTTCACTACACTTTCAGGTTTAATAAACAACAGCAAACAAGTGAAGTACTTTCTGGGTGTAATTCAATAGAATAAAATTATCAAAGGGTAATCACAGTTAATTAATTTAATTAGAATGAAATAGGAAAAAGGCTCAACATTTTTTATAACCAATATTTTATCTTCTAAGGAAGTTGGAAAAGAGAAAAGACCAATTGCCAGTAAGTAAAATATATTTTCCAGGAAGGCTCAAAGATAATGATATAAAGTCATGTCAGTGCAACTCAAGTTCAAGGTCACTTTTGAATGGCAACTACTTATTTATTTTGGAAATTACATTTTATGTGTATATTTGACCTTATAATTTTTAGATCTATATATATTATGTATATAGATATCCATATATATGGCTATATATATATGTATATATATGGCAAAGAAGAATACAAGGTGGCTTATTTGTTCCTAATAAAAATATGTATTATTAGTTATATACATATTAACATACAGATCAGGAGCCATTCTATTCAAAATTTCTATTCTACTCAGAAGAACACCGTTGAATGCCTGACTGCCACCATACTTTTGAGGAAATGGAAAGAGTCTAATAATGCTACAACAGTAGAAGAGCATGACAAAATTCATCCATTTTGAATTAGGAGTAGACACTAGTCTTAATTTTGGCTTACAACTATGATAAGCTTGATATCCACTTGTCAAACTTCAGGTATGTGAGAGCAAACTGAAAATGATGACTCCGCCATTAGGCACATGGGTTAAATGAAGCCAAAGCTCTTGGTCCTGAGACTCAAGGGCATTTTGTACCGGAACTTCTCCCAGCTTACACCACTGGGAACACCATTAAGCAGTGCTCAGCTCAAGCAAAAACAGTCTAACTTACATAATGTTCATGACTGATATTATCAGGATGTAAAGCAAAAGCATTATGGTAAGCCAAGAAAGATCCTATTGATCTTCAGGAAAAAGAAAAAATATATATATTTATCTCTAGACAAAATTTTTTCCTGGCTACTGATTCATTCTTAGTGATTTTTAATTCCTTGACTTCCTTCCCAATTTCTATTTTATTATTTGCATGTGAAACTCAGATGCCCTTTTTTACTTTTATTTGATCTCTCTCTCTCTTCTTTTTTTTTTTCATTTTCTTTGGCTTTTCTTCTTCCTTTCCTTCACAAGTCCCCATTTTGTTTTGTTTCGTTTTTGACTTCTCCAATTTTGATTTTTACTCTAATTGATAAAAATACTCAATGTCTGATTATTCGGTTTCCAAATTACATAAGGCCTTTCTTGCCTTGCATTCTCCCATCGAGGACATGTTTTGGGGCCATTTCATGACTCTCAGCATGGCTTTTAGGGGTAACAGCAAAGACGAGTCAGGCTGAGTTGCACTTTGGAGATAAATCTGATTCAAATCTTATCTCCTACTAGCTTTGAGTCCTTGAGCGTATCACTTAGCCACCCAGAATACAATTTTCCCATCTTGAAAACAATGGTAATGGTACTCTTGCAGGATTTTTGTAGGGATCATAAATAATCCAGGTAAGGGAACTGGCACAACCCTGGCACTCAATGAGTAGAAGCAGGTATTACTACTGGGCAAGTAGGGAAGGTATTTATCAATCAGATAAGAATCTTGATAATGGAAATCTGGGGATTTCAAAGCTGCATGTTACTCTTGAATCATTATGATGAATAATTAAGAATTGGGTCGATTTTTTTTTAATACTCCAAAGAAAAGTCCTTTCAAAATGTATTTCAAGGTATCCTTCACAGATCTACAAACCAAACAAAACTAACTAAGGAGAGAAGGAAGAGGGGTGATTTTACCCTGTATTATCAGCTACACCCTCACCTCTTTGTCAGGTAGAGGGCAATGTAATTGGCATCATTTTGTTTAGTAAAATCATAGAGTACACAACATTTCTATTGATCACACAACATATCATTTGAATGCAATATTAGATCTTCATGTGAAAAACTTGGGCGCTGTGTATTAATATTTCCATCCATGGACATTGCTTTTAAAAGATACTAGGAGGAAGTTTGCCTTAAATGTTCAAGGTTTTGTGCTTAAGACTTTTAACTGCTGACAGGATACTGTGGGATGACAAATTGGGCCGGGTTCCCTTGCTGCCCCAGGGGACAGTACTGAGCGGACCACCTGCTGTGTGCTGTCTCCAGTCATTCCCACAGAGAAACTCTTGAGCGTCCAGCAGACCCCAGTGGTCTCTGAATCCCTGACAGGTTGCCAAGGATTACGCTTCACCCAAGCTGAGCAGCAAACACTGCACTAGGCTCTTCCCGAACAAATCCTGAGGCTTTTACTAAAAACAACGAAACCAACATTCCCCCCAAGAGCAGACACTTCACATACATTGTAAAACTAACAATAAAGGTTAGCAGTGATAGAAGCAACAGACAGATACCTCATACCTATTCCTTGGACTTTAAGATAAATGTATGTTAAAACTAAAAATAATTCCCCCTTGAAGGAAAAATAAAACAAGATGAAAACAGAGAGGAAGGCAAACCATAAGAGACTCTTTAACTCTAGTTTAACAAACTGAGGGTTGCTGGAGGGGGTGTGTGTGTGGGGGGGGGATGGGGGAACTGGGTGATGGGCATTAAGGAGGGCACTTGATGTAACGAGCACTGGGTGTTATATGCAACTGATGAATCACTAAATTCTACCCCTGAAACTGATAATACAGTTTACGTTACTAAATTGAATTTACATAAAAGATTAAAAAGAAAGGAAATAATCTCCCCTTTTTTGGTTTTTAAAAATATTTCCCTCTGAAACGATTATCCTTTTAATGCTATCCTGCAGCACCAAGTTATGACACATTCATTTGAAAAATTCTTAGATCATCACCTGAGGCTAGCAATGGTAAATCTGATGGTTAAATGATTCTTGGAGAAAATTCAGTAGCAACTATGTTTATATGATCATAGACTATTGTGCTTATTAGTATTTCTATCGTTTAGCCGCAGCAAGAACAAAAATGATCATGGAATTGTAAAGCAGTAATGAACTCCCAGGTGATGCCAAGTGTCAGCCGACTAGGTACAGCTGTTCTGAACCAACAGCCAAACAAAGGAATAAGTTGTAACTGTCAGGAGAATCTGGGATGGAGATGCTGATACATGAACCCTTCAGATTTTTGCCAGGTTTCCTTTTATTCTCCTTAGTTCAATGCAGTGCACAGCCAGTCTTAAGCAGATCTATAAATTTTGCAGTGATGCCCTTTCTCCTTGGCTTACACATGCTGCATTGCTAAGTCAGTTTCCATTTAGGAATTCTGCCAGAAATTAATGAAACAGACAAAGCAGGTTCTTAAACCCAGCTATGGAAACGACATTCTTTCTGGGGGAGCTGGGAGGACTTTATCAGAGGTGAAGCTAAAGGTTGTGCGGGTAGAATGTGTTTCGATATATAAAAGATGACCCTCACAGTTGTCCCTGGAAGTAGGTGAAGTAGATCTCACTCATTTGGTACTTAATAAACCGGCCTCTCACCACTTCGTGACTAGTTTGTTATAATCCGGGAGTTTGTCATCTTCTTGTATGTTGCTAAATGAATAGCAATTAGGGATAGTGCAAAATATGAAGCTACTACCTTTATGTCTGCCATTTATATGAATACTTTATCTCAAACACACTTTCCCTGAGATGTGAGCAACTACAATATTACAAGGAAGAAAGTATAAGTAAAGCAGTAACTTGTGACCAATGAAACACTCTGGTGTGTTTCACTCTTGACCTGGTCTCTCCTGGCATATAGATCAGGACTCAGGACCATCCCTGGGGAGGCTGGACAGTTCTCTGACTTAGCCAAGGATCTGGACACCAAGATCACCATTTACAGACTCCCCAGATCCTGCCCCACACAGTGGGGCTCCCTTCTTTCTAGCCTGCCTTCCTTCTTCCCTTCTTTCCTTCCTTCCTTCCTTCCTTCCTTCCTTCCTTCCTTCCTTCCTTCCTTCCTTCCTTCCTTCCTTCCTTCCTTCCTTCCTTCCTTCCTTCCTTCCTTCCTTCCTTCCTTCCTCCCTTGCTTCCTTCCTTCCTCCCTTCCTCCCTTGCTTCCTTCCTTCCTCCCTTCCTCCCTCCCTCCCTTCTACAATTCTTTAATGATTGCCTATTATGTGCAAGACATGAGGATAACAACTAGAGTTATTGGGGTTAAAAACTGTAAGACTGTGAACAATTCTTCCTAAAAGGAGACCTTTACAGATAAAATGTAGTGAAATGAGTACTGGAGTTAGCTGAGAAGATTCAGATCCAAAGCTCAATTTTACCAATTACTCTGATCCAGCTAACCTGCCTCAGTAAATTCAGCTGTAAAATGTGCTGTCACAGGGTTGTTGGGGAGTGTGATAAAATATTTTGTCAGTTGCAACACTGCATGCAAATATGATACTGTTACTATTATACTAGCGGTATAAATATGGAAAAAAGAAAAGCAAAAAACTTATCTGTCCAGACTCAGGAATTATATATAATCAAGCCTCAAATGTTCTTAGTATATTATTCTTCTACAAATTATGAAGAGAGATGGTCTAATTTGGAACGGTAACCATTGCATGATTGCAAGGCATTAAGTACCTATCAATAATCTACTCTATTTTAATTGTATCATAACCACTTCTTAATAATTAATAACCACTAAAATTTGCCTATATATTAAACTGAAGGGAACAATTTGAAGTAAAAGAAAACTGTCTTAAACATGTGATTATTTTCAACTTCCAAGACCCATGCAATTCTTTAATATTTCTGACCAAAGTTCCAAGTAACTGAATCAAGTGTACTTATAATATTGTTATTATAACAGTTTCAGACTATAAAATATAAAAAAAATAGTGTGATGTTCACAGTATATAGGACATAGTATAAGCTGTTTATAATGTAACATTTTGGAAACCATACATTATTGCACACTTTTATAAATACACAATAAAAATCTGAGGACTAATGAAGTGTTCTCTGTTCATCACTAAGTATTTTCCCACAGAATCACACAGTATTTCCTGTAGAATGCCAGGCGCTTTCTGCTCAAGGAAGGCTGAAAAGAAAACAATGTTGGAAAGGATGGCTTACTTTCTTGCTTGTTTTAAGTGGTGTTTTCCTTATCAGAGAAGTAGACAGCACCAACAGAGCCGGGCCATTACACAAATGTAAATTGCTGATAAGAAGCCTCTCTATTCTTCTTTGACAATTAGCAGGGATTAGCAGGAGTGTACGGTATTTATCCTACCCCAAGGAGCCATCATTAGACCCTGTCCTCCCTGAGTGAAGGAGTCCTTACTAGCAGTTTTTAGGACAATTCTTAAGGATTTACTTGCAGGAAAATTAAACTAACTCTATGCAGTTTTCTCAATGAAATATACAAAGTTTAACAATTTTTATATTCTAATATGAAAATGTCAATCGCTACATTACAGGTTTTTTTCTTTTTCGTTCTTTCTTTTTAAAACCTTACCTGTGATATCTTCAATGGCTCTGTGTTTAGAAATCTGCATGCTTTTGTGCTCTTTGAACTCCCAGTTAAAAAAAAAAATTCTGAAATTATTATTATTCTTGCTCGGAATACAGCTCCTTGTAATTAAGTGCTAGAAGCACTCTGAACTCCCACTGGGGGGAAAATGCTTATGTGGCTCCTGAAAGGAAAGCTTTGGAACAGAAGCTGAACAGAAAGAGCTGGGCCACCTAATGTAGCTTCTGTTGATGACTAGGGAATGAAGTGGGGGGGAGGGGGAGTCATTAGTTTTCCAAAGGAAAAGTCCAGAGCCTGACTCAGAAGTCCTGAAGCACTGTCATTCTGGGCTGGCCAGTTTTTCTGAGTAGTAATTCAATCCTCTGCTGAATGGCAAATAAATTCTTGAAGAGGAAAAAATGACAAGAGGCGATAAAAAACAAAAACAGAAACAAAAACAAAAAACAACAACAAAAATACCCAACCCTGTGCTGGCTTGGAGGTTCCCAGAGCCAATACAGTGATTTAAAGTAGCATACCATTTCCTTGGCCTCTCCTCTACTGAACTCTACTAAGGAACAAAAAGGGAAGCCAGAGAAGAAGCGTCATGAGACCATAAATGAAACCAGAACTTTCTGAAGTAGAATTAGGGCATCTTGCTTCATGGACCCACGAACTTACAGCTGATAAGCTAGAAATGCTTAGAGGTTTGCAGACTACCCACAAGGGAAGAGTTTGTCTAAAGAACAAGTTGGCACCAAGGGCCAATGGAAATTAGCTTCCGCATCATTTAAACACACACAGAATGGTGGAGAAGAAACAACTTTAGCATATCTTATAGTTTATCCCATATTTAAAAAGAGGGTACAAATCATCTCAAAAGAATAGTCCTATGGTCTTTAATAAAATACCTCTAGCAAAGAATTCAGAGGTGCGCAGGGGAAGGCTGCCCAAGGTCACACAAGTGAATTAAGAAATGCTTGCTTTCTGTTTTGTTAAATGTATATTGTGGCTTAAGTAGGTTAATAAGATTGCCTTTAATTCCTCTCTGTCTTACAAACTCTCTGGGCAGACCCTATTATTTCTTCCTTCTTCAGCAGAATGAAAAGTGACCTTTGGGTGTTTCTCCTCATAAAACAAAATTATAATTTTTGTTGTAACACTGATCTCATTTGTAGCTAAACAGAAAGCAGATTCTAAGTTCCCAGCAGTTTGCTGAGCAAATGATTTGGTGTCACTAGATAGTGTTATCCTTAGAAAAATAAAATTGTCAAGAAAGGTTATTTTCAAACATACAAGTTGCTATCTTTTTTTCCTTTTCTCCGACAGTGCATTTGACTCATGATACAATGTAATCACAGTCTACTACTTCTTAGAGCAACATCACAATGACAAATACTTTATAGGATGTCAGAGATTTTGTAAAGAAGAGGGAGAGGGAGTCTCTTCCCACAGTGGACCATTGGCTGGTTGGAGCTACAAGAGAGCTACATTTTCTTCCTTACAAAGCCAATAATCTTACCTTAGCTAACAAGTCAACTCCAGAAATACAGTTTGGGTATATACTTTCTACTAATCACTCAGTGTTATTTAAGTATAAAATGTCCAAAGCCAGGAGCTGACAAACTTTCAAGCTGTCCCTTGAATCTTTTCCCATCAAGACACTATTCTAAAGGAGTCAAATCCATCTAGCCTGAAAGCAAATAGTAGCAGTCCATTTGACTGGCTTAATTTGATACCTCTGTAAATCTCCTCAGGCTAAATGCAGAAGGTACATTGTTAACTACACACTGCATTTTCTACCAGTATCAATTTAGTTGGGAAAAGGTCATGTCAATGTAGAAAATGTTAACCTGTCAATTTGAAAATTAGTCAAAAGTTTTGAACACCAAACAAATCAAAACAGAGAAGACTGATCAAGGATTCAGTTATTCAGCAAGCTGCTGAAATTACCATGTGACATTTAATGACATAGGTTAATTTATTCATCAACTAAAATACATTTAGAAATGAAAGTAGATGAAAGGTCAGAAGATAGAAACTAGGAGGCAAATTCATTTATCTTATTCAACAAATCCAAAAAATCATGGCATATCAGACAATAAAAGCCATATAGTCATTTCAATAGATCTTGAATCAACATTTGATGAGGTTAACCATCAATTTCCATAAGACTATCAAGTATTGTCCCCCAAATCAAACCTGAATTTTAATCAGGCATCCACATACAGTTACTAATTTGCAGCAAGTACACAGGTCAGAGAAACACAATAAAAGACACACCATGGCATATAATCAGCAAAACCCAGACCATGGAGAACTCTTCTGGGGAAATCACCCAGCTTTTTCAAAACACAACTAAAGGAGGATAAACAGACAAAGAGAGCTAGATTTAGAGACAGGCCAAGAGGATGAAAGAAAGAAAAATCCAAAACAGAGACATTTAAAAGAGAGTTAAGAGACATATAAACCACTCACCTTGCATCACACTTGGATCCAGATTCAAACAGTTTTAAATGTATGATATTTATAAGAGGAAATCTGATCACTGATTAGATCATTACTATTTCTATGGGGTTATCATTAATTTGTGGGTGTCAAATGTACTGTGGTTATATTTAAAAACAGTCCTTAGCTTTTAGAGATGCATACTGAAATGTGTATATATTCAATGATAACATGTCTGGAATTTGCTTCAAAATAGTAAGAGGGAAGGGAAGTAAGTTCGATCAAGATGAAAAAACCACCACCACCACCCAGTAATTGCTGAAGTGGATGATGGCTACATGGAGATTCATTATTCATTGTTTCCTGTACTTTCATATGTTTAGTATACATGCTTATATGTGCATTATATGTTTAAAGATACATTTATGTATGTTTAAAATTACAAATGCAAAAAATACCAATTTCAGGCTTTTCAATACATGTCTTGATAAAGTAGAATCAGAATGATACTCTCTATTGCTGAAAAAGATCGACTTTTAGCAAACAACTTATATCATACTTAACACTGAGACTCTGGGAGAGCTTTCCATTAATGTAAAGATCAAGCTAAGTATGTTGACTGCCAATGCTATTATTTAACATCACTCTGAAAGTTCTAACCAATGCGATACACAAAGAATAAAAAACAAAACAAAACTGTAGTAGAACTGTAGGACATGAGAAGATGAAATAATCATTATTCTGGAGTCACTGGTAAAGTGAAAGGGTTGCAGCCAAGACTCTAGGACTGATGCATTTCCTTTTTTTTTTTTTCAAAGGATTTCATTTGTTTGAGAGAGAGAGAGTGAGCACAAGCAGGGGGAGCAGGAGAGGGAGAAGTAGGCCTTCTGCTGAGCAGGGAGCCCAATGCGGGGCTCAATCCCAGGACCCTGGGATCATGACCTCAGACAAAGGCAGATGCTTAACCGACTGAGCCACCCAGGTGCCCCAGGACTGATGCTTTTCTAATCTGACTATACCATATGTCTGTTGATATGAAAGAACCCATTAAGAATAAAGAGAATCACAGTTGGCCTAAAGTTACAAGTTACACAGATGCTCAAGGCAGTAAGCTTCCTAGAAGTTACGGAAGCACCTTCATGACAGCAACTGATTTCTGACAAAAGTTCTAAGAAATCTCAATTTTCAATGTTTTGCGTAACGGAGCCTCCATAAAAGTGTAGAAAAGACAGGCTCTGGGCAAAGCAGACACAGTCTTCCAAGTGTTTCTGGTTTGAGCCAGGTCCTTTTGATGAGTGGTCTGGAATACAAGAAGGCTGGATGATAGTCTTTAGGTGGCACCCGGCAGCTTTAAACCCCCAGCTGCACGTTGCTACACACCATTTAGCCAAATTCCTGCCATTCTGCGTTTGGGTGATGGCTGTGGACATCAATAGCCAGATTCTGTTTCTATAAGCACCACATTTTCCTCACTCAGGTTAAAGGCTGCTGCACATAAAGGAATTAAGCAGTGAGAGCATGTTTGAACATATGAATCTTGCTCTGTAACACTTGGCTAATTTCAGTCCATATATTTTCTCAAACTCCCAGGAGTGCCTTGTTTCCAGGTTTGTGATCAGAATAGCCGAACAGCCCTCCCTGTAACATGATGCGTTACATGTGTAGCTGCAGTGTTTAGGTTCCCAGCACAAATTCTACATAACCAAATATCACATGGATATCTAACATTTTTCAACACCACTATTGTTGTTCATACATGACTGATCTGAACCGGAATAAAGCGAGGTTTCCAAAAACACGTAACTTCAAATGCTTCATCTTAAAAAAAAAAAAAAATTGCTGCCCTGCTCCTCCCCCTCCCCCCGCAAAGGACTAGCTGGTCCCATAATATTTAGTTCATAGCAGGTCTTGTTTCTCTAAAGAGCATATATTTTTTAGGTTACAGTTGGAGGCCATGGGGGAGGTAATACTACCAGCAAAGCCTATGCTTTTATAGAAACTGGGCCAAAATGATAAATTAGCCCTGACTCCATTATGCCTAAAGAAGCTTTCCCTTAAAGCCTTGGTGTTTTTGTTTTGCTTTGTTTTTAATTTCTGGGCCTCTACCCTCAAACCCAACAAGCACCCGTTTTTCTACTGTTGGCGCTGATTGTTGTTGTTCAACGGGAGGTTAACAGACAGGTGTGCGCGTTGAACTCTTTTTCCAATGTACACAATTATTTCTAAAAAAAGCCTGGGGCCATGTGTTTAGTGTCTTACGATCATCATCTGGCCTAGCTGTTATATATATGTATGTATATGTATACATCATTTGGTTGTTGGAAAAACTCAGTGGAAATCATCCTGCTTATAGTAAAACCGAAAAAGGGCACGTTGAAGCACGTATAAAAAAAAAAGCAGAGTAGAGGTCAGGGTTTTATCTAGGCTTGCCTAGCTCCTTCCCTGCACTGCCAGAAACAGGGAATTTGAAGGTCCACACATAGGATCTTAGTTATAATTTATTAGCTTTTCTTGGTGGTGATACATCTATCTGTGTATATGGACTAATAAAACACTTCCATCTCCTGGAGCTATAATAATTCAGAATGGCTGAGGTCTTCCCCCTTTTATTTTATTTTTTTAAAGATTTTTTAATTTATTCATTGAGAGCGAGGGAGAGCGAGAGCAAGAGCAGGGGAGAGCGGCAGAAGGAGAGGGAGAAGCAGATTCACCACTAAGCGGGGAGCAGGGCTCGATCCCAGGACCCTGGCATCATGAACTGAGCCTGAAGGCAGAAGCTTAACTGACTGCGCCACCCAGGTGCCCGACCTTCCCCCTTTTAAAACATAAACCATTTCTGTAGATGCTGCAGGTGGGTGACTAATTCAGATCTTTGTTCTTTCCATTCATTACTAAGGTGCTTCACACCCAAACACTGACTAGGAAAATAGCTCAAAGCAGGGAATCATGGCTGTTTAGTACACCAGCTGGAAGGGAACCATGGCCCTATAAGACCACCTATACAACTCCAGGCAGGCAAAACCAGATCCTAAACCAGGTCCACTTTGCCAATTCAATCCCTCACATTCCCATACAATTCCTGGAGAAGAGTCAAACGTCTTCAGCTGAGATCTGTCATTTCTCCAAAAGCTTTCAAGAAGTCCAACACTTTGCAATACTAAATGGTATGTCTAGTAGGAGTCTGCCTTGCTAGTTCTGCTCAAATAGGCATTGCTAATACCTAGTGAGTAGTGAATTTTCCAGTTCAGTAACTATAGAATCCAGTGACTACCGTAAGGAGGAGACATGTGCAGGGTTAGTTATGCTTCTGAACCCCACTGAGGGAGAGCTAACAGACGACACACAACTTCTGGTTATATTTCTAAGCACAAAACAAAGCCTTACCAGGCCAAAGAGATCTTGTTAAGGAGGAGGAACCAGACCTCTGACCTTATTCTTTATAAAGGCCTGTTTTATTCATGGCTTTCTCCTTAAGAAATCCTTACCTCTGAAGAATTTTGAAATAGAAAACACTTTCATTAAAAGAGAGAATTTTTCTTCATGACACACCTGCTCAGTTCCCGGGATGTTAACTGTCTCTGAACAGAGATCAGTCACAGGCAGAGCGCTTTTCTGTTGTGAGGCACCCTTCTCCTTGTACCTTAACGCCTAATGTTATATTAAATGACTCTAGTACTTAAACTTTTCTCAAGGACTGAAGAACTCAGAGAAGTGAGTCACTGTTCTACAGAGACCACCCAAGTCCCTGGAATTAAACGTTGATAATATAAATGGATCTTAATCAGCAGACAGATGTTAAGAATTCAGTGAGCCTTCATTAAGGTATCCCATGATTTTTTCCCTGGTTTTGTTTCCTAGGCTTTTGTTTGTTTTTAAGTCTAATTAATTAATATTATATGTTAATTCATGAGTTACCTAACTACTAGACTATAAGATTATTCTTGAAAACTTTCTAAGTTCAATTTTACCCTTTGTCAAATTCAAGCCTCCAAATACCAGCTTGCCGCTTTGTTTGCCTGTTTTCGTTTTTTATTTATATGTTTATTTGTCTTCAGGATTTGAAGACCATTTTATCTGTGAATTATTTTAGTTGTAAATGATGAATTGTTCAAAGGTGAACAAACAGAACACATGGACGAACAGATGGAAATTATAAATGAAAACACGATGTCAAAATATTTCTTCTAAAGTCAGAACTAGGCATTGGTAAACCCACAGTAATATCCACAAAAAATGCTGGCTACATATATTAAAAAAAAAAAAAATCTTGTCCATGCACGTCAGAAAGTAAGCAGAAAGTAGTCAAATGGTGGGTGTAGGGGGCAAAGGAAGGATGTTGGGTCTGTGAAATCTTAGTACTTCTTGGAACCTTAAGAATCCATATGAAGTTCAATTCAATTAGGAAGGTCTGAGATGCCAGTTTTGTGATGTAAATAAGGCTGTAATATGCCTCATGGATTAAATTTAGGTGATTGCAGGAGGGTTCATTCTAACTGGAGAACTTTCGATGCTCAAGGTGGTTACTTTCCTCCATCTCTCTTTCTTCCTGTTGAATGGACCAAATTCCTTGGGCCGATGGGCTGGAAAACTACAATTTATCGTAAAGTCTAGCTTCCAATCCTAACGTGAAGTTAGAGTTTCCTACATAGACCTATGATCATATCAACATGGTAATAAGGAAACTTGTAGAAACTAAAAAAGTCTAGTGACCTGTAATCTGTTAAATGGGCAGGGTGATCTATTAAATGCAGAATCACATTCTGGCAACAGGTAAAGTAAGTATATAGGTGGAGGTAAAAAGAGAAAAGGTGAATGAGCTAGGAACTGAGTCATGGTCTTCTGATTTATGGGAACAGTGCTCCATGCTCTAGACAACACTGATGACCATTTCAGCAACTCTGTGAAAGAAGATATGAAAGATCCAATTCTGGAGATAATGAATATTTCTGATTTATTAAAAATTTTGCTCTATTTTAGAAGAAACTCTGACTAGGCATAGCATGAGGTCAGAACAAAGTTCTGACTGCTCTTAGGTCATAGAACCATAGGGGCAGAAGTCCAGACAGATTAAATCTTTCACTATCGTAAGTGATTATAAGAAAGACTGGGGATGGTACTAAAGTCTTAGCTGTAACTACCCTCAAATGGTCAGGTGCATTTTATAATCAAAATAACAAAGAGAATAGCCTCCATGCTCAGCTAAATCTGATGACTTAATAAGGTAAAATGACATGTTCAAAGTGAGATGAGAAGTAATCATTTTAAGAGGTTGACATGGATTGGTACTGATTCCAAATATAGAACTTGTCCCTAGGTGTACTTTAAAATAGGAGGCAAGTGCTTTAAAAATTATTCCAAAGTTGAAGAACATTCACAGTTGCTGCTAACAAGGCAAAGCATGTTTAAGTTCCCTGTCATGCTTCTCTCATCCCCAACCCCCAACCCCTTTTGTCTAGGTAATCCCTTTTTGACTTAAGGTAATTTTTAAGACAGGTAAGGACACGAAAAACAGAGAGAGAAGACATTTTATGATTGCAGACACGGAAGAGTTCTCTGGGTATCTTCCTCTTTTTTTTTTTTTAAGACTTTATTTATTTTAGAGACAGAGAGCATGAGGAATTGGGGGAGGGGCAGAGGGAGAGAGAGAATCTCAAGCAGACTCCCTGCTGAGCGCAGAGCCCAATGCAGAAGCTTGAGCTCACCACCCTGAGATCATGACCTGAATTGAAACCAAGAGTCGGACACTTAACCTACTGAGCCACCCAGGTACCCTAGCATCTTCCTCTTTATGCCATAAAAACTATTTTCTCTAGTAATCTTGTCTTCTGAAATAAAATTATATTCATCTAGCCCAGCACGTATTTGGCATTGATAATGTCTGCTATAAATGGTAACGTCATGTTTTTTCCTTCTTTTCCCTTTCTTCTCTTTCTTTCTTTCTTTCTTTCTTTCTTTCTTTCTTTCTTTCTTTCTTTCTTTCTTCTTTCTTTCTTTCTTTCTTTCTTTCTTTCTTTCTTTCTTTCTTTCTCTTTCTTTCTTTCTTTCTTTCTTTCTTTCTTTCTTTCTTTCTTTCTTTCTTTCTTTCTTTCTTTCTTTCTTTTTCTTCTTCCTTCCTTCCTTCCTTCCTTCCTTCCTTCCTTCCTTCCTTCCTCTTTCCTTCCTCCCTCCGTCCCTTCCTCCCTCCCTCCCTTCTTTTGGAGAATAAATGAATGCTGAAGAAACAACTTATCTGTATGGTAAAGGCAATACAATTTCCAGCAAAGAACAAGAAGACTGATGTTCTTTAAATATCTGTAGTTGGCCAGATATTCTAGTCCTGTAGCAGTAACAATAACCCTAAGAAATAGGTAAACTTTTACTCTTTTCACACAGCTAAAAGAGGATGAGCTGCAAGCCTGTGTTCTCAGGATAACACATAATGTGGACAGGGATTCCAAGGCAGGTTGACTTCGAGGCCCAGCCCAGTGAAGCATCCTATTTCATGGGTCTTTCATTCTATGACTGCATATCTGAACTTGTAGTTAAAAATAAACAGACAACAAAAACAACATCTTTTCCACAGGCTATTAGAGAAGCCCTGTTCTGCCACCTTCCAGAAAGCATTACTTTCTGAGTATTTCCCTGTGTTTGTAAACTGTATGTCACGGAATGAGACTTAAAATGTTACTTTTAGATTATGCATTCTTAGCAGAAGACAGGAGGCTACTGCTGTTCAAATCAATGTTTTTTAGTCTTAAACTCAGGGGAAAAATGCTCAGTCCACATTATCTAGGATCCTATTGTCTGTTTCAGAATAAAACGGTTATCTTTTCTGTTAAGCTTTGCTAAGAACTAGAAAACTAAACCAATCCTAAGTGGTTTAGTATACATTTGGAAAGTTATCAGAAATTCAATTTTGTGGAGCACCTAGCTGGCTCAGTCGGTGGTGGAGCATGTGACTCTTGATCTTGGGGTTTTAAGTTCGAGCCCCACGTTGGGTGTAGAGATTACTTAAACATAAAATCTTAAAAAAAAAAATTTGATTTTGTGCAACAATACTACAACAATTAATTTCCATTCAATTGATCCCCATTTTCCTTTTCAAAATTATTTTTAAGAAAATTATTTAATTTTCATTTATTAATAATTTCAAAGTTAGAAAAAACTACCTCATTTATTTCTTTTTTTTTTAAAGATTTTATTTATTTATCTGAGAGAGAGAATGAGAGAGAGAGAGCACATGAGAGGGGGGAGGGTCAGAGGGAGAAGCAGACTCCCCGCCGAGCAGGGAGCCCGATGCAGGACTCGATCCCGGGACTCCAGGATCATGACCTGAGCCGAAGGCAGTCGCTTAACCAACTGAGCCACCCAGGCGCCCCTCATTTATTTCTTTATGAAGCTTAACGTAAGAGAAATTGTGCATGTACATATTATAAATGCACTTACAAATATAAATATGCTGAGTTATACACATCACCGGGGAGCTATGGCAGCAGGAACTATTCCAAACAAAATGCTAAATTTAGTTATGATGCCTGCACAATATTTAATATTTGCATAAGATCTGTGACTGACCTCAATGCAATATTAATTTCACTAGATCCTTTAAAAGCGGATTGTACTCAGCAAATAGGGAGGAAAGAAAAAAAAAAGGTGTATCTATAAGAGATGCAGATAAATTATATATAATGAAAAATGGTCTCCAGTGACACTTGAAATTAGGCTCATTTTGTTGACTGCTAATTTTTCTTTAACCTCATTTTCATATGACATAATCACCGACAAGAAGTTTTTTTAATTTTTTTTTCACCTACAAGAAGGTTTTAAAAATTGGTCCTGTGGTAGCATCCCTAATTGGAAGTCCTGACAATCAAGTAATTTAAATGAGCAACTCATACGGAAATGGACTATTCCAATTAGCTCACATAAGCCAGCTTTCTTTTCTCTTGGTTAGGTTACATGTAAGGATCATCTCATCAGACCTTGATTACCATACCCGGCCCTAAGAAAACTAATGCAACAAATCAGAGAGTAGCAGACATCATTAAAGTGTTGACTAATGGCAGATGACTGCAAAATTGGGATAAGAATGCATACTATAGAGTTGAGTTGCTTCATTTTCATTAGCCTCTGTTTAGTAATTCAGCAGATTTTTTTTTTTTTTCCTAATTTTTTTCTTCAGTTGACTGTGCCTAGTCTTTACTTATTTAAAGCCTGAAATATTGCAGGGTAAGTCACAGATTTGTTCAAAATAAGTTCAAGCTTTGGAAGAATTGTGAGAACCCCAGAATTTTACATTTCTCTCTGCAGTAAGATAAGTCAACTGAGGCACACAGCAAAGCTATGATACAGTTTTTTCAAACTGCCAGTGTGTAAGAGACACGACTAAGACATTGAACTCTGTACTTTCAAATGCTCCATTAACATTTTTAGCTGAGCATCCTTTGTTTCCTAAAAATAAGCAGTCAATGTTGAGCAGAAATGTCAAGAAATCAATAAAAAGTAATCAGGAAGAGTGTTCAGTGTCCTTGAGAAAAACTCTGAGGGCAGAAAGGGAAGCTTGGGCACAGCGGACAGTTAACATTCCTATGTTTTTTTCCATAATAAAAAGGAAAAGCAATATGTTAAATTACTTTATTTAAAAAAAACCCACGTAAGTGTCAAATGTCACCCTGGACCATACTGCAGTTAACGGGGTTGCTTTCTGTTATAAAAATCCACAACCGAAAGCTGCCGTAAAAAACTGACTCCTATATGCAGGGTTAGATACATCTACGTGTGATAACAAGCAACAGAGAAGAACCTCATGTTAACACTTAGTTGCTTTAGCTCACTATTTCTATCACCTCTGAGGGAACATTCTGAGGGAAAGGAAATAACAATTACTGAGTGACTTCGATGTGTTAGGGAAAAACTACACACGACCCCATAAAGCTCTCAGAAGAACCTGTAAATTCTGTATTTGTTCTCCCACTTAGAAAGTAAATAAAGTCTGGGGCACCTGGGTGGCTCAGTTGGTTGAGCATCTGATTTCGGCTCAAGTCATGATCGCAGGGTCGTGAGATCGAGCCCTGTGTCCTCCATGCTCAGCCCTGAGTCTGCTTGAGATTCTTTCTTCCTCCCTCTCCCTCTGACCCTACCCCACCATGCTTCCTTGCTCTTTCTCTCTCTCTCTCTAAAATAAATAAATCTTAAAAAAAAACAAGTAAATAAAGTCTCAGAGAGAGTAAGGAGTTTGCCAAGGTCCTACAGATAAAAAACTGCAGTTAAGATTCAAACTCAGATCTCTGATTTTCAAGTCCCTGTGCCTCTAAGACATCACTCAAGTATTTTGCGTATCTTCAGTGGTGGTTCTTAACTATTTTTGAGGGCCACGGACTCCTTTCAGAATCTGGGGAATGCTATGGATTTTTGTTTATGTCTGCAAATAAAAACCTGGCATACAATATTGGGGTTTCATGGACCCCCCTCCCCCACCGCTCCTCTGAAGCCAATTCAGTTATTCCACAGATCTCCAGTTAAGAATTCTTGGTATGAGGTCTGAGTCTAAAAGACCTTTAATTTCTTCTATAATTCAGAATACTCAATTATCATCATTCCACTAGAGATAAGAGAAAAAGCTGTTCCTGTCTATTCATTATTTTTACTTACTTTGTTTCAAAGGCCTTTCTCATTAATCTGTGTTAACTATATTAGAAGCAAATGTAAAAACATTTAAAATATCTCCAAAATTATAGCAGATCAAGATAAAAGTACAAATTAAGAAATGAAAGCTTATTTAGGATTTTTTTTTTTGGTATAATGTAAGTATAATAAAGGTGATTTAACCTTTTGGACTTTATTACAAGTAATGCCACTCTATTATACAGATTACCTATGATAATGAAAGAATATTTTATTTAAAAGGTGCCCCCACACAGAAGACATGAACAGACATCTTTCCAAAGAAGACATACAGATGGCCAACAGACACGTGAAAAGATGCTCAATACCACTCAGCATCAGGGAAATGCAAATCAAAACTACAATGAGCTATCACCTCAAACCTGTCAGAATGGCTAAAATCAAAAACATAAGAAACAACAAATGTTGGTGAGGATGTGGAGAAAAAGGAATCCTTGTGCACTGTTGGTAGGAATGCAAATTAAAAATAGAATTACCATAGGATCTAGTAATTCCACTATTGAGTATTTACCCAAAGAACGCAAAAACACTAATTTGAAAAGATATATGGATCCCTATGTTTCTAGCAGCATTATTTACAATAGCCAAATTATAGAAGCAGCCCAAGTGTCCAATGACAGATAATGGATAAGGAAAATGTGGCATATATAGAACAAAATATTACTTAGCCATGAAAAAGGATGAAATCTTGCCATTTGCAACATGGATGGATCTAGACAGTATAATGCTAAGTGAAATAAGTCAGTCAGAGAAAGATAAATACCTTATGATTTCACTCATATGTGGAATTTAAGAAACAAAACAAAGGAAAAAAAGAGAAAAACCAAAAAACCAGACTCTTAACCACAGAGAAAAACTTACGGTTACCAGAGGGGATGGGGGAAATAGGTGAAGGGGATGAAGCGCACACTTATCATGATGAGCACTGAATCATATATAGAACTGCTGAATCACTATATTGCACACCTGAAACTAATAAAACACTGTATGTTAACTACAAGGAAATTTAGGAAAAAGAGAAACTTAAAAAATAAATAAAATAAAACAAGGTGCCCTCACAATTTAAAAAAACACTTTGTACCTATGATTTTAGAAGTTGGTGGTGGGGGAGGGGGACTGGGAGGAAGAGGATCTCCAACGTTTTCCTTTTTATTGAAAGAAAAAAAATATTAATAGTCTTAGATATTCTTGCTGTTAAGCCTGGACTAGCATTATTTAATACAGAAACCTAATTTTCTGAAAGGTGGCTGCAGCAACAACTTATTTTAACAAAAATCCACATTCCTTCTAAAAGAAACAAAACACAAATACCATGAACCTTGTAGACATATTTTTAATTCATGTGTCTTTGTATTGCATAGCTTCATAATGCCACGGGGTTGTCCTCAAATCTTTTTTATAATTTTTAATGGAAAATTCAAAGTTGAATTACTTTAATATTTAGTATAGAAATCCACTGATAACAATTTTAAATATTGTTGGCCATGAAATTTAGCCTAGGACAGTATTATTACTTATTTTAGGTAATATTTTGTTACTGCTACTAATCAATATAAATATAACAATGCATGTTTATTTTATAGAAATAGAATGACAAGTCTGCTGTATCAAATAATTGGTTATAAATTACTCTAGTTAATTGAATTAAAAGAACCATTTATCAAGTAATGAATAAGTGTTGCATCCAAGCACAAAAAACCCTCTCCTTTAAAATGCATTGCTTTTTATGTTTTTAGAATTTTCAAATAATCTTTAGAATAAAAGAAATAAACTGGTTTCACAATAGGACTTTGTAAGCTTACTAAATAATTGAAATTATGTTAACTTTGATAATAGCTAAATAGTATTTATCTTCAAAGAAACAAAAAAGATTTATTTCTAAAGCCTTCTTTTGTTGAAATCCTATTCTAAAGGATTAATTTTGACTATGAGTTTTAATGACCAACTGAATCAAATTATGTAAGACTAACATTTGATGAAATATTATTTGAGAAAATCCAAAAAAAAAAAACCCCCACAAAAAACCCACTAATCCTTCCTTACAATTTCAATGTCCAGGTCTGAAGAACCACTGCAAAGGAATTTTTTAAAACCTTTTTGAGGATCTGCAACATTTGTCATAATTATAGACTAATATTCTTAAGTGAAAATGGTCAAATTTTTCTTAAATTATTATTATTGTATAACTCTGTGACCTTGGGAAATGATATACACAGCCACATCTAAACATACACACTTAAAGATTTTAATTTTCAGGTTTAACTCAGAAAAAGCAAATTGGCCATCATATGCATCGAAGTCTTTTTCCAGACACTATGCCAAAGTGAGTCCATTTGATTTGCTCTGTGGCATATCACAGTGTCTCAGATAAAATAGGACAGTTCTATACGTCTTTTCTTGTTTGTCTACTCATTTCCTTACCAGTCCAATTTATCTAGTAGTAGAAAGATAAACTATTCAAATACATCTATGCCTAGGTATGGATCTATTTGAAAATCTTTGGCAAAGTTTTCATCTAAGATGAGCTGCTTCTTGACAGTGACAAACCTTTGCTCTTACTACCTAGCTATCAGCTCAGACCCCTTAGAGACACAGATTAAGCATTTGTGAAGCTGGTAGAGGTATCCAAACCCTGGTCTGGATCACTTTTTTTTTTTTTTTAAAGATTTTATTTATTTATTCATGAGAGATAGAGAGAGAGAGAGGCAGAGGCAGAGGCAGAGGCAGGCTCCCCGCGGAGCAGGGAGCCCGATGAGGGACTGGATCCCAGGACCCTGGGATCATGACCCGAGCTGAAGGCAGACGCTTAACCGAGTGAGCCACCCAGGCGTCCCTGGTCTGGATCACTTTTATCAGTCTAATGTATCTCATTTTGCTAAATCATCTCTCTGTGAGAAAATTCCTCTTGACTTGGTTCACATCCCTCACACCATGGGTGTCTACTTCATCCTTGTGGCATAAAATCAGGCCACTCCTCTCCTGTCCTGTCCATTATTCATGTCCCACGTGTTCAGGTTCCTGAAAGAAACTTATTCCTTCTTATCTTTTTGCTAATCTATAGCCTAAGGCTAAACCTTTGTCTTTAATGATAAACTTGATATTCCTGGCTTGGATCACACTCTTATTTTCCCTGGCCCTCTGGCTCCTACCACTCCTGACCACTTAGTAAAACCAAATCTCTGACCCAGGCACAGCCCCGAGGCAAGGAGAATCCTTAGATGTTGGCCTCTCCGTTTGCCCCCAGCCTCCCAGCAGTGTGGGTTACAGGAGAAGGGATGAGACTCCTGCCATTTAATAATCAATAGTCCTCACTTCTTAAAAGTTAAAAGAAAGAGATCAGTTTCCTTCTCTAGGAAGGGTACAGTTCCATTACTAGATCAAGATTCACTAGCTGTCTTGCCCCACCTAAAACAACACGGCTGGATTTAGCAAATAAAAATACAGGCTATCTAACTAAATTTGAATTTCCTATAAATAATGAATCCTTTTTAGTGTAAGTATTCCCTATGCACTATTTGGGACATACTTTAACAAATTATGCATTGTTCATGCATAATTTGCTTCTGAGCTCAAAGCAGCCCAGGAATA
Source organism: Mirounga angustirostris (assembly GCF_029215605.1). Classification (NCBI taxonomy): domain Eukaryota; kingdom Metazoa; phylum Chordata; class Mammalia; order Carnivora; family Phocidae; genus Mirounga; species Mirounga angustirostris. The sequence continues at coordinate 172,734,387 of NW_026991710.1, forward strand.
AGGTACTGCACAAAATCTCAGAGTCAGGTTTTTAACAATATTCCGTTATCTATAGGTCTCACTACAGTATGGAGTGAAAGCATATCAAGTCCCCAAAGTAGGCCGAATTTGCAACAGAACTGCTCTGCTCTCAGCACAAACACCAGAGCATAGAAGATAATTTCTGAGTACTGCAGGTTGAAGGGGAGAAGGTGAAGAGATGCAGAGACACCTTTCAAACTATATGCTACTAATACTCCTAGCAGGCTCTCTGACGTGGAGGCCCAGAAGAAGAGGTAGAATAGCTTCGTCATCACACATCCCTATTTCACTTAGCCACCACGCGTGCCGTTGATGACTTAGACAGAAATGACGCATCATAGGAAAAAGCGTTGGGCGCCTGGGTGGCTCAGATGGTTAAGCGTCTGCCTTCGGCTCAGGTCATGATCCCAGGGTCCTGGGATCGAGTCCTGCATCAGGCTCTCTGCTCCTTGGGAGCCTGCTTCTCCCTCTGCCTCTCTCTCTGTCTCTCATGAATAAATAAATAAATTCTTTAAAAAAAAAAAAAAAGATCATGAACTCTGCAGCCAGACTGCCTGAGTTTGCATCTTAAAAAAAAAAAAAATAGGAAATAGCGTTGACAGAAAAGAGTGGAAAGAATGTTGGCAAAATGGAACTTGTTTGGTGTACAGAAATCCGCTTGGCTAAGAGGCTCAAATTTTACTACTATATTGAGAAGGTAGATGACATGGGTGTTTGTTGCAAAAAAATGTAGGCAAAGGGTATTAGTCTTCAAATATATCAAAGTGGGATGTATGGAATGTTTATTTAAGTAGGCAGAAATGGGGTACTACAGGAACATCAATTTTCTGCTGAATATATGAAAAAAATCTGCAGAGCTAAAGAAAGAGAAAATGGGTAAGCTTTGGTGAGATGGGCATTTTCTTCTAACTAAAGAAAGTACGGACTAGTTGACAGGTGGGACTCACTGCAGTGGGGGTAGGGTTGGAGTTGGGACCATTCAAGATTTCTTCCAACTTGAGGTCCTATGACTGGAAGGAGAGAATGAAACACTTTATCGGTGATGCTGGGTGGTTTGGGCTAAACTCAACATTTTCATATTTAAGTAAGATCTGACAAGATTTTACAGACCACAAAATGATACATATTAATCTTAATCTCGAGCATCCCGGTTGTAATTCGTCACCTTGTAACTGGTGTACATTGAGACCGGAAATAAAGAGTAGATCAAGAGGAGATCCTATTACAGAGTGGAAAAATATCTAATGTTCTTTACGTATTTTCCACTTCTATAAATCTCTAAAGCAAAATTTTTGCCATTTTATCAGTTTTTGTGAAGTATAGCAAAAAGTAGTTAAAATATGTGGTCACTTATCACACACAATCTTGCTAGTCCTAAAAGCTATACTTTATTAAATTAAAAAATTCTTTTGGCTATCAAAGAGTATTTCTATGCTCGCATTTTAAAATATATTTAACAACAGAAACGACTCTACATTTTATTAAGGCAAGCCAATATTTTCAATGGTCATAAAAAGCATAGCGCAATGATCACAAATCTAGAATGACAGGCATTAATGCATCTCCGTCCCCACAGATTACTAATTTCATTGATGAGACTTCCTATAGCTTTTATTGGCCATCAGCAGATGAACAGGGGGCGGGGGTGACTACAGGTCCCAGGACCAATAAAACCTGCCTGTAAATGATAAATATGAGCTTGTTTGTGCTATGACTTGAAGAACACCGTATTTCAGTGATGCTTTTCAAGCAGAAATACTTGAACAAATTCCATTAATTTCCTAACAGGAGTGGCAAAATAAAGCAGGGAATCGTCAGATTTATTGTGCAGAAACTCAGGCAACATTTATGTACTTTTCGCAATCTAAATTGGTTTGAGCCTTGGGAAATAAAATCTTGCCTTCTGATACAGATTTTGAACCACCCCTTTTGTTTGGTTGTTCTGCTGTTGTCTCATCATAAAATATGAGAGCACTTGTTTCTAATGTTGTGAACATGACATACAGATGAATCTTCCAGTCCATTATTACAAAAGTTCTTTCATTGGGTCTTCTGCAAAGCTACTTATACAATTTAGTAAACCTTTAGAAGACTTAAGCCTGAGGGTATCACTTCTTCTCACTTGAAAATATCATTATAAATAGAGCTTTGAAAAAAGAAATGATCAGTTTGAAGATTCAACTCTCAATTCATTTAATCCAGCTCAAAAAATCACTATAAAAATTCACCAGTCTTGCCACAGTTTTTATTTGCTACGTGCACCCCACCCCTCCACTTTTACTGCCTCTCCAGAGGGTAATGGGAGATGGAGAAATGGGGAGAAAAAAGATGAGGAAAACATTCTTTTTAGTGAACCTTGCATATATCATCCCTCAGCTAAGGCGGCTGGTGGGCAAACTGGCAATTTGTTAAATTAACTCATTTCCTCTGAATCATTTTTTGTTACTGAAGGGCCACGCTCTGTTCTATAAAGAGCCATTAGTTTATAAGTGCTTGTTCAGCATATTCCATTTTCGCTGATGGTATCTTGAAATTAACGAGTGTCCCTGCAATCACAGGGACGTGGACAGTAAAACCATCCTTACTAGAGGTCACTACTATACAGTTCTAGCATGTCCCTAGAGAAAGCATCACATTTTGAATGTGTTGAATGTGTGGTAACACTACCTCAGTGAAAATAATGGGTAGTTAGCCATTAAAGGTCTTTAAAGACCCCAAAAGAACAGAGCATAAACTTTAAATTGTGTGAATACCTTTATTCCAAATACTTAGCAAAGTTTTCCTGTGTTGGTTCCAAAATTTTATTTATTTTTATTTTTTAAAAAATATTTTATTTATATTTTTGAAAGACAGGGAGAGAGAGAGAGCACAAGCAGGGGGGAGGGGCCAAGAGAGGGTGAGAAGCAAGCTCCCTGCTGAGCAGGGAGCCTGACTCAGGGCTTGATCCCAGGACCCTGAGGATCATGACCTGAGCTGAAGGCAGATGCTTAACTGACTGAGCCACCCAGGCACCCCTGGTTCCAAATTTTTAAAATAGTTTGATTTATTACTATTTCTTTTTTTTTTTTAAAAAAAACATGTTTTGTATATAAGAACAGATTTTCATTTCTATATTTTCCTTCCTGTGAACAGACTGACCAGAAGAAAATAAATTATATTTTCTTTACCCATCGATTTACCAGAAGAAAAAAATGCATTTAGAACTGGTTCTGACTTAAGAGTCCCTATCAGTCCCCAAGGCCCTGAAAGAAACTACTTTAGAAGAAAAACAGGTAGAAGTAAAGAGAAAGTAATACAAATACAGTCATTTCTGTCTAAATCATAAGATTTGCTTATATGTGGTAGGAAAAATTCTTTTTCTTATTCCAAGTACTATTGCTACTTTACAGATAAACAACTAATATTCAGCTGATAAAAAGTTCCGAGTTTTCGGGGCGCCTGGGTGGCTCAGTTGGTTAAGCGACTGCCTTCGGCTCAGGTCATGATCCTGGAGTCCCTGGATCGAGTCCCGCATTGGGCTCCCTGCTCGGCAGGGAGTCTGCTTCTCCCTCTGACCCTCCCCCCTCTCATGCTCTCTCTATCTCATTCTCTCTCTCAAATAAATAAATAAAATCTTAAAAAAAAAAAAGTTTAAAAAAAAAAAGTTCCGAGTTTTCTTCCACTTCCTGTCCCCTCCTATTTTTTTTTTTTTTTTGAGACTGGTATCAGATGTACAATGAAGAATACTAAACCAAGAAGTTGACTTTGCATGTACCTTCATGAGCAGAACTTTTTTTTTTATGACCTGTTATTACGGGGGAGGAAACAGACTAATTTTATTTGATCCTGTTAATGACTTTTAGACTTCCGATTTGATGTCTCTGATCCCACTAGAAAAGTCTAGGAATCATCATAATCGTATAACTTTGCACGTGAGTTATAAATATGGCATTAGAGCCCACACCAGATATTTGTGAAAATAATCAAAACTTTAAAAATCATCAACAGAATAGTTTTTCCACTACCATGAGACAAAAAGAGATCAAAGTGTCTGTCAGATCATTCAGGAAGTCAAAAAGATGAAAGGATGTTTCCAAACTAATAGCATTTATTATAGTTTTCAGCCCCACTCTAAAACAACTAAGGAGATGAGAAAACCTGAAGAGTCCCAACCGGTCAGGGCATCCCCTCCCTGCTCTGTAGGGTTCCTGTTCAGGCTCCAATTGGCTCAGAGCCCTCTCGCGCTCCAGGGCCAAACAAGAAGGCTAAAGAGGTGGGGAATGTCTCAAAAAGCTTCACGAATTATCTCCAAACTCCCTCCCCTCCTCTGAGATAGGAATTGTGTGAATTACGTAGGAAATTAAAATATAAAAATATTTCTCTAAACAAATAGAATATATAATTAAATACTATCTAGTTACTGATTTATTTGAGGTAAATCATCATCAAAGTCAAGCAAAATTGCACTAGGGCACATTTGGTAACTTTTATGGTTGCTTGAATTATTGTTGAAAAACCCAGCCATTAGAGAGAGAGGAAAGAACTAAAAGACAAACAGAAGACTGTAAGACAAATTAAAATAGTTTCAGCAACCTTGTGATTCACCTCCTTTTCTGGATTCTTCCTTTCCTCAAGTTCCAAGAGCCGACTGATAATTTTTGCAAGTGAGAACTCACAGTAATTCATAACATCCATGAATCCATGCTCCTTTGAAAGCTCATCTCTAGGGGCACCTGGGTGGCTCAGTCAGTTGAGCATTGGACTTAACGGTTTCAGCTCAGGTCATGATCTCAGAGTCATAAGATTGAGGCCCCACGTGGGGCTCTGCGCTCAGTGTGGAGTCTGATTCTCTCTCTCTCTCTCTCTCTCCCTATGCCCCCCCAAACAAACAAAAAAACAAACAAACAAATAAATAAATATTTGAAAGCTCATTTCTACCAACACAATTGCCCGAACACAAGCTGCTGTTTCATCAAGGTCACTTGATTTTCCTACATGTATGATTACAACAAGTCTGACCATCAGGCACATCTGAACTTAGAATGACATGCTTTTCACAAGTCCACACATTTTTCCACAAGCTTCCTGAGAGAAATAAGTGATGGTGATGAACTCAAGTCAGTTTTTAGATGTAGGCAGTCTCTGATCAATGCCTTAAAGACAGCACTCAGGACATGTTTTCCTTGAACATCCATTTCTTATTGATTTTGTGTGTTATAAATTACTTTTATTCCTACGACAGGAAAAATAATTCAAAGGTTTTCTATTTTTGATATTAGGTATGCAAGCTGGCTCAATGATAAGAAGTTACTCTTACCAATGAGTCATCCTAGGAGCATATTTGATTTCTGGGAGAAGAGAAAATATAATTTCTAGCACTTTGATTTATTTTGTGATGAAGTCTCAAGGAAATGTCACTTAATGTGATCTCATGATCTTGATGTCTGGTGTCAGTTTATGGACTTTCAAATTCACCTGGGAGAGTTTTCTTTTCTCTTCTCTTTCTTTCTTCTTCTTCTTCTTTTTTTTTTAAGGATTTATTTATTTATTTGGGGGGTGGGAGGAGCAGAGGGAGAGAATCTCAAGCAGACTCCCCGCTAAGCACGGAGGCAGCAGGGCTCGATTTCAAGACCCTGCAATCATGACCTGAGAAGAAACCAAGAGTCAGATGCTCAACCGACTGAGCAACCAAGGCGCCCCATTCACTTGGGAGAGTTTCAATTTAAAGGGGTCTCTCCTTTATCAAGGCGCACCATTCTTATCTTCTGTTTGTTTGAGCAAATGAATGCAGCAGAGTCAGAATACCTTAAGTTCTTCACAGAAGGTAGCAGGGCAAAAATACCAATAGAAGCCAGAAAACGATAATTGAAAACTAATCTATATTTTTTATCAATTTTTGTGGTCATATTTAGCAAAGAGAATCCTGTTTTAGTTAAGCACATGCTCTTTAGTTGACAGCTTTGCCTACTTCAAAATAGGTTTTAGTTAAGTTGAGAAATCAGGGATTTAGTGAGATGTAAAACCCAGGAATGATAACTTGTCAGGAATTAGCCAACCCAGGAAGGGTCGCAGCCAGTTCCAGTAAGTGAATATGGGTCATTGTGGCAAGGGTCTATGAGGTAGGCATGGGGTGCAGGAGGAGGTAGATCAAGAACATGCAGGGTCTTACATAAACATGGTATTTGTTATTTTAAAAAGTGTGTAGTCTTGTTGGGATGAGCACTTGGTGTCATATGGAAGTGTTGAATCACTAAATTGTAAACCAGAGATACATATCACACTGTATGTTAACTAACTGGAACTTAAATAAAAATTTAAAAATAAAATGTGTGCACTATATTTACTTCTATAAATTGCATGTTTCCTTTGTATTCTTATGTCCCTTATCAAGTAACTTATCACACCCTCTGTTCACAGATATACACATTAACTCAATTCTTTTAGCTGATAGGATTAACCCAAGGTACCAATTAGAATGAGGCTTTATTGTATTTGTGGTGAGAAGGAAGTAGTTGTTAAAAAATTAAAAATGGATGCAGAGTTTTAAAAGGTAATTCTAAGTTCTATTTGTGTGGTTATATACGGTTTACATAACAGTTATACATGAATGGGAAGGTAATTAATATATTTCTTTAATAGAATTTATCCTTAACCTACCTAATTTGACTTTCTGTTTACATCCATTTTGACTTAAAGCATTCATCTAGTTCCTACATTTCATTCAAAGTATTGCCAAAATTATTTCATCAGTTGTATATAATTGAAATATTTCATTATTCTTTACTTCATTTCATTTTTAATGAAATGTTTTCCAAACAATCAATTGTTTGGAAATCATAACAATTTTGCCAGCTACAAACACAAAAGACCGATGTAGAATTTTTATCAGAGCACCTGCTTCCAAAATGACTTGCATAGCTGGGGGGAGCGGGGAACAGGAAATGGGGAAGGACTGCTGATGGTTATGAGATTTGTCTTGGGGTGATAAAATGTTCTGGGATTAGACAGTGGTGATGGGTTGCACAACTCTGTGAATATATTAAAACAATGAATTGTATAAAGAGGTGAATTCTATGGCAATGTGACTTATATTACAATAAAGTTGTCAATAAAAACATTTTTTTCCAATAGCTTGAATGATTAAATTCTTAGAAGAAAGAGTCCTGTGCATGTGAATATTTTCTTAAATACTTCTTTGTCATGTTGATAACCAAACCCCTATATTACCGAGTAAAGACTTGCATATTGACATTAGAGCAAAAGTTGAACCATTATTAATATTAGCACATTTCCAGAGAAATGACGGCTCCAGACAACAAAAGTCAAGAAATTCTAAAAGAATAATCTCAAAAGCTAATCACATTTATATAGAGACATAAAAAAACCCCAGAAAATTTTGTTCTTTTATAAAGTCAATTTCCCATTATTTTTTCAAGTCTCAATATTAAATTACATCTATATTTGACTAAGTTCAAAGATGGTTCATATAACCAGACAACTATCACATAACTCTATTCCATTAAAGGTTCTCTTCTGACTTCTCCAGGAAAGCAGATTTCATTCCTTACAACTGCATTAATCACTAACCCAGGCAAGCTGTTTAACTAATCAGAATCTGGGTCTGACAACTGCTCTAATTTACTGATTCCATTTTTTGTGCCACCATGGGCATACCAAGCCCCTCAATCACTGTCAAGTACAAAATAGGAGGAAGTAGAAAACCTTCATTTTTAATGATTACTTAATTAAAGGCAGAGTTACATTTGCATGGCAGTCTTATCCATGCAAAATTACTCATCCATAGTTTCAAACCAACTGACCGTACGATAAACGCACTCATATGAAGTGGGAATCCAAATCCAAATACGCAGAGAATATGTATCATTTATTTAAGACATTTAAATATACTTGGCAAAATAACTGTGCGTTAGCGTTAGGGTCTTTATCACTGGAAGCATTTATACTGACAGTTTTTTCCAGGAAGGTCTGTGCCTTATTTGTGAATAGATGAGGTAGGTAATATTTCCTTGGTTGATCTCAATGAAGTCCTGTCTGAAGGTAGGGGTTAGATTCAATGCCCTCTGGAAATCACTCCTGACCCTAAGATTTTAATATTATATGAAAAGTCAAACCCAAGCATCAGCTATATGGGTTGTTTTTCTTTTTTCAGTCACCTCACCTCCACGTCCAAAGAAGACAGACCAGAAATTCTCTGAAACCAGCCTTAGTAAAATGCAGTAAGTCACAGAGGATGCAAACCATTTGTTTTGCAAAGGCCATCCTGAGTTAAGCTAAGTGGGGGCCTTGCTTCCCTACCCAGGTCTCCAGCTGACCTCCTAGACCTTTACTTTGTCATTATCACTTGTGACAGTTGCTCAGGGCTCTATTATGGGCCCTTATTTCCAAAGACTTTCTACCATCTGGGTTTTCTCTCTAGTTCAGTCAGAGACAGACAGGGCTGCTACCATAACACCTGATGGGCTTATGGCTTATAATAACGCCTTTGCTGGAATGTGGGCCCAGCACCATGCAACTCCTTGAGAGCTAGAAAATCCTGTCTGCCCTCATAACTCTCCTGCCCCAGGAAAGAGTTTTGACACTTGAAGGTAGTTCAACATCATCGTATCTGCCAATAAGAAAGTTGTTGTGTTTTTTTTTTCAGGTTATTATATATAGAATAAAGAGGTAAGTACTTGGCACAAAGCAATTCCCTGATCTACTCAAGCCAAAAATAAGCAGTTAACTTTGAATATGATGTAGGAAACATTTAATAATTAAATCGAGAGTTTCTCTGAATTACCCATGACAAAAATGATAGGCATGGCAAAGCTCAGAGAGATGCCTAGTCCAGGACCATCTCCTCTGGTGTGCTTAGTAATTCTTCAACAGAACAGACCGCCTCGGGCGCCTGGGTGGCTCAGTTGGTTAAGCGACTGCCTTCAGCTCGGGTCATGATCCCAGAGTCCTGGGATCGAGTCCCGCATCGGGCTCCCTGCTCTGCGGGGAGCCTACTTCTCCCTCTCCCACTCCCCCTGCTTGTGTTCCCTCTCTCGCTGTGTCTCTCTCTGTCAAATAAATAAATAAAATCTTTAAAAAAAAAAAAAAAGAACAGACCGCCTCAAGCTCAGCCCACGTGATGCTACTTCAATTTTTCTCAATCCACTTCTATGAAGAACTTTTTCTTTCAGCGCTAATGTTCAATTTAACAATGAAGTCGGTCCCGCAGTCGGAATTGTAGGCAACATCCATCCAATCTGACAGTTTATAGAACTTCCAGTCTAGAAACCTACATCAAGTACACAACTCAAACACACGAAACCATCTTTAAAGATTAATTACATTGCATTTTAAGGTTCTTGGAAAAGAATCATGAGCCTTTACTACCTCCCATCTTCAATGAACTTGTGAAAAAAAAAATTAAGAGCCAGGTATAGGTAAAAGGTGGAAGCATTTTGAGGCTGCTTAATATAATCACTGTTTCTGACGTGGTGAAAATTTTCAAGGATCTTGCTGTGTTCAAGCTGTGGAGCAGCCCAGAGGTTACTGCTGGTGGAGGAGTTTGAAGTGTCAGTGAAAGGCAATTTGAGAAACTGACAAGGGCTTTCTGTTGAAGAGCAGTGTGCTCTTTTTTTCCACTGGGGGAAAAAGAAATGTAGATTTCCACCACTCAGATATATTTTTCCCTCTCTAAAGTAATTAAGGAACTTTGAAAGTGAAGAGGATCATGACATTATCTAATACGATCCGACTCTTAGGAAAGCTTTTCTGAGACACGAGTAGTCTTCTCAGTTTCCCTGTCTCCCCAAGACTGCTGATGTTGATGGGAAGAGCTCCTTCCCTTCACATTATATAGTTCAGTGACATAAAGTTCTGTCTTTAAAACAAACAGAAAACCATCTTCATTTCCACCTGGGACTAGGGGTGCAGGAGGGGAAACGCATAAATGGAAAACTGGCAAGCACTCTTGGAAAGGAGGCTAAGGCATTCTTTTGGGTCAAAATCATCTAATTTTGTGGTCACTTTCATTGACGATGAGAAGGCTGATTTTCAGCATCCAGACACTGGCTTAAAATACTGTGGACATTCCTTTACTTCAGTCTTGCAACTGTTTTGAGTTGTTTGATCATATCCTTATTTGGATATTATTCTTTGATAATAATGGGATACACACTATCTTGCTTCCTCCAATAATTTCAATACTCCCATATGCAAGCATCTGATTTTTTAAATAGATGGCATTTAATAATATTAGCAAAAAGGAGTGGTGCTTGCGATCCCGTGGTGATAATGAATCTAGAGACCCACACACGCCCTGCACAGTGCTACCACCCCCCATCACCGTGGCCATCTAAACACCCCAGCCTCACATTTGCATAATTCTGTTTTTTAATCCCACAGGGAACATTTTGTCTATAATGAATTCGTTCCCGACTGCTCTGTGATGTGTACTTCCCGGGTATAGAAGGTACGATGAGTTTGTTTTTTATTCATTTCTGTGCTTCCGCATAAAACTGTGATAATGTTTCTCCAGTGCTGCTTAGCAACTCTCGAGTTCACAAACTTGCTGGTAAATTTTAGAATCTGGAGACTGACCGGTAGGCGAAAACTTCACCTGTCCTCCCCTGCTGTATCACTAGGAGCCGTGAGACGCCTGACTGCCAGGCAGTGCTCGAGGCCCCAGGCAGAGCTGGCTCCCAGTAAAGAGGGTTGGGCCAGGAGCATCCTGAGAGACCTGGGTTTTAGCTCCAGTTGACTGTGTTGTGGGATTTCAGGCAAATGATGTATTCTGTCTAGGCTTTCGGGTCCTAATCTGTCACATGAATGCTAGAAACACCCCAGAGCTCTTTTCATTTCACTACGCGGGCCCTGAGTAGTTGCAGTCTGAGGAAATATTATTAGCGTCGTGGGCTGTGTGCAAGTACATTCTCTCTCTTTCTCTCTCTCTCTCCCCCACATGTGCACACACCCACACATTCTGCTTGATTCGCAGGATGATTTCTCTGAGACATGACCTAATTTCATTTAGGCTCAGGATCTTGTCAGTGTGGGTCTTCATAGTTGCTTTATACAATTAAAATATGGAATCTGAGACCGGAGCTCAGACTTTATTATTATTAGTCATGCTCAAAAGACAAATAAGGAACTGATCTAGTGCAACGATGGGTCAGCAGGAAAGAAACACAATAAAAAGAGTACGTTTAAAAATGAAGCACCTCATGAGACTAAATATTAGGAATCCTACAATCTCTGAAATGTCAGAACAGTTACATACCGAAGACTCTTGAAAAGAAAACACACTTAAATTGGAACACTCATCTATGGGAAAAAAAAAAAAAACAAAAAACCAGACCTAAGAATATTGGCAAAGTCTTCGGGTGAACATCTGCAATCTAGAATCTGAAATTATGATAATAATTGATACTAGCAAGTGTTGGATATAATTTAGGATGTACAGCTTTCAAATGTGAGTTCTGACCACATAGATTCTGGGGGTGAAAGGCAGAATGGAAGATTAAGTTACAGCCCTCTAACCTTAGTGAAAAGACCACACTAGCCTCTACCTGGTAGAATGTGCTTGATGCATAACAGCTAAGAAAGTACAGCTGAAATCATGCCAAGAGCCTGCTCCTTAGGCCAGACAGGAAGAAACAAAAGGCAAGGGGAAAGCAGACAAGCATGAGGTATGCATCATTATGCACAATTTTTCAAAAATGAATCAAAGAGCAAAGAGGTCTGCTCTGATTCTTCACATTGAAAGTAGAGAGTCGATGCAGCTAAGCTGTCTTCTATATACTTTTAACACATGGAAGGTGTGAATAATGGAAACCAAAGCCGTTCTGATCCACGGGAGCATCTCTGCCCATGTCACAATGGCTCCCCAGATTTTGATTTTACTGTACCAAAAAGAACAGAATGAACCAAGTAATATATACATTAAGCCACAGTTTGTCCAATGGGGAATCAGAATTTTGCAGTTATTTTACACCTGGCACCTGGCATGTAATGATTTCTGAAGTCCAGGCTGCTGGCTGGAAAGGAAAAGCATGCCGGCTCCGTCTTCTACCTTGCAATGCCAGGGCCGACTATGCCACTTTTAGGAATGTGAATTCCTTGAAAACTACAGTATTCACTTAAAAACGTGCAGCCTATAGAGAGGACAGGTTAGGCTGTCCTTGGAGCCATCAGCTCAAACAACAACCTTTTTGTATAATGCAGCTTTGTTATCTCTTCTAGGATTATAGGTCTGTGCAAATAGCAGCCCCACCCCAATATCCTCCTTAAGAAAAAACATGACATCTTGGGTGTTCACAACAAATCAAGAAAAAACATGACATCTTGGGTGTTCACAACAAATCAAGCTACCCATCCAACCACGTGGTGATAGGGCTCTCCTCCACAAAGACCATGATAATTTGCTCGTATTTTAAAACCCTGACATGTGTGGTGAGGTCTTCCTTCCAGGTACCCAACTGGACTCGGATATGTCGATATAGATATATCTATATATCTATATATAGATATAGAGATAGATAGAGAAATTCCATCCATGGCGATATGGGGGGGGGGGCAATGGGAGTACAGAAGATGTGCTTCTCTCACTTCCTGCCCGGACATGGTCCCTTGTCCCATGCACTGGGCAGGACCATCAACACTGGGCTGTGAGTCAGGTTTATTAGCACATGCCATTCAGTCCCTTCCAGATGGACCCTGTTTTCATTATTTTTCTGCAACTTAAAATAATAAGAGGGATTAGGCCTAAAGTCATTGAAAGGCAAATGTTGTTCATTGCCCGTGCAAATATTAAGCCAATTTAACATAGGGATATTTTTGTGATCTGCTTTTGAATATAGGTGAGTCTGCCTAATTTTTCCAGGAAGCTTTCATTACACCATTTTTCCTCCTTAGAAGGTGACTCTCATTCTCTAGACCAGCCTTCCGGGGCCAAAGCCCAGTTGGAATCTAGAGATGCAGCAACAGACTGTGCTCATCACAGCAGAGCCAGGCAAAGACCCTACACGACAGAAAATCGTGTGCTGCCGGACAAATTGACTTTGCTAAGAGGCTGAATGAAACTGACTCACTCATGATCCATTAGGCAACTGGCTGGCATCCAACAGGCTGGAAAATAGCTATACAGAATAAATCTCAGCGTCTGTTGCCGGCAGCCAACTGTGCTAAATTCTCATAGTGTGTGTATATAATAGGTGGTGTTGACCCCACCCTGAGAACATTTAAAAAAAAAAAAATCACCTGACTGAATTTGGAATATACTTAAAGTCATTATGCATATAGAAATGGGCTTCGGAAGCTAACTAAGTCATGGAAATAAAGGAGGAAGAATAGGAAAGAGACCTCAAAGGTTGATCTATTTGCCTGTCTTTGATTAGAACAGTGCTGTGTATACAGTGGGTACTCAATGAAGGCATTCGCTGCTAGCTATGAAGATGACAATGTGATACAATCAGTATCATTTTTTCCTTCAGAGAGAACAGGATATATATAATTTGCTTTCAGTTATCCAAGGCAGAAAGCAGCCCAACCATTAATACAAAAAGCTCAAAGAAGGGCACCACTGAAGTATCTCTTTACACCAGACTTCATGTAACTCCCTAATTAACAGAAAAAACACAAATTTATAAATGAATCATACCAACAATTCCCACAACTTCTTTGCTGTTCTTCCTGTATTTAACTTTTGCAGAATCTTGCTACTTAAAAAGCTACCTTTTTTTCAAAGTTTTGATCAGCTAAAACTAAAGTACATAAACACTTTTTAAGAGCTGCTCAACATGTCACATTATCTTTACTCACGAGGATATAAAGAAATTGGTGATTGCGCCTGGGATCTCTTTTCTTCAGGCCATTTTCAGATTCTGTTTCCTAACAGCGTGTCTAGCACAAGTTGGAGCAAACACGTCCTGGGCAAATGGGTATGTTTTGGGGGAATGTTATCAATAGAGAGAAATGGCATGGAGCACAAGGCTGCATTGAATCATGAAGAAATGTGCAGTTTGCCTTTTAACTTGCATGAAAATGAAGTCTGTAGATGGTCTTTTCCTGGGGGATAGAGGGATCTACACTCCATAAATGGTTAATGCGCAGAAAGAGTGAGAGACACAGAACAACAAAATCCCTCGATTTCCATGTAACTTTCATAAGGACATCCCTCAAACAGTAGTGAGATGCTCCTACTAGGAAAGTAAGATAAAACCACCTGAAAATTCCTAATTCTTGGTGATGGCCACCTCAGCCTAAATATCAAGATCTCTCATAAAATTTCATTCTGTTCAAGTTACAACTGACATTCAAAAGGAATATACCTTTCCTGTCATGCCCACAGAGCTGATCTCTACCAGATCTACAGGTGGTGATTTTGATCCTTTGGAGCTCTCGTTCTTTACAGACTATTATATTATGGCCTCAGAACTTTAGAACCTAAAGATGATCTAATAAGACCTAAAATGCTGAGTTAAGTAATCCCACATATGCCCCTGGGAATGCCTCAAGGATGTCTGGATCTCTGCTGTCCTCACTGCACTCACGGCCAGATGGTGCGGCCATGTTAAACTAAGTACAGTAGGTCCCGTCTGGCTGGAGTAGAGCAGACCTGCATGGGTGAAGGGCTGCCACAGAACATGAGCGGAACACAGGGCCAATGGAATTATGGGGTCCTGGGATCCCAAAGTTACTTCAACAAGAGGAAATCTGCCTTTATTGTTTAAAAAAAAACAGATTTTGGGCCCCTGGGTGGCTCAGTCGTTAAGCGTCTGCCTTCGGCTCAGGTCATGATCCCAGGGTCCTGGGATCGAGCCCCACATTGGGCTCTGTGGGAAGCCTGCTTCTCCCTCTCCCACTCCCCCTTGCTTGTGCTCCCTCTCTCGCTGTGTCTCTCTCTGTCAAAATAAATAAAATCTTAAAAAATAAACAATAAAAAATAATTTAAAAAACCCAGATTTTACTTGGAATAGACAGGGATGCAAATACTTCAAAAATTCTGAAAAGCCCTGGGATCTAAGCTAGCAATGAGTACCTAACTCTACTAGAGCCTGACTCATTCAAGGTAACACTATTCCAGGATCTCGAAGTTGAAGGTGTCTCAAAGTTTGGCCCAGGAAGGGCACAGACATCTCAGACCACTGTCTGACAGACCTAGAGTCCTAGGTAGACTCCAGAACCAAATCAGCTTCCTATTGGTTCGCCTCTCCTAGGCTAGGCCACACGATGATGTAATTCAAGTTACTGGAATGAGAACAGAAGCCAAAACATTTCCAGGGGCAAGAGGTAGGACTAAGTCTAACTAGGCCATTATCATGATATGTACGTGAAATTCCACACTTCCCTTGAGTTTGATGCTCATGATCGTGAGCTATATTAATAGTTATAGAAAAGATGTGAATCTGTTAATAAGATAATGAAATGAAAATATGGATGTAACATTACCACATCATGTCTTTGTTAACAGGTATGTAAGCCTTCACCACAAAAAGACATAATTTAGCTATTAAAAAACAAAACAAAACAAAACTGCAGGTACCCCCTGTTCACTGCAAAACTACAAAAGGCAAACCTTGCCAGGGGAGAAACAGAAACAACCACAAGAGCCTATTAGTCACAGTCTAAGTACAGTTCTAGAAGCAATCTTGTTACTTGCAAATATTAGCAAAGAAAGGTGACTTTTTTTTATCATGTTACATTTATGGAGAAACAAAACACAGTCCGTGAATTCTTCCTTTTTGCTGTGGCTATAATCCCAGTTTTATCTACAAACGGCCAAATGCCCGCATCCACAGGTTATGAGAACCTGTGAAGCGAAAGATCTTATCGTAAAAATTGTTTCAAATTCTACTATTTGATCACAAAAACTCCAACTACACAAATAATAAGCTCACTTTTTCTTGGACAGCTATCCAGTTGGCTGTACGGTTGCTCTTTCAGTCATATCAATCCCTTTGGGTATTCGAGATACTATCTTGCTTTTCTTGGCTGCAGAACTCCCTCTTGGAAAACATCTGGGCCACAAGGCACATGTTGTGTTTAAGATTATGGTGTGACGACCCTAGGAGGCTGCCTAGAGCCTAGACGATACAAGAACAAATGTGATGCAGAGTAATTCAACATTTCAAATGCCTAATAGATGAACCAGCAACAAGCTGTGGTCAGGAGTACAATAAAAACAGGAATAAGAATTCACAGAGAACCCAACTGACCTGACAGGGAAGAGAATATTTATTTATCTTTATTAGTTAACAATCTAAAGCAGCGATTGTTGTAATAACCTAATAGGTAAGTTAAATAATTGTGGAGAAGCTGTCACTCTCATTACACTGGGTCTTCTGCGGCTTGGAAAAAAAGGTTTTCTGGGAGTTTTACCAGGGAGTGAAATTCCTTGCCCATACATCTGGGATGCATTCATAGTTCGGCAAATATTTTTTGTGCCCGCACCGCACAAGGGGTCAGGATTGAGCAGGGGAAGGCAGACAGGTGAAGATTAAAAGTCATATATGGTCATGATAACAGGATTTTTGTCTTAAAGAGTTTACTGTCTGGTAAGAAGAGTAAGGCAAATTAAAAAGCAAGACCTTCTTAAAAGCAGCTCTTGGCAAATCTTTGAGGCTGGGAATACAGGCGGTCTTATTCCACACTTTGAAAGATGGGTATGATGTTAACTATTGGAAACTGGTTGTGGGGCAAGGTTTCCAGGGTGGGGGGGGCGGGGTTTCAGTGGCCCAGGTGAGAAAAGCCACAAGGTATTTGGAAATTATCATGAACACCGAAGGGCCACGTATCTTAGCTCTTGGCTGAAATTTTCTATGTATTTTAAACACAATTCTTCTGTTTTTCTTTCATTAAAAATATCAGTAGCCTGATGCCATGTTTTGGTCTCTCATGGTTTTCTCTCCTACACGCCATCAAAGCTAATTCCTATTTTCTTTGTAAGAACTAGCCAGGATGTTACGGACGCCCACTGCTCTTCTCCTGCTGCAGCTATGAACCCACCCCCATCGATCTCTGCCCACAGGCCTGCACTAGGCTACAGCTAACGCGCACCCACATGGAGCTCAGAGGGTAATAGAAGGAAGCGGTAGAGATAGAGAAAGACTGTTTTGGGTGGTGGTGTTCGCTAAGTGCCGGACACTGTCAAAGTGCTTTACATAGAGTAACTCATCTAAACTTCACAACTCTGTGATTTAAGTGCTATTTTTTATCCCCATTTTATGGATGAGGAAACTCAGGATCCCCCCCCCAAACATTAAACTGCCTAGGGCCATATAACTAATAAAGAAGTAGAGGCATGAATCAAACCGAGGCAGTTTGTGCTCAGCCTGTGATCTTAACCACTTCATTATATTGTGTGTGATCAAAACGAATCAGGGAGAGTGGAAGCATAACCCATGTAAAAATACCATTTCTAAAAGCAATGGTATCAGTGCTCCTCCTCCCCTTTAAAATCCTTGTAATGGATTCTTTTTAAAATAAGGTCTTTCATTCACATGTTTTGATAATGCAAGTCCAGCACAATTACTGCTAAAAAAGGCTAATTGTCAAAAAAGTTAACTGTCAAAAAGTTTCATTTATACTCTTAAGTACCCTTGAGCTGCAGGCTGACTCTAGCAAGGATTATTTTAAATTTAACGATTTGCTCCATCTTTCACAAGAAGTTTGTGGCTCGGACCTAGTGATGTTCTCATGATTGTCATGTAAGAAGCAATAGCCATTCCTAGATGAATTGTGATCGTCTCTCCAGGTACTCAGACCCGTGTCCCCACCGGAGAGGATTACAATCTCAGCTAATGGTTTTGGGCCTCTTGGTTTCCACTGGTAATGGATCATCTGTCTCGTTCGACAACCTCCTTAATAGCTCTTCCTCCTCACAGTGTGTTCAGGCTCATGCTCAGCTTTGCTAATCTCATATGTGGCTTCTGGTTTTTTCCTTTGTTCTTTTTCCTTTTAGAATAACTTCAAGTGACTAGCTGATAGTGCTCTGTTACACCTTTCAATGCGCATACCCACGTCTGCCTCCATCCACCCATCCATCCATTCATCCCTCCAACCATCACCTCTCTGCCCTCTTTCCTCTTAGAATAGCTTGTCTGAAATTCTCACAGTTGATACCAGGATAATCTTGTTGCACCCTTTATTGAAATGTTGGTAACCATGATATATTTGAGATATTACCAATTCTTTGGTAATATCTTGTCTCTTGTCTCCTTTTCTAGGCTAATGATCCATATTATCTTTTTTATTAATAGAGAGTGGTATGCTGAAGATGGATGGATGTGGTTGATACAGCTCTATAAAGATCAGGATTTTTAAAAGAAATATCGACAATCCCAAAGACTCCTGAATCTATTATTCATTCAAGGGTAAAATTATGAAGAATTTAGCAGCTTGCACCACACGGGCTCTTGCATCCAGATTCAGACTTTGGGTTAATACAAATCAGTTCCTTACTTCAGTGGTAACCGGATATACTTCCTGTCCCCTATGGTATCACTATATCATTAATACCAAACGATCTGTCTCATGTACCACTCTGAACCTGGCCCATAAATTGAGCACATTTTCTTCCGCCTCCTATGAGTCATTGCTGCCACTCCCAAGCACAGAGCTGGTCTGCCTTCGCAGTCTCTGGGGCTTTCTCACTTAGACGGTCCTCAGTGCGTTACTGGAGAGCCGGCCATTCATCTCTCAGGACAGCTGTGTCACTCACCCTTTAGAATCAGAGGATCTTACTTGAAAGCAGGGAACCAAGTTTATACTGCTTTCCCTTAGCTCCTTCTATCTCTTGCAGTCAAGCATGCCTCAGGCAATCCTGTGTCTGAAGAATTCTTACATCTTCTGAGTTATTCTACACCTGGAGGTTATCATATGGACCAGTGACAACTCTCCTCATCGCTTGCTGTTCCATTTCTGACTTGGCTCATTGTAATGTGGGCCCCAAAATCTCAGTTAGCCCTCATTCTGGAGAATATATTATTGTTTCTGGATTTCCTCAATCCTTCTTTCATGTATCATGAAAAAAGTCATTTCCTTTTCTTTTCCTTGCCTCTTTGTTTGGTTCTGAGTTTAGACTCATTCCTTTCTTTCAACATTCCAATATAAGTTAGGTATATAGTTTGTAATCCTAGGCTGTTTTTTTCTCCTTCACCCTCCCCACCCCCGCCCTGCATGTTTTGGCTCCTTAAGGAAAGAAACAGAAAGGAGTCATACTGGTAGCTTACACCTGCCATATCAGGGAGACAGCACTAACCAGAAGTATGAAACCAGGGAAGTTTCATAGCCTAGACTGGATCCTGGTAAAAAATATTTAAGACGGCAATTATAATGACAAAAACACTGATCTTTCTTTCTATGCTGTAATTTTATAACAAATCTGTTTTGGAGAGAAGACATCAAAGTTACAGAGAAAGTTACCTATTTCTAAAATTTAAAAACCTATAAATTAGGCATCAGACAGAGTCAAATTCTCATGCTGAGTGACTCATTTTCTTCAGGTTCTCAAGTTAGGTGATTCAATTTCTGTACGACTACTCCTATATGTCCTCAGAGCCCCTTTCTCTTACATCCCTTTTGGAGGAGGTCTTCCTCATTAACCACTCTGAACTTGGTTCCTAAATGTAGCACATTCTTCTGAGTCATCAACTGGGTGCTATGAAGCAGAAAGATTTTCAGTGTTCCTTGTAGAAACATTTTTCTTATTATTTTCAAGTTGAAAAGTAGTTTAGAGATGCTGGAGACTAATCATTGGCAAACTGTATCTACAGCCCATGAGTAACATATTAAACTGTTTTCAGAGGCAATTCTCTAGAGAGGATGAAGGAGTCAAAAATCTTACAAGTCTGGGGGTCAAAATCAGAATCGGTTTATGGTGAAGGTGGAGGTGGAGGTTTGGACATGGAGGGAAAGGTATATGACTGTGTCTGAACCCCCCCACCCCAAGATTCTGACAAGTTTTCATGACAGAAGGAGACATCGCTCACTTTCATTCTACTTAAGAATCACTGACTTAGACCAAGTCCCTACCAAAGAATAAATTAAAGCACAACAAGTCTATGACTCCCAGAATGTGACTGAACCAGTCTTAGCGGCAGAGCTGAAAACTGAATTCAAGCTTATTGACCCCCTAATCAAATCCGTTTTTTTCCCTTATAAACCCTGCTGTTAGTTTGTCCTGATGCAAAATTTTTAGTACCAAAGAATTTAGAGTTGGGATATGGCTCAAAATCTGTGTAATTCCTCCTTTATAGTTCTATTTCTTGTGGTGATGCAAATGTTCTATACTTTGATGGAATCAATGTCAATATCCTGCTTGTGATACTATACTATTGTTTTGAAGGATGTGACCACTGGGGGACATGATAAGGAGTACATGGGATCTTTCTGTATTATTTCTTACACCTGTATGTAGATCTATAAGTATCCCAAACTCAAAAATTAACTTTAGTAAAAAATGTATTTAATTTTCAGCTGGATTCACCTCCAACTAGGGTAATATGTATGTATTTTTTTGAAAAGGTCAGCAGTTTCAAAACTGTCAAAAATGTATACCACCTACCTAATTAACTCTCTGCTCTTATAACTAATTTACTGGATATTTCACAATACAATGTTCAAATTGATGAGAGTTGTCAAAAGGAAAAAAAAAATCAATGTTAAACACTTGATTAACGTTGTCCGTTCGAATTTGAGAATGTCAGGAAGGTTCTCCCCGTGCATATTTGAAGACATTGTTAATTATCAAAAAGTGGTATTTTAGAATTATTTCCTCAAATAATACCTCTCATTCCTTTCTTAATAATAGAAAGACATATAAAGAAAGCAGAAAAATAAGCACAGAAGATGAAGATACCTTAGTTCCATTAAAATGTAAGTCATCTATCCATACAAATAACTTCCCAGTACAAATGAAAAGGTAAGCTCTGCTAAAATACCTCCCTTCTTACCACTCTATTTAAAAGTGGAATACCTCTTGAGAAAGCAGAAAGAAAATCATCTTATTTTGATGAGACAGATGAAAAGTAAAAATTGTAGCAATCAAATATTCTCTGAAGTAAAACAATTCTTTGATGGTGCGTAATGTTTAAGGAGGTCTAAATATAGGCATGAGAAACATTAAAGAAATGTGTTATGCACCTTCTGGTTCACTCCCTTTGTCTCTCTGACCTAGGGATTCTAGAATTCATTTTCACTCAGGAAGCAAATCAGAAGAGCCCAGAGTTTTGTAAAAGGAACGCAGACCAGGTTTCTGGCTACGGCACATGGTAAGTCCACAGAAGATGCTAGCACTATCCGAACTCAAGTATCAAAAACATAGCAGCATTTCATCAACATAAAGTACAAAGGTGACAGGAGGGCCTGGCGTCAGAGGGTCTTTCCTTCTAACCCTACAAAGTGGGGAGGGTTGGAAGACTTCCCTGTGTAGGAAGGAGGGGAGACACGATGATGAAGGGCAACCCTTCTCCGGGGAGCATTATGGGTTCCAATGAAACATGGATGGCAGAACATTGAGTCTGAGTATCTATTGTGAATGAACAAACAGGATCCTATTTTTGTCTTCGTGAAAGCAGCTCTGCCTAAAAAAAAAAAAAGTGCGTTCAGCTTGTTTGGTGGTTCCTCACTTTCCACCTCTTTTGTTCCAGAGACTGCAAAGTTGAGGACAGTTTGCCTTTAGAGTCAATTTCTAAGACTGACACTGAATCCTTCTGCGAATGCTTTTCATAAATTTCACTCCTCTGTAGCGCTCAGACTCCCTGACAGTTCTATAGCTTGCATTTCCTTGCTTTATGGCAACTTGCATCAACAGAAGCCCTGAATACTGTCAACTGCCATAACACAGTGAAACAAAGAGTAAATAAACATGGAAATGACTCTGTTGGCTCCTGGTCATAAACACAGAAATGGCGAGGTTCTCGAGTTTGCCGGCACTTAACAACAATATGTTTCTCCGTGGAGCTGATCCAACAATTTGAAGCTAATCTTAAAAAGTCAGAATTCTTGCATACATAAACAAAAGCTAAAGCCTTTAACCAACAGATGTAAATTAAAGTTGCCTGCTCCAATGGGCTGTGATAATATTTATTAGTATCAAGATAAAAGGTTAAATATAAATTACACTAAAAGTATAGTTGACATTGCCATTAAGTTTTTTTTTTTTCTTTTTCTTGTTCCAGAGTTTATGAATTTCCTTAGGTATTTGTCAAAATGCCTGCTTTATAAATCAGTTTAGATAGGTGCGTATTTTTATTCTCAACTAAGCTACAAAAAAGGAGAGTTTCTTAAAGAAGAGCAGTAAGTTTTCCCACATAAATTTCATATAAATTACAGATTTACAGCAGTTTTCATTTCCACAAGCCTTACCATAACTGTTTATTGTTCTAATATTTTGTACACGGAAAAGTAAAAACAGTATACACTTGGAAACTAGCACCTGCTGCCTTCCCCATGACAACTGGTAGAGTGGCAAAAGGGACTTCCAGATAGCTCTGTAGCACGGATTTGACTTCTAGAAAAGAACCAATATATGCAGAAAAGTAAAAGCCGGTATCGGAAGCACGTATTACACTACCAATGGTATGTTACAGGAATATTTTCCTCACGACTAAGTTTTAATAAACTTACTACATCTTTTAAGCATCGTAAAAATCTCTTTCTAGTTACGTCATATTGAAAACCATGTGTCTGTAAAACTATACGTTGAAAACAAAATCCTAATACAGTAACTAAAACTCTTACATTGCCCAAACTTAAGGAAAAAAAAAAAAACCTTATTCTGAGAGAAACTGAAATAAAGGTAACACCCAATTACTATAATTTTTAACACAAGGCATAACAGGTATTATTGTTCCCATTATAACGCTAGAAATACGGGAGCAAAACAAAGCTTAGGAGACTCCTATTTTGGGTATTCTTCTTTTGGTTTATTCATTATTCGTTAGTCTACTATTTCCATAAGAACTCTGTGTCCAAAAGTAAGTAGGTATTCAGAGAGAAAAAACAAAACAAAACACCGTGGGCAAGCGTCTTGAGAAACCGTAGACTTAAAAGCAGGCTATTGTCATTCAGGACTTCTCACTCTTATTTTCGCTCAAGTGCTTCATGAATCTCCACGAATAGAAACCAACTGCCAAACTCTGCCCCTGAAATGATCTCCCCTCCTTCGTTTTTTGTTTTTTCTTTTCTCCTGTAGCGTACCTATTCACATCCACTGAATTCCACTAAATTCACTTTTTGAAATCCTTAGACCACAAAGTTCCCACCTAACTAATGAGGATATTCTGCATTGGGTTGGATTTTTTATTTGATTCCTCCAATTAGTGTTCTACATTAAATATTAAATATTTACTACTTGCCCAAGTTCAGGCCTCAAGGTTGGCTCCAGACATGAGAACCAGAATGAAAACAACAGTGGGCTTGAGGACACAGCTGAGGTCTGCCACCAACAGGCTCTGTGGCTTGGGGGAGGGCTTTTAATCCCCGCAGACAGCAGCCTTCTCATCCAATCTAAGGATGTTCGGCTAAAAATCTCTGTGGCTCTTCCCATGTGATTCTTGTAAGAGCAAAGAGCATATAGATGTTCCCAAGTAGGTATTTATCCAGTCAATGCCTGGCAGTTAATTAATCCATGGGTGTAGACCACTAGCTTTTTCATATTATCCAGATTTCTCTGCCAGGATTAGAAGTGCCACAAATAGGATGTTAAAAGCCAATATAGGATAATTCAGTTCCAGAATAAATAATTTCTACAGGTAATGTTTTTAATAATAAACCAATTCTTGACTGGTGCTTGGGGAAAACTTATGTTTCTTACCTATTTTCACACCAAGGTTACTGTATAATTCTCAATAATATGGATCTTACGTGACTATAAATTTTTTTTTAAGCATAAGCTTCAACAGTGTTCCACACGTGTTATAAAAAAAAGTGGTATTTTTTCACATTACAAATTAATTCTTTTCTCAAATGCACTAGGATATGTTCAAGTTTATGAGCTTGGATTGAAGAAAATACAATCATATATAATAAGGAAGAATAATTACTCAGAGTGTGGTACCACTAGTCAGTTATATAGTAAGAGAATAACTAGCTAAAAAGTAAAAAAAAAAAAAACAGGAAAAGGGAGAAAAGTCCATTGTTACAAATCTACCTGACTTTCATTCCTCTGATTCACTGGGATCAGGATCTGTGTGTATGATTCTAGATATAAATTAAACAGGCAATGGCTATTATGGACTCAAAGGATTCAGTGTTCAACAGATCAATGGATATGACCTGGGGAAATGAGTTGAAAATCAACCAAAAACCAAAAAAAGATTACTTTTAGGAAGATAAAAAAAGAGTAGAGACAAGTAAAACGATGGTCCAGATTCTAATGAGATAGAGAATCATCTCTGATCCTAGAGGGTGCTTAAATTAGGTATTGCTGCTATTACTGGATATAAGAGCAATGTACCTGCTATTTAATCTCCTGACTTAACTGGCATCCTGTCAACGCACGGAGGGAACATGTCTTTTTGTAAGGTTGGCCTGAAAGGTAAATATGATGTTTTCGGTTTTTAAAACTTTTTTAAGACACATTTTGAATTGGCAAAAAACAGCAGGGCACTCAGTAACATGGTCATCTGCCTTCAACAGATGATTTCAAGAGAGCCATCTGACCGTGACTCTCCCTAGCCTGAATCTCTCTCTCTCTTTCTCTTTTGACATCACAGGTCAAAAGGTGGTAAATGGAAGACAGAAGAACTCAAGATATTCTGGTACATTATCAAATGCTTCCGGTCACTGACTGGGGCTTCATGAATTCAGTTCACATGAATGTACTATGGCCTATCTTAGTTCTTTTTTTTTTTTAAAGATTTTATTTATCTGAGAGAGAGAGCAGGAGCAGAGTGGAGAGGGGGAAGGGCTGAGGGAGAGAGAGAAGCAGACTCCTTGCTGAGTAGGGAGCCCAACAGGCCCTTGATCCCAGGGTCCTGGAATCATGACCTGAGCCAAGGCAGATGCTTAACCAACTGAACCAGCCAGGCAGGAGCCCCTCTTCGTTCTTTATTTAGCATGTTTGGAAAGAACCGAGAGATGGTTGTAAATAAATCATTTAAAAGATAGAAAATAAGTTCTTATGGATATTAATGCATTGGATTTTTTTCCGTGAAAAGAGATAGTAAATGGAGAATCGATGACTATTCACAAGCATATGAAGAGCAAGCATCTGAAAAACAGTAAACTGTCCATTTACATGAGAAAGAACTGAAATATAAAGTTCTTCTACCCAGTAGAATGAAGTGCAGTATTCAAGTTTTAAGTTGAACATTTCCCTTTGGGGAAAACACATTTATATTTATACTCTCTAAGTATGTCATTCCTATACAGCCTGTCCAGTTAATCTTAATAGGGTGAATTAAGCATCACAGTGCCTCGGATTTTTATCCAGTTAAGTTCAGATTCTTCAACCTAGCATTTCAAGTCCTTTACAATGAGACCCAAGCTATGATGGCAACCTTACCTGCCTCTCCATCCCTACATGTGTTCTCTGCTTGAAATGACCTATAATCCTGTGATACGGAAAACTGACGGCAGACTGTTCTACCTCTGAATCCAAATGCTTTTTCCACTCCACACTGCTTTTTACTTTTCAAAACTGTACCGCGCACTCAAGGTCTCCCTTGATTTGTCTCACCAGATGCGATACTGTGTGCAGAACATTCGTGTTCTCTCTCTTCCCACGTTTTGAACTACTGAGCGACACTGCATTGTGCACTGAACTACAAAGAACGGCCAAGTCCTCTGCATGGTCTCTCTTAAGTCATCTGAGGTGTCTCAGTCTCTTTCAGGGCATGAAGTCTCAATTTTATTCTCTTTCTTCAGGTTTTTTCTGGAATAGTTTAATGTTACAGAGCATAGGGGCTCTGGAAGCAGACTGCTTGGGATCTACTGTTTCCTACTTTGGGTAGATCTATCTCCTCAACTAAGAGTAAATATGTCAGTATTAGAACCTAAGTGGGTGGTTATGAGGATTCGATTAGATGACAAATTTCAAACCCTCAGAATTGGCCTGATACCTAAGTAAACAGGCGTGCCAGATTTATTAAACTGAAAAACTATCTCAAAATATTTTAAATATCAGGGCGCCTGGGTGGCTCAGTCATTAAGCGTCTGCCTTCGGCTCAGGTCCTGATCCCAGGACCCTGGGATAGAGCCCAGCATCGGGTTCCCTGCTCCGCGGGAAGCCTGCTTCTCCCTCTCCCACTCCCCCTGCTTGTGTTCCCTCTCTCACTATGTCTCTGTCAAATAAATAAATAAAATCTTTTAAAAAAAATATTTTAAATATCAAAGCTCACTTGTTATACATGGCTTAGGTTCAGGTAATCCTTGACTATTGACTATTTCATGCTCACTTTGTGCACTTTTGTGTGTAGCTGCAAATTTAATAGATAAATATTAAACGATGAAAGCAGACTGCACTTAAGCAAGCTAATAGTATATTCAATTTTGAAGAAAAAGGATAAATCAAAAAATGAATAAATGTTATGGAAGCATGCTATAGAATATAGCTTTAAATAGTGAGATGCAATGGTGTCTTCAAGATGTTTACTTCCTTGGGGGTATAAGTCTATTGTTTGACTTTTGTAGGTTCAGCTTCTAGATCCCTTTTTAGATGAATATAGAGTATTGCCTATTTGTATTTACTGGTCTCTCAGGAGGGGCTAAATAGGATGCTAGCTTAGATTTCTTCCAGGCTTGTTATATAATTCGACTAAGTAAAACAGATTAAACTCATCAGTAGCTCTCAGACCTTGTGTTTATTGATGATCATGTGAAGATAGATGAATATAAAAAAAGGTGATTTTTTTCCTAATATGTAAATAATGAAGGCATAGATAAGTTAACGTAAAGTACTGAAAATTAGATATTTAAGTTACAGTGTTGAAAACCTAAATATTTATCAATGTTGCTTAATGCACATGAATAGTCTTCTTAGAATAAAAAGAGTATAATTTCCTAAGGTTCCAAGTCACCTATTATCTATAAAAAAAGAACTACACTAATTTTGATCATTTTAAAGGCAAAACTTTCCAGTGGTTGTCACTCACAGCACACTTTATCTATAACCGATTTTTTTCAAAATGTAAAATCTAACAACTTTAATTTCATTTGGTCACAATCTTCGTTAATATATACACTCCGGAGGGGCGCTTGGGTGGCTCAGTTGGTTAAGCGATTGCCTTTGGCTCAGGTCATGATCCTGGAGTCCCGGAATCGAGTCTCGCATCGGGCTCCCTGCTCGGTGGGGAGTCTGCTTCTGCCTCTGACCCTTCCCCCTCTCATGTGCTCTCTCTCTCTCATTCTCTCTCTCAAATAAATAAATAAAATCTTTAAAAAAATATATATATATATACACTCCGGAAAATTCAGCACCTTGCACATAGTAGGTCCTCACTACATACTCAAGTATGTCTCCACTCTGCATCCATGTTTATATTGTCTCTCTCTTTTTATGTTGAGGATTTGAGATATTAAACATTTAATTCCTGGCAAATATTTTGTGATGTCTTTCAAGTCCCTACCACATCTGCACACTGTTTTCATGTCATAGGAACTGAAGTCCTCACGCCTACTTATTTTCAGGTGCTTAGTTTCCTATAAATGTCCTGAATTTGCAAGAATCATAGCATTTGTAGGATAACAACATACCAAGAGCTAATTATTATGAAACTTTGTATACAAATGTTTTTCAAGCAGCTGGGAAAGTCTTTTTTTGTTTTGTTTTGCTTAACAATTAGTTCATCCCTGTATAAATGAAAAGGTGCTGGCATAAATATATTCTTCATATAGGTCTATGTTATTTTACTGTACTTTATAATATTAACACATTTTATTATCTTCAGTTCCCAGTTAATAAGTAAAAAAATGTGATGCAACAAGAGGAAAAGATGCGGGAGAAGGAAGAGGACACAGTGAATTAGGGTTACTGCAGGATTTCTTAAGGTACAGCACTTCATTGTGCCTTGAAAAAAAAGTTTAATGATGACCCAAGGGAAGAGATATGGAACCTTTCTCCTGACTGTGGCATGCATTCTGATCTCCCCATCTAAACATACCAGCGCTGATTATATTTTACATTTGGTCACTTCTTTTCCAAAGCGATTTTCCATAAAGTCTACTCTGCAGATTACTAGAAAACATTAATCAGTATCAGTATATGACAAGACCAACATGGTCTTCATTTGTGCTGCTGATTCCTGCTCTGCTCCCTGACAGGGGAGGACCTTCCAAGTAGCTGTGCTGGCCAGAATTACTCAATACAGAGTAAAAGAAAGAGAATGGGCTTTGCAATCAGGTCTGGTTTTCCATCTCTGGCTTCATCATTTATTAACATTGTGTTCTCATGCTTGTTATGTAATATCTTAGATCTTTGAGCTTCTCATCACCAGAATAAGGACAGTAAATACCGTATCTTTTATTGTACTATTTTGAAAAGTAGAATATACATAGGTAATTAATGCATTTATTAAGCGTACTACATTCTTGGCATAGAAAGATAAGTAAAAGAAGGCTTCTATCCTCCCAAAGAAGCTTACAGTCTAGTACAGGGAGACAAATAGTGAAGTTTACCAGCACTATCTCAAACTTTTGTAGAGGGCACATTGGCAGTGAAAAGGAAGTAATGGTAAATTCTTCCTGGGGAAAAAATATCAAGAAAGGTTTCAGAGAAAGTTATCTTTAGCTATCTTTTTTTTTAAAAGATGTATTTATTTATTTGAGAGAGAGTGAGAGAAAACAGAGAGTGTGAGCCAGGGGAGGGGCAGAGGGAGAGAGAGAAAATCTCAAGCAGACTCCCCACTGAGTGCAAAGCCTGACTCAGGGGGCTCAATCTCACAACCCTGAGATCATGACCCAAGCTGAAATCAAGGGTTGGATGCTCAACTGACTGAGCCACCCAGGTGCCCCCATCTTTGGCTATCTTAACAAAGATTCAGTCTTGGGATCAATAAATGGTTACATTGTTGTCATGTTCTCATAATGTCTGTCTCCATTAAGCAAAATCCTTGATCTCACTCATCGATGGCTGAATCTACATGTTCATAGAGATCATGTTCTCATAGGGGCACATTAAATGTTGGCTTGCAAACTGGATTCATTTGAATTACATTGTGCAGTAAGCTGTGTAGGGTGATGCACTCATACCACCTGCCTGGGAGTTTCCTGGCTTGCCCACTACAAGTCCAGCATCTCCAGCAACCTCTCCATCCCAGTTTTAAAATGGAAAACCCCTGTGCTGGGAACTCCCTCAGTCCTGGGCAAACAGGAAAAACAGGTCACTCTAGATCTATGGTAATGGTTAATACGGCTTCAATTAGCGGATTTACCATTCTACCTGCAGTGCATTCATTAGGAAATGTGGAACTGGAGATAATTGCTAGTCAACCAACCATCAGACACATTAATAATAACCCTTCACGAAGGACACGGTCATTATGCCAGACACTATACCCAATTCAAGTCATTACCTTCATAGTTAAACGTAATCAAAGGTAAAACTGAAGGATTAACAAAAAGGTGCAATGTCATGGGTTCATTTACAAAATGACAGAGATCCTCAATGTCTAAAGTAACATGTTATTTTATTGTTTTGAAAGCAATCAAATTTTCTTTATTTCTAACCAATTAGAAAAGAGTAAGGTAATAAAGATACTTAGCTCACAGGAGTAAACATACTTACGAATTCATTAGCTAAAATTCCCTTCATTCTGATCAAAATGAGTGTGTCTTCACCCAAGAACATTTGAACTTATTATTCTGCTTTCAAGGAAGTGAATATATGAGACCAGAGAAATAGATCGGGGCTACAATTTAGCCACTGTTAACAACATGTTGAATTCAAACCATATTAACTGACTTGACTCGTCAGCTTCTTAAAAAATAAATATCAGATCATTTTGGTAATGAGTGCCCAAATAGTCAAATTAATTTTGAATAGTAGTGTGGTATCTTATAACGTAGAGTAAATTTATATTATACTACAGTGGCAGGAAAGGGAGAGGACTACATTCAATTTGTCACTATATTAGGATAAAAATTAAAGTGGCTTTTTTGAGAGAGCTAAATACTTAATTCTTTCAAGAAAGACAACTAAATTTATCATGCTAAGATGATTATTGGGCCATAAAAGAAGGGTATGGACCTCTTTCCAATTTTGAAAAGTTTTATTTCACTTATAACATGAAAATTACTATCTAGAAAGGGGCGCCTGGGTGGCTGGGTTGGTTAAGCATCTGCCTTTAGCTCACATCATGACCCTCTAAGTCCTGGGATCCAGGCCCTTGTCAGGCTCCCTGCTCAGCGGGGAGTCTGCTTCTCCCTCTCCCTCAGCCCCCTCCCCCACACCGCTCATGCTCTGTCTCGCTCGCTCGCTCTCAAATAAATAAAATCTTAAAAAAAAAAAAAAACCACTATCTAGGGGATAAATAGGTACTATATATTGTTAAGAGTTACCAAAACTGTTAATGAATACATTTAAATTTTTGGCATTTATAGCTCTGGAATTCTAGAAACTATGATGGGTGCAGGACATTTCATCTTCTACATAAAAAATAAGCATGAAAATACAGATCAGTCTTCATTTGCCTATAACAGATAGCTTATAATCTAACAGAGTAAAGATATTTCCTTTTTCCTTTTCTATGTCAATGTTTTCCTTCTATTTTTCAATTTTCATTCTTTTCAAGCAGCTGTCGGTGTTTAATAGCTTTTTCCCCCTCAATTCACCAATCAATTTAAACTTTTTAATCCTGAGCTATTAAAAATTATAGAAAAATCTCTTGCAATACAGAGACTTAAAAGATACCATATTCAGCATGTGTTAACTTTGGACTAGCCCATTTGCTGCACACGTGACAATTTCTTCCAAATGAAGTAATGATAATGGTTATCTACTTCTTGTCCCCATTGGTAAAGTAATATTAATTAATTTCACCAAAGCCTGGAAGTCTAATTTAACCTCCTTTATTCGTATGTTAATTGCTTTGAAGAAAGTGAAACAATTGATTGAGACAGGAGCTTATTTCAAAAGCCCTACATATAATGAGAGTATTTCTGAGCACTCATTAAAGCTGACCACCATATAAAGCCAGGGATGAGTGCTTTAAAGAACTATTAATTGGACTCAAACAGAGTAAGAAAGTCTACACCAGTTTAAAACAAGGCAAATAGGAAAAAAATGTCTACTTAATGTAGGCTACCGGACCAATAGCCAAAATCCCTGATGCTGATAGCAAGCTCAGACCACAGATGACATTTACATTATTAGTTGTCTCTGCTTCCCAAACCTTAGGCACATTCTTTGCTCTTCCCCTACCCCACCCTTTTTAAGTAGTCTCTTTCAGATAGGTGACTTAGAGCATTCGCTGAAAAAAAATCCAATGAGATTTTCAGGATGGGCTGTTGTGAAATGTGAATTTATGCTCCACCTGACTTGAAAAGAATTTAAATATAATTTAATCTATAAATCGGGTTTTTTTATGACCATCAGCTCAATAAACAATATACATGATTTACCAAAATATGAGATAGGGTACTATTTGTTTATATGGCATCTATAATATAATGTGATCAATGTAGAAAAGATCAAGAGTTTAGAAGGTATTTGTAAATAGAATCTAAATTGAAAAGATAAGGTGACATAGCAGAAGAGAACAAAATCTGTATTTCTTAATGACAGGCGTGACTAGGTATAACTGAAAGGAGGAAAATATTTTATCATTGGAAAAGATATTTGGTCAGCATTAAAAATATGCTTACTTTTGACTTCATAAAAGTAATTATGGGGAGTGTGGCGAATTTGGGGGAGAAGCTGATAAATTCCGTTTTCAGTTACATGGTATCAACAGCCTATGATGCAGGTAGAATATGCTTAAATATGCTGGAGGCAAGGGAATATGCATATTTTCTCTTGGGATAAATTCCACAGAATATAAATGATTGAGTGAAATTCTTAGATTCATAAAGATTCTGAAGGAATTAAACAGTTTAATAATCATGTGAAATATTCATGCTGTAGAGAGATGGCTAGGTTGAACACATTCCTCAAACTATCTGGTTAAATTATACAGTGGACCTTTGAACATGGATTTCAACTGCATGTATCCACTTACATGCAGATTTTTTGGATAAATACAGTCCAGTATTATAAACGTATTTTCCTCATGATTTTCTTAACATCTTCTTTTCTCTAGTTTATTTTAAGAATACAGTACATAATTCATATAACATACAAAATGTATTAATCAACTGTTTCTATTATTCCTAAGGCTTCCAGCCAACCGTAGGCTATTAGCAGGTAAGTTTTGGGGGAGTCAAAAACTGAATGTGGATTTTAGACTGCACAGGGTTGGGCACCCCAAACCCCGTTGTTGAAGTATGACAAAAAGACCACCTAGGCCATCTTGGGAAAGGGTAAGATTAAGTATTTATTGATACTTTTCAAAATCATTCCCCTGTAAGGACAGTATGATCAATGAACAACAAACCTTAAGGATTTGTCAAGTATTTCATACATAATTCAGCCTCTCTCCATATTCTTCAAGTAAACCGACAGCCATTCATTAAAAAATAATTTCCTGAGAATCTAGTACTTGCAAAGCAAGTATGATGAAAAGATAAGATCAAGTCCCTTCTTTTTACAGAAGTTGTAGTAGAGTCAAGACATAAGACCTGTATATTGAAAACTACAAGACATTAACAAAAGACTGAAGAAGACACAAATAATTGGAAAGATAATCTATGCTCGTGGATTGGAAAAATTAATATTGTTAAAGTGTCCATACCACCCAAAGGAATACATAGATTCAATGCAATCACTACCAAAATTCCAATAGTATTTTCCACAGAGACAGAACAAATAATCCTAAAATTCGTATGGAACCACAAAAGATAGCCAAAGCAATTCTGAGAAAGAAGAAAAAAATTGGGGGCATCACACTCCCTGATTTCAAACTATATATACTACAAAGCTATAGTAATCAAAAGAATATAACAGTGGTATAAAACCAGACACAAAGATTAATGTAACAGAGTAGAGAGGCCAGAAATAAACCCATACATATATGGTCAATATATTTATGACAAAAGAACCAAAACTATACAATCATGAAAGGATAGTCTCTTCAATAACGGCACTGAAAAAATTGGACAGCCACATGCAAAAGAATGAAACTGGACCACTATCATACACCATACACAAAAATTGACTCAAAATGGATTAAAGACTTGGAGGTAAGACCCGAAGCCCTAAAACTCCCAGAAGAAAAATAGGCAGTAAACTCCTTGACATTGATCTTGGCAATGGTTTATTGAGTCTGACTCCAAAAGCAACAAAAGCAAAAATAAACAAATAGGACTACATCAACTAAAAAGCTTCTGCACTGCAAAAGAAACCATCAACAAAATGAAAAGGCAAGCTACTGAGTGGGAGAAAATATTTGCAAATCAAATATGTAATAAGCCAAGATATATACAGAACTCATACAGCTCCATAGCAAACAAACAAACAAAAAACAACAAACAACATGATGAAAAAGTGGGCAGAAAATCCGAACATTTTTCCAAAACAGACATCTAGATGGCCACCAGGCACATGAAAGATGCTCAACATCATTAATCATCATGGAAATGCAAATCAAAACCACAATCAGGTATTTCTTTACACCTGTTAGAATAGCCAATATCAAAAAGAAAAGAAAGAGCAAGTGTTGGTGAGGATGGGGAAAAGGGAACCCTCTTGTGCTGTCGGTGGGAACGTAAAAACTGGGGTAACTCTCCCCACTTGGAGAGACTGACATCAACAAGGGCCTAAATCCCATATTTATAATTTGTTTCTCTTCAATTGTCGTAAATGGAAGACATCCGGGAGAAACAAATTGGAGCAACGTTAAACGCTCACTGCTGTCATTCTTCCTGCCAGAACCACATTACAGTAGTGAATTACTGAACTGACTACTGATACTAGACATTCGTCTGGCACACAGAACAAGTCAAGAACAGGGTGGTGGCATAGGTCAATATACGCACATTTGATAAAACCATGGCTAATATTGATTAAGTGTCAGTCATTGTTAAAGTTGACACAATCCCATTCACACACATCATCTCACTTCACCCTCACAAGAGAAGTACATCAATTTCACTGGTGAGAAAAAAAGTGAAAATGCTAAAATTAAGGAGGTGATTACCAAAGGACACAGGGCTAGTAAATGGGAGAGTGGAAACTAAAACTGAGATGTGTAAATTTCTATCCTATTGAGAATTTAGAGCTTCCCCGTGAGAAAGGCAACCAATATGGTGGTAAGTCTGCCATTGACGGGAGTAGGTGGAGAACAAAATGTTGTACAATCTCACCTAGTGAGGTGAACAAAGCCTTCCTAGGGTCAACACGTGGCCATGTTGTGGTTCATGATGACTCACTTATCAGAAACAAGTTCCCAGGTATCCTTCTTTTGCACTTTCCCCAAACCCGTGAGGTCATCCCATTGAAAGAACCGGAGCCACCAACTTTTATATCACTATCCAATGATATCAATTAAGGGGTCATTAAAATACCAGAATGAGACAGATGGGTTTGGGCTATAGTGCAGTACTGACCTTCACAGCCCCATTCATGTATTATGACTATTAAAATGATAACAATAATTGCTATTATTAACTTTATTGATTACTATTATTGTCATGCTTTCAGGTATATAACCCAAACAAGTGAGTGAAAAGAGTTGGCAAAGTATGCGAGTATTCCTGATTCTCTCGGTTTGTAGTCAGCTGAATAGAGAGAGCACTTGTTTAATGAAATAATAAACTACTATATTTTATTCGTCACATACCTGCCCTCATTAAAAGCCTTACTGTGATTGCCTTTACTATAACATTTCTCTTTCTCTTTCTCTCCCCAACAACCCCCACCGCACACCCACACCAAGCAGGCCATCCCTTCTCTCTATTTTGTCCTCTCAAGCACTTAAAATAGTTCTGGGATGTAGCTGTTACTCAATAATATATAGCTAAGCAGAAATGAAAAATCCAGACAGTCCAAATTTGAATTAAGTATCTCACTTTAGACTCCTCTGACTGCAACCAGGATGTTTTTTATCTGTAGACAGGCAAACTACCCTCATTCAAATATGGGCAACAAGTATTTCCCAGACAAAAAAAGCAGTCTTATGAAAAATCGGATTGACAAAGGCTTGAACAATGTCCAAGAACATCCATAAAAGTCATTCTCTTGATTAATGTGTAAGAGGTCTTAACCAAAATTTACTTATGATTAAAAAAAATCTTGTGCAAATAACTACGTATATACTATGGGAAGAAGTATTCTTTGTTCACGCAAAAAAAAAACCCCAACCCAAAGCAAACCAAACCAAAACAACCATGAAATACTTTTAATTCAAAATCCTCAAGAAAAAATACGGCTTGGTTGGTGGGTGACGGAGGAACCCTAGAGAGTAATTTTCAACCACAACATAAATGGGTGTGGTCTTGCTCTTTCTATGGCCAGTAACAGGAATGGTACCCACTGCTGTACAGTGTTCAGGTCAGTACTACAAAAGCCATTCTTTCCCCATTGCATTTTTGTGCTCTGTCGCTCCTTTTTTGCAGTGACATCTCATAGAATAGAAACTCTGTCCATTTGACCCACGGATAGGACTGAGAAGTACCTCAGCGGGGCAGATACGGCACTCGATTGGGAAGCCAACTTGGGCTCAATCAAAATAAGCCGCCCCTCTCTTAGTGAGTCCAAGGGCACGCCACTCAACATCTGAGTCTCAGTCTCATTACCTTCAAAATGCTGGGAGGGGGGCGGGCAGAGGTGCAGAGAACTGTTTATGCTAAATGACACTATTTGTTAACTTCCGTCATTCAAAGAAATAAAAGTAACATTGTCACCATTTTAAAAACTGTATTTGTTATGAATGAAAAAGGCAGGTGTGCAGTATGACATTCAGGCATTTGGCCTTGCCTGGGTCTTTCTGGCATTTAACGCCTGGCTGTTTTTTTTTTTTTAAAGATTTTATTTATTTATTTGAGAGAGAGAGAATGAGAGAGAGCACATGAGAGGGGGGAGGGTCAGAGGAAGAAGCAGACTCCCCGCCGAGCAGGGAGCCCGATGCGGGACTCGATCCAGGGACTCCAGGATCATGACCTGAGCGGAAGGCAGTCGCTTAACCAACTGAGCCACCCAGGCGCCCTAACGCCTGGCTGTTTTAACAATGGCTCCAAGAAGACCATCAAGAGAACTTCCTCAAGCAGGTTCCTGTGGTCTGGATGAAATTGTCCCAAACCTTTTTCAGTTGCCATGTGCCAATGTAATGGAGAAGCCTTTAAAACAACACATTAAAAAGCACTGCTGTCATTCATTGCCTGTTAATTTCCCTTAAAAGTTCTCTACAATTGCATACTGACCAAAAGGGAGTCTATGCTCTTGGCGAGGAGAGATGCAGGAGAAAACTTTCATGAGCTTCCCAGCATGACTAATGAACTTCAGTTATGCTTTCTTGGACTTACTACACATCACTTTTTACTTTCTGCCCATGTCTTGGACTTGGAATGATTACAGGTTTGTTTAATGACATCACATTTGTTAGCATCAGTAACCCCTTGCAGGTCAAAATCATAATTCCTTAGTTAAAAAAATAAAACTGGACTGCACTGATAAAACAATATACATATAAAATTATATTTAGTTCTTCTAAGATCCTTGCAAAGGGTTAAAAACAAGAGGCAAGTCATAGATGCTTCCGTAGAAATACCTTTGGTCCCGGTGTATTAGTATAAAGTTGGAGTCAGACATGGGTACAATACATTAAAAGGACTTAAAATTGCTTTATTCAGTTTTCATCATGATACACTGAATTTCAGCCTCATAAAAGGCTTGCTAGCATTTTTTCCATCCATATAAAGAACCTTACATTTATAAGTGAAAAGTTTCCTCTGCACCCTATGGCAGTGGACAAAGAACATTCAGCTCAAGTGTCATTCTGGTGCAGTGTCAGATAACCTCAATTTTGAAACAGGATACTTCCAGTTCACTGCATGATTCATGGGTCCTTAGAAATGATGCGGAGCAATGCAAAGGATTTTCAGAGGGCAGACAGTCACAAATCCATTGCAGCAGTCAACCGAGAGCAAATTCTTTTCCCGTACATATCTGACTTTGCTGTCTCTAGATAGGAATGGACCACATGGGAGAAAATACAGGACTGAAGAGTTTGGTTTTTTTTTTTTAATCCGTTTTCCGCTGTCCAAGAGCCATAATTTAAGATTACAACTTGCTATTTATTCTTCTAACCCGTCAAAAGAAAAGGCAGGAATTGTAAACATAGAAGACAGTGATTTGTAAAACATGACCATTTTTTAATTACTTGTTAGG
Source organism: Mirounga angustirostris (assembly GCF_029215605.1). Taxonomy (NCBI): domain Eukaryota; kingdom Metazoa; phylum Chordata; class Mammalia; order Carnivora; family Phocidae; genus Mirounga; species Mirounga angustirostris. The sequence continues at coordinate 172,771,801 of NW_026991710.1, forward strand.
TGCTATCATTCACTGTATAAGTATCATTTAGTCTATTCAACTGTTGATAAGCTAGAAGGCTTTAGAACATCAGATTCTATTATAACTCTACTCAGTGAGGTCTTACCTGATAAACCGATAAACTCTATCATCTATCCCCTCTTACAGTAGTGCCACATCTATATTATAATGATTAATTTAATTGGAAACTTTATGAAGCTTTGAAAGGGATTTTACTTTACAGAGTATGATTCATGATCAATTCACATAGGCTAGATCGGTGATATCTGCTCGGTTGCTGAGATCATTTGGCTGCTTTAAAATAATTTGCTTTGTGGTCTGACACTGAACGGTTTAAAAGGTATGTTTAGGGTCTGTTATTTGTTTTAATTATATGTGCAAATGCTATGGTCATATTGGGTGCTTATTCAATTTTAACTTTTAAGTTCAGTGAGAATAATTTGCACATCCTTGTTTTATAAAGCAAATAATTTATCATTTGAGGCTAGTTAAAAAGAGGGGGAAAAAGAGTTCTATTTACAGCTTATAAAGAGGGGAGAACATGGGCATCAGGAATCCTTGGATACTTTGCCAGCTCTTTTCACTAGCTTCTCTGGGTTAACTACCTTGGAGAGCATAATAATCATAATTACAATAATCATATTAATAGCTGTTATTATGGTTATTATTTGAATGAGGATAACAGAAGAGTGGTGCTGTGAAGGTCAATATTACAAGATGTTTTTTGATGTTCAGATGAAAGACAATACGTAAGTAAAGAAAACGTGTTTTTAATTTAAAAAATGCACTATGCATATGTAAATTAATCTTTTGGCTACATAAATATCCATTCTAAAATACACTGCGACTCATTTAACCAATAAATGGTGGACATTTGGATTTGTTTACAGAGTGCGGCTGTTATAAACAGTAACAGAAATGTGGAGTAATTGGTTTAAACTAGGATTTGGGGGTTCCAAGCATTGCTAGTATTTTTCATGTGAGATATTCTGACAGTGAAGGAAGACAGAATAGCAGAATCATGAGATCAATATTAAGAAAAAGAAGGTGTTATAAGTAGTGAGTAAAAAATTTGATAAAAAAAAAGCAGGAGATGAAAATCACATATTGGACAAGGGTCAGAAAGAATGATTCTGATTTCAAGGCAAGCAGAGGGAGGGTTAATTCAGAAAGAAGATGATAAGATGGGGCACCTGGGTGGCACAGTTGGCTAAGCCTTTGACTTTTGGTTTCGGCTCAGGTCCCGATCTCAGGGTCTTGAGATCAAGCCCTGGGTTGGGCTCTGTGCTCAGCGTGGCTTGGGACTCTCTCTCCCTCTCTCCCTCTCCCCTCTGTCCACCCCCTCCCTGCCCCCACTAGCATCAGCACCATGTGTGCACTCTCTAAAGTAAATAAATAAATCCTGAAAAAAAAAAAAAGAAATGACAAGATATCTTTGTCAAGTACAATTTGGTGCCAAAAGGGTGTTTGGGAAAGTAACATGGGAACCTATCTTTTCTTTCTTGCTTCAAGTGTATACGAATCACATAAACATGTTTATGTCACATTAGTTTGTTTTTTATTGAATTAACTAGCCAAAGTGTTGTTTAATTAAAAGCTCTTTAAACTTCTTTATTGAACGATTTCAGAAAGTCCATCTTAAAACACTCACTCTTTAGGAATCTGTGAAATGTTGATAGTATTAGTTCCTGCTTTTAGAATTTTTATATTTAGTCAAAACAGAAAAAAGATATTAAGAAATTGGTAGTGTGTGTGTATGCTACTTAACATTTTTAAGCATTTTGAGATGAAAATCATCTTATTGATTATGAAAATGACCATATTCCATATATTCCATTTGAGCTTATTTAATTAAGGCATGGTTTTCCCTGTAGTGTAGACCAAAAATTATCCCCAGGGAACCCCTAACCCGCCCCTCTCATTTGTTATGAGAGCTCTCTGATGCAAGATACCTGGAACAAAGAAGTCCCTCATCAAATGAGCTTTTGCATTTCCGGATAAGGCCCCACATGTCAATCCTTGCAGAAGGAATCCTGAGACAGAATTCATTGTAATATGATGAGGAGGAACAAAGGAACAGGTAAGGGAAAGCAAAAATAATCCCTGGCCTCTGCTACTGAGCTCCCTTCCAATATCCACTAGTCAAAACAGTTAACCTAGAACCATCCAAGGCTGATATCTCTTTTTAATTTGCTTAAGAATAAAGTGGCACGAAAATAAACCCAAATGAACACACTACTCAGGAGAGAAGGAACAATAATTAAATAAGGAGTTTCCTGAGTGCACTGTGACTGCTATTCTCCCCAGCTACCCTAGTTCCTGGGGCTACCACAGAAAGCCTGGCCGAGGCTGTCCTCCTCCCTGTGCCTTGTATGATTTGAAGCCAAGCATGGAACCTCTGTGGGCCTCCACCCTCTCATGGCTGAGACAGCGTTGGTCAGGGTTCTCTCCCTCAGCAAATGCTCCCTGAGCCTTCTCTCTGTGCTACAACGTAACAGATGTCAAAGTACTTCAATATTTTTAAGATGTCACCCCTACAATTTTAACTTTGATAAGCTCATTGATCATTCACTCTCTCTGCAGAACATTTGCAATTTCTAATACCTAGATATGGTTTCCTGTCTCCAGGGAGGTCAAGTTTTGACAGGAGTGTGAGGAGAGAGGCAGGAACGGGTTGGCAGATAACAATGGAATAATTCCAAAAATACCACTAAGAGCCCTTCCAGCTACTTTCTTCGGAGCATGCAGAGGGAAGGAGAGGCCTGAGGAACTAGCTGAAGAAGAGTAAGGAAAAGGTGTAGATTTCATTTGGAAGCATTGTTTTAAAGTTTTTATTTAAATTCCAGCTAATTAACATACAGTTTAATATCAGTTTCAGGTGAGTCAACACTTCCATACAACACCTGGTGCTCATCACAAGTGCCCTCCCTAAACCCCATCACCTGTTTCACCCATCCGCCCCCCCCCCCCACCTCCCCTCTGGTAACCATCAGTTTGTTCTCTAGAGATAAGAGTCTGTTTCTTGGTTTACCTCTCTCTGTCTCCCCCTCCCCCATTGCTCATTTGTTTTGTTTCTTAAATTCCACAAAAAAGGTGGTACACACACACACACACACACACACACACACACACACACACTGGAATATTACTCAGCCATAAAAAAAAAAATGAAATCTTGCCATTTGCAACAACATGGATGAAGCTAGAGAGTATTACCGTAAGCAAAATAAGTCAGTCAGAGAAAGACAAATACCATATGGAAGCATTTTTTGTTGGCTCAAAATCGAATGAATGTACAGCTTTCAACCCTGCCTCTCTACTTGGCCCTCAAGCTGGAAGGCAGTTCAACCTCCCAATCCCCTTGCCTCACACTTAGCTATACCTGCACTTGGTCAAATGGCCAAAGCAGCTGAGGTCTGTGCTGGAGTCCTATGTAATTAGTACCGCCACGCAGAAGAGCAGGAACTTCAACAATGGTTTAATTAAACAAGAAGATCCTTCAAAATCAACAGGAATACTTGATGCCATAATAAATCAAACAGAAAGGCTCAGGTGTTTGAAAATTTAATGATGGGGGTGCCTGGGTGGCTCAGTCGGTTAAGCATCTGCCTTCGGCTCGGGTCATGATCCCAGGGTCCTGGGATCGAGCCCCGCATCGGGCTCCCTGCTCAGCGGGGAGCCTGCTTCTCCCTCTCCCTCTGCCTGCCTCTCTGCGTACTTGTTCTCTCTCTCTATCTCTCTGTCAAATAAATAAATAAAATCTTAAAAAAAAAAAAAGAAAATTTAATGATGTAAAAATGCTCATAATATTAAATTTTTAAAAGCAAGATATAGAATCAAATATGCAGCTAGATATAATTTCGACACATATACATAAGTCCGTGGGATAGGAATGAGAGACATCGGAAAGTATTATGTATCATTTTCTTTCTCTTGCAGTTTTCACTTTTCCAACCCACTCTAAGAAATATAAGAATGGCACAAACAATAAACAATATCTCTAAATGGCAGGCTTTAGGTTTCCACCTGGCTAGGACAATCACACTTCACTGTTTTAGGACATGCCATGAGGCAAAACTATGGCTCTTGAAAGGCCTGACCTGGTAAGACCAACTTCAATCATTTCTCCAAAGTAAGTAATGAGATACTTTTTAACCAAATGTCAGATGAACTGTAATATTTTAAAGAAATCCATTCGAAACCACTCTATTAACTCAAATGTCAGTACACGGCAGAGAAAAGCTGCTTAACTCGAAATGCTGGACTCCAATCTGACTTTACCGATCTGATCTACTTCTTTCTGGAGTTAGCCCTTGGATTGCAAACATCCTGAACAATTCAAAATAAATGTAGCCTTCAGCATTCTTGGTGATTTTCTTCTTCTGGTGTCCACATGAAATGTTTCTATATTGACAGAATGTGGAATTTACTAAGCTACAGCACTCTTTCGTTATTTCCTTTTGGGCCTGGTGGGAGGGTCAGAGTGGACCGCAGCAAGAAGGAAACACCAAAAGATGTTTGTCAAATCCTTAACACATCTGGGACATTATCAACAAGTCCAAATCAATACAATTGGCAAAAATATCATGTGGTATACATGCTTTATTCTACCTTTCGCTTCCTCCCCTTTTTCCCCTATAATGTTCATGTTGGCCTCTTATCAACCCCATCCTCATCGTGAGTGAGAAATAGATAATGACCATCGAGATCAATATAAAATAGACAGTATGACGACAGGGATATTTTGAGGCTGCAGCACGTAATTCCCAGAAAGGATTCAGTTGTCAAAACACCCCTTGAGTTTCTGTATACATCAGTGTTACACTCTGCCTTGGAAGCCTCATATACTTTATTTTCTTATAAATACCTTTATGTAACATACTCTGTCAAAGATTATTAAGGAAAGAATTCTATTCCACATAACCCCTCAAAAATTGTTCATTAAATGAAAGGAAAACAGAGAGAGGACTTTATTTATTGAAGTTGGATCCACACTGATTATAATAATGAAGCTTACTGGTACCAGGATGTCTTCTCTTTTTTTCTACTTCTAAAGTTGTAGGTGCTCAGAGTCAGTCATGTCTACAGAGAAGCAGACACCTCCTATTTCCTCAAAACAATAGGAATCTTAGAGTATAGAAAGTAAACAGAAAACGGATTGTTTTGTTCCAGAAACTAACTAACTAACTAAACTATGAGACTAATGCTTGGCATAATTAATTATGCCAATATATGATCTGTGGTTTTTACTATGTCTCCGGCATGTGTAACGTGAGAAACAGTCCCAACAATGCTGGGTGAGGCAGCTGTGTGGGGAAGCTGGTCACCTAGGAGTCTCTCCAATGAGAATACTCATTCTACAGGTCAGCTTCAGTTGGCACACTGCCACGGAGACTGACCCAACCCTGACACTTCAACCACCTACATTCATATTTTTCTGATTGAGACCCATTAGTGATCTAAACTGGATTATCTCCCTGAGCTCAGCTGGAGGAAACACTCTGCTGCCAATTCAAAGCACAATACATCTTACCAGGATATCCTGGCTAGGACTCTTCCCAGGTATTAAATAGTTGAGACCTTCAACCAAGACCTCATATTTCAAAGGAGCGGCAAAGGAGCAGGACGGGCGTCCTTACTTCTTTCTTACCATCATCATCAACTATGGGAAAATGTCATAAGACCCTTTTTATAAAACACTCAAAGAGACATAATGCCCTTTGCAACTGATAACCTGTTTGAAATAGTCTCATGCGTCAGTCATCAACATCAATCAGCCACTTTTAATGATTTAAGGATGAGAGATGATCTTACAAATGATCAAACGGTAAGGAAAGAAGAAACAAGTGCATTCTAAGTCTTCAGTTTAAAGCATCTTTCGAGCAAGCACTTACTGTTTCTTCACCAATCCACAGTGCTATGAGAAGCAGGGATAGTTTTAATACGTGGTAAGGAAATCACAATTACCAGGATGTTTCCCTAGGAAATTCTACTTTTCACAAATTTGACTAAATTCATAAAAAAAAAAATCATTCCGTTGTTTTGATCTCCACACCCTACATGAACAAAAACAGACTAGGTAACAACCACCTAGAGTTTGGGTGGCGGCACAGATTCCTTCTGCATTAAGTCAGTTCAAGGCAAATTAGAAGTGATACAATAGGGACACAGAACCAATCCCTCATTTTTTTCCCTTGAAAACTATAAAATGTTTCCATTTGCAAGTTTGAAAATGTTGTTTCCATTTGCAAGTTTGAAACCAAAGGCAAAAGTCAACGGACCTAAATTGAATCCTTCTCTGCACTGTTCCTAGAGGGATTTTTCACTTGGGGTTACTGGTGATTTCCATTTCTTCTCCTGGAAGCGGGGCACAAGAGGGCAGACTTTGAAATGATCTCCACCGCACATTCACCTGATCACGTGACTTTCAAATCTGCAACTTTCAAGTCTGCGGGAGTGCTCCTGAGCTTGCTAAGTGTACATGCCTGACATGCATTAAGGGGAAGTACGCAGAACTAAATCCTACTTTCTAAGCAAAATGGAGAAATCCAACTTTCTCTTTAAACTACTGCTTTGGATACTTAGGAATTTTGGTGCAAAACTAAAATAACTGTTTACAAAAGAAACCTAAGATCAAGATCAGACTGCGGGCAAAAAAGAATAGAAACTGGAATTTTTTTAATCACCGAATGAATCTTAATTCAACTGGGAATGCATCTTTGGATAGAAAATATTACATATTCTAATCACCTTAAAACAGACTCAACTTCTTACTCAATTTTTTCTTGTTATACATTGTTTTAATCACTGCAAGTATTTTCATTCTACTTTCTTTATTCTGATTCTAAAAAATAATAACTTCTTAATAATATTAACTTAGGAAGCACTTCTTTAAATACACAACTAAATAAGGAACTATTTCCAACATTAACTACTTACATCTATAGCATGTGATGTTTAATAAACCTCCAATATCAATGGCTTGTTTCTGAGCAGTGCTAGCAGAAACTATATTGCCTCTTTCCATTTATAAGATTTGAAAAACCGAATAAATGCACCAACATATTGATTGCCTCTTTAATCTTGAAATATTCCTTTCCCTAGAACATAGTACATATATCACTAAAATTACATGTATGAAAGAGCTACAAATTGAGAATGTCATTATTAATACTCTGCCAAAATCTTCTAATAACTGCAGTACTTCAGAGTTCATATTTTGAACAAACTGAAGGAACTAACTTGCGGAATTTAATGAATATACTGCTTTGCTTGAATATTTCATGAAAACAGAAAAAAAATTAATGGTGATTTTGTAGGAATACTGTTTTCTACAGGCTTTTGGTAATAATTTTATTATTATAAGCTGAAAATTCAACCATAGCATCACTAGCATAAAAGAATTTGTTATGCAAGTAGTACGCTATGAATATACTACACAGAGACCATATACTAGATTGGGTAACTACAAATTCAATATGTAATTTCCATATCAAAAGAAATCTCAGCACATAAATTACTGATGCTTATTAAAGAGGGTATATACCCAAAGGATTCTGATTTATCAGCAACAATGAATAATGTCAATAAAAAGTAAATAAAAATGCCTTTAAGTTCTATATTCTATCAATTTTATTTTTTATACAATACCAAAAGAAGAAGAATTATTTGAGTGGCTCCGTCAGGAAGAAGCAATGAATGCTTCCTGGAAATTGGAGCCCAAGTCACTTCCTATCATAAATCTACTAATTCTGTACACTAGTAAAGACTTAATAGGACACAATAAATATGCACCAAATAAATGCATGAACTTGTCATTCAGAAGTTCCTTAATTTAACAACCACTAAATACCACTAAGTCACTAATGTGTGCAGAATCATTTCCTTCCTTCCACACATTGAATTAGTCCTGTGGAATTCTTTCTCCTTAGTCTAATACCTGTTCTTTCCTTCCCACTGCCTCTCTTGCCATTCAGATTCTCATCATCATCATTTCCCATTCAGTTAAAGTCGGGGCCATTGGTTTATTCTGCTCCATCAGTTTCTTCTAAAAGAGGGACAGCAGTAGTATCCAGCTTGTGGGGTTTTTTTTGGGGGGGCGGGGTTGGATAACACACATAAAATACTGAGTACATAATGCATGCTTCATAAATGCTAGCTATCCATGAGTCCCTTCATACCAAACTGGTCTACTTGTCATGTGCCCATCATGCCCATTTTGCTCTTGGCTCTTTTCCTCTAATGCCTTTCCTTTCACCTAAACTACCTGCACCCATCAGAACTGTACGTACCTTTCAGTGCTCACCTCTAGATGTCTTTGCCTAGATCAAGCTCTTAGAGGGCAGAAACCAGCTCTATCAATCTCTTTTAACCCCACCACCCTGAACGCAGGGCCTTCTAGCTAGGAAATGCTTAACACGTTTCTCTAGGTATGGAGAGGTAAACAAAAGCAAATAGGAGACCACCTCTCTTAGGACATAAAACACACACAACTGAAACGATTAAATAATTATATAAGAGGATGGATGTTTGAGTACACACATGAGTATTAAAGGTGTTAAGGGCTGCTGGAAAGGAAGAAGAGTTTAGTGATGACCGTAATATATAGGAGATGTCTCAAAAAAAGGAGAACTTGAACAAGACCTTGCCTAGTGGGTAAAATTGTGGTGTAGCAGAGGACAGGGATGTAGGGATGTAAAGAGACTACAGGCACACGCTGAGTAGAGGACTGCATATTTGAGACATGTGTGACCACCACCTTGGCCAGTGAAGGGGACTTCACACAATCTGCAGTGCTGGAAAATAAGGAAAATAAAGTGGATTGTCTAGGACTTTTATGATTACTCCTGTCTTGAAAACTGCCTTTTGTCCATTTCACTGCTTATGTACTTCCCCCCAAAAGTGAAGTAGAGAGAGCAGGTATTCAGTGAAACAAGAAACAGTTGACAACTTGTTAGCTTGAAGAGGAATTTGAGACCAAGTATCTTCTACTATTTGTGTTGTATCTTTTCATAAGAAACACAGAAAATTAAGAGCTTAATGGAGAAGCAAAAAATTCTATATGAGACACACAAGTACTTCCATGTAATAATCATATAGCACTTATTATATGCACTGTGTGCACCATCTATACAAGGACAAAAGAAATCCTTGATCTTGAGGAATAGAGGCATGTAGGTAATACGTAAACAGGGCATGTGGGAAATCGGTGGAAAATATTGGATTCTGCAAAAGCCCAGAGGAGGGTACTTAGTTCATTTTAGGGAAAGAGGGAACCTAAGATGAGTGGACTCCTGAAATAAAGTTTCAAAGATCCCCAAGGGTGAGCTGTAAAAGGGATGGGGTAATTTGCTCCCAGGAAAAGGGAATAACTTGAACAGAATGTGAACATAGAACAACAAAGTTAGTTAAAAGGAACTCATAAAAAGAGGAATTATAAATTGGTTTGTTGGACGCCTATGCAACATCCCTCAGGGCTTAATTCCATCACATGTAATGGGTTCTGGATGGGGTTACAAGGCATTCTAGCCAGATGTCACAGATTCCACTGTAACTCTTCCTCTGCATTTATAAGGACCTTTGGTAGTACATAATTGTATTGATTTTATAGGGGACTTTTAGGCATGACTTCTTCTATTGTTACCAGGAGATAATGTCCACAGTTCTAATTCTGGCAAGCACCTTGACTTACTTGACGTCGATGAAATGGGGAGACTGAGCCAAATGATCTTCAGTTCTTCTCCACCAGACTTCCTTCATCTCAGGTGATGATAACCTCATCCCTTCAACTGCTCAGTCTGAAATCATCCTTGACTTCTCTCACATCCTTTCTCCAACCCATGATTAACTCATTCTAAATCTATCTTCAAAATACATTCAGAATCCAATAATCCAATAAAGTCTTTAAACCCCACTCCTAGAACTCCTACAACCCTGTCTGGATTACAGCAACGGCTCCTCATTGGTCCTGCCGCTCCTACCACGATCCCTCTCCCTGAAGTTTAACATCTCTTCAGTGATCCCTTTGAAACCTAAGGCACGTTGAGTCCCATTGCTGCTCAAAAGTCTGCAATGATTCTCCATCCCCAGCTAGTGGAGAGCCACCCTTTCTCCGGCAGCATGCCAGGTCTCCTCACTTCCCTGATATCAGCTCTTACTCTCTCCAATCACTAAGCTCAAGCCACACTGGTCTTCTGTTTCTCCTCCCTGTCCCAGGATGCCAGCAAGCATCTCAGGCTTTTGCACTGGCTTTTTCTTCTGCCTGGAACATTCTCCCTCCATATATCCACATGAAACTCTCCTACCTCTTTCCATCTTTCATTAACTGTTACCTTCCTGATGCAGCCTACACCGATCATTCTACTTATGCTGGCTATTTTTCATACAACTTACCTCCTTCTAAAATAGTACTGGATTTACTTAGTTATTATTCTTTCATCTGTTTTCTGCTCTTAGAAGATAAACTCCTGGAATAAAGCTTATTGAGTGGGCATTCAATAAAGAATATGAAGACAGGAAAAAAAAATGAAGTTCTTCCAGCTCTAAAAAACTGATCTAATTTATTAAAAGTAGCAAGAGATATTGCAAAAAGCACAATAAGGCGACATCCCCATCTTTTAGACCAGTCTCTGTTTCTTATTAACTATGAAGATATGTCAAGCCCAATCATTTCACACTTTTGGATGTTGGATTCCTCAGGAGGAAAGTAAAATATCTTGATCAGCCTATCTATAATAGCTCTTACATCTTTAAAATGTCAATGATTCTGCTGTGATCCTGTTTAATAAAATTCAGATACTTCCAAACCATCATTATATCATAATGGACAGCACCAATCCTCACATTAATTTATTGGCTACATCTGGATAACGAATAGACTTCTGCCTTGCTAAAATGATAGCATTACGGCATTCAAAACTTCTGCAATTGTTCTCCACCAGCTAAGGGGAATTCTTTGTCTCCTTGTGGACCTGCACACCAATATATACACAGGAATAGATTTAATTATGCACGCATGTGACTCTCCACAGCAGTATCAGTTGAGGGCATCTCGCTGGTGAGGAGGACTTTCTCTCTGAAACCATCTCAACCATGTAGCTCTATTTCTGCTGGATAAGTAGACAGATGATTATCCCTTTCAGCTCTCCTTCTAATTGCTGAGAATAATGCAGATACGACAGGAGCACAAAATACACAGAGGAAAAACCACACCAACAAACCAAACCAAAATGGTAGCATACCCGCATCTTTGTCAATATGTCCCTGGAAACTCCTGTCCCTTTCTTCAAGCCTGTTATAGCAATAGCAAGGAATCAAATTTGGAATTCAAGGAAATGTAATTTAATTTAACAAACTGCACAGTAATGGTGGCTCATGCTTACGTAGCACTTATGTGCCTGGTACTATTCCCAATGCTTTATGTCCATTAACTTATTTGATCCTCATAAAAACCCATGAGGGAAGTACAGTTATCGCCACCATTTCAAATACAAGGAAACTGGGACACAGACAGTCTATATAAATTCCACTGTCACACAGCCAGGGACAGAGCTTGGATTCAAACCCATACAATCTGGATCCAGTGTGTGCCCTTAATCACTACACTATCACGAAATGAAATTCCTCGTCGCCTAGATGTGACTTTTTCTAAGAAAATGTATATATTGCTATATATAAGCTTCGCAAATCATATTTTAAAGTGTTCAGAATCATGTTTTCGTAAAGTTTGTAAGGACTGAACTCTCTATTGAATTTCTCCAAATTAAAATTCCAGAAATGTAAGGTCATTTTCTTCCTTCCTGTGCTGCATAACCAAGTCACTCTTGGTGTACCTCAATTTTTATTCCCAACATAGGCAAATGGGACACCTACTTCAGATAAAATATTTTTTTCTAGACATTGTACAGGCCACAAAAATGAATCAGCTGTAACTCATTAACTTCTCAGTCCAGTGTAAGTGTTAGGCACGTATCCAAATAACAGCATCACAAGTGAGAATGGGGTAAGTACCTTGATGAGACACAAACAATGTGCTATGGGGCTCTAGAGGAGGAAAGGGTCCACATCTGATTTGGAAGGTGAGTCCTGAGGCCTGAGCAGAATTAGGTAAGGTAGAGACTGTGGGAACTGAACATTTTTGGTACAGGCAATAGAATGAGCAAAGAGTGGAGGAGAGAAATAAAATAATATTCCAGGTAGAGTCCCACGTGGCTAGAGCATGGTCCATATGGTTTGTAGTGGGGAGGGGACAGCTGGAGTTGGCCTACATAGGAAGCTTGGGGTCCTGCTATGACAGGACCTTGGATACCAGAGCAGAATTTATGTGATAAAATAAGTGTTTTCTAAATACTGGCTATGGTGAACTCAAGAAATGAAAATGAAACGAAAGCAATTTCTCAAATCAATTTTGCAACAGATCCAATAAAGCACATTGACTAACTGTGTAGAGTTCACATGTTCAAAAAGTAATATCCTATTAGGTACTATAATCAATGTCTAAAGATTTATTAACCCCAATCTACGTACTACGAAAGGAGTAACAAGTGAACAAGTAAGATATCCAAATTAAACTTAGGCCCTCTAAATCTAAGCACCCAGAGAACCTCTCCATCTGTCATTCACCTTGTCATCCTGAACTCTGCTGATCCAGAACACAGGAAGGAGTCAGGTTTGATAAGCAAAACATGTGTCACCAAAGCTTATGCTCTTTCTCAAGAAAAGAACCTTTCTCAGAGACATATGATCTTTTATATAAATGTTTAACCTGCTGAGAACTTGATTTACAAACCCCATAGGAGATCAGAACCGTGAATTAAAAGAAGTATGAAAAACTATTTCATTAACATATACTGATTGCAAAGTGACTTGATAGAGGAAAGCACAAAATATATGAAAATATCATCAAAATTTTCTGGTTCTGTGTGATCACTGGCAACAAGTTTAAAATCTGTGAGCCTGTTTCTCTGTGCTAAAAGATTTAGTTTCCATTGTTTCTATGATGCCTAAAGCTTTGAAATTATCATTATGATTATGCAATAAGCCAACACACATTCAAAATATATACCACTCTTGGGTTAGAATTCCTAATATAACTCAATATGACCTAATAAGATGATAGTATTCAAGAAACTTATAACATAACCCACTATATCCTCAAGATATCATAGTACCCAACATTATGAGGATCCTATATTGGATAAATCCCACTTAACAAGTAGCCTAGATTATTAAAAGATTTCAATCCAAAAGGGAGAAAAATCAATGTTTCATGGTGATAAATCATTAGCTATTTAGAAAACTCAACAATTTCCCAAAGATTTTTGAGAGGAAGACGTATGTATTGATAATAATGGTTTTTTTTTGTTTTTAAACGATGCAACTACTTTGAAAACAGTAGTCACCTCTTTTTTTTTTTTAAAGATTTTATTTATTTATTTGAGAGAGAGAGAGAGTGAGCACGAGAGGGGGGAGCGGGAGAGGGAGAAGCAGACTCCCCGCCGAGCAGGGAGCCCGATGCGGGACTCGATCCCAGGACCCTGGGATCATGACCCGAGCTGAAGGCAGCCGCCCAACCAACTGAGCCACCCAGGAGCCCGATAATAATGTTTTTATGTATAGGTAGGGGATATGTAGGTCCTTGACTATGACTAACATAGTCAACATGAAATGGAACTCAGTGGGCAGGGGTTAAGTTCACTATCTCCCTATTGGCATTGAAACAGAAAGATAAGAAGACTACAGTAATTATTTTATATAATGCTTTTGTTTAGTATGTAAACCAAAATCTTCGCAGAGTATATATTATTTTTTTCTCTTCTCTTTGAAAAATCATAAGCGTTATTTGATGGGAAAATCCAGCTTGCTTTAAGGATTATAGTCTGGAAAGATCAGAGTTGTAACACTGAATGTTGCCACTAATCATTCTTAAGATTTGCTTTGTAGGCAAGACTTAGCGTCATGTTAACAATCAATGGTTACTGATTCCTTTTGCTCCCAGAAGAGCAAGCAATTATGACCCAGGAAGCTCCACCAAGCGATTACAAACAAATACTAACAAGAGTTCAATTCCACAGTCCTTAGATCATCATTCCATTTATTTATGGAGCTTTTATTGCATGATACCAACATATTTCATGAAACAAATACTTCCTGCTACTTAGCGAAGGAAGAGGCAACACTGAAAGTCATCAGGCAAATCATGGTCAAGTCTGCGGTTAAGGTCTCACTTCACTCACTCCAACAACCCATCCCATGAGAAACTACAGGTCTGGGCCATCTGCTCCATAACCTCTGATTTTCCAGGACACTGACGTCAGAACAGGGTAGGAGAACGGTACAGTGAGCTTAGAGGAAAAGTAATGGCAGGGTATGAACAGCAGAGTAAAGAGAAAAGTAACCCTGGGATAGCAAGTAAGTAAGAAAGAAAGAAAGAAAGGGAGGGAGAAGAGAGGGGAACTGGAGAAATAAAATCATAGCAACATTTGACATGAACATAGGTACAAAAAGTTAAGACTTGAGAGTCCTAGTGTCATCTTTTTCCTTCCTAATTAAGTTCTCTTTCTCATGGCAACGGTCATTGTCTTCTGTGTTATTCTCATCTGCCTTCCAAATGGCTATGAATATATGGACATTTGGCTTACTTTTAAATTATGAACTTTTAAAATAAAATAAGTTATGGAGGAGAGGGTTCTTTTTGTATTAGGGAATTACACGAATATAAAATTCTATACTAATTTTTGCTTAGAATAGAGTTGATAAATTTCGCCTTTGGCAAGGATAAATGGCACCTCAAGAAAGGCAATTCAAACACTCAAGTGCTTATCGCCGAAGATGTGCATAGTAAATCAGCTCTCATCTTGTCACGCCATGTTCATGATGAAAAAGAAAAGCTGCTTTACTCTAGGAAGTTTTCCATTATATTTCATCACATTTTATTGGGTCAATCAGCTTATTTTTACTGCTCAGTCAGAACAACCTATACCCAGGTAAACTCTGCCTGCAATTGTTATCACATATTTCCCCCTTAAAAGCCTCACTGCTCCAATATTGATTCAGAGTCCCACATCTGCAGTCAATCTAATAAACTTGAGTTAATAACAATCAAGATGACCAAAGCAGAAAAGTTTTCACATAATTCTAGGTCAACATTAATGAATAAATGAAAACACATATATCACACTGGTCATTATACATTTTGTAAATGATAAGCTCTCATAAATTATAACAAAAAAAATTAAAGTCCCTTAAGTGCATATACCCAGAACAGCATACTGGTTTTTGGGGGTTTTTTTTTGTTTGTTTTTTTGTAGAATTGTGACCAGTAATCCAGCTTCTAAGATTTCATTTCAAATTCATTGCAATAGAATCTCCAGTACATTTTTAAGATAAAATTCTCTACTTCTGTAACAATATTTTTTCTTTTTTACCTTTTACAAGCCTTTAGCAATTAGATACAGAACTAGAGTTGTTTTTTTTTTAAGCACTGAAATCTTTTCCTCTGCACTTTAAGTGCTTTTATTTATCCAGTTTTATCTATTAAGTAATCATCAAAGCATCTTCTCTTTGATTTGGAATATTAGCTGTATAAATTATAGATATATAAATTCAAAGCATATATAATATTTATATTGTAGATATAATATCTTCAAACAAATTAAAAGAACTCCAATATTTGAATTCGCTCAATGATTGCATGTAAATTGTTATTTCCATGAGTTTTGTGAAATGGTGAAAAAGGCTTAATTCCTTTCTTTTGGTGTCTGGAAATCCCAGTTTACAATAGTGGAAAGAGTTAGGTGAATATAATTTTCATTTAGATCAAGAAGGGTTCATCCCATGCCCTACATCTAAACGATATTAGATTCCTTTTCATTTTCCCAATCTTCCCATAGATTATGCTTCCTTGACAAACACAATTTTAGTCAACCTCTGTCTTTTCCTCTTTTACAAGTAACTCCTTATCATTGTACCCATAGGAAAGCCCATTACACCATAAATTTTGAACATTACCCTAAGAATAATAATTTATATATTCCAGGGGCACCTGGGTGGCTCAGTTGGTTAAGCGTCTGTCTTCGGCTCAGCTCATGATCTCGGGGTCCTGGGATCAAGCCCTGCATCGGGCTCCCTGCTCTGCAGAGAACCTGCTTTTCCCTCTCCTTCTGCCCCTTCCCCTGCTCGTGCTCTCTCTCACCCTCTTTCTCTTGAATGAATAGGTAAAATCTTTAAAAAAAATAATTTATATATTTTTATGGGGGAAAAATCACTCTTTTTATGGCAGTAGGGTTCAAGAAATTGTAAAGTTCTATATCAGTCTAAGACAAAACAAATTAATTCACCTTTTAAGACTGCCTATAATTTATTCCTAGGAATGTTAACACTCATGAATATATGTACATACGAACTCTGATAGAGAGGAGGAAAAAGAAAGAAGTTAATACTCCTTTAAAAAAAAAGATTTATTTATTTGAGAGAGAGAAAGTGCATGTGTGCATGAGTGAGCAGGGTAAGGGGCAAAAGGAGAGGGAGAGAGAGAATCTCAAGCGGACTCCCCACTGAGTGTGGAGCCTGATGCGGGGCTGGATCTCACAACCTGGAGATCATAACCTGAGCCGAAACCAAGAATCGATGCTCAACTGACTGAGCCACCCAGGTGCCCCAAGAAATTAATACTTCTTAAACTCTGTGCTAATATGAAGTATTTTTCTCACATAGAGTAACTTATGTTGTCCTTAAAACAATCCTGTGAGAGTTTTAAGTATTAATTATCCCATTTCTTTAGATGTAAATTCTAAATCTCAAATGGTGAAGTGATTTGCTTAAGGTCATATCTAGCTTATAAGTGGTAGAGCTCGGACTTGATGCCAAAGTTTCCAGTATAATTTCCACTTCACTATGATGTCTCTTCAACTCTTACCTTAGTTCTAAGTTTTTCAGAAACTTCCCCAAACTCCTACCTAAACTTAACTCTCCAACTGTTACAAAACCACTCTGCTAAGATCAAAGGGGGAAAAGAATAAAGTAAAGAAGAGAATCAAGAGCAGAATGAGGGAGAAAATTGGTACTGGCTTCATATTTACTATGGTTTAGACCTGAGAGTTGGTGTTTTCCAGTATCTCATTTAATCGCCCAAACAGATCCAAGAGATGCATACTACTACCCTCAAATATAAATGGGGAAACAGAGTCAGAGGGATGATCTAACTTGCTCGAAGCCATGGGAAAGGCAGGTAGGATTAGAACTCAAGTCTGCCCAACTGGAAAGCTAATGCTTTGGGACAAGAAACTGAGAGAATCAGAGTTGTAAGAGGCCTGAGAGGGAAATATATTTAATAAGTTACTTGAAACATGAATCTGCCTCAAATGTGTTATTGCTTAAATATTTCCATGTAGA
Source organism: Mirounga angustirostris (assembly GCF_029215605.1). Classification (NCBI taxonomy): domain Eukaryota; kingdom Metazoa; phylum Chordata; class Mammalia; order Carnivora; family Phocidae; genus Mirounga; species Mirounga angustirostris. The sequence goes on from NW_026991710.1 coordinate 172,789,192, forward strand.
AGAAACTAAATTCTTTCTGAATACACATTTCATTTGGAATAACTTCGACTGTGAAAAGATTCTCCCATACACCATGTTGTTGGGAGAGCTATGTCCATCCAATCTCCACTCCACAGGGGGTGTCCTATACTGATCAAAATCATACACGTAAAATTCTCTTCTCTAAAGAGAACATCTGAGATGGAGTAAGAGAATTTACTAATTAGGATTTACATAATTAACAGGAAAAGCAAAGCCATTTAGATTAAGATAATATATGCTGTTTGAATAAAAATGTTAAAGACAGTTTGGAAAAGAAAAGCAAGGTGTAGTGAAAACCAGGATCATTCCAGTTTATTCTCAGCACTCACATGAATTAGCTGGAGTGACCTTGGATAAGTCACTTCACTTCTCCAGATTTTAATTTCCTCACTTTGGAAGTCACTCAGATAATCTTAACATATGTTCCACATGTAAAATTCTATGATTACAGAATATCAATTACATTATTCGCAAACAATCTTGGAATGCTTACACATACACACACAACAGTGGATTAAATTCACTTCAGCAAACATGGCAACAAGGTTTGAGGTGGTGAGGATTAACTTTATCCCCTTCTCCTCAATCACTCTTCATTTGAATGGTACACGAACCCAAGTTTTCATTCATTTTGAGAACTAATACCTTAATAGCAGACACTAGCCTTTCTCTGGGTAGTGAAACTAAAAAATCCTTGGGAGTGTTTTAATATTCTTGTTCTATAAGCCAAAACAATAAATGGAAACTATGACCAAGAAATAAAAATGAAAATATTTATAGCTGTTTCAGCTTTCTAGAATCTGAAAATAATCTTACCATATTTACATGCTAGAAGAATTATGTAGATATTTTTCATTTTTTTTTAAAGATTTTATTTATTTATTTGACAGAGAGAGAATGAGAGAGAGCACATGAGAGGGAGGAGGGTCAGAGGGAGAAGCAGACTCCCCGCCGATGTGGGACTCGATCCTGGGACTCCAGGATCATGACCCGAGCCGAAGGCAGTCACTTAACCAACTGAGCCACCCAGGCACCCCGATATTTTTCATTTTAAAGTGCTCCTAGAGACTAGAGAGACTACTTTCCCAATCGCTTCAATGGTTTGCTTAAACAGTGTCTTACAGGCCAAACATGAATCACCTCAAGTTACTCAGCTTGTTGGTAGCAGGTGGGACCGATGGGACTTTAAAATAAAGAACATTTAAGTTAAAGGCAAGTGTTAAGCATTCAACAGCTAGAGGAGAGGAATATACCAGGGGGAGGGACAGAAGTGGTCATCAAAATGTGAAAAAAACAAAGGTAAAGAGAAGAAATGCTGCATCAGAGAGTTATATGTATAAGTAAAGAAATACCTCAAGTGGATTCAAACTGTGCAATAGATTCTTCAAATTTATTAGAACATAAGCTCTATGAGGGCAAGAACTTTTACTGTTTTTCATTGCCATAAAGTCCATCTAGAACAGTACCTGCCACCGTAGTAGGTGCTTAATATGCATTCACTGAATGAAGAGAAAGAGGAAATAACAGAAGAAAATTGTTGACATATAAAAATAATAAAAACGGAAACATGGCCATAAGAGTAGACATGGTATAGCTTATGGCTGACTAGAAAGCTCGAACAGATTCACTAGACGAGAGTTATGTTCTAGCTCTCAGCGGCTCCGAGCTCAACTTTCGACAAGTCATAACTTTCTTATGACTCAGTTTCTCAATCTATAAAATATCTTTCTTTACACTTTAAAAGGATCCTGTGAGGTGAGAGGAAAAGGAAAAGGGAAGGAGGAAGAACAGTGATATATGGCTTGGGACATAATGAGGTTCTGGGAAAGCAGAAATGCTGATTCGTATAAACGTGCAGAAGAGTCAGCAGAGAAACCGGTGTGAATCACAATACGGAAAAGAAGAGGGAGCGATCCGGAAGAGGGACAAAAGTTTGAATTAACTGTGCCAATAAGAAACAAGTATATTGTCCTAGAGACATATTTTTGTATGTGTGTTTGTAATAAGTATAAATACCATTCAGTATTACAATGCAATAAAGTATGTGAAAAGATCAGTGAAGATGCTTTAGTAGTTTAGAATGCAATGAAATATTGATAAATAAAGCCAAAGTGGCATCATTAGAAAAATAAAGGATGATTTAAGAGATAACTGGGTGGGTGGGAAGGCAGAGGAAGGAAGAACACCGATCTAGGGATCATCAAGGAACAAGGAGGAACGGGGTGGGGGGGGTGCAGTGCAGGCAAGAGGTGAGCCGCAGAGACATCTGCTTGATGCCAGCAAAGATCCCACCCTGGAAAACCCGATCTGTTTTCAACAGCGAGCTAGACACTGTATGGATGATCAAATAAAAAGGGAAAAGACTAGCACTACTGAAAATTTAATAAAAGCGAAACAAGAAGGCGGGAAGGAAACCGAATTTTAATAGTATGAACTACACATGCTTGATCAGTGGTCCCACTTGACATATGTCCCTGTCCGTTGGATGCCACTGAAGCCACCAGAGTTGGTCTCCAGCTCTTTTCTCTCTGGACCAGGGAAAAGCTGACAGGAGAAAAGAGCCACGTGTGGGTTTAAATTCTGGTGGCCAGGACACTACTCTGTGTTCTACTATTTTGGATTTCACTAAACCTTTCAGAATGTTGTGAATTTTTGTAAAAGAATGTCACTACATCTTTCAGAGCCCGGGTTTCCTCACCAGTGAATTTATCAAATTATTTGGTTTCAGTCAAGGATCTTTCACTTTCTCCCAGTTTTTAATGTCTTGGGCTTTAAACAAGTTTGGTTAAAGTGGAGAAAAGTTATCTGAAATCACCACTCTGAAATACCCACAAGTACAGTTGCAAGGAACTAGAAGAATTTCTTGGGCTTAAAATAAATGTCACTTTTAAATTGAAAGGAAGAAATCCTTTGGTATATTTAATTAATCACGTTGAGCTTTCGCAAATGGTGGTGATTCCTATTGTCACTGTGGTAACAATGGTTTGCCATGCAACCCAGTACAAAGAGACTTAAGACAAAGCAAAACAAATCTGGCCTAAGATGAAAATACTAATACACTCTTACACTACAGAGTCTGTTGTCAAGCAGGCTCTCCCATCCAGAAATACATTTTCTTCCAAGATGGCACTACGGTTCCCTGTGACAATTTAATTAATCAGCTCTTTTTATAGTAATCTAAGTTTGCAATCTCCTGGAATCAGTTCTTCCCATATACACAGAGGTTAAGATAAATTTTAAAGCCCAGGCAAAGAAAACAAATTAATGGTTCAAGTATTTTGTGCCCCAGTGAGAAATAAAAACTTAACCATTACCATGGCAAATAAAAATGTGGTAGTGGGAAGGCACTAACACACACAGAAAAACTTTAAATTAAAAAAAAAAGTATATATATATTTTCCAATCCTGCATTAGATCTCTTGAGCTCTAGATGTATGCATAGATTAATCTAGTGAAAACATGAAATTATATTACCTTATGAGAAAATGCCCATTTTAGAAAACCTGATGTAACCACTATTCTTACAGGCAATTTAAAATGTTATACATTGCCTTTTATTACAATAAAGCCAAAGAATGTTTTAACTTTAAAAGAGTCGGTGGGAAGGGGAGTAATTCCAGTGTTTATAGAATAAAAGCCTAATAATACTAGAAGGTAGATTGGTTGGGGAATAACGGAGCAGACACAATTACTAGGATTGTCTCTGTTCCACTCTCTCAGGCTCCAGGATAAAGAAGAATCAATTAGCCCTCCACAGACTATGACCTTGAAGGATACAGCTCTGTGCATAATATGCTGAATATGCTCAGACAGATAGGAAAGGGAGAATAACATCTTGAAACCACTGAGGAGCATGTTTCAGATACGATAATGCCGTCTTAAGATGCATACCACCGCAGCGTAGCTCATGTCAAAAACACACATGACGAAAGGAACGCTCTTGTTCTTCCTGGGACTAAGCAGTACTTTCTGAGTTGAAGGAAAAAAAGGTGAACGAGGTTACAAAATGACAGTCTGACTCCAAGCTTTTCTTTTTCCTTGCTTTCCTTTAGTGCATGGTTACAAGCTTTTTAAACAACAAAGCAACCACTCATAGGAGTGTCTGAAAGCAAAGCTCCCTGGACCAATCTCCGACCCCTCTCCCCCCCAAAAATAGACTCCTAATATTTAGGATATTAGTGTTTTTGTTGTTTTCAGGCACTAGGTGGAAAAAAATTAACACAGAGTTTCCCACACAGAAAACCCATAGGCTGTAAAGTGTCAAGCACCATCTACCTCTAACTTTTCAGGAGAAAACTACTTCTCATACTGCTTTTCCAGGCTGATCTCCAACGCACTTCAAAATGCTGCAGCTGTGTCTCTGGCCAGAACTGGCCACTGCGATGCTTTTAGGCCGCAATAAATCTTTTCCACTCAATGCAAATGCCAGAAAATCAATGCCCAAGCTCGAAAATGAAGAGAAGAGAAACTATATGGAATGCATACCCTAGGAAAACACTTAGAAGAAGAATTTACCTTCAAAAATAATTTCTCAAAAAGTCACAACATACTTTTTGACATGGTCCTAGATCAGGAAAAGGTAACTGGATGGTTCTTTGTTTGCTTCCCCACCGCCCCCAAAGATGACAAAATTATAGACTTTACTTGAAGAGTTGTTGTTTTTTTTTTTTCCCCAAAAGGGTCCTCTTTCTTTTTCTGGACAACTAAACCTCTTTGGGCACATTTTAATTAAAGACAAGTTTCAAGCGATAAAGACAAAGAAGTAACCTTGTCTTCACGGTGAATTTTGCTTCTCTTTGCAGGATCTGTACTTGCTTTTTATAGCCTGTCATTTCATCTGGGTATTATTTCCCGGTCACTTTGCCAGGTGGGAAGAGGCGATGAATGCAGTGATGTCTGTCAGACCTTTAATGATGCTTCAGGGATTTGATAAAGATACAAAGCAGTGTCTGCAGAAAGGAGGTTCTTTCCTAATTACACCTGAAAAACAAGCCTCTCGCTCTCTTTTTTAATCTTTGCCACTGAAACTGCTGTGTATGAAATGATCTTGAATCACAAGCACAAATCAAGTTTTCTGTGTTTCTCTACCACACGGCTCTCCCTCATTCGCAACATAATGTCTGGAAAAGATATTCTTTATTCTTCCTTAGCATCCAGAGGGAAACAGAAGGGGTGAGTATTTCATCACGGAACTCTTACCCTCAACTCTAAGAGATTTTACACACGTTATTAAGAACCAAATCCTCTCATCTTTCACTTTTTTCTACTAAGGGAATATTCATCAATGGTAGAAAGTGGTAGAAGACAGAGAGATGAAAATAAATCAGAAACATTTAGAAAAAAGAAGCTAGAGGAGAGGCGCCTGGGTGACTCAGATGGTTGAGCGCCTGCTTTGGCTCAGGTCATGGTTCCAGGGTCCTGGGATCGAGCCCCACGTCCGGCTCCCTGCTCAGCGGGGAGCCTGCTTCTCCCTCTCCCTCTGCCTTTCCCGCTGCTCATGCTCTCTTTTCTCTCTGTATCTCTGTGTCTCGAATGAATAAATTAAAAAAAAATCTTAAAAAAAAAAAAAAAGAAGCAGCTAGAGGAAACTCCCCCTGTCTACTGGCATTTGGAGCAATCTGACTAGTCATGGTTTCATTCCTGTCAACTTTCCATTGTAAAAGCATCGCGGGGCCCCAGTCGGAACAGGAGCACATTGTTCTGTACTGTTTTAAGAGCGTGGGCTCTCCTCACTCACAGGTTATTAAACTGCGCGGCTGCCGGGCAAAAAATGACACGTCTGGGGAAAAAAACAACAACAAAACAAAACAAAAACGATGTGCCTTCCTAATGGATCTTGTACTTTTTAATGACTGCCAAGGAAGCTCTTTAAACATTTGATTACAGAAGACAAAACTAACTTGGGAAAATCCCTTCATGCAGACTTTGGGCTGCGTCCTGAAAAAAATAAAGCTGCCCCTCACCGGTGCTCAGGAGCCTAAATGACAATCTGGGCAGGACAGGGAGAGCCCGCCGCTGCTGGGGGCTGAGCACGGTGACTGCGCTATCAGGAAGAACCAATTATAAGAGAAGTGTGGTGAGAGCAGAGAGCAGTGAAGGGAACAGGAAGAAGGGATGGAGGCAGATACCAGGTGGTGTGGGGCTGCTGGGAGGCCAAGGGGAACCGAAGGGTGAGGAGGGGTGAGGGAAGGCTACATGGGAACGAGAGACGCGAAACCACACTCGCCGCTCTATGGAAGTCACACTCATATAAAACAGAAAGGATGCTCTGCTGTCTTAATTTTTAAAGAAGTGTTAGAAATCAATGGAACTGCAGTGACATTCAAGCACGACTCGCAGACGCTCAAGCTGGGGGTGTCCCCCCACCCCAGCCCGTGAACAATCTGGCTGGAGGGAACGCTGCTTCACACCAGCGGTTTGCAAGATCATTTTACTCATCTCTACGGCCACCCCAAGTGTTCCAGTCACATGATGCGCTTCAACAAAACCATGCAATTAAAATAGAAGAAGACAAGGAAACAGCTCCCTGCGCTAGAGAACGCCTTTTGGCGCCTCAAGCCCACCCCTTTCCATTATTCATCACCTCTCTCTCTCTACTTACAAAGTTTAGGAGCAGTTTGGAGATTAGTTTCTGTTGTTTGTGGCTGAGTTGCTGACTTGGGTGTTCTCACCTCGGGGTTCCGTGTGGGGAAAGGGAAGGATGGTGCGGTGGACGGCAGGAAAGAAAAAGCAAAAATACGATTCTTCGGGGTGGGTACTGCTGCAGGTTGGGAGGACACAACAGCATTGTCAACTTGCAGTGTAACTTGAACCTCAGTTTCAGATGGAGCCCTAGAGACAGGTGAAGTGTATGCCTCAGATGCTACCCACACAGCTGAGGCAGCAGTTGGATCCAGAGAAATAATAGGGTCCTGGCCTAACCCCCCAGGGTCAAGGTGAGTAGGAGAGTCATACTCAAATATCTTGTCCACGAACACCCACTTGAGGCCGGCAATGCAGAGGCAGAGGCTGACTAGACAAGCCAGAATGGGGACAATGCAGATTTTCTCTGAGTTGAGGCAACCTCTCAGGCGCTCGGCTTCCAGGCACACACAGCAGGGAGCTGCCAGGCCCACGAGTCCGGGGGTTCTCCCATCTTCAGTCTGGGTCTCTGGCATGTCTTCTGCTGCCGGAAGCCCATCAAGAGATGGGTCTGCACTCAGCTGAGTGGAGGGGCTGGAGGACCTCTCAGCAGCTCCCTCGGACATGTCTGGGGAATAAATCTCCATCGGCTCACCTCCAGAAGGCCTGGCCTCTCTCACGGTCCATTACCATGCAGAGCCCCCCCCAACCAAATGATGCAGCATCTTACAGGGGGAAATCGATAAGTCTTCCAAGTCCAAGGCCATTATCAAAAGCAAGAGGAGTTCAGGAGGCAGGAAGAAGGAAAAAAAGCCTCTAGCAACTACCAAATACAAGTATATTGTAATTCGTGATGGCTGTTTCTGGGCCACTTTTGCAGTTCTTTCAAATGCTTCTCCGAACCATCCCGGCTGGTCAAGAGGACTGGGGCCAAAACCGAAACCGAGCCGAGGGTTGGTCAATTAGGTAAACCAGTAGCCCAAACTGAAAGGCATGTTTCTCACCTCGAGCATCTGAAGCTGCTGTCTGCTTAGATGGAGAAAGCAACTGTCATGCAGGAGAAGTAAAAGCAAAAGCAGGACCAGCGGTGGCGGCGGCGGCGGCGGCGGGAAGAGAGGCAGCAGGGCCAGTAGCAACAGCATCCTGTTGTGTTAACGCGACGGCTGGAAGAGGCTGAATCATTATAGAGCAGCAGGTGCCTGCCCTGCGAGCATCACTGCAAACAGGGTCATGGCAGAGGGATCCGAAGGGAAGAGTGCGGCCCCAGAGGGGCGGTGACTCCCCTCCCCGCCCTACCTCCACCCCCACCCCCGAACCACTCCTCTTTGTCCTTCTGGAGCGCTCATTCACTTTCTTCCTCTGCGGCTTGCTCGGCCCTGCTTCATAGTCTCTTTCTCTTCCTTTCCCCTCCTCATCCAAAGACGTTCTCTCTCCCTCTCTCCCTTTCCCTCTCTCTCTCTCTCTCTCTCTCTCTTTCTCCTCCCTCCTCCCTCTGTCTGTACTCCAGAGCTGCTGGATGCTCTGAGTAAAATCAGTACACCCAGCAACGCAGGACTGCCAGTGACTTCCTATTTTATCCAATTAGAAGGAATAAAGGCCATCAAATCAAAGAGAAGCAGGCAGGCACCAGTTTAAGCTCAGTCCCCATGGCCCCCACCCCGCTTCTTCCCTTTCTCTTTTTCTCTCCACAAGAAGCGGCCCCCGTTTTCCACCCCCACCTTGCTCGCTTCCAGTCTTGCCGGCTCTCTTTCCTTCACCCACTGTTGGGTCAGAAAAAGCCAGCGATCGATGCTAGCAATCTAACAAAGCTGGGATGGGGCGGGGGATGTAGGTGGGACCTTATGGGTTGGACCTGAGGCTTGGCAAAGTCTGATATCTGATTCCTCCCTAGAGAGGTAAGCTTTTCAACAGCAATTTCTTCTTGCCTGCCGCTGAGAGATAGCATTCCTTCCCCTGCCCTCTAATAAGTTTTGCTCACGAAGAGGACTGGTATTACCTGATCTTCAACCAACAGTTAGAACATTTTTTTCCGAACCATGGACAGCTCTGCCTTCAGCCCTGTTCCCGACGATCCTGTAAGACTTTACAATACCCAGGGTGAAGCGATGTTGGAGGAGGGGTGCTAGGCAAGGGGAGATGTGTTCATGTAGCCCCACTCTGGTCCCACTTATATTTCCATTTCCTCTTCCCACCCGCAGCAGTCCGAGACTAATGTTAAGCTAATAAGAAACACTGGTAAATAGCGCTCTTCATTTTGAAAATTTCACTGCAGAGGTTTGAATTCCCTGGGCGCTGTAATATATACCACATGTCCTCAGCTAGAACCACACTGCAAGTATGAAGAAGAGTTTTCCACTAAAGTGAAGGAGAAATAAAGAGTTTCTCCAGACAAACAAAATTGAGGGAATTTATAGCCAGTAGCAAGAGATAGTAAAACAGATTCTTTAAAGAGAAGGAAAGTGAAATAGGTCAGAAACTCAGATGCACATGAAGAAAAGAAAAGCACCAAAACAAAACAAAACAAAAAAAAGTGAGGGCAAAAAAAAAAAAAATTGTTCTTATTTTTGATTGATCTAACAGATAAGAGTTTGCTCAAAATGATAATAGCAACAATATATTTGATTATGTATGATTATGTGTAAAAACCTACTCATGGGGCACCTGGGTGGCTCAGTTGGTTAAGCGACTGGCTTCGGCTCAGGTCATGATCCTGGAGTCCCGGGATCGAGTCCCGCATCGGGCTCCCTGCTCAGCGGGGAGTCTGCTTCTCCCTCTGACCCTCCCCACTCTCATGCTCTATCTCATTCTCTCTCTCAAATAAATAAATAAAATCTTTAAAAAAAAAAACCTACTCATGTATGTTTACATATAAGTGAAATAAATAAAGGCAATGATCCAAGAAATGGGGGGGGGGGGAAGCATGCCTTTTGGGTTAGGTTTCAGTAGCTTTACCTTACAGATAGTTTCAACGCAGCGTTTTTTTCCCCCTTATAAAATAGCAGCCCTTGGGCGCCTGGGTGGCTCAGTTGGTTGGGTCACTGCCTTCGGCTCAGGTCATGATCCTAGAGTCCCGGGATCGAGTCCCGCATCGGGCTCCCTGCTCGGTGGGGAGTCTGCTTCTCCCTCTGACCCTCCTCCCTCTCCTGTGCTCTCTCTCTCTCTCAAATAAATAAATAAAATCTTAAAAAAAAAATAGCAGCCCTTAAAAGGCTGGAAGAAATGCAGTGTTCAATAGGGAGTACAGGATTCCCCGAACCTCCCATTCTTGCATGTCAGTTCACACTATATGCATCTGAACCTTTAATCCCTGCTTTACTGTGACTGCACACTCAAATGGTTTCCAAGGAACCATTCTGCTCACCTATGTCAACAGGACTCTTAAAAACTCTCTCTAAATCTATACTACACACACAACCAGCATATGAGTCCCAGAAGCAATAAATTTAGAGCTCAAGTCCTGAGAAATTCTGCTTTAAGCACATTATATTTGGTATAGCACAATCTTCCCTGCTCTTAAATAGTTTTACGCTTTAAGTGGGCATGCAATAAGAATATTACCATTTCTTTCAAAATGAAATTGGCCCATAATTATAAATGATTTAAAGGATGTTAAATCTCAAAATGTGTCTGCAGTAACAACAACTACAAAAGCCTGAAACAATTTGCTTAATTGTAATTATGACTGTGACAAGCTTATGGGCAAAATGACTTATCCTCTCCATAACCTGCACTTATATACCAATAACCAATATTTTAAAATAATACTTAAAATAAGATCTTGTGCTGGCTTTCTAGCTTTAACTATTTTATTTTTTAAATAAACTTATTTATATTAGAGAGGGGAAGGGGGGAGAGCATAAGCAGGGGTAGGGGCAGAGGGAGAGACTCCCAAGTAAGCTCTACACTCAGCGGGGCTGCATCTCAGGACCCTGAGATCATGACCTGAGCTGAAACCAAGAGTCAAATGCTCAACTGGCTGAGCCAATCTGGCACCCCATTAACTATTTGATTTTAAAGCAGTGAGAGTTCTCTTAAAGATTCTAACAATGGACATGAAATTTCCTATCACAGGAAATCTGTTTCTTAGCATTTATAGTATTCATACTGAGAGGTATTAACATTTCAATAATCAATATTCATGTAAATATTCAAAACCCATATAAGCAAAGTAAATGTTTATGCTAAATTAGGGTACTTTATAATTCCTTTACAGATCACCCAGTTAAAATACATGGGCCCATCGCTTCTCGGCCTTTTGGCTGAGATCAAGTGTAAAATACATGGGCCCTACCTCCTCACTTATGTCCCAAACCAACATTACATTCAAGTATAATACATTGGCATTTCATTCAGAGCCAATCATCTAGGTTTCAAAAATCAAAATGGGGTTCAGGCAGCCCAAGTCGGGCAGGTAAGAGAAGATACCCAAAACAGTAACCCAGAGTTTAAAAAGTGGTCCTCAGCTTGTACCAACAACTAATCACCTCACCTTAATCACTCAGAGCAAACATATTCTGTAGAAAAAGAAATTATCGGGCTCTGCTCTAGTTGTCATCTTAAAGACACGCAGCACTTAGAAAGGTAAGCAACGTATCCTACAAAGACTAGGACAAAACAGCAGAGACAAAATCCTGTGGGCTGCCACAATGGTTCTTTACCTGGGCTACACACATCGGACTGTGGGGTGTGTACTGTCCTCCCTGGAGAGGTATTCCAAGAGCCCCGTGGCACCCTGAAGCTAAGATCGGCTTGCAGAAAGCCAGCGTCCTGTAAAATGGTTTCCCATCAAATCAGAAGGTGACTGTAACTGAAGAAAGGGGGTACAGGAGGTAAAGAAAAAAAAAAAAACAGTTCTTCATTCATTCCCCCCCTTGGGACTAGGAGCAGAAGGTTGTCTTTATCCCTTAATCACATCCCCTCTAGCAGTAAAGAAGTGAGGAAGGGTGGTGTGAATCGGTGAGGGATCAGAATTTCCTTTGGCTGAAACATGCCTATTTGGAGGAAGAATCGCAAGGATATACCACTTTAACCCTTCAGGCTCCACCCCAATAAAGCCCAGGAGCACCCATATTTCTGTGTCCCCTTAAAAAATAAACATGAGCCAGAATTTTGCTACCTTTTAAAAATCACATTACCATCTCGTTCATCACAACAAAAGCTACATCACACCTTTGTGCCAGGCATTCTGCTAGGTTGTTAATATATATTATTTTCTTATCTTCACTAATCCTGTACAGTACATATAATCTTAAAAAAAAAAAAAAGAAAAAAGAAACAGACACAGGCAGCTTAGGTAACTTAGCCACAGTCACAAAGCTATTAAGTGATACGGCCGAGATCTGAACAAAAGTCTGATTCAAGGGCGCCTAGATGGCTCAGTCAGTTAAGCGTCTGCCTTCGGCTCATGTCACGGTCCCAGGGTCCTGGGATTGAGCCCCACATCGGGCTCCTTGCTCAGCGGGGAGCCTGCTTCTCCTTCTCCCTCTGCCTGCCTGTCTACTTGAGCTTTCTCTGTCAAATAAATAAATAAAATCTAAAAAAAAAAAAAAAAGTCTGATTCATGCTATTTCTGCTGAAAAATACTGCTTTTCTTTTTAATCACAATAATGCATCTGATTATATGTTGCTTACCTACCACTTCATTGGGAGAATAAAGGAACCAAAAAGTATAATAATGAAAAAGGCTTAGTTCCTTAATGTAGTCTGTAAACAAACTTAAAGGCGCCTCCTTTCCAAAATAAGAGCTTTCTAAAATTTTGCCTAGTGATATCCAGAAGTCATAAGGATCAAGTACAGGCTATTTAAATGTGACCTACTTATAATGGAAATTGAATGAGCTCCTCCACAGTCTCAGTTCCAGCATTTTCTCTGGAAAGCTCTCTCGGTTATGTACTTCTGTGAAACAAACTGCCCCAAAATAGCTTGAAACAACAACAGTTGTCTATCTCCCGAGTCTGCAGGCTGATGGGGTTCAGCTGAGTGGTTCTTCTGCTCCATTTGATGTCAGCTGGGGCTGCGGTCAGCTGGGGCACAACTGGGCTGAACTATGAAGATGGCACTCACATGACCAGCAGCTGATGTCGGATGTCAGCGGGAAGCTCAGTGGGGGCTGGGAGGCACACCAACCCACAGCCTCTCCCTGTGGCTTGGGCTTCTCACAGCTGGGTTCTGAGCAGAAGCATCCTAAGAAGGAGGAAGCACAAGCTGCCAGTCCTCCTGCAGACTGAATCTGGAGGCTACATGGGTTATTTCCATTGCCTCCTACTGGTGAAGCAGGATGGGGATGGGGGGGAGGGGATTAAGTCTCGATGGGACAGTGACAAAGAATTTGCTGCCATAATTCATCCACCGCAGAAGGTAAGGAAGTAAATGTTAGTAAGTCGACCTGGGACAAGAGGAGATGGGGTAATACAGAATGGGATTTGGCAGAAGAAAATCAAAATACACGTGTATTTCTGATCCACTTTCATAATATTGCAGCTTCCTTCTAAGCCAGCTTCAATGAAGAAAAAAGAAATCCTATCATATCATCAAATATACTGAAATTCCTCTGCTACTTCAATTCAAGCCAGGCTATTGGGTTTAGCATTTATTTTATTTATTTTATTATCAGAAGTATTTAGCACAGCTCTAGCAGATGAAAGAGGGTGGTAAATGCTAGTTTGCTTTTGACTGTATTACCCAAATTTCTCTTCTCTTTTACATTTTTTTCCCCTATATTTTGGCTCTTTTGCTCTGAAAATGTTCATCTCTGAAAAATCTTACCCTTGCTCCTAAATTTTATGGCCAAAAACACAGAATTTACTTTGTGGTGTCTAGTACCACAATGACCAGGATAATTTCTTTCTTTTTTTTTTTTTAAGACTTATTTATTTATTTGAGAGAAAGAAAGAGCATGCATGAGCAAAGCTGGGGGAGGGGCAGAGGGAGAGAATCCCAAGCATACTCCCTGCTGAGCACAGAGCCTGGACTTGGGGCTGCATCCCATGACCCAGGAGATCGTGACCTGAGCCAAAACCAACCAAATACCCAACCAACTGAGCCACCCAGGTGCCCCGGGGATAAGATGACTATGGATAAAATGTAATGATTTATGTATTTGCTAATAAATTATGAAATCACAGTTTTCACAAGAAAGCTTCATGTTCTAAAGGTAACCTTTTTTTTTTTTTTTTAAGGAATCTGGAAAGGATTTTTTTTTTTTTCCCAAAGATATCCCTCATTTATCCATTTGACAGAGAGATAGCACAAGTAGGCAGAGTGGCAGCAGAGGGAGAGGGAGAAGCAGGCTCTCCGCCGAGCAGGGAGCCCGATGTGGGGCTCGACCCCAGGACCCTGGGACCATGACCCGAGCCGAAGGCAGACGCTTAACGACTGAGCCACCCAGGCACCCCGTTCTAAAGGTAATCTTAAAAACTTACTGCTTCCTATGGAGAGGACAGAGTACTCAAATGCATCTATTAGCCTCTTCCTACTCATTTGAAAGTCATTCCCTAGGTAGCCACAACTCCTCCCTGGAGTCCTTCTATGCTTCCAAGTGATGGACCCAGCATTTTCTTAACTGTACCACTACTGGGGCACATCTTCACAGTCTGTGCTATTATTTATTTATTCATTTTATTTATTTATTTTTTTAAAGATTTTATTTATTCATAAGAGACAGAGAGAGAGAGAGGCAGAGGGAGAAGCAGGCTCCCCGCTGAGCAGGGAGCCCAATACGGGACTCGATCTCAGGACCCTGGGATCATGACCTGAGCCAAAGGCAGACGCTTAACCATCTGAGCCACCCAGGTGCCCTGTGCTATTATTTAATCATGCCATGTGTATAGGACTGAAGAATACAATTTCTTTGAAGGCCAGGTCTGTCACTATCTGGCTGTCCCAAGCCTAGAGCTGCATTATCCATTCAGTACATACATTTTGTTTGGTTTTTATTTTTAATTGAAATTGAATTATATAGATTATGGCCCCTCTAATAAATGGGCAAACCTTTTTTGTATCCATCTAATTATTCAAAATACCCTCTGTACTCTCGTTCATTTTTTCAAATCTTTTAGTGTTTAGTTCAGTCACATCCTTATCAAATTTTTCTGACTGTTCCTAAATATGCCTTTTGAGAATTTATCTTATTCTACTGAAACTCTGTTATCATAAATATGCTTCATGTTTAACCACCACAGATCCTTTCAGTGGATGGAAAGTTGGGAATAAACCAAAATTTAACTGTTGTTCCTGTAATTCTTCTCTCTTCAACTAAACAGAAAAATTCTGAGGGCCAACCAAATCCATGTACTATTTGATGTTCTTCTACATTATTCATAATGCTAAATGGGGGGATATGAAACTCATCCTACCTTACTGGGCAGGTGTTTTCTCCCCACTCTGAAGGTGAGTGAAGACCCTGGATTATACTATTCTTTCCCAGTGAAAATTTTCTCAGAGAAAACAATCTGACTTAATTTCAAGAATTATTTTATGAGATGCTGTATCAAACATTTGGCATTGACTGTGGGTCTGTGTTCTCATTTTGTAACAAGATGATCAATTCACTCTGGCACATTTTGTTCTTTATGAGTTGAGATCCTCCGTTGCTCAAGATACAGTATATGACCTCAAAGATGAGGATTTGAGAATTTATATATAGAAAGATATCTTTATTAAATGGGATAGTTATAATAAGCTTTCTTTACTTTGAGAGAACCTATTAGTTTCTCACTCCCTGTAAGTGAAATCATTAGTTATATGCAAAAAGAGTTTATTTTATTTTTGATTTTATAAGTCACCTTTCTTTTAAAATTACACTGGACATGTTCTGGATGCAGATGGAGATGGTTGCACAACATTGTGATAAGTATCAGTGACTTGTTCACATTAGAATGATTTTAGATTATGCGAATTCTAACTCAATAACAACAAAAAAATGACTTTTGGACACTCATCATGGTTTCAGCTTCTCCAACATTTAATTTCAAAAGGAAATATGTTTCCTTTTGAAACCAGTTTTACTAGTGGACTGCACTAAAATAATGAGACTTTGGTACATTTAGGTTGCCCTTTCATCTACAAAAATCTCGGTAGGTCACGTGGCATTAAATCTCTGACAGTTATTAATTAACTACAGACTCTGAATTGATGTTGATGATGCAACACTGCATCCCTAGGAACTCAGAAGCATGAATAAAGATATACTAAATTGATATGTCATTGAGGGTTTCCATTCAAAAGACATTTTATGAGAAAATGAGCAAAAGCTTGTAACTCTATCTCATTTTATATACTTAAAATATTATTTCTCATTGTTAACTCCATCCCATTCCCCTATTTAGAATATACTAGAAATATGAGCAAAGGATGAGGGAGGAAGTGGCAGTTATTCTGAACTATCTGTATTTTCTACGCAGTGTGCTTTGTTATGAAATGTGTGATAAACTCACTGCCTGAATGTCAATTCCATAAGGGCAAGCACCTGTGTCTGTCTCCATCACTACATCCCTTCTGCCCAGAACATGCCTGGCACACAGATGTGTGTTGTTGAATCAACACACGTGTTGTTGAATCGATGCATCGATACTGGAAATTACTAAAGAGAGATGAATTAACTATAGGAAAACATGTGAAAGGCATGGGTACTCCAGATAAGAGTTGTACTTGTGTGAATAAACACAAATAATGTTAAAGTACTGTGTGTGTATATGTGTAATAGAAAAAAAAAATTATCCTTATAGTGACTAATCTGATATATGGATGGACAGTCAATCATAATGTTTACTAGAGCAATATATGTTGGATTAGTTACCTTGAACAAATTCCTTTGCTTGTTTGAAGTTAAGATCACATCACAGAGCACCACTGCTAAGAGAGTATTTTTGTTTGTTTTATCCTCAAGTCTTATGGCAAAACAAGGGATAATCAGCACTTTTATGAGCATGTAGATAATGTTATTTAAGGGGAATAATAAAGGCTATACTTTGTTGCAGTAAGAGAAATTAAACATTAGGGAGAAATATCTCTGATAATCAATGCCTGTTTAATACAAAGTCAGTAAGGTTTCAAACATGGAAGTAATTAAACTTGATTTACACTTAGGCACTAGCTATTTGTTTCAGTTTCTTGTCAGCTGACTCTATAAACTAATCCCCAAATCAATCCAGAAATGCAGTGTATAGCACAACACATCACTTTTACAAATGCTCTGGAATTTGTTACTTTGACTTTTCAATCTTCTGCTTCAGCCAGAACCTGTTGAGCATGAGATGGTCCACATAGGAAGGCAGTTATGAATTACTTATAAGACAGTACCATCCACTCAAGAGACTCTGAAACATCATATAAAGTCTTCTATAAAATAAACCCTCACAACTCACCTGGAATCAAGGAAGCTTCAGGAAGGGAATTATCTGAAGTGTCCTACTTTTAAATATAGTCCAAATTTGTAAATCTGAGAAGAGTTCATCCAGAGGAAACATCTTACAATATACATTTTCCTTAGGGTCTACTTAAGTCTTGCTCCTTGCTGCTGATCAAAATGAAAATATAAAGTTGCACCAAAGGGAAAAAAGAGAGGAATAAAACTATAAGCAGTTGCCAGAGCTGATTTGGCATTCTGAGCGAGTCACCTAACTGGCAATGCTGTTATAAGGTCATAAGCCTTATAATGCTCATAGAAGCAGAAGTATCCTATTTAAAATCAAATGCCAGCCTCCTATTTTTCTGCTGCTTCTCAGTCCAAGGGGTGGACACTTTTTCTGCATTGTTACAATTTTTATTACTTTAAAAATATGAATTTAACAGTCATAAGATAAAAGTGTCTTGTCATTCGGTCTCCAATTCAAAAGTCTTCTATCCTAAATCACACAATATGTTGCTAGGTTCAGATCTGTTTAAGAATGCCTTGTTTCCTTTTTTTTTTTTTCATTTCAGAAATTACATGGAGTGAAAGGATTTAGGCTTAATGCAAAGATGAACTGTAATCTCAAGAATAATTAGATCTAAATTTTTCACTTACTGAATGTTGGAGCTGAAGCAGGACTTGCCCATGAATTTTATTTTGTCCAAGAAGAAAAAAGGTCCCAGGAGGTAAAAATAATCTTCCTGGAGTCACACCAAAATTAATTTCAGAGTCAAGACTACAATTCAGGTCTAATGCTCCTCTCCTTTTCACTCATTTCTACAAAGGAAAGCTCTTTAGGGACATACTGCCAATATCAATACAAAGGAACAATAGAAGGGAGGGTTTAGATGTTCTGTCACTACTGCTATGGATTATCTCTATAGAAATATCTCACTTCGAACTTGCATTGTGACTGCTTCTACTTGAAAGTTAACCCTGTTTAATGCTCCCATGACCACTTTTGGTCACAACTCTCCTGAATATTCAGGCTCTCTTTCTGGAAGATATCCACAGATCAATATTCATATTTGGACTCATTTATTCAACCTGATTTCATCACACTAAGGGGACACACAGAATGTGCTCTGTGGAGCCCAGTAGCTTTCACAGAGGATAGGTCGGAGATTAAGAAATCAGTTTAACAATGGCAACATGACAATGAGCTTTATGCTCACACAGAAAGATACAGAATAGAGACTCTAGTAGATGGAAGGGAGCTTATATTAAGGGAGAGGAAAGAAGACTGTCATGTCAAAATAGGGATCAGCCTAATATTATTGCAGTGGTTCAAAAACATGTGATACCAAGATGGCCAACAGCTGAGAACTGGCGAGGCAAGGTTATGGCCTCTTTTAATTTGGAGAGTCAGAAGACTGGCACAGGGAAGGAGTGACTGTCAGGAACAGGAGAAAGAAGGCTGTTGCTAATGGAGTTAAATTCTGAAATATGATGCCTAGAAAATCCCAGGTCCAAATGTGATGACTCATTCCAGAGAAACCTATATTCTGTTTGTTGGCATAATCCGTCACTTACATATTCTTTTAAAGATTGTAATAAAACACATGTATCAGGCAAAGTGGGCTATGTGGGAGTAAAATGCACTCATATATGCAACTTACTTGAAAGGGCATCAAAAATAAGAGTGGATGGATAAATAAAAATGATGCTCAAAGCAAATACAGCAAATGTTACCTGTAAAATCTAGACAGTGGGTATAAGTTGTTTACAAAGCATTCAGTTTTTCTGTATACTTGAACATTCCATAATAAAGCGCTGGAAAAAAAATTTGAAGATTTTTTTCATGGCTATTTCTCGCCAGCACGTATGACAGAGAACCCACCTTAATATGCTATAGTAAGTTTTTATTATAAAAACTCCAGGGCGCCTGGGTGGCTCAGTCTTCAAGCGTCTGCCGTCGGCTCAGGTCATGATCCCAAGGTCCTGGGATCGAGCCCCACATCAGGCTCCCTGCTCCGCGGGAAGCCTGCTTCTCCCTCTCCCACTCCCCCTGCTTGTGTTCCCTCTCTCGCTCTCTCTCTGTCGAAAAATAAATAAAATCTTAAAAAAAAAAAAAAAAAAAAACCAACTCCATAGCCTATGCCAAACAAACAAAATAACTAATTCCACATTCATCAACCTGCACTTGGTTATTTCCCTTCCTCTATGCAGGTACCTTCTGCACCCACCTCCCCTTACCACTCTTACTTTAAGGAATTGATTTTTAAAATGAATTTCAAAATTATATAAAAAATACAAGATTTGTATCATTTTAACTATTATCTAATGGCAATGAAGTATCTTTATATAAACAAACCATTAGTTGCTGCAGAAAATCTAAGAGCTTTTCCTGACCCCTCCCTCATACCATTTATTTGCCAAGAAGGGATTTTTCTTAATGCCCTCCTTCAGTCACTGGGGGATTGGAACATTTATGAATAATGTGAAGAGGGAAATTGTAAAGTTCACTTTACTGACGATCAGAAAGGCTAGACAGTAAGCATCATTTTGTTGGAAAAACAGAAATAGAATCCTTTAATGGTTGATGACACTTGCATCCTGAACATATCTTTTTCAGTGGCCAAATGGTCAGGGGACACTAAGGCCAAACGGCTCTGATGTGGAGGGTGAGCTTCTCCACTGCTGTATTTCCCACACAGTTACGCATACAGATATTTTATAAAACTGTTAAATATTTATGATGCAGTACAAAGCCCCTCTAAAAGCATCTGTATTTAACTAAATCATGTCAGTGACAGCAAGAGGCATGCAGAGTAATTTCACCTAGCAGGAAAGTACTTTTTTTACATATCACTGCCGTGCAGAGAGTTTCAACCATATGCTGTTTCTACCCGCATATACCTCCCATAAGAAGGAAAAGGCTTTTAAAGAGCCTTCTCAAATGAAACATAAATCTTCTGAAGTGTTTCTCAAAAATTCTTCCCTGAGGCTTTGCTACGACCTGTCACTAGAGGTGAGACAAATAACCCATCCTTAGTTTGAGTCCCCTTCACCCCAGTTTAGATACCTGGATTTAACCCAATCTTTACTTCTGTCATGTCCTTCCAAAGGTTTACTGACTATACCAAAGGCATCCAAAAAATTAAATACAAAAGGATATCCAAAAGGTATCCATGTACACCCAGATCCCCCCTATTCTTCCCTTTCACCCTCAAAAGGATGCCAAGGAAAAAGTTTTTGATGAGTATATCTAAAATTAAATTATTGGTAATCATTCAGAAACTTAAAACCAAAGAATCTATTGAGATAAATACCACTATTTAAACAGTTTTCCAAGGTCTCTAAGTTTTTGGTGATGCAAATGAACAGCAGAGAGAAGTCACTGAAATTAAAAAAAAAAAAAAGTGCAATGAGAAGGTAAGACATTTTTAGGCATCTCCAGGCTCAGAGCTCGCTGTACTCCTGGAGACAGGAGGTTTAAAATAAACGGTGTCAAAGGAAAAAGATGGGTTGAATGGGTACAAAAATAATTATTTTAGTGAACTGTATGCTATCAAAAACCCAGAGCTAAATGCTTGAATTGCCCAACTCAAAATGAAATGATATTACTGTAATTCAGCCAACATACAGCAACTGATTAGGAAATTTTTGCTGTTCAGCATTTAAACTAACTTCATTTCACAGTCTGGAAGGTAAAAATGGAAAGCCTCAAGATGACCTGCCTTTCAAAAGCAGTAGATTTCAGATTTTGAGGTCGCTGTACTATATATGATCAAAAATAGCTACCATTTCTAAAGACCAAAGATGTACATGAATTTATCTTGCTATCTAACTGCCCATCCATCCAAAAAATGTTCTCTAAGTGGTTGGTTATGTCCCAGGCATTGTGCTGGAGTTTATAGGGAAAAGACATTCCAGCTATAGTCTCTCTTTTCTCTGAAGTAGAAAGTGGGGTTATCTGCCAAGAGTGAAGGCATGATTCAAATTTTGAAAGTGATAAGGTCCAAGTCTCCTCGGAAAAAATAGAAGAGAAAGCTGACTCTGAAAAACAGAGGCAGGACAAGCATTGTCCTTCCTTATTTATCATCCTCACTATCAGGATCCTTATTTCTCTGCTTGAGAATTATATTTTGAAAGTGCACCCATGGAAGAAGATTTAAATAAAAAGGTCATCAATAACAGAAGAAATAACTTTTCTGCTGAGTCATACTGTTCTTGGACCCAAACAAGCCTGAAGTAGGAGGAGGGAGGAAGAAGAGAAGAGGACAAGAACACGATAATGACAGATTTACTCCTCAGATCAGGGCACTTTTCCCAAAAATAGAATTTAATCTGCAACTTCAGGTGGTCCACTTGATCATGCTGTGTGGTTGAACTCAGGCCATAATGAAACCAAGCCACTTACATGATATTACCAGTAGGTACATGAATCAAAAAGCTTGAACATACTAAACAGTGTGATGCCCCTCTGTGGCGTATTTCTTCTCCTAGGAACATGATCACTGAGGGAGGAAGACATGCCATAAACCCGGAGTTTTAGCAGGAAATTTTAATTTTTTTAAAAGAAATTAGTATTTGAAAACATTGTGCAATTACAGCAAGTTAAAAATTATTCATATTAAAGTGAAAAGGGAAGGCTTGGTCTTCAGTTGATGCCTCTTCTGCTACAGGCTTCACAGGTATTTTTTTAAATGTGTGCCTTTTGTCAGTTTTTCCAGATACATTCTAGGTTCATCTTGTTCTTCCTGCCTTTGGTAACTTCGCTCGTTCACTCATTCATTCGGTCATTATTTAGTAAGTGCCTACTACATGTCAGGCCCTACCTAAGACTACGAGAATAAGAGAAAGATTGCAATCGTTCCTGCTTCCATGGTGTTACATTCTAAGTGAGAACCTAGTTTTCCTAATCCCGGTCTGGCACAAATGCAAATACTTCAGAAGTGAGAGTCCATGTCTTCTCGTGGATTCTATTTGTGTGGTAGATATATTCTGGAAACACTGTTTTTGTTTTTCTGTTTTTAAAGATTTTATTTATTTATTTGTCAGAGAGAGAGCACAAGCAGGGAGAGCGGCAGGCTGAGGGAGAAGCAGACTCCCAGCTGAGCAGGGAGCCCGATGTGGGACTCGATCCCAGGACCCTGGGATCATGACCTGAGCGGAAGGCAGACATTTAACCGATTGAGCCACCCAGGCATCTCTGGAAACACTGTTTCTTGTATGTGCATGTCTAAGTATCTGAGATTTTTCTTCACTCAGTATCCAGTTATGAAAATATTTCTTTCTGATAGTGTTTTGTTTTGACTAATGATAGAAGAATGCAGAGATCTGATTTCAGAAAGCACTATGCCTAAGCAGGAAGACTTTGAAAGTACTGGACAATTAGAAGCAGAAAAACATAATCCTTTTCTATCCTCAGTATTCATCAAAACAAAACACCCATCAAAACAGACTAGGCTATAGTAGTTATTTGATGATGGGTTGATTTTTTTAGATGTTATTGGCTTGATTGTTTTTGGTGAGTGGGTTAAAATACATAAATTGAATAAAATACTAATATATTTTATTATTATCTTCTTGGTTAATTGAAGACTTCTTAATTTACCGGTGATGATGATGCACAGTTTTAAAAGAGGGTTAGCCAAATTTTCTGAATCATTAAGGAAATGTTTTCATTTCACAGAAATCCTGACATTTCAAAGTAGAAAAAAAATTGTATTCAAAATCAAAGAGAAAAAATTATACTACATACAGATACGGATCTGATGATTTAATTTAAAATTGGCTGGTTGTAGAAACTAGTTTAATCAATAAAGAAGTTCAACATGATTCAAAAAAATAAGTATTAAACATTTTGACTAACATTAGTTCTGATAACTACCTAGGCTCTGTAAAATCCTTGACATGGCAAAAGCTAAACATGACCAAAGTAAGTGTCACTATTAGTTATAAGTCATCATATTCATAAGTACACGAGCCATTCAGATTTAAACCGATCATTATTAAAGAAACCGACAATAAAATGAAGAGGATTAACATCCTTTCTCCACTTAGAAACATGATTTTTCCTTCTTTCAATTAATTCTGATGAAAATATACAAGGCTCTAGAGTGCCCTGCTTCTCATTCAACATCTAAATCAATTTGAATTTTTTCATCCATACAAAATAATTTTAATGCTGAACAGTCATTCTGTGAATGTCCAATGATGGTGTGTCTGATAAAGCGAAGAATACATACTGGGGTGGAACTTTCTTACTTTACATTAATATTGAAGGTGCATCTTAAATTAGAACATGGCTAAAGAAGTTTCACTTTTAAAAATTGGTTTCTCTTGTTTAAATACTAATATCCCTTTTGCTCAAAGTAAAACATTAATTTTTAATAAATTTATGAACACTGTGAAGTTAGAAGTATGATATATATTACTTA
Source organism: Mirounga angustirostris (assembly GCF_029215605.1). Classification (NCBI taxonomy): domain Eukaryota; kingdom Metazoa; phylum Chordata; class Mammalia; order Carnivora; family Phocidae; genus Mirounga; species Mirounga angustirostris. Next base: position 172,812,610 of record NW_026991710.1, read on the forward strand.
CTTTGCTATTAACTCATTATCATAGCATTTTTCCTCCTTTATTCTAAATCCAGTAACTTGTTATACCATCAAGCTGGAGCATTATGTATTATCTTTAACCAGTATCTCACTGTTGTTTTTAAGAACAAGTGTGCACACACCCAAAAAGTAAATGGATTGTGTGCAGAGTAAAAGAGGTTTTAAAAATAAGTAAATTAGATCTAATTATGGGCAATAGAATTTCAAAAGGTCCTAGGTGAACATTAGCACTTTCCATGTTGAATTTAAGATGCAGTTTAGTCAGCAAAGACATTATTTTTATATATCATGTTTGTCTACTATAAATATCATAAGCATTCCATTAGCATTAACCCAGTGATTAATGCATGTATGATGGAGTCAGGTTCTAATCAGTGATAATAACTGCCTTCAACTATTTCCCCAACCGTTCATCTCCCCAATCTTTTACCCTGACTAACAAAGACATGCCTACCAAAGTCTAAGGGTTCATGTAGTTACAGGAAACCAGATGCATTATTTATAAGGATGCAGAGGCTAGAAAGTTCGGCTATGTCGTTTACCCTAGCAGTAGTAGGCTCTAAGCTATTGGCAACAGGAACCTTGCCAGTGCATTAGAAGATGAGATAGAGGGATCTCTGCCAAATAAAATAGCTAAGTAATAACAAATGTTAAAGAAGAGCCTTGGGGGTTGGAGGGAGTCCTGAGCCCAGGGCTGAAGCACAATTCAGATCACCAAGCTTTTGCAGTCAATACAGAAAGAAGAGCTGTAATCCCAATTAATTCTTTGTGTCTTATCTTTCTTGAGTGCTGGCTTTTTAATTACAGTTTTACATTTTTTTTTTAATGTTACTACAGTATCTGTGTACACATGAGAAAATTACAGCTGGTATAAAATAGGTATGGTGCACAGTATCAGACTGCAAGCTCAGGGATTATTCATCGCGTGCTCATGTTGTCCACCCTGTTTAGAAATCCAGATCACTGTTTGAGTGATCCAGGACAAATTGGTATTTTCTCCCATTGATTTCAAAGAAAAAAGAAACTCAACCACGAAAAAGCCACAATTTCTTACTCTTCATGTGTTCCAAATTGATACATTGCTACAGAGAGACACCTGTCATGGCTTTAAGTCAATTTTGAGATAGTGCCATTCAAGTTTCATTTTCTGTTTAATCATCGTCAGTCATTTGGAATTTGCACTAAATCGCAACAAAGGGCTGCATGCTTTAAATGTTAGCAGCAGCAGGAGATGAGGATGCTATCTTGCCTGGGGAACAAAACAACCCTAAAAACTGACAAAATAAGTCAATCTAAACACAAAAAAGAAAACTTACTGTAAAGATTGTTAAATCAAATAACCTTCTATATCAATCTGGAATTTAAGCAAAAAGCTATGATTTTTATTCTGCATCTCAAAACTGATCTGAAAATTGCCATCAGAATGAAGTATGAGGTACTTGAGGCTACATATTACATGTTATGTTTGTTTCTTATAACCCGAGTTTCAGTTTTTTAATGCACACATCTTTTATCGACCATAATGCACTGATCATTCTCTCTCCATCCCAAAGTGTGTGTGTACTTAGAGGTTCATGGTATTCCTTCTAAATTATCCAAGTACCAAATGAATATAATTTGTTACCTAAAACTTTCTAGTTTTAATGTTATCATAGTAAATGTGTGTGTGTGTGTATATACATATATATATATATACATATATATATATATTTCTGTACTTTGTTCAGGAACCTTGATTCCTAGAACTGATTTGGTCCAAGTAGTCATGTTAGAGAAAAAGACTATTTTCAAAAGTAGCTGCAATGATCACTTACCCTTTAGAGTAAAATGTCACAAGAGAGGGGGTGCCTGGGTGACGCAGTTGGCTAAGCATCCAACTCTTGGTTTTGGCTCAGGTCGTGATCTCAGGGTCGTGAGATTGAGCCCTGCGTGGGACTGCGCATTCAATGTGGAGTCTGCTTAGGACTATCTCTCCCTCTGCCCCTCTCTCTCCCCACTCTCTCTTTCTCTCTCAAAGTAAATAAATAAATATTAAAAAAAAAAATAGAGGTCACAAGAGGAGCCCTCTGAGGGTTTTTCTTTCACCCCCTACAAGCAGTGAGTGAAAAGAGCATAGGACACAGAATCAGAGAGGCTAACCCTGCTTCTGCTGCCACCTGTAATATAACCTTGACACAAGGACTTGTCTGAGCCTCTTAGTTTACTCATTTATATAATGGACTAATACATATTTATTCTCAGATTAAAGTACCTGACAAGTGATAGGTGCTCACTAAATGATATTATTACTGCTTTATTATTATTATTACTACTAATAATAATAAAAGAAAACTCAACCTTATTAAAACTCTGGTGGCATTCTCTTACTCCCAAACAAGTATCTCTTCAGCACCACAGAGAGGAACAGCGACCAACCAGTTAATATATACATTTTCAGATAATTTGTAATAATCCCATCTAAAGTGAAACAGATTGTTGTAAATCACCGTGTAAATGAGTATTCATCTAAAAATGAAGAAACTTTCCAGATATAGAAACCAGAAAAAAATCTGAAATAGAAGCAAAGTGTAAAATACTTCTCAAAACGGTAAAAATTCTCTAATATTATTTAAGTCAGTTATTTATTTATTTATTTATTTATTTATTTTTAAAGATTTTATTTATTTATTTGACAGAGAGAGAGACAGCGAGAGCAGGAACACAAGCAGGGGGAGTGGGAGAGGGAGAAGCAGGCTTCCCGCCGAGCAGGGAGCCCCATGTGGCACTCGATCCCAGGACCCTGGGATCATGACCTGAGCCGAAGGCAGACGCTTAACGACTGAGCCACCCAGGTGCCCAATGTTATTTTTTTAAACTTTGATTTTAAAATACTTCAATATCTGTTTCATGATTTAAGTTTTAGATGGCTTTCCAAAAAATTACATATATGTACAGCTTTAAAAATTATAATAATCTAACTAAAAAAAAAATCACCTCGCCGTTTATGTTTATATCCATTTAATTAATACTTCCTGGGAAACAGTGTAGTGATATGCTATGGGAATGGACACTCAAATAACCCCAAATTCCTTCCTTCCAGACCTTACATTCTGGCTTGGGAACTGATGTATACATCGTGTCAATAACAAGTGGCAAGCTTGTTGTTGAAGCAAGAGCTATGAGACAACCAGAAGAATACCCCTGGGGGTTGGAAGATAATCTAACATCTTGTTACATCAATAAAATAATGAAGAGTTTGCTTTCTTCCTTGATTAGACAAAGAATTTTTTTTTTTTTTTTACAATTTCAGAGCATCATTTAAATAAAATATACCTAGGTCTGCACTTCTCCTACAAAAGGAGGGAGTTACGACATTTTGAAAATTATTGAGACTATCATCATTGGTCCTATTCTTCATGAAAACCCTCTCCACTAGAAGCTTCTGTTAGACTTACTCCTCAGTGCACACTGTACATAAAAGGTCACAGCCAATGTTCTAGAAACTTTAGAAGAACAAGTAGGAAGTTTTACTAAAATACTTGTTTCTCTTTGTATACAAGTAGTGGATGTCAGGTTTCATTTTTTCACTAAGCTGAACAGTTTTAAACCTCAGTCCCCTTCACCTGCACTGTAAAAATGTTTTTAAAGGTTCCAATAAATCCCTTATATGCCCCCTGAGTCACCTATATCCTTCCTAAAGCTTATCTTGCTTTCACACCCAGTCTCATTTGCACATTCACAGCAATTCTGCTGCCCCCATAATCTATTCATTCTAAAACATACCCCAGAACTCTTTGTATGGTTTATTTTTTTTGCAGATAACATGAGGATCAAGCCTGAACAAGATGCATTTCTGCTTTGGAGTATTAGGGTTGTGAAAATAAGAAGCTGCCATGAGGATAGCAGAGAAAAAAAAGTCCAGCTGGATCAACTAAAGGGAAATGTACAAAATTTGTAAAAAATCCATTATGGCCACTTAAATAATTTTCCCTCAGATATGTGTAAGGCTATTTCTCTTCATATTTCCTCACATCACATCTTATAAAAATATCCTGTCCGACAAGGTGTGTTCTGCCTGGAACAGTTCATCATCAGTGGACCATGTTAGATTTTACAACCGTTTTTAAGTAAATGTAGCAACTTCCTTCTTACAGCTTTGTAGACTAAGAATTAAAATAACAATGATCTGTTCTCCAAGTTATACTATTTGTGAATGGCATGGATTTTTATAGGTTAATTAAATAGCTAGATCTCTAAATTAAAATGCAGAACATTTATATAAAACATTATAAAATAACATTTAATATATTTCCTCTTGCGGATTTTTTTTTTTAAAGATTTTTTTATTTATTTGACAGAGAAAGAGACAGCAAGAGAGGGAACACAAGCAGGGGGAGTGGGAGAGGGAGAAGCAGGCTTCCCAAGGAGCAGGGAGCCCGACGCAGGGCTTGACCCGAGGACCCCGGGATCATGACCCAAGCCCAAGGCAGATGCATAAAGACTGAGCCACCCAGGCACCCCGGATTCTTTTTCTGAACATATCTTAATTCTCACATGAGGAATGTGTAGGTGAAAACTCAATCAAATGACATAGAAGCTTCTTGTCAATCACTCCTTTCAATAAATGAATTTTAAGAAATCAAGAGATGAATCATCATAAAGGAAGATGTTGTTTTTCAATATTTAGCCATTTTAATTGATTTACTTTATTATTTTAATTTACTATATGCATCACTCAGTTATAATTAGACGTATGTTTTCAAATATACTACTTCTTCCAACTTTGGGTCAATTCTATGGATTTTAGAAAATAAAAACAAAAAACCCACAAATTTTGCCTAATGAAAATAAAATTGTTCAAGAAACTTCAACCCTTCTATATAAATTTCCAGGTAACCTAATCAAAAATATCTCTTTGAATATCTTTTAAGTCCATGTATCATGGGTAAGTTTCTGAAAATCAACAGTAATTCAATTTACCATACTGTGATTATCCTCATCTAAAATTTCGTTAAGTTTCTAAATCCTTTAAAAATTCCCTAAACCCCTTTCAAAACCCTACGTAGTGCAAAGTACTTTCTGATTCCTCTTAATATTACTTGGCCTTTTATGTTTAACAGTAAATCGCATATTTTCATTTTTCTTAAATAGGATAAATTTCAGAATTCTGATTTCCTGGTAAAATTATTGAGCTTTAAATATGAAGCAGAAACAATTGGCTACTTAAAAAAAAAGAGACCACAGTAAAAAAAAAAATCATTATCCAAATAATATTTCCTTTTAAATCACATGCCACAAAATGGGTAAGTGTATTCTATATTCTATCTTAAGCAATATTATTTAAAAAAACAACTTGATTTAAGTCTGCCTCCCCCGCCTTATTCTACTTTGTATCATGAGCATGTGTCATTATACACAATAGCCCAATTAACCATAATTAACCTTTCTACTTTACTGCAAACTACTTCAGCCCAAGGACTATTCTTGTTCAGCTCCCCCAACCCTCCACCCCTTCAGGAAATACACATCACAATTCCTAGCATCATGCTGGAGCACTGTGGGGGATAGATTATTAACTATTCACTTATTTTAATCAAAGAGTGAGAAAGTTCTCAGTGATCTAAGACTCAAATAGCAAAACTTTTAATTTTACACTTGTTCTCTGACCTTGTCACTTGGCCTATCCCGATCTGTTTTGTTACTACTCTGACTATTGGAATGAAGAGGTTAATAGCCCCAAATTCCTTTTAAAAATTAAAAGACTGATGATATTTTTTATCACAGCAAATAAAAGTCCTGCAATATTTAACAAAACCTGTCTCTGTCTCTCCTCTGTCTCTCTTTTTCCCTCCCACCCTCTCTCAATTTCTCTCTCCTTATCACATTTTTTTAAAAGATTTTATTTATTTGACAGAGAGAGACACAGCTAGAGGGAACACAAGCAGGGAGAGTGGAAGAGGGCAAAACAGGCTTCCCGCTGAGCAGGGAGCCCGATGTGGGGCTCGATCCCAGGACTCTGGAATCATGACCTGAGCCGAAGGCAGAAGCTTAACGACTGAGCCACCCCGGCGCCCCTCCTTATCACATTTTTAAAAAAAGATTTTACTTATTTATTTGAGAGAGAGAGACGGAGATAGGGACAGAGATAGCAAGAGAGAGTACAAGCTGAGCAGGGAGCCTGACGTGGGGCTCTATCCCAGGACCCTAGCTAGGATCATGACCTGAGCCGAAGGCAGATGCTTAACTGACTGAGCCACCCAGGCACCCTTCTCCTTGTCACATTTTTTAAAAAGCCTGACATTCACTGAAGAAGAGACTCTGGAATATCTGAGCAATGAACAAAATGATAGCTCATATATAATGAACAAAGTCAACCTATACACCAAATCTCTAAATAAGAGACAGTTATGGACTTGAATGGAGATGAGCATATCTTTAGACTATAACCCACACTGGCCCATATTATTGGTTTTTTAAGATTTTGCTGACTTCTAGTAGACTGAGAGATAAAATGAAAAGTGCCATTCCAGTAGTTCTTTGATGATTCGTTGAACTCTGAATACACAGCACCTTTATTAAAAACAACAACAACAACAAAAAAACAACGAATTAAGTCATCAAGCACCTTGTATGCTAGATGCTTATAAGAAGAGTAGGACAGAAAAAAATGGGATCTGCCTACAGATGAACTAGTGGAGACATATTTCCTCTAGGTTTCAGTGGTGATATCTACGAGGCTGGTAAAGCCTCAAAAGGGTGATTTCACACTTCAACAAGACCTGCGGACTTTTCTGTACAACATGAAATGGAATGGGCTAAGCATGCTTCTTTTCCTTCTCTTACTGTTAAAAGAAGGAAGGAAGGAAGGAAGGAAGGAAGGAAGGAAGGAAGGAAGGAAGGAAGGAAGGGAGATACAGTTACTCTGGTGAAAGAAACTAGTAATTTTTCAAAATCTACTTAAGCATAGATTTTTTAATAGAAGAATCTGGATCAAGCAGACTTTGATTTTTAACTCCAAAGTCAGAACATTTTACAGGTTTCAAAACTGCTTCCCATGCATTCTAACTTGAAAACTTTATCTCATTTTTTTTTACTCTTTTCTACTTTCTTCAGAAAAGCATTAAGTTTCTGGATTTAAAAAAAAAAAAAGACGGTATTTTTAAGAATGATTATATAGTCAACTCATAGGTTCTAATAAAGAGTCTTTCAAGGTATTTCAATTGTCTTCGGTTTTCCAACTCATTTTCTTTAAAAATTTCTGCTTTAATTTTGTCTGCCCAGTTAAACAATGTTCAGTAATATCTATTTTTAATTTTCCTTTAAAATTCTCTGGGAGATATCTATTTCCTGATTCTTCTCAAGCTGTCTGCTCATCAGCCATAGAGGACCGTGTTGGTTTTGCCTGTCTGGCCCACTATGCCCTTCATTAGGTACAAAACCTTCTTCTCTGTAATGAACCTATACCCTGCAGTTCCCAAGGGGCTGAGCCCATCTGCCTCACTGACCCAAACACACACAGCAGTGGATATCTGATCCCGCCCCTGCCCAGCGGAAGTCATTAATCACCCCAGATACAGTAATGATTTTTGGGGTAGGCATATGACACAGATAGAGCCAATCAGATTCTTCCTTAAATTCAGCTGTGTGGATAAGGAGTAGACTTTTTCCTCTTTTTAGATTATGGGCTGAGGGGTTCAGGCTTAGAGGTACCAGCAGTTATCTCCTTGTTGGGCACAGAAAGCCCACTAAGAATGAAGCTAACATCTGTAGAGAAATAAAGCATGAAGACTGAGAAACCACTCCCTTATGAAATTGAGGCTCTGGATCAAATTGGGCTGGTTATGGAAGCCGACATACTCTCTTTATAATTAAGCCCTTTGGAGTTAAATTTCTATAGCCTGTAATTGATAAACTCTTAAATCACAATCCCTGTTTTATATTTTGCTGCTGCTTTATCATGTTGCTCCTTGTCCCTTCCTCTATCTAATTCTTCCTTCTGCCCCAGGGAGAGAGCTGTTTCCTAGAGCACCCCGGGTCTAATTTAAAGGCTTCTATTCCCATCATCTAATTTAAAGGCTTCTATTCCCATCTTTCTATTTCTCAGATCCCTAGGTAACTTGAAAAAAAAATAAAGAAATAAAGAAAATAAAGAAAACCACCAAGTTCAGCATAATTTATCAAAATCTTGCTAGCTCTGTTCTTCTAGATGCTTTCTTGATACATACCTGTCTCCATTCCCTTGCCTCCACTCACCATTTAAAAAATTAAAACCCTTTTCTTTTTTTTTTTTAAAGATTTTATTTATTTATTTGAGAGAGAATGAGATAGAGAGAGAGAGAGCATGAGAGGGGGGAGGGTCAGAGGGAGAAGCAGACTCCCTGCTGAGCAAGGAGCCCGATGCGGGACTCAATCCAGGGACTCCAGGATCATGACCTGAGCCGAAGGCAGTCGCTTAACCAACTGAGCCACCCAGGCGCCCCAATTAAAACCCTTTTCTAACTAATCCATTTCACTGCTCTGTCCCAAATGATTAAAAACACTTACTATAGCTTTTACGACTCTGAAAACAGGAAAAATAAAGACGTCCTCCCCTCTTCCAGCTGACATACAAAAAGACTGACAAATTTTTTTTAATGTTAAAGAGAATATTTCAGTAAAAATTTCCCCAAGGAATAAAATACAGAGAAATAGTTGCTCCAGATCTGATAATTTTCCACTAATGAATTACTCTATCATACAAATAATTTTCAGGATTTAAGATACCATGCACTAAATTAAACAGCAGTTAGTCTGGAATAAGGCAGTGCATCTATCCCAAACATAAACTACCACCAAGGGAGGTCTGTATGCCTGTTTGATGAAGATCAGACTCCCCTTAGCACAATGACTCTAAGAGTATTTGAATCTCTGTAAAATAGTGTATTTGGAAATACACCACATCATTCTCAAAATAACAAAGCCAACAGCAAGGTCACTGCAATAATTCTAGACCAACACTTCTGCCTCCTTTTTTACTATTACACCCTTGAATTGTGTTGCCATTGACTAAGGGCTCACCTGTCCATTTCATTACCTTATAGTGTGTGGAAAGTGTATTACTTCAATAAAAGCAGGCTTTGGGATAACTGGGACTAATGTGATTTTATTCCTGGAGTCTTTATAAAAACTGTATCTTGATGCTTTTCTTTTCTTCTTTTTTTTTTTTTTTTTAAAGAAGGCCTTCCCTCAAACTAGCTGAACAGATCCCCTAAGATTTTGTAAATAAAAGACCATGATATTTGCTATCAGAAGATTCAGGTTTAAGTTTCTGCTCTACCACCTACTTAATTTTTGAAATTTGGACATGTCAGAATGTCTGAGCCTCAACCCCTCGGCCAACAAATGGGATAAAATCTAGGTCACAGAGTTCCTGTGTGAATAAATGACTCAATATATAAAAATATGCCTTATAAAATATACAGCGTGATACAAATATCAGTTATGTATATATACACCTACACATATATGATTTATGTCATGGTTCAAAAGAATAATTTTGTAAAGGTTAATTTCAACTGAATGTAAAAGGTTAACTATAATTTCATTATAAGCTTGACCAAAAGTTCCAAGATTATCTTGTTGGGTGGTGGAATGCAGTTAGAGACAGGGAATGACTTCAGAAAGGTCAAAGGCAGAACTGAAGAACTGTATTACAGTTGCAGGTGGTACTTTAAGAAAAAAAGTAAGATATAGTCACTCACAAAATGAATGAATGACCATGAAGGCAGTAATTTGCCTGAGCACAGAAATGGCTGTGATATACACCTCGGTGCTCCAAGTCACTTCTTGTCCTAAAAATCTGTTAAGTGTCTCGGCAATTAGAAAGATGGAAGTAATACCAGTTGGGCAATTTCCTTTTTAAATTATTTTCTTATTGCTATCTCATGCATGGGAATCTGTTTGTCATTCTCCACAACAGATGGAGCCGCCACACCCCTGAAAATGCCATGTTTAGAGAAACCTGGAAACACAATTTGCATTCAATTGTAAGTAGCTCTCCAACGGGGACAAGGACAGACTTCATATTTTGCCACCAATAAAGATTGGAAATTGAAATACCATTTTTCCAGCTGAGAATCATTTAGCAAAGGTCCAGGCAGTTTCCTCTACCATTAAAGGAGGTAGGTCAGTTGCAGCTGAGGGTGGAATGTAAGAATCATAGCTTTAAATCTCACCAAGGGACCAGCGGATGTGGACGTGGCCCAATCTAATCAATACATATCACTGTGTTATTCCCAAGTGAAAATGCTGTATCTCATTATAACAGAAATGTCCTGCAGACAAAAGACATTTTCCCCTTCAGCTGGCTCTTTTAGGTGCCACATTAAAGATTGAATTGTCCATTTCATTCAGAGATTTCAAAGAGGACTTCCTGGATAAGTTCCTTTGCAAGGCAGCCTTAGCTGAGAATATATAATATTTTCAAAAGACAGTGATTACTTGGCATAGAACTTTCAGCATCATCATTTGGAATGCAAATAATTAACTCCCTTCCTCCTCCAAAAATAAAGATATTTTCCTACATTGTTCAAACGAGATGCAAGGACTCCTCTGATTACCTTTCTCTCTTCAAGGCCACATCAGTTTTTCATTTTTCTCTCTCCCACAGATAGGGGAGACCACCTAAAAGCAAAGCTGTGCTAAATGATTCACATTAATTTTCCCACATTAGGCTTCCAATGTAGATTTGAGATAAACAAGACTATATAGACCTTAAAACTGAGTCTCAGGGAGGTTAGACAATTTGTCTAAGATTACCTAGCAATTACAGCATCGTATTTAGACTTCCGAGCATGTGTCCACCCAAGGTGTGTGTTCTGTCCTTTCCCCCTCGCTGCCCGGCATGCTTTGATGTGCGTAACACACAGATAACATGGGCTCAAGTGGTCCCAGGTCATGCATTTACCTAAGCTACCACCCACACTCCCAATCCACTTCATGTCAAAGATTATTTTCCAGCCCATTCACAGAATCTCATTCCTTTTCATATTAAAGGCTTTTTCTTTGAGGCAACAAAACCTCACATGTCATGCATAGCAGGCTAGTGGATTGCCTGGGTTTGTATTCTGCTTGTGTGACTTCAGACAAAATTTATCAGCCTCAACATCTGAAGAATGGATTAAGGTTTTATGAGAACCATGAGTTATGGTTCTCCATGCAAATTACCTAGCACAGTGCCTGGCACACAGAAAGCCTTCAACAGATGTTTGACATTATTATTATTATTATTATTATTATTAGAAACACTTATTACTATTTAAGATCATTTTCCAGAAACTTATCTTTATTTTTTTCTAACTACTATTCATTAGACTTGTCATTTTTGTTTCCGTTGTTTATATATTAAATTGGAATGGATGGTTCTTAATTCAGTAAATTGACTGGTATTAACAAATGTACTTTTTTATGGTGTTCAATAAAATCGTCAGCAAGATATGGTCACGGGCAGATGGCACTTCAGAGAGAAGTCATTAAGGTTTGTTCTAAGCACTTCTTTTACTTTTTTGCTGATCCTATGTGAAGGAGGAACAAGAGAGTTCTACTAATTGTTTTGTAAGGTTCATATTCTTCTCCTTATACAATAGCACTTAACGTGTAACAGGACACTCATTTAGCAAATTACACGTTTCAAGTCACAGAAGCCACATTTACCAAAACAAAGTAAATAAAATAAAGGCAAATAATGTTAATCTTTACTGGGAGATCATTACCAGAAACTTCTTGAAAATTTTATAAATTAGCAACTCTAAAAATAGTGAGTGTACAATGCAAATTTCAATCCCAGTTTCAAAAAAGAAATAGTTAAAATTTTCCTTCCAAAGGGAAGGACTAGTACCTTTGATATTTCACCAATATTTATGAAATGCTAGGAATAATAAATACAAAGGGGAAATAAATGATAAGGTATTTGTAAATGAAACATAAATCCCTTAAAACCTCCAGTCAAGAACAAGTGCTTTATTGTTACAGTGATTTTTAAAATTTTTTAAAAGATTTTTATTTATTTATTTATTTATTTGAGAGAGAGAGAGAGAGAGAGACAGCATGAGAGGGGAGAGGGTCAGAGGGAGAAACAGGCTCCCCGCCGAGCCAGGAGCCCGATGTGGGACTCGATCCCGGGACTCCAGGACCATGACCTGAGCTGAAGGCAGTCGCTTAACCAACTGAGCCACCCAGGCACCCTGTTACAGTGATTTAAAGAATTATTTAAAAGTTTAAGATCCAGAAACAGTATTTTAAAATACTTCTGATTTGTATTTGGTAACACCAGATAAATGCGTATGATACATTAAGTAGATGGAGGGAGGGTGGATAAATAGAAAGCCAGAATGAAAAACACTGATAAGAAGAATGTATATTAAAATATTAGCAGTAGTGGGCGCCTGGGTGGCTCAGTTGGTTGGGCGACTGCCTTCGGCTCAGGTCATGATCCTGGAGTCCCTGGATCGAGTCCCGCATCGGGCTCCCTGCTCGGCAGGGAGCCTGCTTCTCCCTCTGACCCTCCTCCCTCTCATGCTCTCTGTCTCTCATTCTCTCTGTCTCAAATAAATAAATTTAAAAAAAAAATAAATAAAATTAAAAAATAAAAATAAAAAAAATAAAATAGGTTATTCCTAAGAAATTCCCTCAAATCATTTCCCCAACCTAAATTTCATACCCTTTCCCCACATAAAAAGCTAAATAAACCATCAAGAGTTACACTTAAAACATGGAGGCAAACATTTCCCTAAAACATTTCTTCAAACAAAATTTGGACTGTCTTAAGAGCAGCAAGATAATCGTGCCTAGTATCTTTCAGAAGATAACTGTAGGGCGCCTGGGTGGCTCAGTCGGTTGAGCAACTGCCTTCGGCTCGGGTCATGATCCCAGGGTTCTGGGATCGAGCCCCGCATCGGGCTCCCTGCTCCTTGGGAGCCTGCTTCTCCCTCTGACCCTCCTCCCTCTCATGCTCTCTGTCTCTCATTCTCTCTCTCTCAAATAAATAAATAAAATCTTTAAAAAAAAAATATTAGCAGTAGTATTTCAGATAGGTAGGTGGGCAATGCTTGTTCTCGTCTCTGTTTTTTTCTAACCCACCAGGAGTTACAGAGCACAAAAGTAGAACTCCGAGGGCGGGCGTGGTCAGGGAAGGCTCTGGGGAGAAGCAGGCTGCCGGCAGAAAAGATGGACCCGGCATCCTTCGGGGGGGCCTCCGCGCAGGGCCGAGGGCACAAACCGACGCTGCTGAACCCTCTCAGGGTTTACTCAGCCGCCAGAGGCTCTCATCAACGGGGCCGGCAGCAAGGAGCTGCTCCTGCACACAGGTGCGCAGCTTCGTGCCTCAAGAACGGCCAAGTAACAGGGCTGCCTGACCCCAAGAGCACGCCAACTCATCATGATCCACAACAGGTTTGCTGAAGCCATAGAAAGGCTTTTCAAAATGTACACAGCAAACACCAGTGCCAAGAGTGCCAAGAATGCAGCCCACACAAATATGATTACATTGCATTCACTTCTCATGCGCGGGGATTTACTGGTGTCTCCTTTCTGGTGGAAACAAAGCGAAAAGGAACCTATTCTTCGGTGCTGATTATTTCTGACCCATGTGAACTTTCCCAAGGCCTTCGACTCTTATATAGCATTTGAATGTTTAAGTCCCGCTTCTGGCTATTTCTGCTTCCTCAAGTTTCCCCTTCAGCCTTTGCTAGATGGAGCTCTGTTGACGTCACAGGGTTCTGCACTGCAGAGTTCTGCTCCCTCTGGATGGGTTGAGCGCCTCACGCCGCTCTTGCCAAGACTGGACTTAGAATCCTGCCACTCTTGGTTATACTTTTTTACAGAGCGCATTTTCATGAGATTAAGAAAATGTATGCACGAATCAATTCCACAGTATTTACTGAGAGCCGAGCATGAACGGGGAAAGGGGGGGGAAATGTATGAAAATGGCGCACTGAAATATTTTAACATGATATTAAAATACAAAGCCTTCTTTCTTAGTCTTAAACCTTTACCAAATATCAGGAACTAACTCTGCTGAGAGTTAGAGATCAGAGTCAGATTTCAACATTATTTCTCTCTCAACAGTATTGCAATGAATACAAATGTAAACTGAGAGATTCATTTCAGTTCCCTCAAGCTCTGGAAAACCCAAAGAAGTATTTCTTCTATTCCAAAACTACTCGGATATGCTTCAGGATAGCATCCATCGCCCCGTTAATGATAGCAGGAGAGTTCCAATTACAAGAGTTTCAATAACTTTATTCAATGAATCATGCAGGGGAGAAATTGTTCCCAGACAAAATGCCAAAAAGAAAAATCTAGTATTTGCCCTTGTATAATAAACACTCAAAAACCTAAAACAAAGCTCAACATGATTCCTTAATGCTAGTTAGCTAAAATCTATATAATTATACTAATCTTTTTATAAGTAGAATTAAATAACAAATATCCCAAGCTCCCCAGAAGGGATTAACGTTTTAGACTATGTAATGAGTATCTTTAGAATACAGAAGAAGCCAATTTAGTCCTCTCTGGCATCTTATTTCCTGTTTGATCCCACTAGATTGCTTCCATCAATCTAGTTAAATGATGCTTTATCTAGCTAAAATATAGTGAAAACATCATACTTCATGCAATAAAAAAAATGTTTACATCATATCGTTACAGTTCTGGTACGAACCTGAAGGGAAAGGCTTTAGGTTCAAACTGGATGTATTTAAACAGATGGACAAAACAAATGAAGTGGCCTAAAATACAGACCTTCCTGCAAGTGCTTCCTACCATGTTGACAGCCAAAGGAAACTGTATCTTAAACACGCTCCCCGGGTTGGAATAAAATAATTGGGAATATCTACTTATTGAAGAGCTTCTCAGGCTGAGAAATAGCTTTAAATAAAGAGCTAAAATAAGGGAGAGAAAGACTGTAATTATAGGTTTTATTTTCAAGGTCTGATAAATTCCCCCGCTGATTATCAAAATTTAATTCGACGCTATTCACAATTCATAAATATCAAAACTATTTTTACCAGTCCTTGCTAATTTCTTACGTTCCCCTGACATGGCACAAAGCACCAACCAATCTAACAGTTGTAGAACTCCACAAGCACAAAGCACATTTCACATTAAACAGATGAAAACTAATCTGAGATCTTGCCTAGGGACGTGCCTTCAAACATTTTCATAATTGCTATCGAATTTGAATTAAGGGCATCTATATATAGTTTCCTTACTCTATCACAGCAGACTTTATGTGAGAACCAGGGAGCTTTAGAATAGGCCCCAAACAGCTGGGTATCAGGCCTCAAGCAATTGCTAAAGGCAACAAGACACACTAAAAACAACTAACGATGTTCTTCATTGCTCACCCAGAACCAGGCCTCAGAGGCTCTGCAGTCATTTTTCAATATTCAAAGACACTACATTATAACACCACCACATATGTGGTATCTTCTAATGTCCCTGTGTATCTTAGGGGGAGGGGATATCTAATCCCCCCCTCCCCACCCCCGCCTCCCACAAGCATAGCACAGGGCCATTCCCTTCCAAACAGCAAATACCAGCCTGCTCCCAAACTCATAATGTACTGTTCCTCAGTGAGGACGGAGGATCAACAGGAACACCATCTCCAGAGGCAGATACTGTCTTGGGTTAAAAACTAGTGAATGGAATATTCAAATATACTTACATGAAGAAGTATTTGCTCCTTCTGTTGATACTGATATTCTAATGGGAGACTCTATAAAACAAAGAAGTGAAATGAGGCTTTATTGAGTCAGGTGGCTTGCATTCTTACATCAGAAATGTGCCAGGCTTGGGGATCATCCAGAAAAAGAGGACTAGGAAACAGTGCAATAGAAAAGCTGAAGCATTTCAAAGTTGGAAGAAGATGTATGCAATATTCAGAGACCACGGAGGACTATTTCTGTAGTCCAAACCCAAAGGATGAAAATGGAGTCAGTCCACCTGCAGAGATACCCCACATACCAAGTGGTGTATGAACTTCCTAGAAACATGACTCTGAACAGATCCACAGGACAGGTGAGATGGCCCATTCCTTCTCTCAAGTGTGGTCTTGATTTTCAGAAACATGAAACCAAAGAGAACAATCCCCATATTCAGAAAGAATGAAAGTCAACTTTCACGCACAGAGGAAAAAAAAAAAAGAAGAAGAATGAATCTGTTCTCAGGCAACATGGTCTGCATACACACCCTGACCAAATACGGTGCTGAATAAAGTCCATGCATGATCCACTGGAGCGGTTACGGTAGGATCAAACAAACATGCTAAATAAATTCATAATAAGGTCACTGGAGATGTATAGTGGCAAGATTCTCTTAGGTAGCAAAGGAAGGAAAGCTAGTATTTAAATACAGATAGAGCATAAAACACAACTTATGCAGAAAAAAAAGCACGGGACCTAAGGGTTTTTATTAGTCAGAAAGAAGAACAAGTTAGTATCAAAGAGA
Organism: Mirounga angustirostris; assembly: GCF_029215605.1. Lineage (NCBI taxonomy): Eukaryota > Metazoa > Chordata > Mammalia > Carnivora > Phocidae > Mirounga > Mirounga angustirostris. The sequence goes on from NW_026991710.1 coordinate 172,829,092, forward strand.
GACTGAAATTCAGCAGCCAGAAAGTTATATTCAAGTCATATATCGGAAAATAATAATGATAGTCACTCCCGATTCCCAAGAGAAGCACCACATAATCTGAGAAGCTCAGGTTCCTAACAATATCTATGGAGTCAGATAGTGAAGTCCCTTATAAGAAAGAAATGCCTGAAGGAAAGGGGAAGAAAATTCAGATAACTCAACAATTTTTGTTCCTTTTTGTTGTTCTTTTTACCTCTATCTTTCCTCCCCTCCCTCCCTTCTCTCTTGCTTTCTTTCTATTACTCAGAAAAGTACAATCCTCTTAGACTCCAGGATCATCCCACCCTGTAACATGCATACGTCCATCTTAGGAACAACACATGAATATGCCCTAAACATGGTCAAAGCCATCTGGGATACAGAGAGATTTAACTTTTATGATCTTGAACAATGGCTTGGAAGGGCAGAGGAGAAACTGATGAAAGTAAGTCAAAAAAGGCTGTGTTCGATTACATGGCCTCCTCCAACTTCCCAACAAGGTACCGGCCATAATGAAGGAAATCAAAGAAGCCAAAACATTAAATACGGGGTAATGGGAAGGAATACTGGGCTAGCTGGAATGATCTGCTCTCCTACTTGCTGAGACATATGACTTAACATTTCTAATGCTTCAGTTTTCTCATCTGTACAATGAAGAAAAATAATGTCTTGTTTCACACATCTATTGTGAATACCAAATGAGATGTAGAAGTCTTTGTAAACTGTGAGGTGTCATGCAGAAACAGGTTGTTGTTGTACTTCTGAAATGAGTTTTGAATCTTGGACTCTAAAAACTTGCCTCTCATTAAATACGAATTTTTAAACATTCCAAGGTCCTCTTAACTATAGAATAACAGAGGATAAGGGAAGTAAAAAAAAAAAGAGAGAGAGAGAGAGAAAAGAAAAGAAAAAAATTCACAGCAGATTAATTAAATTCACACTAATGGAGAAATCAATGAATTATGGTTATACATGCATTAGTAGAGCTGGGTTAGAAGTGGCTAATATCTGCTCAGACTGTAAGTGCTACTGGCAAATATTACAGGCAAGGAAGAAACAAAAACAAACCAAAAAGCAATGCACCAACATTTGAAAAATTTAGGCACAGAACGGTGTTTTCTGTAAGTTCAGGGACCCACAACTGCTCATTAGGAGCCCACAGGTCAGAGATGGGACACAGACACATTATCCAGGAATGAACTACGGTGGATGAAAAGAACAGAGGCAGCTGAGGCACCTAGAAAGGTTGTAAAAACTCAACGTATAACCCAGACGTCAACTTTCCTGGTCTAATGTCACTAAGTTGTATCTAAACATCTCTTTTCTCCATGCATGCCTCTCAGGCCCAACTTCAGACACACACCAAGAACTGTACCCCTTTACATAAAACCCCAAAAGGCAAAAGGAGCCAGAGAGGAAATACTGGAGCAGAAAACAAGAGCAGCTACAGTTTGATTAGTAGAAGGTGCAGCCAGCAGTTAGGTCTGTCGTTCTGGTTAGTAAAATTTGGTGAGCTTGTCCTCCTTACCTGAAGACACATATGCTCTTTCGGTGGAGGCTGGCATTCCAGTGATGATGTCTATAAAAAGAAAAGGTGATAGGAGATTATGATGTATAATCAGGAGGCCAGGAGCCACTTCCACAGCCTGCCTTCAAACCGAAAAAGAGTGTAAAGGAAGAAAAGGATTGCAAGACGGTGATGAAAGCCCAGGCCCTATCCAGCCTGAATGTGAGAAATGCATTAAAAAAGGGGGGGGGGGCTGTCCAGATAAGTAGTTCTTCTTTCTTGGGCAAAGAGCATGAGATGAGCAATGCTGGAGTACATAGGAAGGATTCCCTGTCCCCACGGGGCTGGTGAAGGACAATATACAGCAAGGAGGTGGTGGGTTCCTTCTCAGAGAGGAAGGCAGATGGCAGATGTAAAAAAAATATCAAAGCTGTGGTCAGAATTTTTAAGTTATCAATCTTTGGAGAACTACATGTTTGTTCGAAAACAAAAGCAAGCAATGTTTCTCATTGGGATTGGTGAAAAACATCCAAGTTCTGGCATTGAACTCTACAGAAAATTGCCAGTGATAATCCAGATGGGCGCCTTATTTGACAAGAGTTTTCAGCTACTCCAGGCAGGCACAGAGTAACAGGGAGCTCCCACCCCAAGGGAATGAAGGAGAAACTACATATTGCTGGACACACCATTATGGTGGGAATTGTGACAGTTTTGTTTAAGCTTTGACAAGCTTTCAGTTTGCTGCCTTTATGATGGAACGAAGGATGATTACATTGTCTAACCAATTCTGTCTTCTTGAAAAGGGTTTCACTTGCTAAAATCTAGTATTTTCAGTAAGGCATAGTTTTATGAAGTCTGGAAAGATGTAGTGATGCAATGATAAATATCATTCAACCTTCACTGTTGGTATAATTATTGTTAAATGACAAAATAGTACTTCACTATTTACTAACCAGGACAAAAAAGATAAATTGAATCTGTTGTAATATATATATATGTATTACAGAAGTTACCAGACCTACTAAAATCCTAAGCAAATCATATATATTATCATTTTATGTTTGAATTAACAGCCTGTTAATCATGGAGTTAGAAATGTTCACACTCAACATAATCATCTTAAAATACAGATATGACCATTTCAGGTTTCCATGGTAGGACTAGTCCAGTAGGTAAGAAGACTTAATTTAATTGGCAATGTTTCTTCAACCTCAGACACTTCTCTAGGGATACAAGGTTTTGTGGAATCAGAAGGGGGGAAAAATAGCATCTGAGATTCAGAAGGGATGTTTAATAGGAATATATAAAGATCAGACATCTATCTTTAGTAAAACCAAATGTGCTTCTCTTGTGAAAATTAAGTAATGGACAGTCCTTTCTATTCCAACATTAGGAAGACCAACCATTCAAAGTGTAAGATTATTACCAAGCCACCAAAGTAGCCTTCATTGCCTCTTACACCCACAAAAAATGGGAAGAAGTGAAAGGAATCAGAATGGGAAGGTATACGATACCCTTTGGATTTTCTCAAGCAGCAAGCATTAAAGAGGATAGTCTGAGTTGATAATATGGCAATATCTGTTTCTAACATGACTACATCTAGCTTTCTGGATTTGGGCTATAGAAAATGAAATTGCTCTTCTTTGGGAAAAATTTAATCTGAGAGAAAGATTTTAATCAAAGATTCACAATATTTATCTCTCCCTATGAATACCCAGAAGAAGATCCACGTTTCCAAGCAAGTGCCCACGTTAGGAAAGAGGTTTCCTTTTCTGTTCTTCAGGACCCATCACTGACAGGACAGCCAGACTGAAGTCATAAGCTCAGGGTCACAAGAATTGGGCAGAGGTCCCAATCCCAGCATGAATATCAAGACTCTTCTCAAATTTATTTTTGACAAACCAAGTAGTTGTCCACTGTGACCTTCCAAGAAAAAAAAAGTCAGAGCTTTTCTATCTCCAACATAAAAGATCTCAGATTAGAGGAAAGGTTAACCAAAACGTTTCCTTTTTAAATTGAACGTTACATAAAAATACCAGAACAGGAGGTTACTATAAAAATCTATCTACACAGAGACAACTTAAAATAATCTCCCTTCCTAAAAAAATATTAATAATAGCAATCATCTCCCTTCCTAAAATTAGATATTTACCCTGGAGACCTTAAAAATATCTTCAACATGGCCTTAAAATGGCCTTAAAATGGCCTTAAAAATAAACCTTCTGAATTTTCTTGGGGGAAGCACAAGTTAGAAGTTGTATACTTCTACACTAAAAGAATCTTGCTAATAAGAAAAATTAATCTTTTTGATTAAAATCACTCAGCAAAAGGGAAACTCTCCTACACTGTTGGTGGGAAAGTAAGCTGGTGCAGCCACTCTGGAAAACAGTATGGAGGTTCCTCAAAAAGTTGAAGCAATTGCACTACTGGGTATTTATCCCAAAGATCCAAAGGGGTATGTGCACCCCGATGTTTATAGCAGCAATGTCCACAATAGCCAAACTATGGAAAGAGCCAAGATGTCCATCAACAGATGAATGGATAAAGAAGATGTGGTATATATATATACAATGGAATATTATGTAGCCATCAAAAGGGATGAAATCTTGCCATTTGCAATGATGTGGATGGAATTGGAGGGTATTATGCTGAGCGAAATAAGTCGATCAGGGAAAGACATGTATCATATGATCTCACTGATATGAGGAATTCTTAATCTCAGGAAACAAACTGAGGGTTGCTGGAGTGGGGGGTGGGGTGGGAGCGATGGGGTGGCTGGGTGATAGACATTGTGGAGGGTATGTGCTATGGTGAGCGCTGTGAATTGTGTAAGACTGTTGAATCACAGACCTGTACCTCTGAAACATATATGTTAAAAAAAAGAAGATAGTAGAAAGGGAAAAATGAAGGGGGGGAAATTGGAGGGGGAGACGAACCATGAGAGACTATGGACTCTACGAAACAAACTGATGGTTCTAGAGGGGAGGGGGGTGGGGGGATGGGTTAGCCTGGTGATGGGTATTAAAGAGGGCATGTATTGAATGGAGCACTGGGTGTTATACGCAGACAATGAATCATGCAACACTACATCAAAAACTAATGATGTAATGTATGGTGATTAACGTAACATAATAAAATTAAAAAAAAAATCACTCGGCAAGCATTTTATGCATGTTTTGGGCAGAATTCATAGACTTACAAAACAACCTTTTGTTATAAGCGATTGAAAATAATTTTGTTGCAATTACAGATTTAAAAAAATTAAGTCCTGCAATTTTCTTGATGTTTATTTAAGCAACATGTTTTTTCCTGCAGTAATTCGGTATATTAAATTTGTTAATTTATAAAGGACATCCCCTTCATTAGTGCAAATTAATGAGGATTTAGAATGATCAGGAACTGAACACAGCTGAGCAACTTATGCTGAGTAGGCAAGTAAACATAAGGAACATTAGTATATTTGCCATGTTTGAATGCTTTTTTAATAAATCGGATCTGCTCTCGAGAAAAAGTTGCAGTGTCTGAAAAATGACACCTTGTGGTAAGGAATTTTTCTAATTATTACGCATGCATGACTTGTTTGAGATTTCACCACGAGCACAACATACCAAATATAACTATTTGGCAAAAGACACATACATGTACGTATATACAAACATACATATGATGTGTCTGTGTGTATTTAAACATCCACTCCTGTGACTCCTTGTTATTCTAAAATTACAGGTTATTATTGTGTGTGCAAAAAATATGACCAAGTCATCTTGTTAAAGATTGAAAATGTGCCCACTTATTTATTAGCACTAGTAAAGATGACTTAAGGAACATCTTCAAGTGTCTGCATTCTTGCTCATAATGAGAGCTTACGAGAAAGCAACTGAGAAATGTTGAAATTAATAAATGATGTAGAAACAGAATGGATATTATACACTGAAAATACAACTCCATTCCACTCATATTGTTCTTCCTTATTACCCTTCGTGGGAATACAATATAATACAACATACATGGAGACTGCTTTCTAAATTACAAAACATTTTATATTGATTGTCAGTATAACTATAGCTGGTTTACCAATATCACAGCATTTCCAACAATGCCATCCATTTGGGAGAGGGGGAAACTAAGCCTATTACCCACATGAGCCAAGTTTTTAAAGGACCTATTGATATATTAGGCAAATTTTGTGGAAATATTTTTTGTTCATCTCAAAGGAAATAGCAAATTTATTGCTATGAGCCCAATGTTCCTATGGGATCTTGAATCTCACTCAAATAAATTTTTCTCCTGATTAAAAAAAGAAAATCTAGTAGAGGATATATGATTGATTAGTTTTATATTCTCTTGTATTAATCTTTTAAAGACTGCAGTACTTAATTAATTTGAAAACCAGGTAGGTCTATTACTCTCTTCCCTAATCTGATGCCCAGGAGTTTTTATGGAGCTTCTTAGCTAAGAATTAATTGTGAAATTAAGGTTTCCTGTATAAAGACCAAGCCAAATGAAATGCAAATAAAAATGAACATACAGTGTACAATCTGTGTAAGCATGGTGTATGTGGCCTCTTAAGGGGCCGTATTTAAATTCATGAAAGGAATCCACCCATAACCCACCATGTAATGACGGCTGCCTGTGAGATCCTTCTTTATACGAAACCTCAGCTGGTCTTTGTTAGACCCACATAGTCCCAAAAATAATTAGCAGATTGCATGTGTATATCTGTCTACTGTATAGCAAATTCTTTTTTCCAAATAAGATCGGGATTAAAAGGCATTGGAAAAGGCAGAAAACATAAACTTTGAAAACATAGCTTAATATAGTGATTGGCTATATATATATATATACACACACACACACATACATATGAAATAATGACCATATTATTGACCAATACATATATAATGACCAAATACATATATGTATATACATTCTTTTCTAAATGTTCAAAAATAGTAAAATATGGTCATTATTTCATTCAAGCATATAACAATTTAAGGAGAATTTCTTGGGTTTTTGTCATCATTTCATTTATACCTAGTTGCTAATCTAAGCAAATCTAAGCAATGAGTTTCACTGCAGAAAGTTCCTAATATTGGATGGAAGACTTTTATGATCCGAGCTAATTTTTCCCTGATAGTTACACAGCTGTGTTTTGAAATTAAAAATAGTGTCAAATAGCAAGGTCATCTTGCTACATTTTTCTTTTTTTTCTGGAGAGAAAACAATCTCTCCTGCATATCTTCTTTCCCCTTACCCCTGCCATACCTCCTAGAATCTTGTACCAAAATATATTCGAAACATATTTGTGCAAAGAAGGTACTTGTATGAAAATTTCAGTATCTTTTGCACAGGGTGAAATTTGGGTAATTAGCTCACAGCAGCATACCAGGATCTTTCTGCAAGGCAACCTGTGTAGAAATTATCAGATCACAGTTGTGTACTTATTGGAGAAATATGGGAGAGATGAGTGAGGTAACACAAAATTAACAAAATGACTACTATTTCGTAGAAAATATAAATTAAAATCTCAAGGGGAGTTCTACATAATATAATGTTTTCACAACATGTTCTTATTTTTTAAGACTTTTTTCTAGGACCCCCAGAAGGAAATGAAATTCTTGAGAATTCCACTCTCTCAGCCCAAGTCAATAATAAATACACATTTAGAGAGAGAAGGCTTGGCCATGTGGCAGTTTATAACCACAGTAGAGTGCTCTTTTTCCCTCTGAAAGAGTGTTTCTGTGCAGTGTTTGCCCAGATTTCTAAGGAGACAGGGATGTGACAACACAAGTTTGTGTATCTGAGTCCCAGAGAGCTCCGGATCTGAGCTGAGACTTCTTTGATAACCAGAATTGATCTGAATATAGCAAATTCAAAGAGAGCAGTAGAAGAGCCTGAAGGATCAGAAAGATTATTTTCTTTTTGGTTGTGCTGCAACTAAGCCCCTGAGGTGTTGGGGGAAAAGAGAGTCTCCCAATATGCAGAACACATCGGCCTTGTCTCTCATGGTGGCTGCCAAGCCACAGGCTCTGACGAAAAGCAGACGGCCCACAGCCTCTGAGGAGAGGGGCGTTTCTAGGCAGCCATGTTTCCAGTTTCACTCTCCCGGGTTGAGCCCATGGTGGGCACCTGACCAGAAGGCAGATGATTCGTAAGCTCTCTAGGTCTTTCGAAATGGTCTGGCACGTAGATGCTGCCAATCAGATTCTTTTTTTTAATTTTATTTATTTATTTGAGAGAGAGAGAATGAGAGACAGAGAGCATGAGAGGGAGGAGGGTCAGAGGGAGAAGCAGACTCCCTGCCGAGCAGGGAGCCCGATGCGGGACTCGATCCAGGGACTCCAGGATCATGACCTGAGCCGAAGGCAGTCGCTTAACCAACTGAGCCACCCAGGCGCCCTGCCAATCAGATTCTTGCAATAGGGAATCTGATTTGGGAACTAAGAAAACAATCACACAATAGGAGTTAAAATGGAAAGAATGCCTTAAAAAGAGCCATGAAGAAAAATATGGCTAAGTGAGATCATAAACAGGTTAAAGTTTGTAATTATAAAGAAGCACCGTTGAAAGCAGGAGAGGTGAGACGATAAAAGAAACAGAAGCTACAAGAAAGTATCTGAAGCACATTAAAGGCAGAGACACTAGAGAGAAGATCCAGAAACTCTCGTTTACTTAAATCTTTAGATATGCCCTGGGTTACATTTTTCTCCTTGACGCCCAGTTACAATGAAGTTCCAACTCTTGCCCAGAGAATCCCTCTGTCCTTATGCCTCACACCCTTCCTTCAGTTTTTTTGTGTTTTTTTGTTTTCTTCACAAACCAAAGAATCTACTCAAACATTCCCAAACACACAGGTACAAAGTGAGCTCTACTGGATCAGGAATTCAAGAAATCTGGGTTCAAGTCCTCATTTGCTACTAAATATCTTGTGATTCTAAACGTGTCTGCTTTCAGACACATACTAAGTTCACATTTCTTTTGAAATACAATGAGAGGGTTGGATAAGGATGAACTATTCCTAGGGTTCTAAGAAGAAAATAAAAACAAGACCACCTTGCATTGTAACTGAGATTCTTTATTCGCCCTCAGATGCTCTACGTAAGCCAGTAAGACCTCATTCTGTAAAAAATTTTAGTTGGTTGTTTAAGAATGACTTCCTTACAATTTTCCAAGCACTTCTCTTTACTCTTGTCAGGTAAAAAGGACTGATTATCAAAAACATCCCAACTTGCATTTCTCTATGGTCAATACTAAATATTCAAATTCGAGACCAATTCTTAAATAAATTAATATGGAGAAATGAATTGGATGTCTGTCCTACTAGAGAAAAGTAAAAAGCCGTATTATCCCTCAGCACCCCAAAATGAATAAAAAAAACCCTATCGGTTTTGCCAGGAATAATATAGTAGTAAATAATTCACTGCTTAATCCTGTAAATCAGAAAACCTGGAATATTATAATAGTACTGTAAGCACTCAGTGAGAACATGACACTTATTCTAATTGTATTTTCCTGGGAATTTATAGTACACATAGCTCTACAAATCTAATCCAAGTGTCAAAATCATAATTCAATAGCATTTACCACGGGAGACACATTGAACCAAGCCAATGACAGGCTGAGAACAAGCTACTGAACACGGCACAACAGAAAAAACAACAACAAAAAAGAAGCAGCCACTGAAATTAGTTTTTAAATTTGTGTTTCAAGTTAGCATCCTATAAAATTTCTCATGGGGTAAAATAACACCAGCAATATACTTACTGCTTAACCTGTGCTGATGAAAAAGTAAAGTGATGCTACATTTACTCATATAAATTTTAAATGGCTTTTACATTTTCAGCTATAAACGCAGCTCCTAAAAATAGTGATGGAAACTACTTTTCACTGTTGTCCTCTACTCTCTGTAGAGGGAGGCATTTAAAATTAAAGTAATGAACTCTGATTACCCTGCAACAGAGCAGTTCATTGGGGAATCCAGAGAAGGCTGGGGATTAACCTGAGATTTTTCCCAACCCTGTTCCATATTTTTATCTTACTCCTTTCTCCCTGTCCTAATAAGTCAACAGACACAACTCCATCAGTCTCCTACGGAGTTGACCCTTGAAGTTACTTTTGTTCTCCCCTTGCTGGTCTTGCATTTTTACCTTCCCGCTTTCAGAGACCAGGCCTCTGCAGTGGGCACTCTTTCCCCTTTCCCGTCAGGAGGGGAGCAGTGTCTTCAGGCTTGGCTTTATAACACATGACAGGGCTTGCATACGCAGTAGTTAAGTGCCATCATGCAAAAGGGAAAAGAAGCACCACAGGGTTCTGAAGTCACATTTTATTATTTCAAGAGATGGAGACGCTCCCTGCTTTAGCTCATCATTGGTTTCTAGAGATGACTCCATCAAATTGTGGAGGAGTTGGGTATCCCGAGGACACACCCACCAGCTGTGGCTCTTTAGCTTCTTCGGGTAACTCAGAGAAGTGGCTGGAGGGTAAGTGACACCTTCTACCTCCAAGTCATTCATTAGTTTAACAAATATCCCTGGCGCCATTCTCAGGAAAGCAGAAGCTCAAGACCAGACATAGTAGGAAGGGCTCTGCCTCGAGGACTCTCCGAATTTTGAATTAATAGGCCTAAGAAAAAAACTGATAGGCCTCCCTCACTTCCTACAACCTAGAGCCAGCTGTATTAAAAACACATACGAGAACATTCAAATTTCTAGGACTGAGTCAGGACTGTATCCTGTCAACACACACACACTACATATATTCATATATAATATGCATATGTACATACATATGTATGTAATATACATATATCCTGCATATACAAATGTATTCTGTATATAAATACACACACATGTATATATACACACACATACTCTGTTCCTGATGGAGCCAAAGACTTGACAACCCTCCCTGACAAATTTAAAGAGGAAGTCTAATCTCTTTTAGCAACCCATCCTGTTTCTGCCATTCATGACCTTACTGAAATTCTTAAAAAATAAAAATCTACGTATGTTTCAGATTTACACCACCTCAGGGAGTAGACACACTTGTCTGGAAGTGTGTTTTATGGAAGACACATAGGATCCTTGAAGTATATGGTTTTTCTTCCATGTTTTTTATTTGTTCACAATGAGATTTAACACACTAGTTTATTACAACTCTCACCACATCTCTTGATTACTCCTCTTACAGCCTGAGAAATGGAATGTAGTACATATCTCTTACCATTTGAATCCACAATGGTGATATTGGCCGAGGCACTGTCATTTCCTAATTTGCTGGTCACTTTGCACATATATTCTCCAGAATCAGCCAGTGATGCCTTGTTAATGCGAAGTTCTGACTTCCTGTAAGATCAGGACCAAAGTGGTGTAAGTATATTTCACAGAAATACAATGACCACCAAACTCTACTTCTCTGTAGCTTCAGGGTTCTCAAACTCCCCCTCTCCACTCCACACATACCAACTTAAAACACAACTTACTAATACACAGAAGTATGATTTGACCAAGAGTAAAGACGAGATACATCACATTTAAGTGATACCATAGACATGGCCTTAATTTTATCACCCAGATTAGTAATTTAAAGAATGCCTTCTCTAATTTTTCTTTTTATTCCTCTACCACCACCACTAAACACACTATGCCTCAGATTTTTTTTTTCAAACCAATTAGTAAAGCTTTCTTCCTTTCTATATCTAAATGTCTTCAGCCACTGGAAAGATTTAAAAAGTGTAAAATCATTTACAAATCTGGTAAGGACAAACACTTATGGAAGGCTAGAATAGATTAAAATGCTCTGTACTTTTCTCAGTAAAGTAACATCAGGATTTATGTTAATTCTGAATGAAAAGGATTTACAAAAGAAAGGTAAGTCATCTTAGAGGGACACAGAGGGACACAAATCATTCTTAACATTGAAATAAACATACAACAGCACACATTTTTATAAAACTGCATATTAAAGCAATATTCAACACTCTTTCAACATGGGCAGCATTGTGATTTGCATCTGTCTATGTTTTACTGTTGCATATAGCCAATAACGTAAGCAGTCTCCATGATTTAAAAACACAGAACCACTGGGGCTAGTTGAGTTTATGAAAGACTTTTTAAAGCATCCCTGTATACTCACACGTGGTCCTGACTGCCTGGGCTCTTGGGATGACAACAGGAAAAGAACAAGGCAGGGAACAAAAGACAGTAACTCAAAATTATATGCAAGGCTCCCTCCCATAAGGTACACCTTCTTAGTTTTATAGTGAATTTTTGGTCTTCTTGTCATATAATATTATTAATCAAATTCAATCAGTTATTCTAATTTAACTGATAAAAAATCAATCCCTCTATTCTCCTCCAGTCTACTGAACTGGACCACCCACCCAGTCCCGTATGTAAGCCTTATGGCCTTCCATCATGGTGCTTTGGCTTGTGCCCTTCCTTCCCCCTAGAATGGGGGGGGGGGTGTGTGTCCCATATTTCAAGATATTGGCTGACTTTTCAGAACCACCTCAAGTGCCAATTCTTTCATCAAACCTTTCATAATCATGTAGCTGCTACTCCTCTCTTCTTTGTCTAAATTCTGACAGGCTAGAGTACCTCTCCCATGATCCTCACAGTTCTTGAAGTATATCTTATTTTTCTAGCTAGGACATACACTTGGGAGTCCATAATTTAAACTTCTTGGTACCCTCACAGTTCTATGAGGACATGCCACTGCTTTGTCCTTGGTGCATCGTCAAACGTTATGGGATGAATGTGTGAATAAATGAAGAAAATATTTGGATGCTCCTACTTAAGCTCTCTCCAGGACCTAATGTTCCTAAATGCTGGCTGCAGGAAAGGAGGATGCCCTATTAAGAGGGCAGAGACAGTCGGAGGAGGTCCAGACCAAGGCAGCAACACTCAAACCAACATGTGGATTAAAAAATTAATGACTCAGAACAATGTCAACACGTAAACTTGAGAAAACAAAAGTACTGTACTCAAGTAAATTCGGAAGACATTAGGGTGAACAAAAACAGGCTTTTTGTTGTTATTAATCCTGCAGGAATTCTCAAAGTCTTTCATATGCTAATGTAATCTGACTTTCTAAGAGGGGAATATATTATTTAGTTACTCTCAAACTTATTTGACAATGGAATCCTTGTCATCCACATAGCATATCTGTTCATATTTCCTGAAAATGATGGTGCACAGAACAAAGTTGATAGAAAGCAAATCTAATACAATAACAGCCTGCTTAGCTGTAATGGGGTGGGGGGATCACCAAGGGCCATTTATGCAGGGATAGTCACATATTAATCAGAAGGGTTCTCTACAGAAAAGGTTCCCTGAAGTCTATCCCTATAAACCAAAATAGAACAATCTGAGGGCAAGCACCTTGGCAAGCTGATATTAAGATCTAATTATAAACTACAAGAACTTTTAAAATTATCAAAATACAGTATTAGGATATTAGCCCCCATCAAGTTGTGTTAACTTCTAAGCCTGAGTTTGGAATATTCAAATCCAGTACTTTTCTTAAAGGATTATCAGCTATTTATACAAATTTGTCCATACATGCCAAGTTTCCTTTATGACACACATCTATGAAGAACGGTCAGAAACAATACAAATACTACAGTAAGCTTGTCCAGCCCCAAACAGCATAATTAGCTGGAAGAATTTTCATTTACAGCCATGGAACCACTAACAATAATTGATAGATCAATCATGAAGAAGGTCAGGTTGAGGTTTTTCCTGTTTTCAACACAGAAGAAAAAGTGAATTCCTAAAATAAGAAAATTATAACTTTTCTTGTTAAGCCCCCAATCTTAATTCTAAGGTTATCACAACAACAACCCAAGAATGCACAACACCTCAAGATTATAATAATTCCAAGAATACTCCTTTCTTACTTATGTAAATTGAGGAATAGTCCCTGATGGTATGTGAGTTCTTTCTTGACCCTGTGCTATTAATTTTTTAACTACTGAATTGGATCAAACTATAAGAAAGACGGTAATCAGCTTTATAGTTAATCTTAAAGGGATAATTTTTTAAATAAAAATTCTCCTAATAGAATTACACAGGGTTTCCTGGAATATTACTCCAAGTAATGCTAATAAATTTTATGCTTAAAAGAATAAGAAAAAAAATTTTTCTATGCTCAAATAAATATTGCCTTGAACAAAGTTAAATAGATTTCTTTACAACAGTACCTCTTAGTGGTTTTTATGCAAATATGTACTGTGAATTTCTAAGGCAGGCATCACATGTAGCTAAGATATCCTTTCAATAGAGAACACCCTTGGGAATTCTAAGACTGAACATCAATGCACTAAGATCAAGATTCAATTTAATCAAGATAAGCATAACAAATACATTCCAGTTCAAAAATCAGTAGCAGAAGTATAGGCTTGGAGAGACGTGCCTGGACAATAATATATACAGAAAAAAGGATTTCAATTAGCCATGTGTTTAACATGATTCTATTTTAAAGAACTACTAAAAAAAGAAACACTAAAAAAAGAAACTTATGCACTGTTTGGCCATATTAATATTAAAACAGCATAAATCAAACTGGATAAAAGTCTCAATACACTGCTCACAGGCTGGATCACATCTAGAATATTTAATTATGTTTTGAAGGGGCATCTGATGAAAAATATCAATAACTAGAGGACTTTAGAAGAAGTTGATCACAATTGAATAGGGCTTATAAATCTTATCACTAGAGAAGATTCTATTGAAGAAACAGAGGTCCTACTGGCAGGCCAACTATGAACAAGATAGGGGTAGCTTTTTAAACATATTTCATGGTTGTCATCTGGAAAAGAAAACTATTCGAGGAGGCTCTTGAAGACAGAATTATGTCCGACAGGAAAAAGAAGGCATATTTTGAGTGATAAGGAAGAGTTTTTGAACATTCAGAAATGGGGAGGGTGTCTTTCCCTTTGGAAAGATTCAAGTCTGGATAACCACCTGTCAAGAATATCTCTATGCAGAAAAAAGATTAAATTAGATCAGTGGTTTCAACTATTTTGAAAAAAAAAAAAAACCTGTTTTAAAACAAAAGCTTAAATCAGAGCCTCATATTCAAAACTATCATAAAGAGACAAAGGTGTTCAGGTCAAGGTGGTTGCCAGCCCATTTTCAATTCAGTGGAAACTTAAGATTCTCCAGGGACACAGTGGGAAAACCACTGATCCAGATGATCATTGGGACCCCTGTGAACTCCAATGATACATTGAACTATGAGACCCTCTGATCCGTGGGCCCTAGAGTACAGGGTGGGAAGCAGGAAGAGAGAAGAAACAGACAAACCTTTCTTGAAAATTATACACTGCAATGATCTGGGGCTTTGGTAAGTATGGATACAACAGTTTTGTACTCTCTTCAACAGGCTACCATATGCTCTCCACAGGAAGGAAGTTAACTTGGAAAAAGTGTTGAATTCCCATCCAATCATAAAACGAATTTTTTGCTCTTTAATTGATGAGTTATCTAGAAATCTGGGAGAGGTTGATGTTTCAGTGGATTTTCATTTTCTAAAAGTATTAAAAGAGTTAACTCATGTAAAGTGTCTAAAACAATGCTTGGAATCCTATGAGCTCCCAATAAGTGTTAGCTATCATTACAATTACATTTTATATCCCTGCAATATTTAGATTTTTTTATAAGCACACATTACCTTTGGATTAAGAAAAACAAGACGATGTAAAAATAAATTAATACAGACTGATTTAAAGATGAAAGTTCTAAATATTAATTTCTCTTTTTGTATATCAAAATGCAAACTGTATTCTTTGAATAAGTGCTCAAGGATGGATTCAAAGTTCCAATAACGACTGTCTTCTTTGTCTTTTTTGGCTTGATTCTTCCACCGCCGTTTATGGGCCAAGACAACTTAAATGCATATAGGGAATATCTCCTTGGTTTATATAAATCCATTCCTCCAATCTCTAAGGAATCATATATGAACTCTGTGTCTGTGAGTGTGCTTGTGTGTGTGTGTGTGTGTGTGTGTGTTCAACACAACTTCAGATACTGTCAAATTGCCAATAACAAGAAGGATAAAGAGGAGGGAGAGGGTTTCATAAGCAACTCTCATACTATACAGAACCAGGCACTGCACCAAATGCCTCACATAAGGCATATGAAATAGGCACTGAGTATTCCCATTTATACCTAAGGAATTGGCGCTTTCCCTACATATAAAATTAGAATGACCTGCAAAAGCTGCTCAGCTGATGCAAGAAGGGAATGTGTGTGAACTTTTTCTAGAATAGAGTCAAAGGACCTGCAACAATGGACAACAGAAGAAAGAATTCCCTTTAAAATGTTTGCAGAAATTTGACAAGACCAATTAGATCCAATTTTAAACAAAATGAAAATAGGTGAGAGTGGAAATGAAGACTGAGACAGAACTATGGGCATCCAAAAGAGTGTGCCATACACAAACAATGGGAGGTCAGCCTTTCATAAGCTGATATTTAAATGAGGCCAATCTGACAGCCTCAAATATGAATCTGTCGCGTGCCATGATCTTTAACCAGTTTTCTTGCTCAAAATGATCCACCAGGAAGAGGAAGCAGAACAAAGGGATAAGCAGACACATAACACTGGGGCAGTTTCCATTTTTCTAAATTGGTTCCACACACTGCTTTGCCAAATACAACAAACACAGGCTCAGATATAAATTCAAAGTCATAGGAAGAACATGTAAGAATGTAGTTCAGGGGCAGAAGGGTGATAAGACTTTACAAAATAATAGAAATTGCTGATTGGAGTCTCTTTGCAACACTAAGGGATGACAAGGAAATTCTGGCTGCATGTATGATCTAGACTACGTGAAAAAGAAACCTAGACTAAGGATTGGAAAAGAGTCAACATTTTCCTTAAAATACAGAGAATCCCAAAGAAATCCTAAACTTCACACTGAAATTCACCTCTGCTTGGTTGATCAAAGCCTCTGATAAAGTTTAAGGTACCAAGTAACTGCTGCAAACCATTAAAGGTTTGAATCTCTTAGTAAGGGAAAATTATGAATATGTAAATGAAACTGAAAAATGAGAATTTTTTTTATTAAAGACATTACCCTATGCCTGTATGTGTCCCCAGCCCTGTGTTGTGACTTTACTATACATAGCAAAATCACCAGTAGCTGTGAAAAGACAGGAGGCATAGAGTCAGACCTGTTTCAAATCCAAGCTTTGCTATTCATCAACATTAGATCTACAGCAAGAAACTGAATTTCCTTCATGCTCAGGGCATTCATTTTTTTTTAAAAAAATGGGTATAACAATAATCGCATCCATTCTCTTATATTTATAGGACAAGTTGAAATAACAGGGGCACCTTGCAAATGTTAATTAAATTTAAAGGTTTGGTCCTTTAACCTTAAAAAAAAAAAGACAACAACACTAATGGCCCACTTTACACAGTGTCTTATTTTTGGAAGATCAAATATGTTAAAATGTTTTGCCAAGAGTAATTTATAGCCACATCAGCTGCATAAAACACCTTTTTGTTCCCATTTCATTCTTTCCAGCAAGGCTACTGTTTAAAAGAAGTGATTTCTGAATATTGGCCTTTCTGGTATAATGGGGTTTTATTAATATGTAGACAGTTCTCTTAGCTGTCTGGACCTATGAAGCCAACATGAAAATGTTTTCCTGAATACTAATGATACTTTTATATGTCATCCAAGCCATGTAACAAATTACCTCTTTAGGTATATAGGAACTGTTCTCAAAACCATTTACTCCTTACTTATCCACCTTCATTTGTTTCTCCCCAGGCATTCTCAGACTGAATAATCCCAGTCTGAAGATGCTTTGTTCTGTTCCTTCAGCCTAGATAAACCTCTTCTCCCTCCCTGCTTTCTTGGCAGCCTCCTTCGTCCCTAATCGGGTCCCCTTCCCCATCTGTGCTAGCTTCTTGCTATGGCATCCCAGGACTACCACTACTGTAGCCCTGAAGACTGAGTATTCTAACTGTTCGCTATCTCTCTCCCCTCTAGACCACTCATCTCTGTGTACCCAGCATCTAGCCCAAGGTCTGACACACAGCAGCTTGTCCCATAAAGGGCAGAATTCCCTACCCATTCACCCACTGGCCTCTTTACTGTCCTATAAACAGAACTTGTTACTGACTCTAATTCTGCTCTTTCTCTCTCATGGCCTGGCCCACCCCACCCAGCCAGGCAGAGGGGATTCTCCCCCTTTAGCAGACTCCAATCCACCTCCCCATGGCTACTCACGAAGCTCTGTCTCTCCCTCTTCCCAAACTCACGGCACTTAGAATCAGTAACCTACAATTTAGCACTTGGCTTTATTGCATGTATGATACGCTAGATCATACATTAGGGATACCTCCCTGATTAAATCTTGACTTAAAGTAGAATTTACCTTAACATAAAAAATAATTTTCTAAAAGGTCACTATTTGCAAATGGATGGGCCACTTGAAAATCCTGAAGTACCCCCCAGCCCGAAGAGGGCTCTAGCACATGGCCTCTGGGACAACTATGTTTCAGATAAGGCTGAACTAGAGAATCCCTATACAATCTATGACCCCCTGGGGGCAGAGATAACACCCATGCTTCTCCCATTTCCCCACACTCGCAGCATAAAGCCTTCTGCGGGCACTTAAATATTACTGATATCATTTGACAGCCGTGTGGAAAGAAATGAGACATTCTCCTGCGTGTGAAGATAACTTAGTTCCTTACTAATGTGTCTAATTGATGAAAAACAAAACAGACACCAAACTCTATTCAATCCAGTATCTAAAAGTATTTTTTTTCTTGTTAAACTCCTCTATAAGCATCATAGTTCTTTTTTACAGTTCACTCACTCTACCTCCTCCCCTCCCCATATGCAAACGTTATTAAACATGTATGCTTTCCATTTTTAAAAGAAGGAATAAGGTGTTAAGGAACCCAAGGAACAGATTTGTGTTCCAGCTTAGTTACTTACTAGTTGTGAGATTGAAGGCAAGGCAGAACGCTTTTTTGAATTTTAATTTCTTAATATGCAAAATTAGGCCCCATGTACAGTTCAACTTCCCTTACTACCTAGGGGAATGTTGTAATAAATAAATAAGATTGTGTAAAAAAAAAATGTCACTTTACAGTGTCATTTTTTGTATCTTTGAAGAACCACCTGCTGCAAAAGTAGTACTTTTCTCCCCACATCTTATTATAGTACTTCCAAGTCAAAAGATCTTGCCAACACAATCAGTAACAAGAACAAGCAGCGTAGTTAATAAAACCACGGAAACTAGGGGAAAAATTCAGTAATTATGGTTATTACAGTAATTAAACACGATGGGAAAATTAAGTTAAATTTCCATTATAATCACTTTGTTGTCTCTTGCGCTCGTGAGTGTGTGTCAACTTTTTGGTAGGTGGTCTATTAAGTCAAAGTACAGGAGGAGATTCTTTTGTTGTTGCTTCTGCTATCATCCCTGGGATTTCACTGGAATCCTCTGTGTGTGAGGAAAGAAAATGTAATCTCTGAGCCGGGAAGTACTATCATCCATGTCACATCGATGAAAAGATTATTGACAAGCAAAACTCTCACATACTTATCTCTTCCCTAATTTCAAAATGTAGTGTGATAATAGAAGAGGATTTCTTAAGTGAGGAAATATATAAAAATGAAGAGGATGGGAATAATAAAGGAGCCTCATTTTAGAGTAGGTGTAGACAACCCTGCAAGATGTTACGGGAATCACCTGGAGCCCTTCCAATTGTGGCCCTCCTCGAGGAAGGCAGGGGGATTTAGGATTCTTGCGAGCCGGGCGCGGGGGTGGCTCAGTTGGTTAAGCGACTGCCTTCGGCTCAGGTCATGATCCTGGAGTCCCTGGATCGAGTCCCGCATCGGGCTCCCTGCTCGGCAGGGAGTCTGCTTTGCCCTCTGACCCTACCCCCTCTCATGTGTTCTCTCTCTCAAATAAATAAATAAAATAAAATAAAAATCTTAAAAAAAAAAAAGATTCTTGCGAGCCAAGATCACCTGATGTTTTAATGTGCTACAGTGGTGATGTAGTTTCACAAATCGCCAGTTAAAAAACATCGTATTGGGTATCGCTGGATGTATTAGCCTCTTACGTGAAAATAGTTCAAATTCAAGTGGCTGCATTCTCTTCCCATAAATCTGGGCATTTCCTGGGCTTCGTTAAGTTGGGATGTTGATTGTGGAAAGCACTGGTGCTCTCAATAGCATTTGTCTTATTTTAAAGAAAGCCAATTTTAAGATGTAACATATTCCAATTACAGCAGTTATCACCAAAGCTTCTCCCTCCACGTCTCCAGTTCTCCCCCCATCCACTCTTTTCTTTCCTCATCCAGAAGCTGTAAGAATCAGAAACTTCAAACTCTTCCCTATATAATAAGACAATTTCTGGTCATCATATAATGAACAGCCTTTTCATTTATTATAGATCACAGCTTTTTTGGTAAGTGAATTCACGTTTTGGGGCTGTAGATCATTTTTATATTTTCTATCATTCTATGGCTAGACACTGCCTCTGCTATTAGATGCATTACACTTACCCTGGCTTTTTTTGTATCTTGATGTTTTGTGGCTTGTTCTTGCGGTTTAATTCATTCCCATTCTTGAACCATTTGAATTTGAGAGAGGAGTATTCGGAGCTGGTCTCACATCGAAGCACTAGTTTAGAGCCCGCGGCAGACTCCTGGCTTCTCATCTCTTTCAATCGGGGAGGCAAAGCTAAAAAAGGAAAGAGAAGGAAAAAAATTCGGATCATCTTTCAAAGAGAAATATATTAATTTTAGGTGAGCTTGATCAAGACACCATTCCCAAATGTTTTACTATCTGAGAGAGAGAGAGAGAGAGAGAGAGAGAAAATGAGTCAGCCAAAATGGATCTCACCTTGGAGATAAAATGCCCAAATGAAATATACTTGGGGGAGTGGGGGGAGGGGGCGGAGAACCTAGATTATAAAATATTCTAGATGGTTACTTCCTCAATCTTTACATTTTCTGATGCCATTAAAAATCCTGGATATTGGTCATTTCAAAGCCACAAAAAACCTATGCTAAAGGAGAATGTGCAACCAGGCCATCGTCATTATTATTATTGGTTTTAATTCCAGTATAGTTAACATACAATGTTCTAGTAGTTTCTATATTAGCAATATACAGGCCATTTTTTTTTTAAGATTTTATTTATTTATTTGACAGAGAGAGAGACACAGCAAGAGAGGGAACACAAGCAGGGGGAGCGGGAGAGGGAGAAGCAGGCTTCCCGCCGAGCAGGCAGCCCAACGCGGGGCTCAATCCCAGGACTCTGGGATCATGACCTGAGCCAGAGGCAGACGCTTAACGTCTGAGCTACCCAGGTGCCCCGCCATTATTTTTAAAGCAGGTTCACATCTCAGATCACAAATTATCGGTACAGCAGGCATCATACCCATGTTTTTTTTGTTGTTGTTTGTTTTTTAAAGATTTTATTTATTTATTTGAGAGAGAGAGAGTGAGAGAGCACAAGAGGGGGGAGCGGGAGAGGGAGAAGCAGACTCCCCACTGAGCAGGGAGCCCGATGTGGGACTTGATCCCGGGACTCCAGGATCATGACCTGAGCCGAAGGCAGTCGCTTAACCAACTGAGCCACCCAGGCGCCCCATACCCATGTTTTAAATGGGGAAGTTTAATTTCAGAGATGGGTAAGTGACTGACTTGTCCATGGTTATGTTTCTGGAGGGTCAGAGTTAGACTATGCTATCACCAGAGGTGGTCCAAAGAACAAAGAGAATTCATCACTCTTAACAATGTTTCTTTCTTCAAGACAGAAATTCTTTGGTGACATCACTTTTTTATTGGACCTACAGCTGCTGTCCTACAGAGAATCAATGACCATTCCAGATGACTACTATGCTCATGTCAAATTGCCAGTTTGACTGGGTTTAGCTCTTCTATATCTTCTCAACAGAGACTGGAAGTACTTAAGTTGTGCATTAACCTGCAGAATACATTAAATACCTATATACCATTCTTTTTTTAAGCAAGACTGCTTAAAAGAGTATCTATTCTCTACTTAAATATTTATGGATTAAATGTTATAATACCTGAGATTTGCTTCAAAATAAAATGATGGAGGGGAATCGATAGGCATGAAAATGAAACAAATTTCCCAAGAAGTTAGTTGATCATTGCAGAAGTCAAGCAACAGGTACACACGGTGTTTGGTTATACGATTCAATATAGTATGCCTGGTTTTGTTATAATAAAAGTTTTTGAAAAAAAATAAAAGCATAATGAATGGACTTTACAGACAATAGTTCACTTAATAATCAACATCACAGAACTTGAGCTCTCAACAACTGTTTCCACTGAGTCTTAGAGAAGCCAACTACAAAGTCCACTTCTGCTTCCCATCCAGGTATTAACAGAAAATCCCAGAAAACAAACCCACGGCAAATAAGACCGCCCCCTCCCTGATCCAGGGCATAATTATTCACTGGGTTTGGTGACCAGGACTCCAAGGACAGCGATCAGAGCCAATGTTAGACACGAACAGGAAATGAAGTGCCTTTCCTACTCAGGGTCTGTTTGTTTTTCTACAATTCTGCCCTTACCATGTAAATCAAAAAAATGTCAGGAATAAGTATAGGAAGGCTCCTATAAATTATAGCAAAAACCACTTGAACGTTGTGATTTCTTAGCAGTGCTCCTAAAATTACACATCCCCTTTTTATTTATTTGGGGGCTAGGAGATAAGATGCCTGCTTCTCTAAGCAGGCACTTGAAGCAGAGACCCAATGGCAAAGTAGAAAACTCATTTCAGCTGTTCTTCGCCTTTGATACCTGATGATTTTGTCTGGTTCTTGTTTTCTGACAGCTTGAAAATAAGATTTACTTCTGAACAGATTTTATAGGAGTCTTCTTTTTAGGCTGGGGTTCATGAATCTCTGTTTTAGAGGTTTATTAAAAATAGACTAAATTCTCCTCTATCTGGAATAGTGTCTGTTCGGTCTCATGAATTCGTTACGATCATCTTTGATTTTGTTCAGTCCAGTGAAGGGTTTTAAAGAAACAAATCTGCTGGAGCTAAAAGGCACCAAAGAAACTGGCTTATGTGTATTAAGAAAAATAAATTGCCTCGTTATTTTACGGATAAACTAAAAGAACTAGTTTGATTTTTGTTGTTGTTTTCACTGAGTTTTACATTTAACTTGGCACACGACTCAAACTCTCAAGGTTTATTCCCTTGCCTCGAAGCAAAATGTTTTCACTGCAATATTTCAGAAATCCTTAACTCTCAATGAGCACCATATCCCCTCACCCACCACTCCACACCATTGCTTATCAATACTGTCTCAAGAGAAATCTGCTAGACTTTGTATTCTTTGGTGTGAATAAACAATTTTTCACCAAATCATTTGCATCTTTTTCCTTTTCTCTCATTCCCTTTCTCTCTCCCACTTCTCCTTCCCCTCCTATATCTTTATCTATCTATGATTTATTTATTTAGAATCTGGATTTCAAACATGAGAAAACAGACAAATTCAAATGGAGGGATATCCTGCAAAACAACTGGTCTAGACTTTAGAAGTGCTGATGTCATGAATGATCACAGGAGACCGACCGTGAGAACTGATGGAGATGAAAGGAGATTAAAAGACCCGACAAATGCATGCAATGTGCAGCTATCACTGAATCCTGAATCACAGAAAACTCTCTGAAAGATAATACAGGGACTCGTGGGGAAATCTGAATCAAGGTATCGTATCAACATGAAATTTCTCAAGTGTGGTCACTGCATTGCGGTTACGCAGAAGGTCCTTGTGCTTAGGTGATATCTGCTGCAGTATTTGGGGTGAAACATCATGGTGTCTTACAATTAAATTTCAAACAATTCAAGCAAATAAGGGAACACATGCATACATACGCACATAAATACACACACAGAGAAAGAAAAAAAGAATCTTGGTTTCTTTCTGTTTCCTTGCCTTTTTCATCTGCTCTTGCTGCAGTTCAACAAGAGGCTCGGGATTTCATTTAAAATCTTGGTCAAGTTTGCAGTCATGCAGGGGATTCTTGGGAATATTTGAGTTTTAATTTACAAATATATCTCCTCAAACTATAGCTTCCATTTAAATTCTGTGAGTAGGAGGGCACTGAAATCCTCATATGGTTCAACCTCATATCCATGACTTTGGGGCTCCAATCCTCCAAGGTCCTTTGGTGGGAGGAAAACAATCACTCATCTGGCATGTCAATGTTTATTCTTTTCTCTGACATTTCATGTGCACCTCTCTTGTCTTTAAGAGATGATCTGTAATGTAGCTCTGCGGAGACCTTCAGATATAAGGTCTATTCTTAGTTAGAGCATCCATTCCTGAAGCTGACTCCGTGTATAAACATTTCTTCATGTTTGGGCTTCTGGTATATCTTTATTGACAAGCCTGAGTTCCTCCCTCTTGCACACAGTTCCAAGTCCATCAGAAGCGCGGAAGTTCCCAGCTACTCTAACTTTGCAACCCTGAAAGTTCCCTTGGAAAAACGTCCCTGCTGTATCCTTCAGGGTTAACCATCCACGACGTGAGGATACCCCACTTTTCAGAGAAAAGCTCTTTCAAGGAGTTAACTTAAAATCCTCCAGACCATAAATGGAGAAACAAATATGTACACCACCAACAGAACCACACAACTGTGTCCTTGATCCGTGATATTCTTTGTCAATCAGTGGAACCTTCCACAGAAGTACCATACAAACTTCCTCACTCATTCTTGGTGGAGCCCAGATTCAAGTATCCTGGAGACTTGGCAACAACCTAAATTCTTCTCTGTCTCTTCACATAACCACACTAATGGAAGAGCCCTGGCTATTTCAAATTCTCCACAAAAATGCAAACATATTAATATTGAGCACCTGTGATTTGTGCAGTTTTTCTCATCTATCCCTAATGAGATAGCTGAAGAAATTTTATTTTATTAGATTATAAAATAATAACTATATTTTAATGGAAAACATTTTAATATATATGTTTCCTAGTCAATGGTTTGTTCACATGAAATAATCTCATTTATTTCATTAACAAAAATCTACTCCACCGAGTACTTTCTAATACTCAGATATAACTTCATAAGGCCAGGGGTCATTCCTAAACTTGGGGGGGGAGGGGCAATGTCTTTTAACTAAGTACTTGGATTTTAAAACTGCAAAAAAATTTTTATTTGCCCTTTAGTCCCTGGCTAAGAGTAAATGGTCTGTTATTTTAAAAATTGCTTTAAGGCATGAGGTCCCTGGGTGGCTCAGACAGTTAAGCGTCTGCCTTCGGCTCAGGTCATGATCCCTGTGTCCTGGGATCAAGCCCCACGTCGGGCTTCCAGCTCAGCAGGGAGCCTGCTTCTCCTTCTCCCTCTGCCCCTCTCCCTACTTGTGCTCTCTCTCTCTCTCTCTCTCAAAGGAATAAAATCTTTTTAAAAAAATTGCTTTAAGGCAAATGATGCTAAGTTAATGCTTTGAATGCAGTAAGTGTTCTGAGAATCTAGGACGTGATTTAACCGTATCTAGTCTGCCACCATCCACAATTTCACTTTCGGTATGTTTCTGGAGAGAAGAGAGTTGCACACCCTGGAACAATGTAATGATAGAGCAAGTTGTAGGCAGTCTTTGCCAAAATCGATTTCGAACTTGCTTGACATTAATATGAATGTATCTACACCCTTAGAAATGTATCAACAGAGACAGACAGTAAAGTGCAAAAAAGAGCAGCCTCTAAAAAAGAGAAACTCCAAAACCCTCAGAGCAATGCCACACGCTTTACAGGCATTTCTTTTTTACTGGCTTGAAGTGTTTTAAAGCCTTTTAAAAGATCACAAACACACTCTTCTGACTCTAACTCAGTACAAGCAGGTGTACTAGGTACATTTAAAAAGTCTATTTTTGCACTTCTACGTTTCTTTTCTTTTTTTTTTTCCCCTTAAGACTTTATTTATTTATTTAGAGATGGGGACGGGGAGGGGCAGG
Organism: Mirounga angustirostris; assembly: GCF_029215605.1. Classification (NCBI taxonomy): domain Eukaryota; kingdom Metazoa; phylum Chordata; class Mammalia; order Carnivora; family Phocidae; genus Mirounga; species Mirounga angustirostris. Next base: position 172,854,602 of record NW_026991710.1, read on the forward strand.
AAAGGGAGAGAGAATCCCAAGCAGCCTCCCCGCTGAGTGCAGAGTCCCACACGGGACTTGATCCCACGACCCTGAGCTCATGACCTGAGTCGAAACCAAGAGTCGGACGCTTAACCCACTGAGCCACCCGTGCTCCCCTAAACTTCTGTGTTTCTTATTTGATAATGTCACACAGCGCAGAAAACAAACTGTGGCAGTAATCACCAAATCTTTATTTTACATTCTGACCACACAAAAACTTAAGGCAATATGTTCATTTATTCCAACGATTTGATGTGTGAATAAATATTTGTGCTCCAGGTGAAATAAATGTGTAAAAAGAACTATTCATCAAAGCGATCCTCCTGTTTTAATCGCCTACTGTGCACGTGTTTCAAATCTATTCAGTGTGGCTACTTCGAATGTTGTACTGTATTGTTAAGAACAGGAAACAAATTTCAGCATGTGTATGGAACCAAGATATGCTGACAGCGTGTGACACTAGATAAGTTGTTGTTTCTCTTCTGTGAAGGATCTGACGATGCAGAGCTAGCTCCTATCATAACTCTCCATGTTGGACTAGTTCATCTGAAGAGCTTCACCACACTGAACAAATTAAACAGGAAACCTGCAAAATATTATCAAACACCAGTGAGTTTGCAGCTGTGATCCCAGAGAAATCTTCCCCTCCGCACAACCTCTTAAAAGCCTGACATCACACATGTGCAGATCGAGTGGTGAAAATTGGTTGTTTGTTAATGAAAGCCACACGAATATCATCAATCAGTCCTCTAAAGTAGAAGGATCCCTTTTCTGTAGTCCTGTTAGAGGTAAATGAATTACTGAAGAAAGCCTCCAAAATTCCTTTCCTGATCATATTTCTCCCTCATTGGACCATCTTCTGGAGAAGATTATGGTCAGGCACAAAGTGGATAAAGTTTATGCTTTGCCAGCTGTTTTTCTGAGCTGTGCTCACTGGCTTAAGTTTAAAAGGGACAATGCATCTTAACAGGTAGCATTTTGTAAATATAGCTGTGTAAAAGGCAGCAAATTCTGGCGGCAACTGTATTTCAGAATGCTCCTTGGATTACCACCCCGGCTACTGATGCACGCAGTGGTCTGAAGTCATGGTAAGAACAACCCAACAAGGTCACTATTTGTTGCCACGTGAGGGGTCTCAGTGTTCACACTGGCCCATGCTCCTGCTGAATCATCCTTCGGATAGACAGTTCCTGACTCCGCTTAACTAGAGTCCCCCATGAACTAAAATGGGCCTGCTCTTTGTCCCTGTGTATTCAGCAAAGATATTTGGAGGATGAGATCAAACATGTGGGTGCCTTCATGTGAGAGAAAGTACTATAAAATTCAAGGTTTTATTATAAAGTATTCTCAAGCTGACGCCGTATCATCGGCAGCAAACCAAACCTAACCAGAAAACACACTAGGAATATGCCTCAAAGTATGGTTAAGATAGCTGAACTCCAGAAATACCATTTTAGCAGGTCAGTGTCCAATTTCTTATATGGTGCAAGGATGTGCATGCACACTACTGAATACCTTTATGAGCATACCGAATAATCCTCGTAACATATGCATGGAACATGTCATTACACAACATAAAACAATAAAATTGGGAGCAACATTTCAACATCTGATTTCTCATATTCACAATGGTGGTGTCTCTGCAGCCAAAGTTGGCTTCTTCCTGCTGTTAATTTTGATTGCCTAAACACATCAGTTTCTGTTGGAGGGGTCTTTTATATGTGGATGGGCTCAAAGTTTCACTTCTCACAGTTAACTGTTACAAGTTGAATGAAACAGTATGATTCTTTTAAATGCTCTATTTGAGGGTATGAGCTACAATCAGCCCCATCAAAAGGTAGGCATATTTTAAGACCCCAGAGAATAATAATCACATTGTATATCTGAATACCATACCCAACAGGCAGCATTGAAAAAAAGCACATGTAAAGAAAGAGGAATTTATCATTTAAGGACTTTATCCCTACCAAATCAAAGGAGGTGTAAGAATAGTTATTAGTAGGTGGTCACAGTCCCTATTTGAAGGATTAGGCTATTGGTGGGGGTGGTAGTAGTGATGTGTGTGTGTGTCCATTCTGTTTAGCACTATATTCAAACATCCAAATGTCTAAATTTATTAGATGCAAGATACATAGGATCTTAGGGTCCTCACAAAGCAGAACCTCAAGTGTTTGCTGAAAGAGTAAGTAGAACAAAGAATCTAGACGATACTGAGAAAGTAGAGACCCAGGTCCAAAAGTTATTCCAGAGGCCATGCCTACCTTCTCAAAAGACTTATTATTATTTGGAACAGAAGGGCCCCATGACATTATTTTTTGTTTTCATGCATTCCACCAGCTTTGGACTCTTTATACTCTCTGCCATATGATGCCAGAGAAAAAGAAATGTTAAATATAACTGGAAAATTGTCAAAGAAGTAGTAGTCTCTACTTGGGAATTTTCATATTCTCCTCTATTTCTCTTCTCTGGTCACCACTGTTTGAGAGTTCTCTGCTCGAACCCAGCCTCAGTGAGGATGTCGGGCATTGCGACCATGGCCCTTCCCGTGCTACTCAGGGTCCTATATAGGAGTCTCCCCAGAGGCCAGATGTTCGCCCACTCCAGCAAGAGTAGCTCACACATTGAAATATTATCTCCTCCACCTTCAGATCACAGCTGATCATCTTCGTTGATTGACCCCAGTCCACAAGGTGTAAGTTTGCTCCCTTAACTAGTAAGTGTGCTCTTTTTTTTCAGTCAACACATATCCCCACGTTTACCATTTCTCTGCAACAGTTTTTGCAAGTGGGTAATTATTTCATTTTACAAGTGAGGATATTGGGGGGAGGGGTTTATACTGGAACTTGAACTTGCTTGATGTCACAAGGCTAACGAGCCGCACACCAGGATTTGAACCCAGGACTTTCCTCTCCAGCAAGGGGTGCTTCTGTGTAGCTTGAGGTGAAAGCAGGAAAAGGGGAGGAGGACAGTAGACTCAAAATGGGGCAGATTATTCCATTCCATGGCCACTGTGGTAATTTTCTGTTTCTCATAATAAGCTATATAAACCAGATCACCTCTCCACGTATGTCTGTGAGAGATTTACAACACTGCAAAATTCTACGGGGGGAAATAAGTACAGATTTATTAGGTAAGAGAATTTTTCTGCCTGAAAATTGATACTACGTTTGTTGAAATTAGCAATCTTCCTCTTCTCTACGGTTCTATAGTTCTGTGCCCAGTATTCTGTAAGTTGAGGGCCAAAGATAAAATTGCAAAACTACCATAAGAGTGTTCCCAAAGTCTGAAATGAAGTTAAAATAAGGACCTCTGAGTACTTTCAACATTAACTGCTTTAGAACAGTAACAGCTAACACTTACTGAGTACCTAATGTGCCAGACACTGTTTCAAGAACTTTATGTCCACTCTTCTTAAGTTTTATAACCATTCCAGGAGATATGTATTACTGTCGTTATTCCCAATTTACAGATGAGGAGACAGAAACAGAGAGGTAAAGCCACCTCCTACAGTCGCACGGCTGGTAATATTGTGGCACCGTATCTGGACCCTGGAAGTCTGACTCTAGAGCTCCTGCTCTTAACTAATAGGCAATAAACAATTGTTTGCTACGTTGGATAGGCTCATAGGTCAAATGTCAAATTTACTATATTGATATCTTTTTTCTTTAAGATTTTATTTGACAGAGAGAGACACAGCGAGAGAGGGAACACAAGCAGGGGGAGTGGGAGAGGGAGAAGCAGGCCTCCCGCCGAGCAGGGAGCCCGACGCGGGGCTCGATCCCAGGACCCTGGGATCATGACCTGAGCTGAAGGCAGACGCTTAACGGCTGAGCCACCCAGCTGCCCCTACTATATTGATATCTTAATAGTACCCATAGTTTCCTGATTAAATCTGGGATACACTACGTGACAGACTGTTTCTGTACATATTCCCAGGACATAAAAGTCTGAGAGAGAAAGGAGATATGAAAATGGCTGGATTTTCTTTTTTTTTTTAAAGATTTTATTTATTTATTTGAGACAGAGAGAATGAGAGAGAGAGAGAGAGAGCACATGAGAGTGGGGAGGGTCAGAGGGAGAAGCAGACTCCCCGCCGAGCAGGGAGCCCGATGCGGGACTCGATGCGGGACTCGATCCAGGGACTCCAGGATCATGACCTGAGCCGAAGGCAGTCGCTTAACCAACTGAGCCACCCAGGCGCCCCGAAAATGGCTGGATTTTCTAAGCTACTTTGATGATTTATAGGGAAATCAAACAAGACAGAACACTTGAAACTGGTATACGAAAACAGTGTTTTTGAACCGTGTGACTATCTGTCATCTGCCAAATGCCACGCTCTTTCTTGCTCCCAGGTTCACTGAAACTCAATAGCCCCTGTGTGAGCATACAGCAACAACAGGGTCTTCACAGATTAACGTCGTCCTTCCAAGGTGTAAAGGCAATGCACTGTGACAACGGATGCTGGAGGAAATCACAGCATAGCTTAAGGTGGCTTAAGGCAAGTGTTTGACAGGGCTGCCTAATTAATGCTGTTCCCACAGCTGCCCCCAATTATAGGCACATCTCACTCAGGGAGAGAACCTAGAAGATGACCCACCAGCTTCATTTAAGGCCATCCGTGTACAGGGTTGAAATGGATCCATTTCATTTTGGCCTAACGGATATGTAGCAACTTTCATTTGACCTAAGTTTATACATTTGATCTTTTCTGTTGTCAAAAAGCAGGGCTTTTTCCTTCATCTGTTGCACAAATCTGCCATATACCTCCAATACGTCACTTAAAAACGGAGAAATGGAGAAATGTCTAATTACTGCAAATTTGATATTATATTTATTTATTTTCTTATTGGAACGAGGCTTTTCTCTTCTGGTGTGTTTATTGCTTAAGTAAATTTAGTGCATTAGCATGGCCTTGATCCGTTAATATTTATCTTCATAACCATGATTTCCTTGTTCAAATTGAATTACAATCATTTAATTAACTGATATCACTAAAATTCTTTTTTTTTTATTTGAGAGAAGGAAATTATATAGATAGACGTTCTAAACTGGATAAAATTCCCAGGTCAGATGAGTTAGCCCTTGATTATAATTAATTTTAAACAGTGACAACTACGTGAAGACTTTTAAGCATGGCATAAAACATATGCATAAAACCTAAATCATCACTTGTGAGCAAAGCCCTTCACTAATCTACCAATGATGATAGTACCTCATGATCTAGTTTTCACATGGCCATTTCAAATTCATTCCTTCTGTGAAGAAGAAGAAAAAAATTTTAGCAGCACTAACCATAAAATAAATGCATCCTTTCAGGACGTCTAAAATCTATTCCTTTGTTATTTAGGCAGGTCAGCTTTCCTGGCAACCACACGTTTCTGACTTCTCCTTTTTATTCACAGATAACTTATTAAACTGGATGACACTGGAAGGTACATGCCAGGATTGAAAGGAGCCTTCTTGACTCACTGAGGCCCACCAGATCAAAGTTAAATTTCTCTCCACTCTGTTTACTACAGTTTTAAATAACCAGCCTTGCATCCCTTCTTAAGTAGAGCCTAAGTCTGACTTTCTGAGAATCTTTAAAGCTTGGGTCGCTCTTTGCATTTTTAAGCAGGTCCACAGACAACCTAACAATTGAATCCTTATCATTTTGCTTCTTCTACCCCACAGGAAAGACCAGGGAAGGCGATTTTCTTATCTTTAGGTTCCCAGGGTCATGAATTTGGTCAAGAGGTAGAAAATGACCAGAGTCAAATTAAACAGACTGTTCGTAGTAAGAAAACCTGGGCTCCATCCCTGATCATCGAAAACAATCTAATTTTGTCACCTATCTCACGGGCTCCAAGGCTGGGACCCTTTCCTGTACAGAACTCACAAGTCAAACTGTAAGATTAGAGCCAAAGTAGTCTGGTTTCAGAAAACACACACACACACACACTCTCTCTCTCTCTCTCTAAGGAAGACTTAAAATTCATAGCTTCCCTTATTTTACATAAAAAACAAAAGCATTAAAGCATTTTTTTGAAAATAAAAGTGAGCTGCTTCCCACACATTCTGAGATAATCCTTTGGTGCCTAAATTGCAATCACATTTTCCCAGCACTGAGATTCACAAACATTACACAAAAGAAACGTAAATGAAGCTTACTTAGCATGTCAACATGTAGCTTTCCTTTCCTCCATAGGGACTGGCACGCCACTAGAAATACCTTTCCTTTTGTTTGTTTTTCTTTAGAAAGATGTTTAATTAGATTCTCTGCTAATAGTTCCTAGTCCCTGAATTTAAATCCCTAACTCCGTGCAAAACGTCCTGCACTTCTCTCTCTAGCTTTCGAGAATCTTTATTAACGATAAGAATGAGCAGTCAGCAAACCTGGGGTCCAGCGCTTGTTTGGTCTGTGGGATTAGGGAGTCACATAATTACTCCGAACCTCAATAATCTTGTGCATAAAAGCGGGGGTGGGGGAGCAGCCTCGGCCTTATCTATTTCACACAGTTGTGAAAATCTAATTAAAAAATGATAGCGAAAACATCTCGCATCTTGAAAAAAATGAGTTATCATGAATAGTGCCAATCGGACCGCCATTATCTAGAAATCGTCTGAAAAGTTAGCAAATATTAGGTCCTATAAATGCAGAAGGCACATTACATAATTAACATCTAAAAACTGCATATAGCTTTGGTCATTCCTCAAGACCCACCCTCCCCCCCTCAAAAAAAGGCAGCTGGAAGCCATCAAGAGGGGTCACTGAAATGTTCAAAGGGAAGGGCTGCCAGTATATAGAAATAGACTAAACATCATAGAATCCTCAAGAATGATAGAGGAAGGCCAAGGGAGGAAAGCCATGGGTCCTTAAAGTCATCAAAATTTTATATTCATAGAACCCTCGAAGCATGAAGCAAGTCATTTTAGGATAGAAAAAGGAAATGAACCTTTTTTTTGCACAATAAGAAGTATGATTTGGAAAATGCTTATTCTGGGAGTCTGTGTAGGGAAAAGGACTCAAGAAGCAGCACGTAGGAGGAAAAGGTTGGCTTTGTAGTCGGGCAGCCCAGCTTCCAACTCCAACCTGACAGTTCCCTGGCCCTAGGTGGGACCCAGCCCCTCAACTACAAGGCAGGTTTGCCTCACACAGGATGGAGGGAGAGACCCAGGGCACCACACTATGCACTTTGAACAGGACAGATTCGTAAGGAATTAATTACATTCATGGATGGAACTAAAAGAGAGAGAACTCATGGTTAGGTTATTAAAGCTGTCTTCATAGAACACAACTTTCACCATCTGTGACCTACTCTGGGCAGAGTCTGAGGGCATTCCTTGTACACCTAGCATTTAGCCTACTGTTTACAAAGCACTCCCATACATGATCTCATCTCAGCATGAAAAGGGGTACTCAAGATGGTGAAATGTGAATAAGGCTGGTAGTTACGCAATAGTATTATACCAATGTTAATTTTTAGTTTTGATCAATATACCAAGGGAATGCGACACTGGATGAGGGGCATATGGGAACTCTGTCCAATCTTTGCAACTCCTCCATATAGCTAAATTATGCCCCCCCAACACACTCCAGATGGCTTGCCCAATTTATATATTTTTTGAATAATAAGTTAAGTGTCCCTCTTCTGTGTTCCCATAAAGCCATTACTATTCCTTTTAATACAATGCACTTTATAGGTGTTTGTTTCACCAAGGAGACAGAAGGCTCCTTTAAGGCAGGGGCTTTTTTTTTTCTTTAATTCATCTGTTATCCTAGTAATCAGAATAGTGTTCAATAGTATTTGCTGAATAGATAAAGAAATAAAGTAAATCTGTGATTCAAATACTCCATATCAAATGAGCCCCTAGTTTCTCTCTAATACACAAGATTTATGTAAAAACACTGGCTTTATCAAGGTTATCACCACCTTTCTTACTCATATTATATTAACCAATTATATGGTCTCTTTTCAACCAAACACATTAGAATTACTGTGTATTGAATACCTTCTTCTGGAATAGAGATAATATCCAGATCCTGGCTCGTTCTTATAGATAACTGGCTTTATCCTCTTAGATACTTCTTGATTTCCATTTGTGCAACAAATGTTAGTGTGTCTATTATATAGGTGCCACTGTTTTAAGTGGTACAGACCTGAATAAGAAAAACAAGATCACTACCCCGCCGGAGCTTACAGTCTGGGGTGGGGGGCAGGAAGAGGAAGAACCTATTAACCAATTAGGTGGTAGCATGATCTGTGAAATAAATTCTTTATCTTTGCAATCTAAGAAGGCTAAAAATTGCTGAGGTAGCTATATCGTTTCCACTCAGTCATGCAATATAGCCTTTTCTATTCAAATTAAGACTCTGAGAACTGATCGCTAAATCTATATACAACAAACTGGTATTAATCAGCCAAACATTGCTCAGTGGGTAAAATGGCATTTTGAAAACGTATATCCATCTGTTACAGATTACTTTCCTTATTGAAACAACTATCTACTAGGTAGGCTTTCTCCGCATAAATCATATTCGCAATACTTCATTATACCATGTTATATACTCTTACCACTTTAGTACTAAATATAAGTCATGAAGTAGCTGGTGAAAAGCCTGAGTCAGACAGACCTAAATTCAAATCCTACTCTGCCATATGCTGGTTGTGCAACCTTCGGTAAATTAGCAAAATTCTCTAGGCCTCAGTCTCCTAAAATGTAAAATGAGATTAAATAGGGCTTCACAGGGCTGTGGAAAGGATGGAACAAGATGATGCAATAATGTACTTAGCAGTCTGTGTGTGTCACACGGCAAGCGCAACAATATGGGTGCTATTCTTATTAAATCATTATTTAGGTCCTTGTTTAGTTGTAGCAATTTATTAAGCTCTCTAAATTAACACAAAGTTTTTAAAATTACTGCCCACTTTGAGCTGAGACCAAGGAAAGCAAATTCATTCCTGTCCTGGGCAAAATAATGACTTCCAAAGATGTCTCCATTCTATTCCCTAGGACCTATGAGTATGTTGCCTTTCATGGCCAAAGGGACTTTGCAAGTGGGATTGAGGTAAGAACCTTGAAATGGGAGATTATGGTGTATTATCCAGTGCACCCAACATAATCATGTGAATCCTTAACAGCAGGTAATTTTTCCCTGCTGTAGTCAAAGAATGGCCAGGGATGGAATGTTGCTGGCTTTAAAGTCAGAAGCACCTCTCCCTCCCATCCAAAGAATATAGGCAGCCTCTGGAAGTTGGAAAAGCCAAGGAAATGGATTCCCTTCTGGAGCCTCCAGAAGGGAATGCAGCCCTGCCAACACCACAACTTTAGCCCAGTGTGACCTGTCTCCGAATTCTACCCCATAGAACTCTTAAGATAATAAATGTGTGTTGTTTTAAGCCTCTACATTCATGGTAATTAGTTATAGCAGCAGTAGAAAACTATTACAGTCCCCAAAGAGAAATCGTGTTAATTTTCCAATATTAAAAACTGTGGAACTCTCTATCTCATGAAATGGTATATAATTTACAAAAGTAGGTACACCAGGGTGGGTAGAGCCCAGTTATGCACCATTTCGCCCTTAATATTCTCCTATTCAGGGTCCAAGAGAAAGCTCCACATCAAAGGAATCAGAGACCCCAAGGCACAGAGATTGAAACAGAGACTAAAAACCATCAGGAGTTCAAGAACTCAAGTTCAGCCCCAGAGACTGACTCCAGCCAGTGGTGGCCCCATCAACCATTCTCTCTCTCTGGTCTCTGTTCCCTGTTCATAAAATGAAGAGGTTGGGTCATTTTGCAGTACTGTTAAGCTCCAAAGTGAGTCAGGGAGGTCCTTTTTTCTCCTTTTTGTACACTGTGTTTTAAGAATTTATAAGCAGAGCGTCATTGACCAAATTTTTAGATTTAAACATGTTTTATGATTACTAGCATCCCAATGACAATAGCATACAAAAACAGAGAAGACAGGCCTTTTACACAATTTTCCAAGGCTTTCAAAAACCCAAATCTAAAAATTGGAAGAAATGTGCTTAAATCTGACAGTTAAGGTAACAAAATAAAAATTTCTCCTGACTTCACTATTTAAGTAGCAATAGTTTTCTTCTTGATTTCTATGTAATGATTCTATGTAATCATTTAGGCATTTTAATGAATAAAAATTTAAACAAAATCCTCAAAATAAGACTTTAGGGATTAACATCACATTCACTTCGGGGTTGATGTCTGATGAAATCCGTTACTTGGAAATCATGTATCTTAGTTCAAGACCCAATTTCTGTTTCTAAAGAAAGCTATTTCTTGCATAACTTTGGTATACCTCAAATATCTTAGATAACACCAGGGCAAATCGTGGGATGGGACAAAAAACATGCAGCAAACCTATCTATAAAAGGGGAAAGATCACCCTGAAACAAGTTTTAAGTTACAGAAATATGACTCTTAAGAACCTAACCTAGATCAAGCTTCTAGACGGGTCATGAAGGCTATTCCTAAGTAACTGTATTATCAGCATTTTCTGCAATAAATCCATCAGCAATGCAGTGGATCTCTCTGATTTAATCATTAGAAAGTAGCTGCGAGGACTCAAACTTTAAGAATATTACCAAGATGGAAACCTAAATAAATAAATAAACAGAGGAAGCAAAATTTCTATAGTGGTTCCGCTATAGCATGTGTTAATGTAATAAGGAGCTCCTAACCATCCTACACTGTTGGTGGGAATACAAGCTGGTGCAGCCACTCTGGAAAACAGTATGGAGGTTCCTCAAAAAGTTGAAAATAGAGCTACCATATGATCCAGCAATTGCACTACTGGGTATTTACCCCAAAGATACAAAAGTAGGGATCCGAAAGGGTACGTGCACCCCGATGTTTATAGCAGCAATGTCCACAATAGCCAAACTGTGGAAAGAGCCAGGATGTCCATCGACAGATGAATGGATAAAGAAGATGTGGTATATATATATACAATGGAATATTATGCAGCCATCAAAAGGAATGAGATCTTGCCATTTGCAACGACGTGGATGGAACTGGAGGTTGTTATGCTGAGCGAAATAAGTCAATCTGAGAAAGACATGTATCATATGATCTCACTGATATGAGGAATTCTTAATCACGGGAAACAAACTGAGTGTTGTTGGAGTGGGGGGTGGGGTGGGAGGGATGGGGTGACTGGGTGATAGACACTGGGGAGGGTATGTGCTCTGGTAAGCGCTGTGAGTTGTGCAAGACTGTTGAATCTCAGATCTGTACCTCTGAAACAAATAATGCAATATATGTTAAGAAAAAAAAAGAAGAAGAAGAAGGTAGCAGGCGGGGAAGAATGAAGGGGGGGAAATTGGAGGGGTAGACGAACCATGAGAGACGATGGACTCTGGGAAACAAACTGAGGGTTCTAGAGGGGAGGGGGGTGGGAGGATGGGTTAGCCTGGTGGTGGGTATTGAGGAGGGCACATTCTGCATGGAGCACTGGGTGTTATGCACAAACAATGAATCATGGAACACTACATCTAAAACTAATGATGTAATGTATGGGGATTAACATAAGAATAAAAAAGAAAGGTAAGAAAACAAATTTGTTATGAGTTTGTGAATTCATACTTGATTTGCTATATGTTTTTTGGTGTGTATAATTTTAGTTGATGATGAATTCCTACCTAGAAAAAGAGGAGCGCTGATTCATGGAAACCCTGACTGATAGAAAGCCCCTGGGTGAGGGTGGTTACGAGAAAAAAGAAATGAGGTCTATAGAATAAAAAAACAGACATAATCATGAAATGTCTCACCCATCCGGAACCTGAACAACAGCATCACCCAACAGAGGAAGATTCTGATATTACTGGATTAGTAATTTATAAAGTCTTCTATCCTTTTAAATGGCATTCGGGAAAGGTGGATGGCAGGCAGGCTCCTAATGGCTGACAATGATTTCCAACCATAGTCGAGACGACTGGGATGAGATGTAAATATAAGTGGGAAGAATGCACTGTTGTGAAGCAGGAACTATTTCAGGATTGTAACTGTGACAATGGATTATTATTTTAGACAGAATGAACTTCCAGCTTAATGAATCAAAGCTGGGCAGTAACAATATTAGGAGACAATTAATTCTGTACCTTGTTATGCTGTATTGGGAGAGACATTTTGTCCAATTTGTTCCTGGAAGGCTCTGTGATGATTTACATTGTTTACAAAATTATACTCAGTTTTCTTAATGGGGATTAGCAGGAAAAAGGTAAGTGACTTTAAAACTAAAAATTGAGAGAAGTTGAGGAGAATACATTTTAGAAGGACTCAGGAAGTGCGACACATGTAAATATTTCTAAAATGTGTTGCAATTGTTTCTTTAAAGGGGGAAATGAGAATTATAGAAGTCAACTGGAATGAAATATTTTAAGAAGTCAGAAGACAAATTTTCAAATTCAGGCAACATAAGAATACAGAGAAGATAGAAGATAAATATGAACATAAAGAAAAGGGTTAGTAGTAATGAACTGCATATAAAAATTGCATGGGGTTTGGAATCAAATAGTTGAGGGACTGAATTCCAGCTTAGTATCCATTTTTATGGCCACCTGTATATTTGTGATTTTAAAAAGACATATATGGTTACTGCATATGTATAATTATATAGCTGTGAGTTGTATTACTAGATTGTATTACTATAGAATTTATTTTACCTAACCCTTCTGAGTAACTCTGCTGGCTTGCGTGAAAGCAAAGGAATCTAAGACTCTTTCACAAAGGCTGGACAGAGTAGGTGGGGAGACACGGAGGCAGGGCCCAAGCTAGAAGAAGACACAATCAAAACCTTGAAGATAGAACCTGAAAGTCTATACCTCCTCACCCCTGCTATAAAATCATGATGGCATTGACAACTTGGATAGAAGGCGGACCTTAAGTGTGGGGGTGGTACACAGCAAAATGAATTTATAGGCATCTTAAACTGTAAAGGAACCAAGATCCTAAAATACTTCTCATAAGGGATGCTAATTAGAAATTAATAATAGAGCCCAGCATCCATTATTATTACTAACAGATGCCACTGCTGTATCTTTAATTAGGAGCACTGTCTTTATTGTTTTATTTTATTATCTATAAAAATATTTAGAAAGGCTATGACAAGTTCACTCCTACCTCCTACCTTCAGTCCTCTTGACCTAACTTACCCACCATAGGTTTTTCCAGTACCTAACCAGGCATGGGTCACATGTACATCTATCTATGCAATGCCCATACATTCACTTATAAATTATACTCTTCTCTCACATGCAATAAGCAATAACAAAAGTCCTTCTTAGGGATTTGGTTCAAAGATTAACTTTCCAGGTATGACGAATTCAATGCACATTGATACCAATCACATGCACTCCTGTCCATTACCAATACCTTATAATACATAATTAGCATAACTACCTTATCATTGATTACTGAAAGATCCAAAATCATCAATAATTCAATTATGTATGTGATCTTAAAGAAAAGCTTTCTTTCAAAATAAGGGTTGATTAGCCAGGGCTTTTGGACTAATTCTTAGGGTAACTGAAAAATAATGAGCAATGATGTTGTATTTGAAAATATTCTGGTTGAGATGTATTCAATCTTAAAATGCTTAATAGACTAGAATAAAAACAAACTTATATAGAAATCCCTCTATAAGTTTTTTCTGATGAGCTGAATGAAGTTCAAGGAGTGGGTAACAAAAACAAGTTTAAAGGCAAGGCCTACTATTCTTGGAGTTTATGTAGAAAACTAAGGGTTTTGTTAAAGAGCACTCATAGCATCATTAGAACATAAATCACTGATTCTGCACAGTAAGAATCATGTCTATCCCATTCATTGTTCATTTCCAGCATAAAGCACAATGCAAGGGACATATTAAGTGCTTAATAATTATTTGTTGAACAAAGCAACACACAAACTTCCTGTAATAAACCAGTGATTTGACACAAGCTTGTCTTCATGATGATTTATGAAAAAAAAAAGTCAAAAAAATGCACCTGAAAACTATACTATCAAAGAGTAAATGAGAAAAGGAAGGGTAAGTGCTTTATTGGCAATAATGACAGTTTTCATACAATTTTTCTGACAGACACTGAACATGATGAGTCTTCTGCAAAAGGTTTTCCTTTTCAAAGGGGAAAACAGAAAATAAAACAAATAATAAGATTATCGTTTCCTACTGAGGCACTCTTGACTTGCTATTCCTTTAACCACAGTATTGCTAAAGTACATGGGTGGGAAAAACACACGCATGCACACACACGCACACATATGCACATACACACTTAAAGCACATCTTGGTCTTTACATATAATTTTATTACCTCCATAGGGTACTGAAAAAGGCTTGGCTTTTTTTCCTTGTCAAGAATTTTCATCTCTGACTCTGGGTCACATAGCTCTTGGATGGATTACTCATGTGCATATTTATCTTTTTTTTTTTTTTAATTCCCTGTATTAACAAGACATTGCCTGCACATGACAATTTGTTCGGACCCATTTGATGAAACAACATAATCACAGCAGTCTCTAGACATAGGTGTTATTTTCCAAAAACTCTTCTGACTTATTCATTCCTGCAAACTTTTATATTGAACAGGGTTTCCGTAAGCAGGATCCCTAAGCATCAGAATCACCCAAAGGGCTTGTTAAAAATACAGATTCCTAGCCCCCACCCCAGGAGTTTCTGATTCAGGAGGTCTGGAGTGAGGCCAGAGGATCTGCATTGCCATCAAGTTTCCAGGTGATGCTGCTGTGGCTCGGCAGACCGCGCTGGGTCTCCTACATCCAGAGAGAGAAGAACAACAGCGGGGGCGCCTGGGTGGCTCAGTGGGTTAAGCGTCTGCCTTCAGCTCAGGTCATGATCCTAGGGTCCTGGGATCGAGCCCCGCATCGGGCTCCCCGCTTCTCCCTCTGCCTCTGCCCTTTCCCCCGACCATGCTCTCACTCTCTCTCTCTCAAAATAAAATCTTAAAAAAGAAAAAAAACTGATACTAAAAATATATAAGATTACTAACAGAATAATGACAGCTAGTCTTCACTTCCTAAAACAATAAAAGAGTGAGGATAATGCCTAAAGACTGAAGGCTATTCCTCTGACCAAAACTCAGACATAAATGCCCAGGCCAAGAATTCTATTTGACCTCAATTTCCTTACCAGGAGAAATCTTGCATTCTGCAGATCGAGAGGGGCTTTTCAGATGACCTTTATGTAGATCTTACTTTGAATATATTACTGGCATATGAACAAGAGGTGATAAATGTCAACAGATTGGACCGCAATTGTCAGGGCTAACTTCTAGGGAAGATGCGGGCCGTGGGTTCCATAAAGTAGCCATCACTTAGATACTCTCATTCTTTCAACGTTTATGGGGAGCCTTGTGCATGCTGATACTGTGTTTGGATACTTAAAGATCTCCTCATCGGGAGAGGGAGGAGGGAATACATTTTTTAAAAACTTACAATAAGCCAAACGCATCATGATAGAGGCATAGAGGAGAGGGCGCCATGGAAGCTCAAGAGAAGACAGAACTGTGCAGAAGTCTAGAGAGGTTCTGAAGGGAAGGGACATCTGTTGAATTTTAAGAAAAAGGAAGAACCGGAGAGGTAGAGAGTGGGAGAAGGACCTTCCAGGCAGAGGCAACCGCACGATCACAGGCACAGAACTATGAGCCCACACTGCTGTTGGAGGCACAGCGAGGGCCATGTGGCTGAAGCACAAGTGTGTGGTTGGAGGGAAAGAGGAACAGGGGAAAAGCCTGAAAATCATGGTTTGAGGGGCCCTGCAGTGCCATCCTTAAAAAGGTGAACTTCAATCTGGAGGTAAAGGGACGTGAGAATAATTTTCAAGCAAAGGGCTGTCATGGTCCAATTCGACTTTTAAACAGTTAACTCTCCCAGCAGCAGAGAACAAACTCGATGTGGGGATGGGACAGAAGGAAATGCTGGAGGGAATGAGCCAATTTTTAATAAGCCAAGCAAGCACCACGTTAGAAGCAATGAGGCTGAAGAGCAGAGGTCTTCCTTGAAAAGTGTTTTGGAGATGTCATGGAGAGGACTTGGTGCACAGGCTGGCTCGGGGAGGGGTGTGGTAGCAGGAAGAACTGGAGGTCACTTCTCTTTACAACTCCAGCTTTATCCACATAGTTTATTCAACTAGGCAATCCATCGTTATGTTTGATATTTACTGAGCTCTAATTATATACAAGGCACAGGCTTAAATAAGTAGTTGTGTAAGACACACTCTCTGTCAATTTCACTCTAACTTGTAAGCAGGCTTTTGTCCAGAGAGAAATACATTTCCAGAAAAAAAAACTCTCTGAAAGACTGGAAGCTGCCCCAACAGGGCATTCTCCAGAGACGATTACAAAGTTTAGCAAAGCATGTCCTCCCTTGATTTTGTGTCTGGGCGGGGGTAAGGAGAAACTGAAGGATGGCAATGATGGGAAAGACCTCGATGGCAGTCACGGGGCACTTGCAGACACCCCCAAATGCAACAATTACATGTCAAAGAAAGATATAACTATCCTCTAGTAATCAAGGTAAAGAATGGTTCCTAACCCCTATATGGATTAAGAATTGCTTCCTCCTACACACTACATGAAGTTAATATCTAGATTGAGCTTCAACCAACTTTGCCAGGCAGGAGAAATTTCAAAAAGTAACCCCTGAAAATTCTATAGCACTGACTTAAGAAAAAATAAGCAAAAGTCCTAAGGAAACACCTGTCTTAAATGGCCCTGTCAATTACCCTTCATCTCTTTTCGATCCTGACTTAACAAAGTCCCAAACCATCATTCCAACCTTCAGAAGCATCTCATACGAAATGTCTCGTGGTGCTTGAACTTCCATATTTAGTACTTGGACCTATTTCTAAAGCATCGTTCTATCACTTGTCATTTGGTAATGCTTGCGATTTCTTAAATAAGCATCATGATTTCAAACTTCTTCATCTAAAATTTAACTTAGAACTTATGGATATGCCAATGCAAAGTCCAAATTCTGCAGCATAAAGCATAAAAAGCTCAAAGAGGTTCATCTGAGTTAGCATGGAGGAAAGTTAAACTATTGAAACAAGCACTGGAAATTTACGGCATATTTTAACCAGGCAGGAGCAACTAACTGTCAAGAGAGAACAGGCTGTTACAAATAGGTGATTCTCAAGCAGTTAGTGACCAATCCCTTACCCTTCATATCCTAAAACACATTATTGTGTGCATTAATAATACTTCGGCATTAAGAATAACGGAAACACCTGGAGCTGATTTTCACACTACTCCGCTAGTCCAGGGTATAGTCCAAAGCTCGTCAGGCTAAATCTCACCCTTGACCTGCCAAATATGATTACCAGAATCCAGTCACTTGCCCGCGTCCTGCAGCTGTTCTTCCCCATGCTCCCTTCATAAACGTCACATCTACTTTCTGCCTAGAACTTGAACAGGGCGCAGTGACAGCACACGTTGCCGATTCAAGAGGAGTAACATTCCATTGACACTCAAAAGGCAAGATGCCTGTGTTTACTTCTGCTAAATATTAGTCTGAAATACACATGCCTCGGGAACTGTATTTATAGGGCACTTTTATTGGTGACGGCCCGAAGCAGCTGCTGCTGGAGTGGAAATCAGCAACTTCAGAGCGCTACATAACAGAGCACAATCGGGGGGGGGGGGGGGGTGATAAAGGACACGTGAAGGTTTTAAGTCGCAGGCAAGGCAGAAGCTTTCAGGCCCACCTACAGAGACAATGGGTGGCCTTTATTCTGGGGCCTTGGTCAAGTCACCTACTTTTCATCGTTTTTCTGGATACCATACCAGAAAGTTGTTTTTTTGTGTGTGTGTGTGTTTTTAAAATCTGATCCTTGCATTGGCAAAGTCTTGCCCCTTCTCTTGTAAAATTGGTAATAACCATAGCAACTACATTCAGTGAGATTTATCCCTTGTTTGATTATATGTTGAGCCACATTAACCTTATTCCATTGAAATTTTCAGGACTGACCCACCGACCTTTTGGTTCATGAAGTCCATTCCTACCTCCACTTGAGGCATTTCTTTAGAGATTTCCTTAACTCAAAATTAACCAGATATAAGCTTGCTTGGCTCCTAAAGGTAAACAAAACCAGTCAATTCATCCTCAAAATGTTCCCTTCTGAAAATCCCTAACCTCAGTACTCTTAAGGTCAACACATCTCCTGGGAGGCATTAATATTGCCCTGAGGTTAATGACTTCTCTTCCCATTCTCTTGGAGGGAATGGAGAGTAAGTTTTTCAAAATAACCCTCTACTGCAAACAATTAAAAATGGTGAGTTAATTGTAATAAACATTATCTTCAAACAGCTTGACAAAATAGGGAACTTTCAGAACAAATTCTGAGGAAGATCTTGAATTCAGAAATACAAGCAAAATACCTGGACAATACAACCCCATTTTCTTTAAGAACATTTGTCCATCTTGAGGAAGTGAATGGCAATCAAGGCCCCACGGCCTGCCCAAAGTGGAGAATCTTATGGTAGACCCTCTTCTTATTAACTGAGACTCCAAAGAGCTATACTTATAGAGAACTCCCCCCAAAATCTACCCCAATACCTACAACCCCTCCCCCACCCCGAGAACTAAGGGACATTATCTTGACGCTGAGTGAAGCTCAAGGGGAAAGCCGAATCTAAAGACAGGTTTTTGAAGACCACATAAGCAGAGTGACAGGCCTTGGAACTCAGGCCATGAACTTGGTAGGGCCCCAGGTATCCAGCAGGAACAGACACAAACCTTCTTAGCAAGTATGCATGCTGTTTCATCCTATGCCTTGAGAAATACCATAGGTCACTTTTCCTGAGCAAGAAAAGCACAGAGTTAGAGACAACCAAGCACAGAAAGGAACAAGGCATTGAGTGAGAACCATTATATACTGAAATCCCCACACATAAAATTATGAAACAAGTATGCTTACTCTGCTAAAAGAAATACATAACAAACTTGAAATTATCTTTAGGGACCAGGAAAATATAAAATGCAGCAGAGAAGATTTGAAAAGGGACCAAATCAAATAGCTAGAAATAAAACAAAAGAATTAAAATGAAAAGCTTCATGGACAGTCTTCATAGCAGTGTCCACAGCAGAAGGGACAGTAATGAAGCAGAAGACAGATGAGAAGAAACAACAGCAGAGGGAGACAAATGTTGGGAAGTCCGAGAAAGAGAGGAAAACAAAACTGGGTCATGAGTGGGAGAAGTTCCAACACACTTTTAAGTATAAAAGTGCCAGGAGGGAAGGAAGTGGGTAGAGGGCGTCCTTGAAAAGATATGGGTGAGGATGTCCCAGAATAAAGCAAATGCGTGGGTTCAGGAAGCCCAATGAATCCTGAGCAGGATAAAAACGAATCCATACCTAAGTACCTCATAGTGAAACTGGAAAAGAACAAAAGAGAGAGAGAGAACATCTTAAAAGCATCCAGAGAAGAAAGCAGATTATCTTCAAAGGAGTGGCACTTAAAGTGACAACTAACTTCTCAGTGGTTCTCGATTGATTAAAGTACAACTAGCTGCATCTTGGTTTCAGAGCAAACTGTATATTTTATCTAATACTATAATTGCATGCTGACTAAGACCTTTCTCTGAACTTTCTCAAGGTAATGGGAATAAAGAGGATGTAAATTTCTGAAAATAATTCTGAAACATTTGGCAGCTTTTAGCTTTATTATCCAATAATGTGGTAAAGCCACTGTACTAGAAATAATGGGTGCTTGGCTTATCAGTTTTGTCTGTGTTAAAATCTTCCCACCAATCAATTAAAATACCTTCCTGGAGCTGTGCCACAGAAAAAGAAAAGAATAAGTGGAATTGATTCTTTCCTGGTAATAAATGAAGCTCTAGATGATACACTTAAATGTATCTCGAGGCCACTGATGAAGCACCTGGTGCCTGCCTGCTATTTCTTCTTTTAAGTTTTTGAGAAATAAAGTTCCTTCATGTACTTCTCAGATTTTTTACTTGTACTTTATATCTTATTGATAAAACTTTACTGAAGATTGTGAAATGGCAGAAAGTATTGCATGTCTCCATGCTTGGGCCTCAGTTATTTTGATGTTAAAAAGGCAATCAAAATGACTTACCATACAGGATCACGGTAACAATCACGGCAGCTTAATCCACTTCATTTAAAAAGCAGTCTGCTACTTTTCTAGTAAATACTTGCTTTATTAAGAGGAGAATAGATACACTTGGGAGTCTTAGTAATGGAAATTTTAAGAGGTATTCTTTCAATTAATAGCTTGATAAAAATTCTGGCTAACTACACAGAAAAAAAAACATGGTCTGATAAATTAGTATTATGATCTTTCTGTTAAGATGATCAACAGGGTTAAAAGACACTTCTTGAGAATGTTAGTGTAGAATAGCATCTCTGGAAAATACAGAGAGCCTGTAGCCTGTAGAAAGTAAAAGGAGTATCTTATATAGAAATCAGTAGTGGAGAAAAGCCAAAACTTAATTTGAAAAACATAAGCCACTGGAAAAAAAAGTATACAATTTTATAATTTTTTAAAGCAAATATGCCAAGAATTTCTCAAAAGCTGTGTCTAGTTTGGGGCGCCTGGGTGGCTCAGTCAGTTGAGCATCCGACTCTTGATTTTAGCTCAGATCATATCTCAGGGTTGGAGGCATTGAGCTGAGTAGGTCTCCATGCTCAGCAGGGAATGTGCTGGACATCCTCTCCCTTTGCCCCTCCCCATATGCCCACGCACACACGCTCTCTCTCAAATAAATAAATAAATTTTTTTTAAAAAAGGCTGTGTCTAGTTTTTTGTTTTTGTTTTTACTGCTTCACACACTTCAGGTCCTCAGTACATGTTAAATACCCTAACTATGTACCATATGCTTTTAAGGAACCACTGCATTAGGAGTATCTGAGATATCACATTCACAGCCAGTACCCAGTTTCAATTAAGAATTCATATTCTTATATGAATTATATTCATAGCTTCTGTACTAGCAATTAATATATTTATCATGTTCTATATTTTCCCTAAATAATCACATACCTAAATCCCAGTGTTTGCCAGATAAATTAACCACATTACTAGCTGACCCATCAAAAATTCTATAGAAGATAAACTGTTGGCTACATAAAACCAATTTGTTACTTGCCTAGACCTTACAAGGCTATTATTTTTTCAAATACCTTAAGATTTCCGAAAAAGTATTCACTACTAAGTCCTCTGAGTAAAATCATACCAGGAGGTATGATTTTGTAGGACAGCCTTGTAGAGACCACTGACTTAATAAAATACAGACTTTGGTTTTCTTTCACACCTAAATTTTTTACACCTCATCTAAATCTACCTTCTTAATTATCAGACAAGGATACAAGCCCACCCTTTTTAAAGATTTTTGTTTATTTATTTATTTGACAGAAAGGGAGTGAGAGAGCACAAGCAGGGGGAGCTGCAGAGGCAGAGGGAGAAGCAGACTCCTCGAGGAGCAGGGAGCCCAACGTGGGGCTCGATTCCAGGACCCTGGGATCATGACCTGAGCCGAAAGGCCCAGCCATTTTAAATGATGTCCCCAACCATGTGAATTTAGTGCTCCCTTCTCCACGGCCGGCCTGCCTGCCTGAACAGTGCTCTTTCCATGCGAGCATACTGGTACTCCTCCACCGTAGCTCCTGCCTCCCTCTTCCTCTCAGGAGGTGAATGCTTACTACACAGTGTTAGAGGCTGGAACACACACACAAGGAAGCCAGGCTCTCACCTCCAGTGCTCCTAGCTCTGGCCCAGGGGTACTTCCTAGTTACAACCCAAAAGAGCCTTTCAATCCATCACTGGCTGGGAATCAGCAGATGTCTGACCTCCCAGTTCCTGGGAGAGGTTCCGGATGAACTCTTTGGTCCCTTTCTCCACTTGATCTTCGCCAAAAGGCGAAGCTACTATTTAAGTCCCTCATTAAAGGGAGACTATGAATCAGCAAACTGTGAGTTTCTACCAGCCTCAAAGGCCCAAGGCAGATTTCCTCCCTGCTGCAACCTGTAGAGTATCATTTTTCGTGAGGCTCTGGCTTGATGACAGTTCCCAGTAACTCTGAGGACACTATGTGAGGCCCAGGTGAAAAACACAAGGTGTTAGGTCTTTGGGACCTTCCTTTCTTTTAGAGGGCTGCCCAAATCCTACAGATAAAGGTCGGGACTAAATACCAATCCTCTAAGAGGGAAACAGTAGCAAGTACATCTCTCATTCCTCCTCCTTCCCTCCGTCCCTCCAAACAAGTTAAATAAATAAATATAAACAAACCTCCTAATGCAAATTGAACTGCCACTCTGGAAACTGAATAATGGACCAAGAGACCTTTGACCCCTAGGTCTCTGGGTCAAAGATAATTCAGGTTGTTAGTGATGTCACTGTGATCAGCGGTCAGTGGCTCACAGATGCAAGTGAGGGACTTGGTCTCAGAGCAACTGTCAAGACACAGGTGTTCCCAACTCTTTTTTGCACGTAGATCATTTCCACAAAGAGTATCCAGAGGGCCCACAGAGATCCTTCCTGTTGTTAGGACCTCTTGGATTAAGATGTCCGAGCTAGCAAAGTTTCAGAGCACTGAGACAGCTCACATCCATACCCCCGCCCCAACACACACACACACAAAGACCCATCACCCTCCTCTTCCTTATTATGACATTAGGACTACTTACTTTACTGGTCCTCTTGTCAGTCAATATTTATTGAACCCACTTGGGTATAAGTTACCGTAACAAGGAATAGATATAAAGGTTTGGCTGATTTACATTTACTGCAACCCTCAAAATAATTAAAATCATACCAGTGATGTACCCCAAGCTGCTATGTGATGGCACCGGAATATGTCTTTCTTTTCCAGAAGCATAATCACACCCAAAGCACTATAAAAGTGAGGTCGAATTCACATCCAGGGCCAATTTTAGACTTGAAAGTATGGCATCCTAGTCATTGAAATGGCTACCCTGAAGTCGGGATGCCCAGGTTCTAATGCTAGGAATTGAGTCTCCTGTTGCACCCTGTGGTTTTTCTCATCTAAAAAGATGTGAGTCAAGCAGATGACCTCTAGAATAACCTTTTCAGTTCTAATATTCGATGATTTTTCCCAGGACTAATTTAGTCATATTTAAGATTTGACTGTTTAGGCAGTACTAATATTGTTGAAGATTATTTTCATTGTTTACCAGGAGCAATGGTTACTTATTTACATAGCAAACTCTTAACAGAGCAAGCATTATGTTCCAGGCAATAGTCTGCGTATTTACAAATATTAGCTCCTGAAACGGCATCAGCTTACTTAATTTCTTCACTGCCTGTATGTACTTAAAAGATAACAAAAACATTTTAGCATAGCAAGAATTGTAGACTGAACAAACCTCTAATTTCTATTCACGAGTATGAATAATTTAAGTACTGATTATTACTGACTGAGAGCTTTAAAATAAATTGTGCGAATTTAAACCAGGAAAATAATGAATGGTCAATTTACGAACAAATCCATGAATAACTAATACTGTTGATTTGCACTCATACTTTCTTCTTGACTGATAGGAACATAATAACTAAACTGCTATCCATAAACTCCCTCCACTCATTGTTTTAGGCAAATTAGCAATATGGCTCATTCATTCAATCATTGTATAAATTTTTTTTTAAGATTTTTTTTATTTATTCATTTGAGACACAGAGAGAGAGAGAGAGTGCATGAACAGGGGGAGAGGCAAAGGCAGAGGGAGAAGCAGGCTCCCCACCGAGCCAGGAGCCGGACATGGGGCTCGATCCCAACACCCTGGGATCATGACCTGAGCCGAAGGCAGACGCTTAATGACTGAGCCGAAGGCAGACGCTTAATGACTGAGCCATGAATTATACAATTCACTGTATAAATTCTTGAGAGCAATGACTATGCTCCCAGCACTGTGCTGATCCATGGTGATATGATAATGCACAAGACAGGCGTGACTTTATGGGGTTTATGGTCTAAAGATGTGAAATGCTAAAATGGGCATCTATGACCACTCAATTAAAAATCTCTGGATGGAAACAGTGCTTTGTTTTCTAAAAATTAAAACATATGAATAACAAAATAAAATGCTCAAAATAGAATTGAGATTGCTTTGACCTCTGTCCTGCAAGCAAACATAAATAAAATATTCAAAGATAATAAAATATTCAGAGAGATAAAATATTCAAAGCATATTTACTATATTATAGAAAATAAGCTGACAGAATGTAGAAAGTTATCTATTTATTTACACACATTTGTTAATGTCCTTACAGTTTAATGGCTCTGCATTAACTCCTGAAATATAAATACAGGACTAATAATCATAAAAGCAAGTTAGAAAGTAAACCTATCTGATCATTTAAAAGATAGTTCTAGGGGGGCCTGGGTGGCTCAGTAATTTATGTGTCTGCCTTTGGCTCAGGTCATGATCCCAGGGTCCCGGGATCGAGCCCTGTGTCGGGCTCTCTGCTCCGCGGGGAGCCTGCTTCTCCCTCTGCCGCTCCCCCTGCTTGTGCTCTCTCTCTGTCAAATAAATAAATAAATAAATAAATAAATAAATAAATAAATAAATAAATAAATAAATAAATAAAATAAAATAAAAGATAGTTCTAGTAAATTTTAAGTATAATTATTTCATACCTTTTGAAAGTAATTAAAAAGAAAGTCTATACCCATAGAAAGCACAGAACCACATATTTAGGCAAATTTAGAACTTAGAACCTTGGGTATGTAGATCTATATGTATATTTCCCATTTCTTATTTCTTTGGGTGACCAGAAATAGCGTGACTTTCTTCCATGAAACCACCATCATTACTTAAAGAAGAGGCTTTTAGTTACAAATGTACCACGAAACAAGACAATTCTAAGGATGTCCATTATTCGCTTAATTTTTCCAGGGAGTTATCAACAAAGGACTGCTGTATTCATCACCCAGAACTAGATGCTTATAAGTTCTGAACAGGAAATAATTGTCCCCCCTATTTTTACAGGGAGTTGATACACTAATATGAGCAAAACACTGTGACTCTTCCAAAGAGTTATTTCTAAGTTAATGTGAGAATTGTACCACCACCAGTAATGGATAAATGGTTCTCCTGATGCAGTTGTACTTATCTTGCTCAAGAGCAGTGGCATTATTCAGGAACTGTGCCATCCAGCTGCTGAGAAGTTTCACAGAAACAAATCCCTGAACGGCATCTGTGTTAAGGTCAGCAGTAACTTTGTAAAATCACGTAGCTAAAATGACAAAAAGGGCATTCGGATCTCCTGCGGCTGCCTCTGTCATGGAATCCCTTGGTGGCAGACAGCAGAGGCACTTTGACGTCCCCCCAAGAGGCATGTCCAGAAGCATGTC